>NW_028288743.1:0-710553 GCF_059628265.1 Tinamus guttatus
CAGGCTATTTTTTTCCTCACAGTGGATTCCCGCATGACACTGGTTGTCATTGCCAGTACCCAATGTTAGCTTAGGCTCCATGTTTGGATTTCTTATTTTCTAGTATTTTGCCATTGGTGCCTTTTGACATTGCCCTTTGAAAAAGGGACCGTTACAATTTAGTGCTACCTAGAACATTGTTGGGGAAAAGAAATGGAAAATGAAAGAGTTAACACTATGCATCTCACTTTTTTGTGTGTGTTTTTTATGCAATAATGCAATATATATGATATATAGGGTTATAGTCGAGAAATATTCATAGGAATCTTTGCTGCTTGGGATCCATAGGATTTTTTGCTGCTCGGAATTTGCCAGGGACAGGTATATGTATCTGCCCAATATCTGTTGTCACAGGATAAAGAACAAGAATTCTTACAGAACTATAGTTACTGAGAGAAGGTATTTCTGAGTCAGAATTTTGGTAAATGTGATTTTCTTTGCTTGGTAATGTCTTGCCCATGATTGATATTCAGTATAAACTTGTTTGTTTGTTTTTCTTAATACTTATTGCTGCCATACTCATGCTTAAGGACAAATAAAGTTTGTTTCATTTATATTTACTAAAATATTTAAGCAACAGAACAAGAGCAAGAGATGAAGCCTGGTGATTCTAAATCATTTACTTATTTACATTACACAGTTTGAGTTTTGGAAGAGGTAATAACCAGTTGTAGCAAGTCTGTGAAATCTTGATGGTATGTTTTGTTAATGGCTTTGTGATTTAGCTGTTCGAGGTTTTACATTTTTCTTATCCATATAATTTTGTGTCATATTTTGCAAAGAATTAAAAAAAAAAAAGTATTTTCATTTTGCTGAGTTTGAAGTTTCATGTTGCTATGTTACTGATGGTCAAAAGCAAAATTGCTGTCCTGGCAAGCTCTATATTCTTTAAGGACTGAAGGAAAGTACTTGTGTGTTTCAACATTTCATGTCACTTTGAATCTTCTGAACAGATGATGTCAATAGAGAATGATGGTCAGCTCAGTGTCAGTAAATATGTTCAGCTACTTCTCGATAACGTCATTGAAAGCTTGCCATGATTATCTAGACAACTTGCATTCTTGGCTGAGTGGTCAATTAACATTGCTTTTATAATTTTAAATGTGAGACTCATGACAGAAATCTTGCTAAATTTAGAGAATGCAGAGAGGTCAGCATTTTGGTCCTTAGAACCATGTTTCTTAGAACCATGGTCCTTAGAACCATGGTCCTAAGGAACCATGTTTTGGTTCCTTAGAAAGGCAGTGGTAGGCAGGACTTGCAGGGGAAAAGTTTTCTATAAGAAGAGATGCATGGATTACTTGTTGAATAACTGGTCTGTGTGAGCTCAAATTAATCATTTCGTACTTCTAGTTATGCAACCTCTAGTTGCAATTTTAAAAAACCAAAACATAAATACCAAATTGCATTATTTTCCTTGGTTTGCAGATCATTTATTCTTCCTGTGCTTCTCTTTGTCTTTCGCTAGAAGAGAGTTGAGCAAACTAATTTGTTTGCTTTCTATTCATGCAGGCTGAAGAGAGTGGGCTTGTTGCTTGTGTAACTTTTATTTGTACCAGGAGGAATAGTCTTAGTGTTGGATAGAGCTGAATTTTCATTCTCTCCTATTTCTTCCACCTGGCCCTTCTGTTCTTAGTTGCTGTGGAATTGTGTGGCAGTATTTGATCACATAACATCTCAATATGGAGAAGGCTATAAAAATGTGCCATTGCTGTTATAGCTGAGAGGGACTATAGCAGCTTAGTTTAAAAAATGAAAAGCTAGTTGTAACTTAGCCAGTGAGTATTTAAGCATATATAGCAAAGGCTTTCTGGGGAAGTGCATACTTACTCTTTAAAGAGTGTTTCTTAAGATGTAAAATTGTATGAAAACAGTGCAAATTTCCCTCTTTTAAGATCTTATTTCACAGTTTCCAAAAATTCACATTAGATTTTTTTTTGCCTTAGCAGAGCAAATGTTTGGAGGTATGCCATCATGTTCTGCCTCTCCAAATGGCATAATTTTTCTCACAGGTGTATTGGTATAATGCCAATTTCACTATTTTAAAAATAAATTTATACTGTATTTTAATTTAGTTGTTTTATACTTTTTTTTTTAATTGAATTCCGCAAAGTGAATGGTAATAGCTGTTTTGTTCCAGTTTTACTCTGGAAGAATTTAATGCTCATAATACCATTGCTTCTAACTTCAGAACATTATAAATAGACATATTTAGGCAAAGATAAAAAAAAATAAGATACTACTGTTAGCCACTTACATTTTAATTAAATCTAAGCTTTATGGAAAAGTGTTAAGATGAGATAATCTGCATTGCTATTACTATTCCTCCCGCCTCCTATCCAGTGTTAAATTACAAAAGGGGCCTGTCCCTGCAGAATGGTGTAGAGTATTGTATGTTCAACACTCTAAGTGGAGTTGTACAGCCGTGGTTATACATATCTGTGACTGCAAGAGGATTGGATTTGCCAGGACATACAAAAAGAAAAGGGGGTCAGTATGAGTATTTGTACTAGCACAAGTGCTCAGTAAGAGCTTGCCCAGGAAATTATTACTAGAGTAAGAACTGGCAGTGTTGTTGCTGTGTAGGTATATTGAAAGTTGCAGATAAGTACCTGCCTTAAAATAGATATGTATATTTGTGTATGTGTGTGTATATATATGTGTATATATATCCTAAAGGATGTTTCGGATTTGTTTTTTGGAGCTATTGTGTGTATGCTTTGATACCATGGTGATAGTGCTTTTATGGATGATATTTTTGATAGGCATAAAAAATATGAAATTGATCGACGGATTCAATAAAGAAAAGAAATACCTGTTAAAAGATGTTTGTTTGAAAAACAGTTACTGTATGGTTTATCATGTAGGTGTATTTGATACAGATTTTGCATGAATATATAAAGGTCTGTGAGTTCTATTTCAAAATAGCTGATATGAAGTGTCAGATGAAGACAGATGAAAAAAAAAACGGATGAAGTTAGTTACAACGGTTAGTAGCCTAACTTATTGAAATATTGTAGCATTAGCACAAAATTGTAAGGAAGAATGGAGAAAGGCGGCTGAAGGAAACAGTATCAAAGATATATTTAGGAGATACAGAACTCCCGGCAATATCTGAAAAGGATTGGCAGCCCTAGTAAATGAGACTGAAAGGGAAACCTACAGTAAGGATAAATGTGCTTATACAAGAAAAGATGAGTATATGCGCATGCAGAGATAGCAAGGACGGAGTGATAGAAAAGAGAAATAATTACACAATTTATAAAAAATGTTTATTCAGTTTTTTCAATATAGCAGTAGCAAACTAGATTTCTGAAATGGGCATATTTTTAAAGTATTTGATTAGTAACAGGGTATTCTCATAATGGATGATTGGTTGGATCGTGACATGGATTCATTCACTGTGTTTAATTTGACACAAAGAACTTTGAGTCAAAGGAAATTAAACACAGTTACTCTCAGGTAATGTGCTTTATAAACTATAACACTTAGAGTGTGCACTTACAGTTTGTGGCTTACAGTTGTGCCAAAAGTGTTGGAAATCCACATTAGCAAGAATGGTGGCACCTGGAGAAGAGAGTAGGACAGAGTCAGGAAGCTCTGATGAGGCTGATGGCCGGTCTGCGCAGTCACGGTCTCCACTTCTTCATGCATCCAGGTCTTCAGTGTTGTGGGTATTAAATTAAATAAATTAAGTGCTTCACTCTGACCAAGATACTGCTGTTTCAAGCCTCTTTTGGGTCAGCAGCAGGAAATTTTTATTTCATTGCTCAAATGACAATGGCAGGTTGTCTCCTATGCAGAATAATACTGTATATGGAAAGCAATAATTAAGGAAAATTAAGGAAAATTTAAACTTTCCAAGCTGGGTGCAGATGTGAAAGAGACAATAACATGGTCTTAGAAGTTGAAGGAAATAAGGTAAAAAAAAATGCACATTTTTCTCCAATTACTTATTTCATGCTGGTGGGAATGGCAGACCCCTTTTCCCCGGCTTACTCCATCCTGTCTGTCCTTTCTGCTGTGCTATAGACACAGGCTCTGACTGACTTTGCTAGGTGTAAATAGGCCCCTCCGTTTTCTCCTGTCTATTTTCTTTGAGCAGTTACAAAGCGTCCATGTGTCTACGATAGGTTTGTGTCCCGGGTGCCTGCTGGTGTGATGATGATTCGGTGTGTGCTGTGCTCTGACCGCTGTGCGAGGAGCGTCTCATAGATGACCTCACTGCTGTGCTGTTTTGGCACTGTCTGCACCCATTTCATCTCTGCTGGAAATGTTGCAGGGTCCCCTGCGGTGTGCATCTTCAGAACAACTTTTTGACAATTTTGAACATTTAAAAAAATTATTCTACATCACACAGGAGGAACTGTTCCCGATGTCGAATAATTTTTTTAAATGCTTCAAAATTGTCAAAAGCTTGTTATGAAGAAGCCACACAGGGGCTCCCTAATGCATTTTTTTTTCTTTAGCGTGTTCAAATTTAGGATGCTCCATAAATGTCTTTAACAGAGCACTTTAACATGTGGGCATTATAGTTGTAGCAGTCTCCATTTTTTAGCTTGTTTCTCTAATTTCTCTTGTATTACACTTGTTTCTCTAATTTAAAGGGCTGTATTAGCAACCATGCTATTTCTTTTCGTACAGAATCCAGTTAACATTTCTGATCCATTGATCATTACTTAAGTATGCCGAGTCATATGTTGGAAAGACTGTCCCCTAAAAATGTGTTGAATAGTACCTTGGAAGAGGAGTATTACATGGAACATAGGTAACTACAAGAACTTTGAGTGATTGATATATATATATATGTATGTATGTATATATATATATGTATGTATATATATATATGTATGTATATATATATATATGTATAATTAAAGACCTAAAAAGACAGTACTTCAATATATTCTAATATGTTTTTCTCCAAAACACTTAGAATCAATTTGAATGAAATTTCTTCTTTTCTATGTTTTTGTCCCTATATGATTATTCTGGAAGGGTCTGTGAAAACTTAGTCCTGTAACTCAGAAGGATTCCCTAAGAGCTTGAATGTCTTCTGTAATCTCATGTATGGTTAGTGTACTGTTAGAATGGAGACTATGCTTGGTGGAATATCTTGTTACTTGTATGTTGCATCTTTTCTGATTTCATTCTACTGTAAGCAGAGCAGTTTTATTGACCTTAAGCCTTTCCTTGGTACACATTAGGATACTGGAGAATGTGGTTAATTTATATTTAAAGTGTCATCAAATATTAAGACAAGTAATTATTTATTTGAGGCAAAAAATCTGTAAAATAGTGTGGAGAGAACCACTTACTACTGTTTGAGCCATTGGTGCCATCCGGTATGTAGTAGTATGCCCTGGGTGAAACAGGAATGGGGGAATAGAGAAATGTGACATTCCAGGAGGGCTGAAATATAGATTAAGTTTTCATTGCATGGGAATTCAGAGTGGAAATAAGCACTGCATATATAATATGTTCATTAAATGTTGAAAACAGGCAAAAGAACTTAAAAATTATGGCTGCATAATGCTGGCAATTTTCCTTTGCTGTACAAGTTGTTAAATGCTTCTCCTTGCTATAGGAGCCGAAAGCCTGCCAGGAGTGCATTAAGTAACATGATTAATGTTTGTCACATGTTAATTCTCTCATCTTCATCCCAGCAGGAGGTGCGTTTAGTGCAGGGTGTTTTTCTTTGTAGGTTTAAAGAAAACAAGACTGTTTGTGAAGATATATGTGTATGTAAAAGAAGACAGTATCAAAGACATGGGATGCACCCTTGGAACACAAGGAGTTTGTGATGGCCCCAACTTTGCAGAAACTGAGCTGCTTGTGAAACGAATTTCCTTAAGGAAGCTTCTGCTTCTGCCACAGAGGACTTTTGCTGTTTGCTGTAGAGGCTTCTAGTGAGCAAGAAAGAGTATTATGGAAAATCACAGTCTTCATCTCTCAAATTTTGGTTGTCTTTTAGATATTTTGCTAATATTGTGTTCAAGAAGAGAACAGGTAACAGACTTGTTTGAAAAGTCTCTGGGAAGCCAGCACTGAGTATGCATGGAAGTTTTCACATCATTCCGAGCAGCTCTTTTTCTTGGAGTTTATTTTGCTATATTATGTCTGCAGAGGATTTTCCTAACTTCACTTAATTCTGCCTGGGGAATTGCCAAAAGTCAGAATTATGGGAACAGGTATATCTAATATAGTCAGTTAGTAGAAAGCTGCTTATGCTTAACTGTATTGATGAATGGAAAAAAAGGCCTCCTTATTTTCTAAGTGCAGCAAAAAAATCTTTTCTCTTTTAATATTAAAAATTCTTTTTCTTTCTTGCTAGCAATATGAGTGTAAAATTATTATGTAATAGTTTTAATACTTAATATTTAAGGTAGTCTAGGTTTTTGTATAATTTGGATAGCATTAAGTGAAAGAATGAGGTGCATGTGACGGATAATCAAACTCATTTGAAGGAGTTTCTGATCCTTTTATCTGAAAAATATACCAGGGTTGTTAGATCACTGCATGGTTCGTTGTTCAAAAATGTGTTGATTTGTACACAAAATCTGCTCGAAATACCTACAGCTGGTAGACATGGATTTACATGTTTTATATACATGTAAGTTCTTTCAACAGCCGTAAATGGACAGACTTTTTTCTTTTAATGTGAACATTCCACTGACTATTAAATATGATGTTGTATTTGAGTATTGTTACCTTGGAATTTTAATCTCATTTACACAAAGTCTTGGTTACAGTTGCTTAGTAACACGTTGCAGAAACAGATTTGTTGATTTATGATAATATGTCTACAATATTCTTATAATTAAATATGTTGTAAGGAAACCAATGAAGTACCCAATGTGGGTGCGTGTTTCTGCAGCGTTTCTAGTAGCCTTCATCTTCACAATATATCCCACAGTAAGTGTCTTCGTATTATACAGCTTATATAACCCATGACTCATTTTTGTATACTGTTTTGTTTTAGTTTTAGATCATGCAGATTTGCTCCCTTCCAACATTGCAATTTGTAGGTCAGCCTGAAAACCTGAGTTTAGCAATTTACTTTCATGGGACTGCAGCTCCCATGTGGTAGTTATTTTTCAAGACTTGTGTTAATATCTAGAACACACTGATACATGGCGAGAAGCTCATGGGTCATTTTACATTTTACATTTTTAGTGTTGCACTTGCATTCCCAGAAGAGAGAAGTGTTTTAGAGATTAAGCACCACAGGACTTGTAAAACAGGGATTTTTGACAGTTAAAGGAAGTATCCAGAGAAGTGTTGGCTGCTGCATGTGTTGGAGTATTTGCAATTAGTGTATTTTAAGGTTTCCTGAAATGTTTAAGGTCTTTCATTTCTTTGCAAACAGTTCTCAAGATGTCTGTTGAACCTCTCTGTAATATATTGCAGAGGACTTCAGAAACAGATATTTCTGGTAGTAGCATGCTTTCTCTGTAAAAAGTCTAGAAAAGCAAAAATTAAGCAAGCACTTCTGAGACAGATGGGGTGTTATTAAAATCCTGAAGACTGCTTTAAACACAGACCCAACCAAAGGGAAAAATGCAAATAAATGTAATAAATCTATAAATAAAACAAAGCTAAACATCCTGTATAATGAGGCCTGAATTCAGTCTGCTACTCTATATATTTTAAGGCATAAAAAGCTTGTGTTCTTCAACTTAAAACATTTAAATAACTCTTAGGCCAGACATACTGTTTTTTTAGTGGGACCGAACACTCTTATGTAACTAATGGTAGTGATCATTTTGCCTTTTGGCCCATTTGTTTTCCTCACTTTTGTTGTGAAATTAGATTATTTAGGTTTCTATCAAAGTTAAGAAAGTAAAATATTTGAAACCAGAAAGTAAAATATTGGAACACTGCCATCTGAATGGCACTTTTAAAGTAATAATTACTTCCTCAGCATTCTTAGATTACATACAAAAACCCATACTTTTTTAAAAAAATTTTTACTTTGATTTTTCCAGTACTTGCAAGCTATTATGGTTGTTCCACCACTGTTGTATCCCCTTAGTGAAAACCTTAGGCTGGAAATCATCTTGTCTCCTTTGACATATCCCATGTTGATGTCTGCAAGCTGACATAGCTGCTCTAGTCCGCTTCTTATAGTCAGTGGAGAAATAAATGCATTTAGATTTCAGTTCATCTCACTTATTTTAGGATAGGTGAAATGCACCTTAGGCTTCATTATTTGTATTAACTTATTCTCCAAGGCCTGACTTGGATGGAGAGGTTTACATTTCCTGAAGTAAATCTTGCAATAGTTACTGCTCAACAACGGCCAGAACCAGACATCATCTTTCCTTCTTTTCAGTCTTTGGGATTTTTCTAGGCACTTGAACAATTTTGTGTGAGAGGGAAATGTCACTTGTTTCTTTTCTACTTTTAAACCTATTTTAGAGATCCAACTTTGCATCATCCTGCACCCTAGGAGGCTGAGTCACTAAACATTTGTCTTGTTTAGATTCTCCTCTTATTTCCTGTGTCTCCTTATCCTGTGTCCTTATCTCCTGTATCTTTTTCTTAAAAAAAAAAAAACTAATATAAACTAATAATAATAATAAATAAATAAACTAACATAAAAAACTAATAAAAACATGAATATAAAATTAATAACTAAAAAACTAATAAAATAATTAAATTCCAGTTTAAGACAAATATTTGTTCTTCTGGTTTCAGTGTTCTGTTGTTCTGTTCTGAACTTTATGGCAATATTCGCAACCCAGGGCAGGTGTGAACTACTCAGACTTAGCTATGAGAAAATTAGACAAGTTCCGACCTGAATTTATTTGGTATAAGTCAATCCATGAAAATTGTTTATGTATACAGAATTATAAGCCCTGTTAAAATTAACCGTGCAGTACTCATTCAGTGATATTTTTGAATACCATGTCACATATTTGATTGACATTTTTTGTTATATGCCATATATCCTGAGGAAAAAATATGCTTGCAGTCACTTGTAAATATTAGAAAATTTTGAGTTTAGTCATATGCTTTTTTAAATCTTAATGAAAAATGTACAGTAACTCAGCCAAAAGCATTCCTATTATTTGAAAATACATTTCTCATGTTCCACTTTCTAAAAAGAAGACGACATGCAGAGAAGAATGAAGCAAAAGCAATTACAAGACCAGGAAGTATAAAATGAGAGTCTGATAGACTTTCCAATGAGCTGAGATGTCTTCCTCCAAGACACAGGGGCTGAGTCACTTGGCTAGACTCTGAAGGCAGCACAGAAAGGTCATGGACTAGTCTCTTCTAGAGTAAGAATTGATGGACTACTGATATTTTTTCAATTTACTTTAGTCTCACAGAAAGAAGAAGAAAAAAAAAGACAGTGTTCAGTGCATGGAATTTTTTCTTTAGTCTTTCATTTAAAAAAAAATAAAAAAGAAAATTTTTTGCAAAGTCTAAGTCAGGAATTTACTCTCCAGGCTCTGCATTTTTCTTATAATCTTCTCTGTGTTTTGCTTGTCTTTTAGTAAATCATATTTACACATGAAAGAAGACATGCAAATTCTTAGCTAGAAGACCTGTGTTCTTGACACTGTATACCTAGTAAATCTTGCTTTTAAGTTGTCAAGATATATCTGACTTTTTTTTTTGGAGACAGACTGGAAAAAAAACAAGTACTGTTAAAGTGTAACTTTTCCTTCTTTGAGTTAAAAGCTTAGAAAATATTTTGCTTATGATGGTAATAATTCTGAAGGCAGTAATAAGCAGTATTGTTTTCGTAATGAAATTGTTATTATTATTATTTATTATTTTCTTCTACCAGGATTTTAGAAGGTGGTGCTTGGAAGGTAGCCATGTTGCAGTGCCCACATTGTAACATCAACTTAATATTTCAACTACATTTATAGTTGTATAAACTTGCAGCCCTACTCCTACAGTGGCTGCATTTATAGGAAGAAAACAGAAACCAGACAGTGATGCCTGCCTGAAGTGTACTTGGTCTTTTTTTTTTTTTTTTTTTTTTAATGCAGTGGACTTTCTGCCCACAGCCAAGCATCTTCCTGTCTCTCACAGCATCCAACTGTTCTGTTGGCAATCCAATTTCCATAAAGTGCCCACTTTTTCTGCTTTTTGAAGTGTTCGCTTCCCAGTTGTGTCCAAACAATGAGGCTGACTCTGCTTTTAGGCGTTAGCCTGCCATGCAGTTCACTTAGAACATTTGAAAAGGCAAGAAACAAGCAGTTATTGCTGAGTTGATATTGCTGTCTTATTGGTTAACAAAGGTGCACAATGACTGTTTTAAGGTGGGAGGATTCTGAGGCCTTTACTAGTATTTTGGAAATGCAACTCCAAGTGAATGTCCTTCTGGATCCATTTTAGATTTCCCATGTAACTTGTATGCAATATGAGTAGACTGTCATACTAAAAAGACATATTCTTACTCAAGAGATATTCCTTTTGTTTCAGTTCAGAGGTTAATGTTAACAGGCTATCCAACTACTGCATGGATCCAATTTTAATAGAGAAATTAATAGTCTGATTTTTTTTTTATTATCCACTAATTAAAACAAAACTAAAAAATCCTGAAACTTCAGAGCTCAATGTCACATAAGCTCTCACAGTGAGAGAATGCACAGAGTTACTATTTTTCTTTCAAAGAGAATGGAAAAGTTTATTTACTGAAAATCTTTTTTCTTTAGAAGCTAACTCTCAAATTGTTATAGAGTCAGATATTTTAACTGAAAGAAAAAACCTCATTTTTTTGTGGGGTGAAAGGAAATAATTTTCCTGCTCATTTACTCACCGTGGAAAAATTTCTCCAAGATATACATTTAAATTTTTTTTTTTCTGGCCTAGTTACAAATGTGTCCATAATATCATAAATATTATTCTGAGATCTTCTGTGAAGTGAAAGGGAGGTTAGAAGTTGTTGACATCTTTTGTAACGTTCTGAGAAAGATGTATACTCCAGACAGTATGTGAATTAGTTTTTTGGGGGGGTGGAGGCCATAAAACAGTTCCTGTATAATTAAAATAGCTAATCTTTGGTCACTTAAATTTAACTTAAAGTACTGATTCAATCTTTAACCAACAGGGTTGGTTCATAGAAATATATCAGTCTCAGAAGGATTTTCTTATATTCTTTGTAAACAACATACACCAAAGAATTGTGGAATCTGGTCAGATACTGAGTGCCATATTGGTCTGACACAGCATTAAGTGTTAATTAATATTGTGTCAATTAGTATAGTGATACCTTAAAAACAGAAGGCAGCACCTCTCTAGTCTCAAACATGCTGATTGCTGATTAGACTCTGCCTATCAAATGAAATATCCTTCATGTTCAAGTGTTCCCTTAGGTAATGATGAGAGTGAGCAAGCCCCATGGTGTTGAGTTCACTTTTAACCTCTTGGAGGTGCTCTGTAGTGTGGTGAGAGAGGCTAAGTGAGAGCAAAGACGGAAGGATATAATGTTTATTTGCTTGGAAGTTGGTGGATGTGCTGGATAAGGGACATGCTGTGTAGATGGGGCTTGCTGCTTTTCAGATGTCTGTACCTTATAAGGAATAAAGAGGTAGGTTGCAGATGTCTCTTGGCTTAGCTGGTCCATAGGACTAGTTGAAGTAAGACATAAATTTTTGTAGTGAGTGGTGCACAAGGAACAGTATCTACGGAACAGTATCAAATGCCTTTTGATTCACATTAAGTGGAAATAAATTAGTATTTATAAAGACACTCTTAAAAATTAAATTATAATTTAGTAAATCTATTCTTATTATTCTGTGAATCTTCGTCTAATAATATAGATACCACATAGACCATTTGCCTTGTTGTATGTGCACCGAAGAATTAAAGACTGTAAAGCAACTTTAGATAATTTTAGCTGTTCTTGGAACAGGAGCAAGTATACTTAAATTATTTTGAATGTATGTTTACCTACTCTGTTCTTAAGTCACAGATTTCTCAGAGTGGTTGCTCCAGTATGACCTTACAATTTATAGTTTTCCTGAGGTCTAGCTTATTTATGTCAGTTCATTTTGATCCTTTTCTTCTCTCCTAGCACATATGGAGAACAATTGGTAGCTTTGCTTTCTTGTAACGTTTTATGTTTTGGAACACTATTATAATGGCTTACTTCAGTCCCCCTCCCCCCCCCCCCTTTTTTTGTTTTTTTGTTTTGGACTGTACAAACTTAACTCTTGTAGTTGTTCTTCATGAATTATGTTTTCTAAAACTCTTGAAGGTCCTGATGCTTTCTTTAGGTCCTTTATAATTTGTTTTTGTCTTTTTCAGATGACATTTGCATTTTATCAATGATGTCATTGAGTTAGCTTGTATTTAGCTTACGTTCTCTGTATCATTTTCTTCCTATTTTCTGTCTGGGCAAAAATGAAATAACAGGGAATGTGATTCTTAAGGAAACTTCTGAGAAAGCATCTAAAAGCATCTTCCTATATGCTTAAGGAAGATTAAACAGGCATCTCCAGTAAAGAACAAGTTGTTTCAATTCTGTAATGAGCTGATTACGTGAATGCTTCTGACATATTCTTTGGATTCATAATCCAAGTCTTATGGCAGAAGTCATGATTACCATTAATAGACTATGGCAACATCAACAGCATAGCAGGCTAAAATCAGTAGCATCAGAGTGCAGTCAGGAAGAACCATAACTGCCCAAGGTGACAGCCCTCTCCAAAGGTCAGAAGACTGCTAGGGTCTGAGGAGACTTGAGGTCTCTTTCATTGTTCTACTGGTTCATGAGAGACAATTGCTTCATTTCTCTACACCTACACCTTTTAACTACAAAAAACTTAGCTTTTAGAGATGAGAATAGCACCTAGAGGGACATGTTAGGAGAATTTATTTACATTCTTGCTTAATAAAGGCAGCCTGTTCTTGTGTCTGTCCTCCTCCGCTCCTCCAAAAATTAACAGGACTTTGATCTTCCCGCGGCTGAGGTAGGCAGGCCCCTTGTTCCCTGCAAACCAGGCCATTGCATCAGCAGAGACGGAGCTTTTTCCCTTCCTCTGGAGCAGGGCATGAGCAGTTGCTTAGCGACGCCAGGCTGCCCGCTCCGGCGCCTGCCCTCGCCCATTCAAACTGGCAGAGGAACAGGGTTTGGAAAGTGAGATCTTCTATTTAAATATTTCTTACAGTGTACGGATAGCTGGAAAAGAGGGCAGTAGGCAGCATGAAAGCTGTGGAGGAGGAATGAGAAATAAAGAAATGGCGTTGAGGCTGCGAGCGAGGGCGGATCTAAATTAAAAAATAAGGGGGAGAAGAAAGTAAAATTGGAGAAGGAAAACCTCAAGGTTTAAGAGGATATATAGAGAGCTAGAGCCACTAGAGAGGGATGTTTATTTCTTTATCTTTAGGATGAATACTTGGGAAAGGAATTTTACGTAAGTGTTGAGATTGGCCATGAAATTATGTTGCATTAATATAATAATACAACAGTGATGATGGTGATTCTGCATCATTTTTCATTCATTCATCCCTTTCTAGAATGTACTCAGAAACAGGTAAATTACTTACACAGTAAGTATAGTGCACATAGTGCACATAGTGCACTAATGTGCATATAGTGCACATTAAAATGGTATAGCAGCCATGATTAGAACTGCTTAGCTTTTATAAATACTTCCTATATTAGATCTTTATGCTCCTAAACTTAAGGAAAAAGTAATAATTTCTCTTTATTGACAACTGCTTTGAAATAATCTGTATCACTAAAAATACTTGCTTCCTGTATAGGCCCTGACAAGATAAGAGTTTCATTTATCATCAGATTTGTGTGAATTGAGTGTTGGCGACATTGCCGTTTCCTTTCCAGCTTCCTCAGCAGCTACAGTTGCGCTTTCCTTCTTAGGCTTCTGTGCTGCTTGCAAATGCTGTCTACTCTCTTATCCTTGACATGATTGCTAATTCTCGGTCTTTCTCAGGTTTCCTCACTCCCTAGAAATTGCACTTTAGATCTGTCAAAGACTTCTAGCTGTTTGCAGCATAAGACCTCTTTTTACACTGATAGTACCTGAGTAGTTTTTGACGACTTCAGAGTAATTAATCAGTCTTATGGAAAATGCTTTCCTCCTTAGGCTTCAGAATGTTATTTTCCAAGTGCAGGTATGGGTTTTGTAGCATCTGTGGTATCTTATGGTGTCTAATTTATGGTATGGAGAAAAAGGGCCATCATCAGGCATCTGCTATTTTAACTTAGTAACTCATCCCTGGGCAACCTTGTTTGGTGTGGGACTTGCATACCAGCTGTGCCTAGGTGTTTAATAGTCTATCTTTCCCTTCTTACATTAGACTTTTCCACATGGCCTTGTGCCAGTAAAATGTAAACATGGAAAAAACTCTTTTCCCCAGGCTCTTGCACTACTGCACTGCCTCAATGGCCTCTGGTCCATCTTCCTGTCCTGCGCAATCAGAACTGTGGTTATGTAACCTGCACTGCTCTTCCCCTTCTTTCCATTTGAAACCTTTTCCTAGTCTAATCCACTCATTGTATCACTTTACTTTTTGTCTCCACTTTTGTATAAAAACTATAGTCTTGGTTCTGATCTTTATTTCCTTTTCTTTACTTGAATGTCCAGAGCCCCAACTCTTGCCCCTCTTCAATCTTTGGAAATGTGACGAGCTGCTCTATTTTGTCCCCAATTTTAACCATAGCTAGCTTGCTGATATGTTACCGTTAATTCCTTTTTTATTTCCTTCAATTCCATACATGTATATCAGGTCTTCATTCCATTCTCATTCAAATCTCTCTGGTGGACAAGTATTCAAAAGGGCTTTTAAATCCTGGCTTTTCTGTTGCAGTCTCTCTAAGGCTTCCTTTGAGAAGCTAAATAACAGAAGAACATAGAAAGCTAGAAACAAGTAACTCTGGCTAACCTAGTTCTAATACACCATCCTTGTTTTTTCCATCTTCCAACTTAATTGACCTTCAGTGCTGCTTCTCCTATGTTGTCTGTATAGATTATAAACACTGTATACAGGATGGAGTTTTACCTGCAGAGTATCAGCACACTGTGGGTGTTCTATAAGAGAACATGGTAAGGTTAATTTAGCAAATCCAGTACATTTTGAAATTAGGTACGTTCTAGTGTTTGACAGATATTAGTATTGCATTAGCATTTTCTTCATCTAACAGAACAATGTCTGCATTATGCAGCTTGCAGTGAAACTGTGCAGATCTTAAGCTGCTCTTTTTGTTTAGAATTTCTTAATAAATACTATTTTCCAGTCAGGTTGCTGCTACTAGCTTGTTCATATGTTCTTATCCAGACACCCTTTTCTCATCTGTTAAGCTTTGCAAGCTGAGTATTCCAAAGTAAAAAGAAGGTGCAACAAGTTTATTTTTGAACTCTGAGATGCTCTTGGGTGTTATATAAAATGATACTTAAAGATTATATCAAGAATTGAAGAGATTCACAATAAGTTCTGTTCATTTTGAATGGCTTAATATGTGAACGAGATTTTAAGCAGTGTAAAACAGTTGGTTTGTGTGTTTTTGCATCTATTTCAGATGATGATGCATGCTGGAAAGCATATGTCTAGGGTCTTGGGAGACTGATTGGAAATGCTGGGGAATGGCTAGTTCTGTATGAGAGAGAGCTAGGAACGCTAGAATAAAGTCCGAGGAGAAATACATGCCTGGTGCCTGAAGCAAGCAGAAGCTGCTCGATGCAAATGGGAGAGATGACCCGCTCTGCAGACATTAAAGTGAGCAGAAAAAAGATGTGTGCATTAGAGGTCAAGAGTTGGAATTAAGGAATAGCTGTAAAATAGTAGCATGGAGAAGAAAAATAGGTTAAAATTTCATCAGAATTGGAAATAAACTGCAGCATGTGTGGGAATAGCTGTTTTAACCTGCAGTAAGATGGGTTGAAAATACATATATTTTATCTAGCCCGTAATCTTTGTATATGTATTGTGAACATAGGAGATGTGTGTGCTTTAGAACTGAGAAGGATTTTACCAATTACCAGGGTAAAATCAAGGTATTGGTTTAACTTTTGGTTCTGTTGATACAGGTATTGCTGCTGACTTTTTGAACTGATGGGTGTTCCATTTTGAACACTTTTTATGCTTAAGATCCAAGTCCACATTTAAACTATGAAAGGAATGGAAATTTCCACAGCCAGATTTTCCTTGCAATGAAGTATTTTGCCTCCTACATACTGTAGTAGTATTATATTCACAATCCTACGCAGGGTATGCCTGATCTGTATCTTCATCTCGTCACACTCAACAGAAGCTGAGGTGTAGCTTTAGATGTTGCTTTACAAGTACATGCGGAAATACATCGTTTCTGTGGCTCTTTGAGATGTCCATCGCAGAAGGAGATTTGAAATGTTATGCCAGTATCTCTACCAGAACATAATTTGTGGAGTTGTAGAAAATGGATGCAGTAAAATAAAATCCCACAGAATTGCATTCTGCTTATAAGACCCGTTGAAAATGTATGGCCTATTTGCTTTTATAGTACCTGAAAAAAAAATAATTCCCAGAGGGCAGTTGCCTCTAAGGAATGAGAATTTTTCAGCAGTGACTTGCATAAGCCAAGATATTCAAAGTTGGTCTTTGTTTTGCAGTTTTGTATTGTGCTCCAAGGTAACATCAGCTGTTTTAAAGGTGGGGGAGGAAGTAGTTATTTCCATGTCAACCAGAGTTTTGGCAACCAATGCAAGTGCATCAGCACTGTTTCAGGAACTTCTATATTCTATTTTAGTGTTCTCATTATAAAAGTTAAATTGTGTTGACTTTGGAGTAGATGGAATGTGTATATTTACCCTAGTTTCATAGATATGGTATAAGAGTTGCCACAACTTGGGTTAGAACATGAAGCCAGGAAGTACAGATCATACTTGTAAACAGTTAACTAGCTTTTTTTTTTTTTTTTTTTTGAATGTGATACTTGTGCTGTGATGCTAGATATTGCTGCATGGAGTGAATTTGGAAAGCCTTTGCAAAAGCTGAGGCGCCCTAAACTGTAAAGTTTTAGAAAATACGTGTTTACGTATAGCAGACCTACTCTGAGAAATGCTGAAAAGCTGCTACTCCGGCTGGGTATAGCTGACCACTGGGTGCTCAGAGGCTCTCACAATGCTTGTATTATTCCAGTAGAGCACTGGGTTTGTAATGGCTTCTAGGCCATACTTATTGACATGAAAGCTGAATTCCTTTTGTCTTATTTTTTGCTTTTCTTGTAAAATAGGAAGAAGGCAGCCTGATTTTACTTGTAAGCTCAATTTGCATGCTCGTGACTTCTAACTCTCCCTGCTTTTTGCCTGCCATGTTCAAAATTTATTTCTGTGAATCTTTAGAAACAATTCTGCCTGTAATTGTAATCAGCTGTATTGTTGGAAAACTTCTGTTAAACACTGCTTGCTTGCTTGCTTGCATGCCTGAGATTTATGGCGCCTGCTACAATTCATGACTTGGTACTGGCTGGGGGTATCAATAAGAAGTTACAAGGGCACTATTTCACTCAGCTGCATTTGACCACATTCCAACTACTCTAATTTTCAGCTGATGTCAGGAAAGTACAAGGTTTCACAGGCATGGGATAGTGATAAAGCAGTAGTGTAGGGACTAGGTGCGAGGGGCCAGAGTGGCTGGTGCATTTGGTCTGGGAAAAGGATTAAAAAATCCCTTGTTATTAATTTAACAAAATTAATAACTGGCGGGAACTGTGCATGTTCATATTTGGGCAAGTTCTAATCAGTGTGACAGTTCAATGACAGCAGTGGTGAGATAGCACTCATGGCTATTTGTTAGTCTACAATGAATGTGCCACCACAATACCAAATTAATAGCTACAGTTCAAATGCTAGAATTGTCTCTGTAGGTTTAGCACAGTTTTAGTGTTAGTATTTCCAGATGTTTAGTACTGAGCACTAACCTTTGAGACTGCTAGATGTTGTAAATTAGAATTTACTGTTGAATGTTATCTTTGTTGTTTAAATTAGTTACAAAGGAAATTAAATCTATCTCTCCTAAAATGCTTATTCAGTAAGTTAATATAATTTAACAACACAATATGAATAAACGAGTCAGAACCCAGAAAAGAGGATTTTCTGACAATTAGTGATATCTTTCATGAATAGGTATTGGGAGAGATTGGAGAAGGATAAATATTTCCTCCTTTTCTGATTTCTTTTAGAATGATTTTGTAGTGTTTTAAAATACAGTATCAAATCACTTCCCAACACTAATTTTGAAAGAATAAAAAAAAATCCATAAAGGTTATAAAACAGTAGATGACATCCAGAAGAAGCTATGCAGAAAAGGTCAGAGAAATTTTGCATGATTCAGCGTATGAATAATACATTATTTTTCAGAGAATATTTTATGAAGTGATTGTCCTTTGTTATGTTTATGTGTGAGAATTGGGTTTTGTCACCAGCAAGAAGAATTCATTTTCCTCTAGCTTTTTCTTAAATGCTAATTTATTGCTATGAAAGATGCCAAAGTGACAGATCTGAAGAATGAAGCCCTCTATTTATCTTCTGAATGGATGGAGCAGGAGCAGCAGCAGAGCCGTTCTCATGCTCTTTAGCCAGCGTGCCTCAATCTTTTTACCATCTTCTGAGCATATTTCTACCACTGAGAGGTGCTTATTCATTCCATAGTTTCCGTAATGGACTACCAGGGGTATCAATTAGTGACAAGTGAACAGTAGCTTTGCAGCTTGGATACCTGCCCAGTAGGAACCGAACTAGCGGCTCTTTTGCATAGGCCACTAGACAACTGCCCGAGTGTGGGTGCAGATAGGAACTGGTTGCAGTCGAGCAGAGGGAGGACAGAGACGTCCTGTTTTTATCACCAAGCATCCAAAATTCAGTTCATCTAACTTGTCTTCGCTCACTGGAGAACTATTTTTACCTTTTTCCTCACTAAATTAATAGTACTACAGATGCTGCAGTGAAGGAATAAGTAAACTTTGGATGGAGTACAGTTTCTTTTATTATGTATGAAATGTCAGTGCCCTTTTGTCTACTCTGTTTTGAGCTTGATATGAGTGAAATTTACGTTTTTAAAAGCCTAGGGCTTGAAAACACGTGTATTGTGACTTAGAACTAGCATTTGTATCCCCAACTTGATGTGCAGTGTTGTGCTTCGCTTGGATATGGGGACTGAATATAATTGATTGTTCTTGTGCAGATACAAATAGAAGCAAAAATAACCTGAGTGGAAAATAGCATGAAAAATTGTATTCTTGTATAAAAGATGAGTAAGGTAAAAGCATTATTTATTTAGATTAGTCTTTGTAAACATTCACGTAATGCAGCTTTCTATGCTCTTAACAGTTGTTCTTGTGTTAATATTGTATTACACCAGCTATTCTGAAGCAGATTTGTTCTTGTGAGGACAGATATCCTTTTCAGACGTGTCCAGAGTTGCTTATTGAGTTGGAAACTCTCCTAATTCACTCATGCTTCGAGCTCCCCTGCGGGGAGGCCTGTGCCGCGGACGCCGCCGTGGGTGGTAGGAGCTGCCCAGGCTGGCGCAGGAACGCCCTGCCCCTGCGCCCGGGCACCCGCTTCCCCCTCGGCATGGTCAGAGCCACCTTCCACCTCTGACTCGCCGCAAAACCCAGCACAGAAACTGGTGGGGAAGGAACTCGGAGGCTCTGTGTTTCACAGCTCTTTACAGTGTGACTGCAGGGGCACGTGCAGGGATGTTAAGTTTAATTAACAAGGGGGTTAATTTGTAAAATATTAATTAAATCAGATTAAACTAGGCCACTTTACTTGTGAATGAAAGTGTCCACTTGGGAGTTTACCATGATTTAACTAACTCATTTTAAACTCGTACTTGGAGGTGAATTTGGCTTAGCATTCACAATTATCCTTGTAGTTACACCCACAGAATTTTAAATAAGAAAAAGATTTGATGTATTTTCTAATAAAGCTTTTTTTTTTTTTCTTTCTTTCACAAGAAATAGTTTTTTGCAAGCTTCCTTTATCAATGAATGAAAATAGAAAAGGTGGAGGCTAGATACTGAACTCAGTCAACACTGTGCACCGTGGTCCAGCTGCTCAATAGTTAGCAATATTGGGTAGGATCTGGGGACCTGAGCTCCTCTCCCACAGCAGGGTGAGCATGGACATGTCTCGCTGCTGTGCGAGGACAGCAGGTATTTTGGATAGCGGGCTCTCAAATCAAAGCACTGTTTGGACTCGTTCTCAGGAGACAGGACAAGATGCCAGCAAAGGCTGGATGAGCACTACAACACTCCAAGAAAATTTAGATAACTCTAAGGGAAATAAAAGGCTAAAGGAGACAACTGCTGTGTCAGCAGTGACTGTCTGTGATTTTTTTAATTTTTTTTCCACTGAAACCCCACCACCTGGTGACCAGGTTTTCATCCACTATATTGCTTCTCATTCTTTCCAAATTGTTTTTACACTGGGAGATACTCGTGTGGGTGAGCAGTTGGACAGGATTTTCTGGACAAACTCAAGAGCAAATATCATGTACTCACTTGGACTATAAAGGACCATCATCCAACCAGACCATGGCATCTAGCTGTACTGCGTTCTGTTACTGACGATTCTGTGGTTTAACTTTACCAGATGTGCATACCGTAATAGCAGTAATTATAATGAAAAACACTGAGATGGTGGCATTGCTTTAAACTGTCAAGTTAGTGCAATCCTCCTTTCTCCTCATCCAAATCCAATTAATTCCATCTGCAGTTTCTTATAATTCCCAGTGGTATTTATGCAACAAAATCTTAACTTTCTAATAGAAGAACTAATTGTAAATTAACAGCACTGGTATGTAGCAAAGAAAAGGATTAATGCAGGCCCACACACTCGCTTTTCCTTTTTGGTTGCATTTCTGTATTGGATAGATCTCTTAGGACTGATAACAAGCTATGAAATATATTGTAACATAGTCAGAGAAGTGTTTATACTGTGGAGAGAGGTGTGTTTTCATACTTCTTGCTTGGCTATGTTTCTGACATTTCTTTTTATTCTGTGTTATCGTCCTGTGAACCTTCTTTTGATGATTTTGATGAATTGCTGTGTTCCTTATGGGTGACATGGAAGTGATTGTGATGATAGATGTTTTTCCAAGAAAATTGATGGGCTTTGTGCTTTCTATTTTGTTGTTGTTTTGTGTGTGTTAGTATGTCAAAGTACTATAGCTGCCAGAATTACTTGTAAAATGGAAGACCTGAAATTTACCATCTTCCTACTATTGGAATACTGGTTTTGAGCTGTTTTCTTGAAAGCCCTGAAGAGGTTCTCTGCTATGATTTCTCAAGTATTCTTTATATTTTGATAAATTAAAATAGCTTCCGTTAAGCTTCTTAAAGTACTTTAAATGTTAAAATGTAAAAATCATGCATCACAAGCAAAGGCATTCTTGTCAGAAAGATATTTTCAACCTGAAGACTACTGATAGTTTGATAATTAGTGTCTCTTCTCCTTAATCTGTCTATGCTGCTATTTCCTTTCCATCTCTGCTTTCTAGGAGCATAAAATTTAGTGCTCTAGTCAAGCTCTGTACAGTGCTGGAAGAGATATCTGCAGCTTGATTCTTGTTTCCCTTTAAATATTTTTGCTGTGCTATTACTTTGGTTTTACTTGGACTGTTCTTTATCCTTTCCTGTGTTGTCCACATATGTTGGACCATACTTGATGTTAATACACTAGTGCCTCCCTCGTCTGCCTATTTGGATTTTTGAAATACATCTTCCAGGAGTAGCCTACTATCAAACGAACAAGAAACCTTCTACCAGAGGGAGAGGGTTATGTAAGGAACTGAAAAGACAAAAACCAAGATCATTTCTTCATTTTTTTTAACCCTCTGTGTTGTGTGTTTTTCAACATCTGCCTTTAAACAACAGTCTTTTCGAGAAGGGACTATTTTATCTTTTCTGAATCGGGCATATTTTTGGCACACAGTCTAATAGTGCAAATGCACCACTGCAGCTAAAGAATACTGTATGACAGTATCTTAGGTTGTGAGAACTAAGTGTTTCTTGAACCAGTGTTTAGGATTCAAGTCACTTCCTTACCTTTTTCTGCCCTTGTGATATTCTGGGAGTTGTACAACTAATTTTTTGACAAAAGACCTGTTAAGCTTAATGTCTTAAAAATTGTTAAACTTTCTTATTACCTGTATTTCATGTTTTCTCAAAGTGGGATGAAAGTGAATGTAGGCACGGAAACACATCCCATTCTTCTTTGGCTTCATTTTGACTCTATTTTTTGTGACTCCTCTGGAGAAAAGAGGCCTGAACCTGCCTCGGTTGGCTTCCAGGGGTTTTGCTCTGGTGGGAAGTTGAGCTCTGAGAGCTGTTGAATGGAGTTTTTGGACCTTCAGGCTTTCGTGGCAGACAGATGCCCATTGGGAAGAAGGATGGGGCTTTGAAGTGACCATCTCCAATTAATTCCTAGCTGCCAGGAGTCTATATTCCCATGTGGGCATATGAGGGTAGCTAGGAGAAGCCAGACAGCGTTCTTGGAGGCTTGTTAAGCTGGAAGTCAGCTGCTTGCCTTTGGTTAATAAAGTTGATTGACTTATTCCCTGCACGAGGAGGTGCTGTGTGAAGATTATGAAGCCTTTTGGGAATAGAAGGAGGGAAATTTTGTGTGCAACTAGTAACTCAGCCAAATGTCAAAACAGGCAGGTTTCTGGTTGATTATCAAACCTTTCATTTCCAGGAATGGTGACAGACAAATCAATCAATGACTTTTCTTCAAACTTGCCTAAGTGAAACCAGAATCTTTGGTGCAGTCTGACTGGAATTCAAAGCAAGACTTGGGATGAAAAAACGTTACTGTCCTTGGTGAACAGTGCTGCCAGTGCGTAATGGACAAACATGCAGCTTCCTTTTTCTGACTTGTTTAAAGAATTTGACAGTTTATTTTGAGATATTGATGACTCTCCTAATGACAGTAGCAAGCATTTTACTTTCTTGCAGCAAGAAATGAGAGACTGTTCATTAACATGGGGCAGTTCATTTTTACTGCTAAATAAACAGACTAACCGCTACTTGCAGCCATTAGAATTCAGATCACTTTTTCTCTGGGAAGAGCTGTTGCATGATGTCGTGGCTGGGAGAGTAAGCAATTAAAACCTGAGCTTTGGAAAAGGGGATAGCTATCGCTGTATGCTGCTTCTGCTGATTTTTATTAAGTGCATCACAGACAAATGCTTCTTTAAAAGAGAAAAGAGGGAAAAAAAGGAAGAAAAAAAGAGAAACAGAGAAGTCCTGACAGTGATTTAGTATTCTCTCCGTAAGGCCATTTAATGGGTAGTAGATGGAAGAAATGTCACTGCTTATTTGTAAGAAGATTGGAAACCAGCAGCGTCATTAGAATTGAATATTGCTGTTGAGATAGGCTAAGCTGTTTTGGTAGTTACTCAAATTGGTTTGTGTTGGACCTGACATAATTCTCAGCTGTTTCTAGGTGGAGTATTTTTTGTGATGTAAAAGAAGCAATAAATATCTATGTTTATAGTCAAATGATGAGATGTTGTTAATGTTAACACTGGTAACAATATTAGCAGTAGTTAAGATATATGACAGTGGAATTACCAGAAATTACCAGATATTTACATTTATTTACTGCTATCTTACTAAATTATACCTAAGCATTTTTTAACTTTAAAGGACAGACATCTTACAATCTACAGTGTCATATTCTACTTCAGTATTGAAGGTCAACGTCTGTTTCTCATCCCTCTGAATGTTTCTACTTTGGCTCCTCTTCTCTTCAGTATCCCTTGCTGGATTATTGCTAGCAACTCACACATGCAAGTAAAACTTTAGCATGTGTTTCTGCACACTATTCATTTGAGATTATCAGGACATTACACAAAACGACTTAGAACAGAATGTGTAATGAAATTTCCAAAGAAGAAATTCTATTTCTTGGCAGTAAATAAATAAAACTAGTGTTTCTGTTCAGATACCACCTTATCTTTTATAACTGACAAATCTTTATGATCCTCAAATAGCAATTTATAATGACCATCTCAGTACGGAAATTTGTTTCTCTTTTTCTCTCCCTCTTTCTCTTTCTTCTTTCCTGACTTCTGACTTTTCTCCGTTTTGACTACTATTTCTCCTCTTCAGGATTCAGGACTTTTGGAACTGAGATTATTGGAGCTGCAGTTGTGTATTTTTGTTTCTGTCTGTCTTTTCATTACTCTTCTGTAACTTTTGTTGTTGTTGTTGTTGTTGTTGTTGTTGTTGTTGTTGCTGTGATACTTAGTGCCTTTTGAATCCATTTCTCCTCTTTCCTGCATCTTCAGATAAGGAAGTTGGAAACCTAGTTTTGCTATCTGACTCTTCTTTTCAGCTGGAGTCTTTCCAGCTAAATGGAAGGAGCACTAGGACAGCTATTGAAAGGTTTTATTTTGTTACAGTAATAATGACAGTTTATTCCCAGGCCTTTTTTCAGCTTGTAGGAATTAGATATGCTCCTGTTATAAAAAGACACAGATTTTAGAGACTGCATTCTCTTGGCTTTGCACAACCATGCATCTCATGGCATTAGCTAATGAAAAGGAAGTTTCATGTGTGACAGTTAAACTGAACAGCTGATAAAAGTTGCTCTTGCTTTAAGAGCTTGTTACATGCTTCAACTTCAGAAGCCATAGTTCCAGCGGTATGCACTATTCCTAAGGAGTAGGAAGGAAATTACGTCATTTGTCACGGAAATAATTGTAGGTACAAATTATAGTTGGCCTTAGAGATGTATTTATTTTCTTCAATTTTTTGACTAAAAATTATGGAGGGAGGAAAAAAAAGGGGTGGGGGGCGAGGGAAGTTGATACTGCTTCATGCAACCTCTACTGGAAACTCTCGGTGACATGTTGTGTGATTGTGAATTGAGATAGTTTCACTGATTTATTGTAAACATCCAAACTCAAACCAACTGAGGCTCTAGTGCTATATGTTTTGTGTGCAATATTACTTTGCTTCATACTAAGTTGTTTTCCTACTTGGCTTTGCATGCCAGTGCAGGATTTATAACTTTGTTCCTTCTAAATGAAGATTACCTCTTGTGCTCTTTCCAAAAAGAAACCTGAACAGAGTTCAAATTGCTGTGTGCCAAAGGGGTTAGATAAGTGAGCCACATTCTTGAGAGTAAGAGCATTCCTGAGCAATAGCTTGTGAAAATATCTATTATACATATTTTAATATTTTATGGAGACCAAAGGCTATATTGAAATGGCATCTGATTTTTGGGGCTATGGTATTAGGTTGTACTACTGCTCCTGACTGTCTACTAGTAAAATAGAGAGAGTGTGTGTAGATCCTAGCTGTGTTCTTATTTATTCATTTATTTTATTTTTCTTTATTTTTATTATTTCTTTTCCCTGTTTCATTTGCCATCTCTTATCTGTTACCTACTCACATGCTTCTGGTATTAGATCCAACTTGCTGAACTCAGATATCTCAAAGAAGGGATTTTTCTACTCTAAAATGTGTTATTCACAGAATAAAAATGCAAATTCTTAAAGAAGCTTTTGGTTCTGAGATGTTGTGGAATGCCTTTTCTTGATTTTTTTTTTTTACCAGATATTATATACATATGGTCTTTTTTTTTTCTCTCCCCTTTATATAAATCATGTGCTTTACAGTGGAAAACTTAGAGGATGTATCAGGTTATGTTCATGGTGTTAGGCAGTTGGTTATTGGGAAGATACTTGACCGTTTATATTGTGTATCCTTTTCACATGGGAAAATCTGTAAGTGGGAAGAATGTCCCTAAAACTCTTTTCCTCCCCTGCGGTCTTTGCCATGGTTTGCTTTAAGAATTGAGGTTTGCGCCTTTGCAGAGGGATAAAGATTTGCGGAGATTGTGTTGTTACTGGCTCTTCTTTTTTTTCCTGGTATCCTGTAGCTGTGTGGGGTCAAACCAGAGCTCCATCTAGTGAGCATCCGATTTGTAACAGTGGCCAGCAGCACAGGCATGGGGCAGGGATAACTGCGAGCTCAAAGGGTTTTCTTTTGTTTGTTTTGTTTCTACCCAGTTTCTAGCAATCTGACACAGGTGTTTTCTGAGTTAGAAATTCTATCCTTGTTCTGGGGTTTTTTTTTCTTCTAATCTGCTTCTATTTTTTCTTCTAATTCTTCTAAATTGCTTCTAGCATTTGATTTGTTTTACGTTCTGTACCAGATTTACTGTTATATTATCCTGTGTAGATCTAGCGGCTCAGTAGACCTTCCCATGACAAGAAGAATAATTATTGCCCATTCTCTGGCCTGTACAGCTCCAATATTATATTGTTGATGTGGAATTAGGGGGTTTCTCTGAGGTTTTTGAGAATTTTTCCCAAGTTGTCCCTACACATTTCGGTAATTAAGAGGTTTTGTATTGTGTATATCCTCTTCTCAGGGGATTTCCTTCCTTTGCTTGTTGTTTAGTAGGAAAGAACATAGACCCGGCTCTTGCTTGTGAACATGTATTTGAAAACAACCGTGTTTACCAAATAAATCAGTTTCAAATTTTGATCCTTTTTTGGGAGACCAAGATCAATGTGTAAGTAAGAGAAATAATTGGCCTGAGTAAAATTTTGCATTTGAAAACACTTGAAACTATATGCTTCTCCTAAACAAGAAAGTGGGAAAAAAAGTCATTCTGGGCAGATGTAAAACTTGCCTTCTGGTCACTTCTGGTCATTAAAAAAATCTGAGCAATTATGGCAACAGTAGCTCTGTCTGTTTTTATAGTATCTTAATTACAGCTTCAGTGCTGATTTTATTTTTATTTATTTCTGTTTATTAAAGCATGATTTCATGATGAATTTAATTATTTTTCTTCCCATATAGCTCTTCTAATGTCCTTGTGAATTGCTGCCTTTTTGCCAGAAAAGTGAATGAAGTAAGGTAACACAAGAAGCAGTTTATATCAAAACTGCTGAGGCTGGAAGGGACCTCTGGAGATTAGTAGAACTTCAGTGCTGAAAATGCAGTCAACAAGAGCAGGAGTTTCCTAAGAGCACATCCAGTACGATTCTGGGTATCTCCAAGGATGGATAGTCTTGGAAACGTGAAGCTGTGGTTCACTCACATGATGAAAAAGTTCTTGCTTATGTTTAAACTGAATTAGGATGTACCTAAGCCCCAAGATACAGAAAGTGAATTAATAACTCTGTGTTAGAGGTAGAAGCTTGCAGTCAATAACCGAAGTTGTGGAAAAGGAAATGCTGGACCTCATGGTCTCCCACTCACCTCAGTGTATGTTCTCCTTCCTAAGCTGCAGGGTAGGGTGTGGAGAAATGTTGCTTTCCCTTTGCCTGTGAACACAGAATATTTATACAGTTTTATGAAAGATCCTGTGCCTGTGATTCTGTGAAATCATCACAGGAGCTCTAAAAAGTGTCTAGAAGAAAGAAAGAACTTGTGTAACGCCAGATCTGGGCCTGCTACTTAGGTGAAAGCAATCTTAATAGTATCACCATAAAAATTATCGGAATAGTATCTTGAGAGTGTGATATTTTTGCCATGAGACATCACAAAAGTATAAATTTAGCAGCAACCACTCTATGCATGCGTATTTCTATAGAACTAAAGCTTTGAATATTTGACAGCCATTTTTTAGGGCTATTGCATTTGAGAATTGCTGAAGTTCACTCAAGGTTTCACACCCTACTGAAGCAAGAACCATTATTATTATTTTAGATGAAAAAAGTAGGTGTTTTACAAGTGCCTAATGCATCCAGCTCTTGTTTAAGGAGCTGGTGCACAACTCAAAGGTACTGGTGAGAGTGCAGCTCTCAGGATGTGTGTCCCTGAGCACAGTGCAGCACCATGCAGAGAGTTACTCAAGGCTCTAAACAGGCTGGGGTGAGCACCAGAAGTAATACTGCTGGGGTAACATGAAGATTGGCTCAAGCTAATCTACTGTGCAGAGGAGCTTGGCACCAAGCTATACTTAAAATATGGAGCAGGACTTAATGGAAAGGAACAAGCTGTTCAGTCATTTTTGCTGCCTTGCATTGATGTAAACCACGTGATCACTTTGTAATAATACAAAAAAAAGTATTAATTCCATGGAATGAAGTTATAGGTTATATCCAGTCAAAGACCATAAATTGCTCAGCTCTCATCTAGACCCAGCATTCACTCATGAAGGAAGGATGTAAATAAAGCAGTTGTGCTGCACCTCTTTTATCCCTTTTATTCTTTTCTCAGATGTTGGTTGTAACTAATCCTGGATATATTCCGGCTGCTTTCAGGTGTATTTGCTCTGTATGCAGGCAGAGTGACTTGTGGTTGATAAGCAGTGGCTTAACACCTACCATACTACTTTAACTGTTCTGCCAGATAAAAGTTAAGTAGCTATTGAACAAGTCTTGGGTCTGTGTGTGCTGCCGGAGAAAGCAACTTCAAACAAAACTGGTGAAGTGTCATTGGTCTTTTTGTCGGTTCCAGCGGAAGACGCAAACAGATATGCACAATTCAGGTGTTGAAATGTGGGAAGTAGCAGCAGCAAAATTCTAATTTAAAAGTATAAAAAACACGAGTGTTGGAAATAACGCTTAAATGCAAGCAGTGTCATTTGACTTGGAATAGAGCCTCTGAGTGCATTTCTCGCAGTCTTTGCAGCAGCTCCCCTTTGATGTGTTATGTCCAAAGTGACAGGCAGGAAGGGCTAGTGCTACAGGGAGAGTGGGGCCGTGGGCTTGAGGCCCATGGGAGCCGCTCCACTGGCCAGCGTGCCATCAGGTGACACCCAGCTATGCTGAGAAGCTGGGGGACATCTGTTTGGGAAGGGTGTGAAAGCTGAGGGGAGAGGAAAGAAGGAAATGTCTCCGATAGGAAGAAAGTACCAGAATGAAAGCCCAATTTGTTACTGAATTATTTCGATATCCTAAAATTGCTGAAATTCTTTGATTACCTGCAACTGTCGACATGTTGCTTAAGTAATAAGTCTAGATGGAAGGGTCAGAGACAGAACTAGAGATCTAATGAAGTCGTATAATCTGCCTTTCAGTGAGTATGGAAAATGAAAAGAGACTACAGTCACAAAAATAAATTCTAAAAAAAAAAATTCTAAGGTCTTCAAGTGGAGTGTAGTGCTTCAGCATTAGCAAATGTTTAAAAATAAATTACTGCTACATTGAGTTGATGCTATTAGAGTGACAGATGACCTGAATTGTTTTGCTGGGAAGGAAGCACCCTTCCCTTGAGAAAAAGTCACAGCTGCTTATCTTGGCTGTACAAAACAAAATCTTAAATATTTATTTATTTACATGGTTTAGATGGAAAGTTCAGAGGCAAAACATAATTCCTTTTGCTTACAATAACGGTGAAATGATTTAGATCTTTTTTGCTTCAGGGCTGAATTTATGGATACCAAAATTACCTGTGGCAAGAGTACAGTGATCGTCAACAGGCCTCCTCTTATTTTTTTAAAAAAGACAATAAAATGCAGATTAAAACTTTCAGCAAATGGCTGGTAGCAGAACAAAAATATGAAAGATAAAATATTTGTAAAGAGTTTTCCTTCAAAGGGCACGATCACTTCCACAAGCCTAGGTAATGGGAAAACAACTTTTTAATTTTTCTAGTGACTAATTTTAAATTCTTTGTTCTTGTACTTTAATCAATGGCACACAGAAGGATTGGCATGAAGAAAATGTCATTTGTTTTGAAACCACACAGGAAGTAGATAGGGAGAGAACCTAGGTCTCCTGGTGCTTCAGTGTGTGTTAGGAAGTGCTGCTTTCTACAGACGCCAGAGGTTTTTCCTACTTATTCAGCAAAGGGCAACATAACTCGATGATCCCACTACAGAAAAGAGATTTTAAAAATACTTTCCATTTAATTTAATTTTAGATATTTACAATTGTATTTAGGAGATCCATTTAAAACTGTTGAAGTTTTGTTTTCCTGTGGTAAAGATTGTGAAAAATCTCTAATTTTAAACACAGAATAATGTATATATAATCTCTAAATACTGCCACTGTAATGGAACTTCATGATGACATTTAATCAAGCACATATTAATCAAAGCAAACTGAAGCATCAGCAACTTAAAGAGGCAGAATATTTCTGACTGTTCACATGCAGTGTTACCATGAGAAATACACAGTTTGCTGAAAGCACACAAGTTGTTATGTTGGCATAGTTTTTAACAAGCAAGGCTAAATGGGGCAGAATATGACATTTTAAAGTTCATGTTAAGCGTAAACATGCCACAACGATCTACTGTCTTGTCAGAGCTACAAAAATAATTTATTGCTCTCCAGAACAATTCCTAGGAAAAGAATAGTTTAAAAGAGTTTATTAGCTATTTGGAAAAAAAAAAAGAAAAGAATAAGGAGAGATGAAAGGGAAGAATGTTTGGGTCATATGAAAAAGAAAGATCAAAAAGAAATATTTAGGAGATGGAGATTGAATCTGTTTTTCGAACACCAAAGTGATCGGCTTACCATGATTTCTCTTTAAGTCCGTTCCACAATTAAGTACATCCCACGAGCAGGAAGTATAGATGAAACCACACTTTGAATATAAAATATATTGTTAACCATTAGGTGAATTCTTCCAATATTTTCTTTGATCTGGTTATTGATTTATATAATGCTTAAGCTGGGGACTTTACATAATTGATCATTAGGTTAAGCGGACGACTTACCTAAAAAGTCCTAATTGGCTTTAGTATTGCCTGTAGTAGTCTTCATCATTTCTGTTAAATGTTAACCTGAGCAGACTCAGGTTTAAACCCTTGTATCTGAAGGAGTAAAGAAAGAAAGAAAGAAACGGAGTGTAAGAGAAAGATATTGTTTACCATAAGGTGTTTTGAGATTGGAGACTGAACAGGTCCTGTAATCAAAAGTTGTCTGTGTTACTAATCACCAAGACAAATTGCAAAACAGGTTTTTAGAGAGGAAAAGGCTGAGAAATTTTGGTTGGAGTATTTCACGGACTAACTTCTAATTTTAGAACAATTTGATTATTACTCTCGAAATATATCTCTACAATAATGCACATCAAATACCATACCTATAAAGTGGATTTTTTAAATGATAATTTTCAATGTCATGATTGAAAAGTGCTTAAAATAGGAAGTGTTATTTGTGTGTATTCTGCATTGGCATTATAGAAAATACAGTGATTTTGATGTCTTCTCATGAATTGTTATCTGAAAGCACTTACAAGACCTCCTTGGAGGAACTTTCACACTATTAAGTATTTGAGCAGGAAACAGAACACTGTCAGATGCCCTTAAAGGATTTTCTGTAAATCACAGTGACTTTGGTAGCCAGAATTTTAGGCAGCTGATCTTTATTAACCATGCAGAGAGGCAGTGGCAGATGCTGAGGCGTCCGGGTCATTCCTGTAACGATCAACAACTTACCACAACTGAAAATCACAGGAAGGTTTTTGTTGCATGTGAAGCTGCAGCTTCTGAATTTAAGGAATTAAGCAGAATGTGAAAACAATTTTTTACTCTAATTAGAAAGTTTTTGCCAAAACTTTACAATGTGATGCAATGGGCTACCATGTTGGCTACTGACGTGGACTTGATTCCCCCCTGCTTTTTGGGAAATAGGCCCCCTGAACTGGGCACACGCTGCTGTGCCTCAGGGTTCTTTGGCTGCACATTTGACAGAAGGTCAAATTAGGCTAAACATTTTGCCCAAGTTTCCAAAAGAGATGCTTCTAAATTGAGGAGAAATAACATGGCTGTAAGAGAAAAGCTTATGATAAACTGGAGCCGTGAATTCAACGCTTCTGGGAATCAGAGAATCTGAGTGCAATATCAGCTTCAAAAGGCTCATCTATAGCAAAGTCAATTTCTGCAGTTCATGGAACTGCTTATTTTCTGATGCATTTGATCATGGCATTTGTTGTCAGGTTTTCTTTTGATTTCTTTGTTCACTATATATTTTATTACTGAAAAGCTGCATCTCAAAATTGCCTTTAAAATTGCATAAATCCTTTTGCATAAATATCAGCATGTTTTTCTATTTAATTGCTAAAAAAAGGCCTGAGTAAAATCCAGGTTATAAAAGGAGATGCTCTGACCTTGTTTCTGAGACTTCAAGAGTTCTTTGGCTAATTTATTCTCTTTTGGGGGCGTGTTGTTACATATACTGACAATATGCAATTGAAGTAATGTGAAGCAAGCATGTGGCGCTGTTTGCGTTGGAGCCCTGCTTGCAGGATGAAAGGTGGTGAGCTATTCAAACCAGCACTGGCTTTAGACCAAAGCGAAGAATAAATGGGCTGTAATGTTGACTTTGTTTGATGAAGTGCATAGTGAGTGTTACTCAACTGAAGAATAAATATTCTTGGTACGGTTGTTGAGAGAAAAGAAAAAACATTGCAACATGGTGTAACTTACTAGTGTTAAGTATTCATTTAATTGTTGTATTAATCATTAGCTTCAGTTTTAGTTTTTAAGTTCTGGAGCCAGACAAGACCTTTTGTTCCCACGAATATGCTAAGAATTTGAGGTGGTCAAAGCAGACTGACTACTTTTTAAAGTAGTTATGTGACAAATTGCAAAGGGCTGAGATTTTGCCTGAATTTTGTGAATATAGAATCTCGGTACCATATTTCCTTGCAGTGCCAGTCACTTTGCACTGCCTGTTTGTCAGCTGGGTTTCGGGAAAAATAAGCAGTATGTAGTTAGAGATGTAAGTAGGATAGGTTGATTTAACAATATCGACAGACGAATAAATCATAGAATCATAGAATCATAGAATGCTTAGGGTTGGAAGGGACCTCTAGAGATCATCTAGTCCAACCCCCCTGCATACGCAGAGTCACCTAAAGCACGTGACACAGGACTGCATCCAAACGGGTTTTGAAGATCTCCAGAGAAGGAGACTCCACAACCTCTCTGGGCAGCCTGTTCCAGTGCTCTGTCACCCTCACTGTTAAGAAATTTTTCCTTAAGTTCCTATGGAATTTTTGGTGTTTCAGTTTCCGGCCATTTCCTCTAGTCCTATCAGTGGCCACCACTGAAAAGAGACCATCCCCGTCCTCTGCACTCCCTCCCTTGAGGTATTTATATACACTGATTAGATCCCCTCTCAACCTTCTCTTCTCCAGGCTGAACAGTCCCAGCTCCCTCAGCCTCTCCTCATAGGGCAGATGTTCCAGGCCCCTGATCATCCTTGTGGCCCTGTGCTGGACTCTCTCCAGCAGCTCCACATCCCTCTTGTACTGTGGAGCCCAGAACTGGACACAGTACTCCAGATGCAGCCTCACCAGGGCTGGGTAGAGGGGCAGGATCACCTCCCTCGACCTGCTGGAGACGCTCTTCTTAATGCACCCCAGGATTCCATTGGCCTTCTTGGCCACGAGGGCACACTGCTGCCTCATGGTCAACTTATCATCCACCATGACACCCAGGTCTTTCTCCGCAGAGCTGCTCTCCAGAAGGTCGGTTCCCAGCCTGTACTGGTGTCTGGGGTTATTCCTCCCCAGGTGCAGAACCTTGCACTTGCCCTTGTTGAATTGCATGAGGTTTTTCGCCGCCCAGCTGTCCAGTCTGTCCAGGTCCCTCTGGTTGGCAGCACAGCCCTCTGGGGTATCGGCTACTCCTCCCAGTTTTGTGTCATCAGCAAACTTGCTGAGGGAGCACTCTGTGCCTTCATCCAGGTCATTGATGAATAAATTGAACAGGACTGGACCAAGGACTGACCCCTGGGGGACCCCGCTAGCTACAGGCCTCCAACTAGACTCCGCACTGCTGATCACCACTCTCTGGGCTCTGCCATCCAGCCAGTTCCTAATCCACCTCACCTTCACCTCTGTGAACACAGGCATATAGTACAAGAAAATAATGTTGTTGGCCATTTCCACAAATCTATTCTGTGTATATCAACTGTAGCCATCTTAACCATGTGACATTTTCCAGGGAAGTGTATGATGAGGAGCAGGCATTTTGTTTGCATTTGGGCGACTTACTCTTTTTCTTCCAAAATGTTAACTTGTTGGAAGTGAAAAATATAACCTCGAATTATAATCTGTGGCAAAATATCTGGTAGATACTTAGGGAAGAGGCATTTTTACTGCAGAATAAAGGGAAGACGCTTAGAAGCTTTGAGGAAATGACATTGTTTGAGATAAATGTGGAATGGCGTCATAGTTTGAAGCTAAGTAAAATGAAATATTAATTGTGCACCATCAGGGAGGCTAATCATGCAATTTCCTGTTCAGCTATCGTGCAATATATAACTCATATTTAGTGTGTTAGTAAATTCTTTTTCCGTTCTTATAACTTTTGTTTTGTAGAAGAGTTGATAGAATTGCTACACATCTCTCAATTACAGTATACTATATTACCTTTCTAGTACTGAATTGCTTTTATTATTATTTTTTCACCATGGTAACATTAAAATTCTTTATTAGCTTTGCATGGCGTATTCTGATATGTATTGCAGTAACTTGTCTGTTTCTCTAAATCAAACTTAAGAAAAAGAGAAATTAATTTGTACCATTAAGTTGACTTTGTTGCTGCAGATACAAGAAAATAATACTGATGATAGCATGGTTTACTTTAACCACTTACAAAAATTTCATGTAGATATACAGCTTTTTTTCTGCATAAGTGTCTCATTTTTGTGTGAGTAGTGGAAATTAAATTTTAAGTACTTTACAAAAAAGGAATACTGATTCCTGTGGTAATTTAAGTACCAGAATTAGCCAAGCTAATATTATTTGGAAATGAACACGAAATCTGCCCTGAGCCCTTTGAAATCATTGAAGTATTAGTGAAAAGAGGTCTGGCAAAGATGTAATATTTCTAAGATATGCAACTCTTACATTTTTTGATGTGAAAGCTGTCCTTAGACTGGCCAGCATCAAAATAATATTATTTAGAAAGTATTTAAATTGCTACCTGGGAGACCGGCATATTTTAAAAGAACAGTAAAATTGGTAAGGATCAAAAAAAAAATCTGTTTTTGTAATAAATATTATAATATTAAAATATTTTTTATTATTTGGGTACCAAGAATTCCTACATAGGACCTGGGTTATTGTGCTGCATGTTTTACAAACTTATTCCATGTCACAGCTCAAACCAAGTCCTTCTGGTTGCATTTGCAGAGTATTTCTTCCCTGCAGGAGGTCACGTCACTGCTATGAGAAAGTGGTGCAAATGGGAGGCTTCAGTAGTACGAAGAACTTTTTGCCATAACATGAATCTTAGAGAAGATTTTATTTATACATGTTTTCAGAATACTGCTGTGGTGAGTATATGAAAACTCAATCCTAAAAGTCTGCAGCATTAATTTTCCTTTAGAAATGTCCCTCTGCTACCCACAGGATGAAAATTGGCCTTCATTATAATACCCTATGGTGAGTGTTAAGAACTAGATTTCTTAGAGTAACACTCTCGACTTAGGCTGCAGATTCTTTCTTTTAAGTTACGTAAGGATCCTGTCAACCACCCAGACACCACTATTTTCTGTACATTATAACCAGATAGCTAAGACAACAGACTTGAATCATATAAAATCTCACATAGCTTTTTGTCTGTTTAAACAAGCAAATAATTTATGTATAATAATCCCCTTCAATGTCAGAGTACTGTCTTTTATTCTCAGGGAGACTGATACCCATGAGATTCACAAAGATGATTGAGAGGGAAAATAAGAACAGATCTGTCAAACCAAAATATTACATTTTTTATTATGCTTTAAAAAATAATTTTGCACATGTCTAGCTGCCATGTGAGTTTTTTAGAGCAGCATGACTCTATGGAAAGCTTAAAAAGATAATGACAGGCTATTTTTTTATTAATGTTAATCAAAAATGATTTTTTCAGGAAAGCCTGTTTAATAGGAACATGGAAGAGAGCAGTTTCATTCTGTAATCCACTGCAGTTTGTGTTCACGCCGGAGACCCCCCTGTGATATCATGTCTATACCCTGCCCTAGATAAGTGAGCTCCTCTGAAGTGATATAGTGTGGCGGCACATCCCAGGGCATCCAGAGGGGAGGGATCCCTCCCCAGCTGGATCCTTCACCCAGTGGTGAAAAATAGGTAAAAACTGTGAAATCTCTTGTGTGCGTTATGGATACTCTAGTTTCTGATGACAGGCTCTGCAAAAATTAAGTTATTTTAAAGGAGAGTTCTAGGCTTTTTTTTTTTTTTTTTTTTTTTTTTTTCCCACATGGAAACTAGATCCAGTGTGTGTTAGAAGTGATGAGGTTCTAGAAGAGACAATGTGCTCCGAAGGTCTGCTGTTCTCTGGAAGAATCCCTTCATACGAGTGCTTTTCTTTTGACTTTCACATACTTAATCTCATTTCTTTTGGTTTACTCTGTCTTTTAGAAGTCTAGCACCTAAACTAAATAGAATTGAACACAATGACTTGAAAGAATAAGATCAACACTTAGGTTGGTGCTGGGAACAGACCTGGAAGTAGAAGAAATATATTAAGAATGATCCTTGTTCTGTTCGCTGTCACCTAAACCAGAGGTGAAGTGTTAGCTGATGCATATATCAGCGTGAACACATCGTTGTTTGGGAGAAGGGCAGAAAGGCACTTGATGAGCTGGGTCGGAAACCCCTCCAAAATACCGGCGGACCAGAGGAACAGCAACGCAGGTGTCATAGAAGCTGCTAGGCATGACTGTGGGCTGGACAACGTCAGGTGGACAACATCAGGGTGCAGGCATCCTGCTAGCTGCCTTGCGGGGCTTGCCCTCACCAGCAGGGTCACTTTGGATTCTGACTGTGATGGGTTTTAGGCCATTTTTTTGGACATTTCAGCTAAATACTTGTGGCCCTCAACACCTGTGTTTAATCAGGATAATTGATGATAACATAAACAGTAACAGCAGTGGAAGGCAGGATGTGCAGGTTGTCACTGACATGTCATTGGTCACTGTCTTGTTGAATGCGTATGCAGTTTTGTCTGAATTTTGAAGATAAAGGGGTATGCCATATATGTTCTTGAAGGCGTGGCTTAATAAGGAACAACTTTTTTTTTTTTCTGGTGAAGAAATCACTTATTCCTGTGTTTTATTATAAGCTATTAAACTAAAATCACAGAAAATTCTTGCATTCTCTCTCTCCAGTACCTGCTTTCACCCATTTCCCCAAATTCTCCCGTGGGGAAAAGGGGTGTGAGCTGGAAGAACTTGCTTTGTGGTTACAGCCCTGAAGCTCACACAGGAGCTGTCTGCCATTGACTGGGGTATACATTTACCTTGTGCTTTGGAAAGCCTCTAGGGAGATTTCTGGAGATGCTGAGAGAACATTATCTTGGAGCATGTGCTTTGAGATTGGAAAGAGTCTCAGGGAAATAGAAAGCTGGTGCTCAGGTCAGAGTCAAACTTCAGGGCTGAACCTGCGTTGCCATCTCTGCCATTTGGACCCCGCTGTCTTCTCTGTGGTTTCTCCAGCACTTGCCTGAGCTGGAGCCAAAGCTGCCCATTCCCTCTTTCCTGCTGCCCATCCTGCAATTCAGAGGGCCACAGGAAAAGCCTCCAAGTTCAGAGCTTGGTGTTCAGGGGGGCAGCCTGGGGTCTCTCTGCGCTTTATGGAATGTGCAGGGACATCATCAGGACTCTTTCCTTATAATTATGGAAGGAGGAAGGGTGTAATCTGTTTTCCATGTCCATAACATCATTTGATAATAATAAATCTAATAGTAAGTTTAGTGACACACTGTAATAGATTGCAGGGACTCGGGCGAAGCTATGGAGTCTCTGTAACTGAAGGTTTTTAAGAGGGGTAGTTTGCCAGAAGCAATCTGAACTGCAGCTCTGAAGCAAGGGAGGAACTAAGTGATGTCTTAAGCACTATTCAAAAGCTGTGTTTTAGAATGCCCTTATTTTTATTTCAAAACCAAGTCAGCTACCATATTTCTTATCAAAGTCAGCTTCATTCTATAATCCTTTTGATAAGAAACAGTGTTTTGCAAATAATTTCAAAAAATCATCTAGAGAATATTTTTATAATATCTCACTCTTGCATATTTAAGTTTTCAAAATTTATTTTATGTATTACTGCAGTACAGATTATCTCTTATGAAAGAGGAGATATATGCATTAGTTCCTTCCTTCCTTTTCCTCCCTGTGTGTTTCTCCCTCCCGACTCCAGTGGCTTGATAACATATCAATTATTAATTGATAACATACAGTAAGGAAAGGAAGAGAAAGAAGAAACTGTTTAATAAGGAGAAAGACTCTAAATTTAAGTGGTCCTGGAGACCAAGTTGTGGCTGAGAGACTGTTCCCATTTCCAGGAAGAAATATGCTAACTATTGCTCCATACTGCTTTCAAAAATGTACCCTACAATTTCCGTATTGCATTTAAAATTTTTTCTATATATATATAAATGCTATTCATTTTAGGTAAGCTTTTCTGTGTTTCATTTTTTTTTTTAAATATTTTATTCAAAGTCTACCATAGTAAGCAAAACAAGTAGCTAAAAATCCCTCAGTTTTTGAATGACTCAGTGAGGATGGTACCAATGGGTACTTGCATTTCTCAAGTCTGCTTTGATAGGTGTATTTCAGTTTGGGCGATTTTTACCATTGTAATCTGCTTCAGGAAGAGCTGTTGTTGTTTTAGTGCACTTTCAAAATCAGATTTGTGCAAACAGTTTTGTAAGAAACTGTAAGCCTCTGCAAGAAAGCTTCCAAAATCAAAAGGCATCTTGTATTTTGTGTCCTCTGACCATTAGTCCTCTGAACTTACAGTGATCATGCACCGGGGATCAGTTAGGCAAGGGTATTGCATGCATTGGACCCTTTCTGTATCCCCTGCTCTCTATTTCCCTTTTTTTTCCTTCCCCAAATCCCTTTCAACCAAATATTCCTTAAGTTTTGCAGTCCCACATGTCCCCATGAAAAACCAGAAATCCTTATATCTGCCTTCTTATCAGTTACAAAATCCACGCTGGCCCTCTACAAAGCTATGCCTATAGTTTCTTAATGGCCCATCAGTTAGTGACTGGAGACTTTTGTCCTTTTTTTTAATTCATTGTCTGGCAAGTTTGGGTCTCTGTATGTTTTGTTTCTTCCTTCTTTTTCCCTTTAATTATTAGCCCTTTTGCATTGAAAAAACAGTAATCTTGTTCCTAATTATTCCTAATTAGCCACCTAAAGATATGCACAAATAATATGTAGGATGGCTATGGTATTTTTCTGTGAAAAAATACATGTATAGAACAATAAAAATGTTCCTTTATGCTAAATTGCAATGATACTGTGCTAGAACAAAACTTTATGTTGAAAAAAGTATCTGTCATTCACTTTTTTGAAGCTTGAACTGGAAGGTTAAATATAATAAGTATGTATAAATGTTATAAGTATAGAATAAGAAAGAATGGGTAGTTTATAGCAAGTGGAAGTAAAAAAAAATTGCAATGAGGCTAAAAGCTAGATATTGTGTTTTAGTGCATGCATGTTTCAGATGGACAGCAAGTTATTTCCAAAGAGATGTGTGAGAAGTAGAGTTTAGACAGTAAACTTTGAACTTTCACATTGTAGATATCAATATCACCTGAGATCTGTTTGTAGTTGATGGGAAAAGGCACCTCTGAGACATGACTCACCCGATCTCTATTAGATGTGTACAAGTGCTTGTTTCTCTCCATTAGCTATTGATGGGGTCTAGATGAGTAGTCTCAGATGTAGACACACATTCTGGAGATGTCTGTCTTTGATTAGACGAATCTTGCCGGAGGGGATAGATTTGACTGTAAAGTCACGGCAGGGAGCGATTGGTAGAGTGGCAATTTTCTTGCAAGCGCAGGTCATGAAAAGAGAGGAAGGGCCAAGGAGGGAGCCTCCTGAATTGCCACAAGAAAGTGGAAACTGACTGGAGAAAAGCTCCTGGATGAAGCACTGAAAGTGTGTTTAAAGTCCGAGGGGCAAAACACCAGTTTAGGTGGCAATTCCAAAAGCTAAGTGGAACCTCACAAATCCTGGGTGATAGGGCCACTAAGGAAGATTTGTTTTCTTATTACTGCTTATTTCTCAAAATCTTTGGGAAATATCCTCATGTTCTGAGCCATTTAAGGATTTATTTCAGTCTCACAGTTGCTTCCAGAGCTAAAACAGAATTGACAGTTTTAGTTGTAATATGCAATTCCTTAGTTTTGCATAGAAGCTGTAAAAAATAGAAGGAACTAGAAATTCTGTGGATATAACCATGTCATCAAAGAGAGAAAGCATAAGAATTCTAGATCCCTCCCTTAAAAATGGAATTGAAACTGCAATAACCATGACATAATTCGGTGCTACAACAGATGATTTGCTGGAATTAAAGGTTTATCATAAAATATGTGAAGTTTGCGGAGCTACTGTGAACATAAAAATAGGTGAATTTCAATTGTTTTTGATTTTGTATCAAATATGCTGCAATAGACATGTTAGGACTTTTGAATGCTCGAAAAGCTCAGACTCCAAGTCTATTCTCATTTGAAAAAAAAAAAAAAGTAATGAAAAAATAACAGATTCACTTCCCTGTGACCTAGGAATGTGAGAGAAAATATCAGAAATTGGTGGTCATTTTCCTTGTTTTACCAGCCTTGTACACAAAAGGAAAAATTTTACTGAGGGGAAAAAAAACAAAACAAAAACAAAAAACAGGTGCTCCAGTATGGAATCCATGATGTGAGTTCTGCTTAATAATTCTCTGCTTGAGAAAGTGGTTATTATCTTGAACTAAGTTTTGTGAGAAAAAAAAAAAAAAAAAAGCTGTAAAGTTTACAGCTTCAGAAGGCTTTTTCCAGTTCCATAAAAAAAGAAGAAAAAAAAAAAGGATTAGTCTTCTGATTCATTAAAAATAGCTATATAAATGTAAATTTCTTTTTTCTTTCTTTTTTTTTTTTTGGCCTGAATTATTTGTTAAGAAAGGAAACATAAATATTTGGGGTATGCTATATATATGGCAGATCTTTGATGCCTTCTTTCTGATGGAGACTGTAATTTTCATGGGTATGAAACGTGATTCAGATTTTTCTGATTTGAACCACATATGCTGTATTATTCTCTCTGGTTGTTACTTTGCAGCCAAAATAATATTGCAGCAGTAGTCTTTTAAAAAGTAGGGCCATGTGATAAGATCCAATGGTTATTCCTTAATGGGTATTGTCCGGACTGGTTTCTATCTCGTTCAGGTTCTGTAACTGAGGTGCTTAAGGCCACTTGTACTAGATTGCTGTTGACTTGAGCTCCTGCCAGGGTTATTGTGAAACTCACTAGTGGTTTGTTGCAACCAGTACCTTGCTTGATTTTTATTTGCTGAAGAAACCCATGCAAAGAACTTCAGTACTATATTACATTGCAATGTGTTTATTACTTGCTCATTAATGCCAAAGTGTTTGTTGCACTAAAACATGTGAATCAAAAAACAAAACAAAACAAAAGAAACCCCACAAAACACCTCAAACCCAACAACAAAAAACATGCCTTTTCCTAGTTACCAAGTTGATTCAAGGAATGTGTGCTTAATTGTGCCTTTTAATTGAATGCATTTTTACTGTACTTTGACAAATTTAGTGGAACTCATTAGCATTTTCTATAACCAAGATTAATCATTTTTAAAAGCACCTTCTCATAACATAACCCTAATATTTTCACTTTGCATGCTATAGCTCTGTGACTGGACTGTTGAAAGCTATTAAAACACATTTTTGCTTTATTTTTTATTTTTTTTTTCCATTTTTTGGGTTGCTTTAGTAACAATTGTCCAACTTAGACAAAAATTCCTGAGTAATCTGAAGACATAAGCTTTTTTTAGCATTTACTGTATTGTAAGGAATAATATCATTAGTGCCTAGGTACAGAGGACACCTCAGGTAGGCTGGGGATAGGGGAAGTCATCTATGTTGCTGTGCTTAAATCTATGCATGTGAAAGCATTGAAAATGCTAAAGGATGTTTGGATCTACTACTTCTCTGTGTCTTCTCTGTGTTTTTCTTTGTCTTCAATGTAGTAGTGAAAATCTATGTGAGAACAATTTCAGGTTTCCTTTAGCAATATAATTATTTGCTCTGTTCTCAAGGGTTATGAATATAAACTGTTGAACGAAATGCCTGTGTCTGTCCATAAAGTAGTAAGGACACATTCCAAGGGCATACCATACCTGTCAGCATCTTCAGTCCTCTCAGGATGAGGCTTCAAACAAGATCTGCAGAGAGATTTGATGGGATTAATGATGGTTTTAGGGCAGTGAAAGAGGAAATTAAATGATTCTTATAGAGCTGTAGCACAGATAAGAGCCCCAAGGGCGGGAATAGTGTTGATCTGATCCTAGATTTTTAGGAAAAGCCAAATGGTGTCCACAGGCTGCTGTAGCTGCTTCCTTCCAAGATGTCCCGTGAGAAAAAAGGTTGTGGCTTTTCTTCCCCTTGGCTTAGGCTCTTTTCCAAGGAAAGTGATGAATCTTTTTTGATTTAGTGTCCCCGCTCCTGTGGAATATAATGGGTTGCCCTTTGGAGATACTTGTCTTTTCCTGATGATTTTAGAAGCAACCTTAGTGCTTTCTTAAGAAATAGCTAGCTTTTAGACAGCAGAAGTAAGCTGATTTAAATCCCACTCTACGACAAAGTGATTGCAGTCTGCCTGTTACAATCTGCCTGTTCTGTCATGGATCAAAGCCTGATTTGTATCACCTTACAGCTGACCTCTCCATTCCTGTTTTAATCCATTGATATGACTTGCTAAGGTGTTAGTGATGCTCAGGTTGCTATTCAGGAGATAAAGCATTACCATGCATTTCTGAGAGCACTCATCTCTTGAACTCTCTTCTGGAAGAGCAGACATAGCCCAAGTTTAAATGCGTTACCATACACAGGTGTATGGCGTTCTGCCATACACCTGAGCTTGCCACAAGGCTATGCTTTTTGTTCAGAGATTGCAAAGATTAAACAAAAATTCTGACATATCTGCTGATTTTAGAGGTGGAGAACTTGACTGGGTAAAGAAAAATCTTTTAACTTTGATGTTTGCAACACCTGAATGCTATTGTGCTATTGCCAAGTTTGACAGTGAAATTGGGAAGGAGTTTCAAAAATCTATGTTATGTCAAACATAGTAAAATGTGTGAGGCCTTTTGCAGAGCAGTAAGAGAAATGCCACCAGAACTGAAAATGTGTACTGGCAGTATCTTACTAACGTACATAGACAAATTCATTTCTTTGTGAGATGTTTGTGTAATTTGTTCATGTTTGTTCATCTCTGCTAATGCTCTGCTGGTAATTTCACTGTGGCTCGTGTAGCAGGAGGCAGGGTGCCAACTTCCAGGCCATGCAGGCCCTGCATACTGTTTGCTTGACTAGAGGCTGAAGTCTACCTTTTGAGTAGACCAATTTATCACAGGTCCCATCAGCAAAACCTGTTAAGCTCTTTCTAAAGAACGCATGAGGAGAAAGTAGCTGATAGTTATGCTTTAAGAGGGCCTCCTTGGAGAATATCTTGGCAAAATGTTACTTTATGCTGCTGTTGGCCACCACTATAGCAATGGAAACTGTTTCTTTTTGTTGACCTTCAAGGGTGTTAGTGGTTTATTCTGAATAGCGCTGTTTGGGAAGTGAACTATAAAGCCACTTTGTGACGCTTTCTCTGTGCAGAAGTGAGCCCACGCTCAGTCTGAGCAGTGAAGTGACGGTTGTTGTTTGCTGTGGAGGCAGAACCTAGTGGTATTTGCAATGGTGTTGCTGTTTCATACCTTTTTAAGAAGAATAATCAGTTATCAACAAAGTAACAGTGTAAAAGTAAAAAACAAAACAACCACTCCAAACCCCTCTGAATATTCTTTCTCTGTAGATGCGATCTACAGAGTTATTAGTCAGGAACCATTCTCCGTATTCTGATTCTCATTATCTGTCTACTGATCAGTTTTTGACATTTTTTTTTTTATTACAGTTTTCTGTCGTCTTTTCTCTGCCTTTTTTTTTTTTTTTTTGTGCTCAACCAGCAGAGTCATGTGCTAACAATGACACACTTTCTTCTAGCTACCTCTTTGGCAGTGTTTATTAAAGATAGTGATAGTGCTCTCCTCCACATTTCCTTCATTATGAGATTTTCTGATTGCAGGGGTGAGGGAGTAATTTACTCTGCTATTGCTGTTGTTGTTGTTGTGATTTCTAACCTAATCAAAAGCTGCAGAGGTTTTTCAAGTTTGGTAGACTGTGTATGCTGGGCCTGCAGAATGCTGAATCATTTGCCCTAAACCACAGTAAATATAGCTTTTTTTTCTGCTTTTGTTTTCTCCCTAATTTGTTCTTTTCTACATTTTTCGCTTAACATTTATGAAACTCTGTGTACTTGTGCACATATGCATGCTTAAATATAATTTTCTTAGTCTATTTGTATCTTGTCTCCTTTAATTTCTCTCTTTTTTTTTTCTTTTTTTGGTTTGGAGAATCTTACTGCCATGTGTGTGTTTGCTGCTGGTAGTGTTTCCTTTCCTTTCTGCTGGGTATCCCAAGAAGCTTTCTACTGTCCAATTGCAGAAGTTGGGTTATTTAGTCAGAGCTGTGACATGTGCCTTAAAAATAATAAAATTGAAGAATGTAAATATATATATATATATATAGAGAGAGAGAGAGTAGTCAATTATCATTTTATTCAGGATATCAGCAGATTTCCAATTTCATGCAGACTTTTTAAGAATCTTTGAATAAAATGTTTCTTGTTTCTATACTATCATCTAAATTAGAAGTTCTTTAGACACAATTCAATCCATTTAAATTCCGAATAGCATTCTACATTCCCAAGCCTCACCTGAGGAGTCAGTAGGGAGCCCTCCAATTACATAGGAACGTTTTAGATTTTGTTTAAGTGTCATTTAGCTAAATCAAACACAAAATCTAACACTTGGATGCCATATGGATTCATGATGTTTATGGGAAGTATTATGAGGGATATGAGATCCATAAATCAGTGGGTGGCTTCCATTGATCTGTAAGTGTATTCTGTCTGCCGGTGACAGAGATGTATTGTCATGTTCATGTTTCTTGACATTTCAGGGTGGATCGTGTGATAGAAAACACAAGTACTGTGTTTTCTGCCTGTACTTTGCTTGCATTTCATGTTGCATCATATGTTCTAAAAGATGATTCTGGCCTTTTAACTTCTTCACAAAGATAATAATGGAATGATTCTGCTGCTTTTACCTTGTTGATCCATTTTTCATCTATTCCCATGAATCCAGTTAATAGGTGCATTAAATAGTTAATTTGCTAATTGTGTGTGCTGCAATTACTTTATGCCTCATTCTTCAACTGCTCTTCTCCACTTCCCTTACTTATGATACACTGCTTTTTGAGACTCTGCTTTTCTCCAGCCTCTCCAATCCTTCTTCTGAGATCCAGTGAAATACCAGATTGTATCACTTGAACACGCTGTGCTACCCTTTGTCCCTTTTTCTGTGTGTGCTCTTAATTCAGCTGATTAACAGCAACCTCTCAGCAGAAGGTTAGCTTGCTAATCTATGTCAAATCTAGCTTTTAAAAATGGGCAAAGCTCAAATTGAACTGATCAACTCAAATGAAAGGAAATGGAAAACACAAAAGTGCTATAACTAGAAACTTGTGGCTAAGGCTAATATGGATTAGGTCATATTTGGCAGGATTGCACATCTCAGAGTTGCTTCTATTACAGGGTTCATGCTCTCAGACTCACTGGAAAAATAAATAGAAAAGTAATTGGGGGAATGTAAAGTTACATGACTGATCTAAGCAGAAGATAATTTTGCATTTGCTGTTCTGGCTGCATATGGAGATGTTGTATTTGAAAGAAGTGCTGTGATTTTAATTTCTGCTGCATCATGTTTTTCTGTCTCAGTAGAGGTAAATAAATAGAGTAAAAGAGGAAATTTTCATAACTGAGATGGTGATCCAAATTTTAAGGAGAGTCTGAAGAAAACTTTTTAAGGTTTAAGGTTTCTTTTTAAAGTAGATTTTAAAATTGTTTTGGCTCTGAATTAACCATTTAGTCTTTGCATTATTGGTTTTCCTAGTGTGTTTTGGTTTTCTTATATCATATAGTATGTATGTGTATACATAGTATATATAACAATATATAGATGCCCATAAATGCATCTTGAACATGGGCCACACAACATAAAGATTGGTCTAAGATGCTGTGCAGATATCCGGCAGTAATTATTAGGCTTTGGTACTGCCTGGTCTTACCACACGCTAATCTACAAGGAGAACGACTGTGCGATGTCTTCATGGGCCTTCTGTTCCTGTGGTTGAGTTCAACTGTTAGCAGGACGCAAAGCAGTGGGAAGCGATACCGTGCTCCTATTGAAGTGCTTCTCAGAGGTATTTGGGACCAAGCTGCAGTTGCATAGAGCAGAGAGGCCAATTTGATCTGCTGACCTACTAGTTCACTTTCTTTCTTCCACTGGTAGCTCCTGCTGCTCGTATTCATTACAACCAGCCACTTCCTACCTTGGGCCTTCTTTGCTCCTTCAAAGTCAGTCACAGCTTTAGTGCTTTTAACCGTGGGTATCTCAATAGAATATTTAGGAGTAGGTGCATGTGTGTGCGCATGCATGCATGTGTATAAAACAACAGCTACATAAGAAGGAATGCAATACTCAACAAGGATAGGATAGGTGATTCAGTATCAAGATCAGCGGCTTACATATGAGCAACATAGGAGAATATGCAGTTGTTAAAGGTTGGGAAAACAGGAAAAATGGACATTACTTAGCAAAGGACCTTGTAATTTGTAATTCTTATGTATGTGCCCTGTTTTGTGTTCAGCCCAACCCTTTGCTAGCCTATTTTTGTGCCCTGAAAAAAAATCCTATTGAAGTCTACTGTGCAGGCATATGAATGCATGAATACTCTGTAGCATATTTGCAGAACTTGTTTTTCATTGCACAAAATTTACTTTGTTCAAATTCACTGTAAAAGAAAGGGATGAAGCACATGCTTGTACAATAAATTCTCTCTGCTTCACCTCACAAATGAAACCACAGGACAGCTGGGGTATTGGCACTTGCTGCCTTTCTCCTGCACACCACTTTGTGCTCAGCCTGACCTGTTGCGTGCCCGTCTTTGAGGGTAGCCAAGGGCATTCCACTGAGGGCTACTGCACCAGTGCAGTGCGCTTCCTACTCTGACCTAATGTGTTGAGTATCGGGTGTGGTGCTAGCAAACACACCTGTCTACATTTAGCTCAAGAGTGAAACAAGATTTAGATCTTACCAGAAGTCTAAATTTCAGGTTTGGTAGGACAGCTCTATCTATAGCGTAAATGCCACCCCAGTTCAAAAATACCTGTGCAGAGCCTTCTTATAAATGTGAACAGAAGCTATTATAGGATCTATTATAATATATTATATAGGATCTCAGGATAATTCAGGTTGGAAGGTAGTGCAGGAGATCTATAATCTCCTGCTCAAGGCAGATTCGTCTATAAGGTCAGACAGCTTTCTCAGGGTTTTATTTTGTTGCATCTTGAAATCCTCTAAGGATAGATACTACATACCCTCTCTAGGATTTAGATTAAACTGCTGGACCGTGCTCATGGTGAAAAAGTTTCTTCTTGTATCCAGCCTTAACCTCTTTTTTTTCAATGTATATTCGTTGTCTATTGTGTTCCCACCAAACACTGCTGTGAAGATGCTGCTCCTTGCAGATAAAAGGCTGTTGTGATGCCCCCTCAAAACCATCTCTTCTCCACACTGAACAAGCCCTGTTCCCTTAGGCTCTCATCACAGGACAAGCACTCCAGCATGCTGATCCTCTTGGTGGCCCTCCACTGATTTCAGTCCAATTTGTTAATCTTGTTGTTATTTGAATAATCTTGTTATACTTGGGGTCCCAATACTGGTTTCAGTATTCTAGATATGGTCTAACACATGCTAGACAGAGTGGGATAATCATTTCCACAGTCTACTAGTGATGTTCCTGTTAACCCTGAATGTCTTCCTGTAGAGAGAGAAGCATGTGGCCTCATGCAGGGCATGGAGGAGAGGACTTGGGCTAGCTACCAAACCTGGGTGTTTCAGACTGCAGCTTGCATGGTTGTGCAGCTGGCAGGAGGCAGATGGCTGAGTTTTCTTTTGTTGTAGTGATCAATCTGCCACTTGGGTATGGCTGTCTCTGCCTCCATCTGTTGCCAGGCTAGTGGTGGAGTTACCTATGGTGGGACATATGCAAGGCTATCATTGTTTGCAGCACCACATAGCATTGTACATTTGGTTGCCCCATGTTGCTGGCCTGTTTTACGAGAATCATTGTTGGAAGCAGAACCCTTTTCTGGCATGTCAGAGAGAATCCTTGTTCATTTATTAATTTCTTCACAATGTTGTCAGCCTAGAAACTGTAGGCAAACCTACAGAGGTAGACGTTTGAGAAGAGGTAAGTGATAGACGAATGGGATGAGAAGTGAATGGCACTGGGAGTCTGAATTCTTGTTCTGTTACTAACTGAAGTGCTGGCTCCTAGAAAGATTTCTCTGCATCCCACAACTGGCATTACTTACTTTGGTTACGAGCCTTTTCAGCTGTATTTTCCTTGTTTATCTACTTGGCAATCATTGGCCTAGAGAAGAAAAGAAATATGTGATTTGTGTGTGAGAGTTCGCTGGAGTGGGAATTATACTATTAAAGTAGAGCAGTGACAAGAAATTAGTGACCATAACAACATCAAGCCACACTGGGAATATCTTTTTTGTTTTCTTTCTCTTTCTCTCACTCTCTCTCTTTTTGTTTTTTTTTTTTTTTTTCCCCACTGGATATCAGAGAACAAAGGATGCACTAACTCAGGTAGAGATAGTCCAGAAGTTGGGCATAGGGAACCAGTACCTATACCTGCCCCTGAAAAGTGCATCATTACTACTGCCATCTGCACCATTTTAATTTTTGTTTATACGAATAACTTGGATAATCTGTTAGTATTAAGTGCATTTTGTCATTATGATGCATGTGAAATCAAACCACGAGCATTCACATAAATAGGGGGAAGCTGTGAAAATAAGTCATTATTTTCTCCTTTAAATGGAGTTCTGGATTATTTTGGGATTTCTGCAAAAATATTAGAGACAATGAAAATAGGGATTACAAAGAATGGAATTATTGATTGATTCCTAAAATATTTTTTAAAAATTAAGTAGTTATGCAAAGTGAAATGATACCAGCAGGAGACATGGAGACCTATACAGAATACCCTTTGGATTAATGTGAGAAATTGTGTTCCTAAGAGGCTCTCTTAGGGGCCAAGTTGATTTATTGTGCAAAAGTTCATGTTACAGAGAGCTGATGCATTAGGATTGAGTTACTGAATTAGGTAGGTTTCTGGCTTCAAATGATTTCTGAATAATAGAATTAGTATATTCTCCTGAGAAGTAAGTGACCTTGCTTCTCTGAATCAAGTTTGTGGAGGAACCTGTGTCCCACTCTGACATTAGTGTGCCAAGGCTAAGTGGAAGAGCGTAAAAGGAAAAACGCTTCCTCCTCCTTGTGGGGGAATTAATTTGGAAATCTTGACAGAAACCACTTTAAAATTAATGGTTTTAATTCTGTAAGGAACATTAGTTCCATACAGAAAGTTCTAATCCAAGTTGGTGACCACTGATGGATGTTTATCTTGACTTTAGCAAGGCTTTTGACATGGTCTCCTGTATAACATTCTCACAGACAAACAGAGGAAGTACGAGCTATATAAGTTGACAGTGAGGTGAACTGAAAACTGCCTGAACTGACAGGCTCAAAAAGCTGTGATCAGTGGCCCAAAGTCCAGCTGGAGGTCAGTCACTGCTGGCATCTGCTAGGGGTTATGGCTGGGTCCAGTACTGCACAACATTGTGATGAATGGCCTGGGTGATGGGACAGAGAGCACCCTCAGCAAGTTGCAGATGATACAGAATTTGGGAGGGATGGTGACACACCAACAGGTTGAGCATCATTGACAGGGCCCTTGTCAGGCTGGAGAAGCAGGCTGAGAGGACTCTTCTGAGGCTCAAGCAAGGGAAATGCCAAGTCCTGCACCTGTGGAAGAGTAGCCACATGAACTGGTACATGTTGGGGATGGACCATCTGGAAAGCAGGTTTGCAGAGAAGGCCCTGGGGATGCTGGTGGACAAGTTGAAGACAAAAGTGTGCGTGTGGAAAGGCAGCCCATTCTATTATTCTGTCATTTAGAAACATAGAGGCAGGAAGTAAGAGACATGCAGAGTCCAATGTTACTATGACTGTAGTCCGGACTTCTATTCTTCATCCGAAGAAACCTTAATAGTAAAGTTTGCTATGAAGCTCAGTTGTCTGTTCTCTTAAATTACTACAGCAGTGTCAGGCACAGCTTTGGCCTGTGCTAGCTACTCTGCTCTCTAACTGCAACCAGGTCTGATCTTGTCCGTAGCCCATGCCAAATCCTGTTCCCAGCAGGCATTAATTTGGATATTGTGACCCTGTTTTTGACTGTGAGAAAGTTTAATAGCATGGGTTTGGCCTCCACACCAGGTAATATTGCTAGATTCTTTTTAATTTACTAGCATCAGTGTAGCCCTAAAGTCTGGATGCCAGAATCCATAGCTTTCAACCCATCAAGAAATGCATGTTTTGCCAGAGCTCTAGTTCCCAAGCTTTTAGGCTCATGAATCAGTTGTACTTTCAGAGGAGGGACCCCATAAGTCTTTTATGTCTGATAAGTAATCAGAAGACTAGCATCTCTGTCTGAGTCTGAAGGCCCCAGAGATTGGACTCTACATACCACTTAATAAAAAAAAATTAAAAGACAATGTTCATTAGACACACACTGTAATACCAAAAATATAGAGAAATAACTAAAAAAATTATTTCTCTAGGAAAGGTACACGTACACACACATGCACATATATTTGTGTATAATTCTGAACAGTGGCAATACCTCCCCCTCTGTTCTTCCTTCTATTTTTTTTCAGAACAGCAATTCTGTTCTTTAAATAGCTTTGCTTACAGTATTTTCTTTACCTATCATCATCATTTATCCAATTTACCAATCAAAACAGGATGTGTTTGCACTTTCACTGATGAGCAGTACACAATGTGTATGTTTTTACCAACTTTGACATAGCCAGACTAATCCAGTATGCCTTAGAGTTCTTTTTTTCAAAGACATCTTTTGTTCCACAAAAAATATAGCACATTAAATATTTTTTCAGGTACTTATTTTAACACCTTTGGCAATTTGGGTTTCAAGGAAACTATGGATGTTCATCAAGTATAGATTGTGGGCAACTGTCGTCCAGATATTTAGTTTTCATTTGGCTAACTTACCAGTGCTTGTGCTTCTGTGAAAACATTTCAAGTTAAATATTGTAGAAGTGAAGATAATTGGCTATTTATCTTGTGTACTCCTAGAGAAACTACATGCTGAAAAATGCCTAGACTCCTGGCTTGGCACGTTTGCAGACTTTTGATACGCTGAGATTTCTTCAAGTAACAGTCTACTTTGGACTAGTTGCTCAGAATTAGATAGTTTTACACTGCTGATGCTTTGACAAACTTTGGGAAATTGATCCAATGGCAGAATCACTGGTAACTCTTGCTTCAGGAGCAATGAGAAGCTAGGTAAAGTAAAGCATTCCTTCTCCTGGCAGACCTAGGGTAAGGTGAGCAGAGTTTTTCCCTCTGCTCACCTTGACCAGTGCTCTGTTCCACAGATGCCTTCAGCTTTCTCAACCGAGACCTTCCTTGCCTTGTATTCAGTAGCAATGAACATAAATGCCTTTGAAATCTTGACCACTGCCTTCGGATGAAGATTCAAACTGAGCTCCGTCTGCCAGAACAGACACAACTTGAGTGCTTCTGCAGATTTGCACAATGCTTGTTTTCCTAGAGGTTCTTTAAGTAATTGGAAACTTTTTGAAAGTTGTAGCTGTTTTAAGTTTTGTACATTTGTTCTTTTGTTAAAAGCTGTTTGTGGAAGAAACTGTATGTGCTAGCTGGTTGTAGAGTTGTGTCACAATCTAATTGTCCAGAGGAAGCCCTCAGGGGTAATCTCAATACAAGTAGGAAAGTATGCTTACGTATCCAAGAGATGTTTGTGATGTAGTTCAGTTTCGGCAAAAGACATATGGCTTTTTGAAGTTTTAAAATATCATTTTCGTTTCTGAAATATATAGAAAATGCAGGAGTATAGAGGAAACCATGTGCTTTTCATTGATTTGATGTGAAGTGGATAATGTTCAGGTGACTTAAGTCTCTGAATTCCTTCAGAGGCTTCAGGCTTCTTCCTCAATCATTTGCAAAAAAATGATAGAAATATTCTTTTAGTTCCTATGAACAGATGGGCTGGCTGGTTAACTGTGTGCAGAGACTATCTGCAGAGAAAAATCTAGCTTCCAATAGGAAGGAAATCTAGCTTCCTTGCTGACTTCATTCAGCAAAATAAATATGCTATTTTTGCTTTTGTGAGTGGTTTTGATATAGTAATAGAGTTCATTTAATTGGAATGAAATTTGGGGAGCAATTCATTAACACTGTAGTGAAAAGCAGAGGAAAAAAGAAAAACATATTTAATAGCTGAAATAAACCCCATCAGTTTAAGGAAGTCTGTATGGTCTAGCAACCTTGATTTATTAATTTCTTACAATGGTTATTTAAAGGCTCAGCTTTCCTTTACCCTAGCAGGTAAAAGAGGTGCTACTGATCATAGATGTAAAGCACAGATAATGTGTTTTCATCCATGACGCTAGCTGTAGGTGTTTATGAATATACTTCAGTTGGTTACATTTTCCCTTCTTTCTGAGTTTTTGTTAACCAGAATACAGCAACTACAAATAGTTTGGTTTCTATTCTCTCCTGTCTCTCAATGTTTATGTCTTACTCATACAGATGTATTCAGCTCTATTCCTAAGCTAAGAGGTTTTCCTATGCTTCTTCTAGTATACATGTAAATACAATTCTATGTATTTTTTTTTTTGCTGCTAGTTTGTAGTTGCTGATGGTGACACAGTTTTTACAAGGAAAAATACTTAAAATGCTATAATTACAGTTTAAGAGGAAACAGTTTTAGGGCATTCAAGACAAGTTATCTCCCTCTACCATCTTGTCTGCTCCTCTAGTTTCTGAATAAAGTGATCCCAATTACTTATATTACAATATCCTAGGTGTGCTCCTTTGATTCCTTGCAGAATTCCTTGGAGTGAATAGTAGAAAGCATAGAGTGAGCCCTCCAGGATTATACCTGTCCATGTGGGAAAGGGAAGCCGATTATTACTCTCTGATGACCTACCAGGTGCCCTTTGGCTTTTAGGGAGCCTATTTTTTTCACCTTCCTGACAACCATTTAAACAGAAGTTCTGAAAAGAATCGTAGAAAAACTAGTAATTCTGTCTGCCTTTTTCTTTACTAATACTTCACAATGCCTTTTTAGGATTTGTTTCTCTTCTGTCTTCCAGGTGGCTTTTTACCTTACCCTTGGTCTTTTTTTGTCATGCTTTGGTATGATAACTTTGCGATTTAGAAGCACTAGTTTATTATCTCATGTAGCCTGTCTCTATAGCTTATAAAGAAAAGCAAAAAGATTAAAAACCTCTAAGCTTATATTGAGGAGTAAAAATTAGAAAACATGGAAACTGGAAACTAGAAAAAAAATTTACAAAATTTTCAATTTTACGAGTACAACATCTGTACTGCGATGTCTTTACACCTTGATATACTGGTTATATGGCCCAACAGTTTTCCAGTGAATGCATTAGCATCTCAGTTCTTAGTAGAAAGTTTTATTTTAGTTAATGTGTTCTTGGAAGATGAAGTGCAGTAGACAATAGATGAATCACTGTCTTTATCTCTGATTTTACACCACTGTACATTTTTATGTTGAAAATTCAGAATGAAAAATTATATTGAACTTTTTCTGAGTTTGAAAACTTAAGAACCAAAAAAGCATTGTCTAGGACAGATTCAAGTTTTACTTCTTTTGGACTTAAGATAAAGAAACCTTAAATTTAGATGACCTATGTTCCATTTAAATCCCAGTACTGAGTGTTCCATTGCCTAGAAGCTTTTGAAGATCTAGAGTCAGCCAGCAGAAATCATTAGGCTCAAGAACTAGATCGGACTTCAAGGTGCTTAATCTGGTTATAGGTAGGTGTTTATAAGATGTGGATAGCTGACAAGATTCCTTCAGCATCACAAAACACACAACTGAAACTGGAGAAGTATTTTGCTGAACACAGTATTTTGCTGTTGAATGCCAAGTGTGTGGATGCTATAGAAACATCAATAACAATGTATCAAAATAATTATTTTGGGGTAAAGCCATTTTCTTTGTACTCAACAAATGAATGGGACCTAATTCCAAGCAAAATGATAAAGACTCTTGATTATTCCCAAAGGAACTTTATTTTCTGCTATTAGAAGTTTAACCAATGTCATGTGATGTTATAAAAGTTTCAGCACAGGGAATGTGAGGGTTTGTTCTAAAACCTGTTGGATCACATAGGGCCGTACAAAGTCCTAAGTGAAATGGGTTGTAATGTTTACTGTTACAGCATTTCCTTTGTAAATACGCTTTCTGTTATAGTACAGAGCAATATTTTTCCAATATTCATATGATGAATGCGATTTTTATCTTGCATGTTTTCTTTGTTCTGCTCTGATGTTTAATGTAGATAAATATTTTGAAATCATCCTTGATCTAATGTTTAAGGGAGGTCACTCAGAGCTGCTACTCCTACTACTGGATGAGCCATTTGTGTGTTCCGCAGTCATGAGAACACTTGAATCCCCATACAAGTGCAGAGTCGTTCATTGGAATATGCCAGGCTGGGGTTTAGTACTGCTGGGACATAATGATGGCTTTCTAATAAAACTGCCTTGCTGTGTCTGAAGGATAGGAATAGAAGAGATGTAGTATTAGAACATCAGGAAAAAATAAGTAATTTAAGCTATGTTCCTTGTAAAAATGCAGTTTTAATCTAAAATAGCGTTCCTTTTGGTAAGGAAATAATGAGGTAAATTAGCTATATAGTCTTTGACACGTTTGACTGAGTACAAATCATTTTGATTACTTGAGGAAGACTTATGTAAATGATATAAATCTGTGATTAGAAATCAGGAGATGAACTTAAATTACAGATTTTGCAAGACAAGAAATTACAAAACATTTTATGGTGAACAAGCTTTGGTAGTCATGATATGTAAGCTGAGAACCCCTGGAGTTAGTCATGCATATTGGCTTATGGAAAGCAGAGAAAGCATTTATACAAACTTTTTTATATATATGTATATCTATCTATCTATATATCTCTATATATTCTTATTGCTTGAAAATATTCCAGTATTAGGGAAAATTAGTACATTCATCATGCTGTACATAAGAATTGAATTTAGAAGGTATTTGCATATTTCAGTGACATTCTGCTTGATCTACCAACTCACTGCTGCTTGAACGACTGAGAGGAAAATTTAGGAAATTTTAAAGAAAATTTGTTGCTGCTGGATATATGAGTTATACTCCAATCAAATCTATAAAAGGAACAAACCTGCGCTTAACATCTGTGATATCTGTTGATATAGCATGTCAGAACAATGCTAGAGTAGAGAGATGGAACATTTAGACCTGTCCAAACATACTGCCTTTTTGAAATCATTCTGTGCACTATTATTAGTCTTCTTAAAGCAGGCCAGGTATACATAGGAAGGATACCATGATATTGACCACAGCAGCTTTGGATTATGCTGCATCAGTTTGTTTGCTAAATCTGCTGCTGTAAACTTGCAAGTGAAGTCAGTGAAGTTGCTTTAGTCTGTACTCTTTTTTGTTCCTATTCATTGACTTTTGCCTGGAGGATCTTTTGAAAGAAATAGTAATGTTTATGATGCCGTGTAGAAGGAAAGAATTTGAAAACATTGAAGTATTGTCCTTTAGGTGGTAAGGTGCATGTACTGTATAAACTCAAGTGAACTTTAAAGTCACTGAGTGAAATCCTGGTAAATGATAAAATGTGTATATGTGTTCTCTTGACCCTTGCTTGATTCCTCGTGCTGTTTCATAGATCTTGCTGGTGCAGTCTCTTTTTGGCTTTGCTTTGTTTTTTGTTGCCACAGTTGCCTTCGCTTTCCAAGTCTCTCTGAACTTCTCTAGCACCTTTTGTGGCTCCTGCCATGGCTGGCTGTGGCTCTCCGGTGGCAGTTGTTGTCTGTGGGCTTCCCCTGTGGTCATCACAGTCTTCCTTCAGAGCTTCTCATCTTTCCCTGGGCATTTGAATCCCATTCTGAGGAACATCTACATCTGAATGCCAATCAGTGAAGGGGTTAGGTCCTGGTTTCACTGAAAATTCTTAAACCTAATTGCATTTTGTGTCATATTTCAGCAAAGGCCTCATTTTTTCAGCCTGTAGTAGAGGAAACTAACTTGGGTCTTAAGGCCAGTTACAGTCAGAGTATTTAATGTGGTCCCTGACTTTATCTTTTGGAGGAGGGCCCAAATATAGTCTCTGTAGCCAGGTGTCAAGCGCATGTTTAGCCACATGATGATGTGCACATGTGTTTCTGGTTTAATGGTAGAGTGACATATTGCCTTTCACTTGCTCCAAAATATATTGTATGGCCTACCCCAAAAAGCAGGTTGAATATTCTAGCTTTTAGCATTTCTTTCATGAACCTTTGTTTTGGCTAAATCTTCCTAAACCAGTGTAACCTTTTTTCTGTCTTGGTAGTTTTTTCATAAATGTGACCTCATATTGATTTGGTTTACTGGAGCAACATTCTTTTCTGCTGTATAAACCAGTCAGAAGCACAGTAAACAAGTACAGAGGGTGATGGTGTGCACCCATCCACAGCACAGAGGCAGAAACTAAATATGTCCAGAAGCTGGTTCCTGTAAGACTAGAAGTGGAAAAATATATTCCATCTGCAAGAGGATCTGTTCCAATACTTACCAATATCCAAAGAGATTTCTATCCTCAAGTTCAGCTGGGCAGAACTGTTAAATCTTCCTTACCCTTCCTTGCCTGACTTTCTGAGTACCAAATCTATATTCTGTACTGGTTAGCTTATTCCCCCTTTCAAAAGCCTTCATAATTTCATGCAGGCAAATAATTTTGGTCAGAAAACTTCAAAAAGAAAATCAGAGAAGCCTCACTCTGAGCGTCACAGCAGAAAGTACTATAGAGCATGAACTTCAAAGCAAAAAGTCAGCTGTGGGTAAGATTTCCCTCCTGCTGCTTTTGTCTGCTCTCACACATCTTCCGTTCCTGTCTGTGCAGTGGCACAGTTTCAAGGTCAGAGATGGAAAGTAGTCCCACACGTCTTCAAACCTGGTGGTAAGCAAAATCTTCTGGGATTCATATCCCATGGCTGCCAATTTAAACACTTCCTGGCTGAGAGAACTTAATAACTTGGCCCCTTCCTCCTAGGTAAATTGTCTCACCCTATATCTTTTACGTGAAAGGTAACCGGCATTCTCCTGTGTTTTTCCACTGTGTTTTGTGCTGAATTCAGTGCTGCTTGAGGTTGTGGGTTCAGGTCATGATTAACAGGTTGGACCCCTAAAATCTGAGATGCAACATCCCTACCCATCCATTACTTGTTATGAGTTTGAACTGCAGCGTAGCAACTACATCATTATCAGCTAATCTCAGCTTGAAACTTTTGCATGCTAACATTCTAGATCTATAGTTACTTGTTTCCTATAATTCTTTAAAAATTGGTTTAGTTTTATTTGATAATTTTAGGATATTTAAATTCAGGTCTGTCCTACTGCAGCTGTGAATGTGTCCTTTTTTTTTTCTCTTCCTTATCTTCTAGAGTTGGTTTATGTAGAAGAACGGTTTCTGTATACAAAAATTATGAGAGGACAGATGTAGTCTAATGTAACAGCCAGTGATGATAATTGGTATTACGAAAAGATTTATTGCCTGTTATTAGGTATTACCTAACCCTCTGCTTAGGAGAAGGGATATCATTTTGATTCATGTGGCTTGTGACTATTGTCTGTTTAAAATGTGTCACAAATTGTATGTTGTGGACAAGGTATTCTAGGAGTGGGTAAAGGTATTCTAGGAGAACAGATATCCTCACAGAAATCTGGTAATTCTGCAAGTGTTATAATTATGTAACCATGAACAGCTAACATTATGGTAAGAAAATACACAAAACAACCTTCTTAAATAACATCTTATGTGTTGGATAAGTCAGAATGAGCAAAAATGAAGTATGGACAAATTGATTTGAGAAGACTTGAATTTATCCAGAGCTCTCTGAGCTTTTGCAAAACTGAGATGTCTGAATCCTAATCCCAATATAAATGAAGGAATGTTTTTTATTCCTTTGTTTAGTTTGAAAATGTAGAAATGCTGGTGAAAACCTTCCAAGTAAACAAATAGGAATTTTTCTATGATTAATAGCTGGAAAGCTATAGGAAAGCACAAACTTCCAGGGACTTTCCTGAATTCTTGGGAGGTTTTACTGTTCTTTCCAAGTCTCAGAGTGAGGGAGTTTCCCTCCTCAAAAAGAGCCAGAGATTGAATTGTGTTTTTGTTTATTAATCAAGCTGTGCAGCTGAACCCAGCAATACAGTGACACAGCAATACAAAACCACCCTGCTGTCAGTATTGATTTTCTCTGGAACTTCTTGTATAGTTCTTTATACAGGATTAATACTAATAGTACTAGTGTGGTAAGGCATATTGCTAAGTAGACTTCAGACTACTATCAAAGACCTTAAACCAACAAAAATCCTCTGGACATTTCTGCTAAAGAGGTGGCACCTCCTTAACCAGTTCTCTGCTTTGTCTCTTTTGTCTGAGATGATGTCTGGGGAACTGAACAAGATTGTCAGTGACTACAATATTACTGTAAGCCTTTTAAATTACAAGTTGTTGTCATCCGTTTACTCGTCCTTACTAAGAATGTTCTAATGAAATGCACTGGTAGCTAACAGATTTGATCATTTTAGTACTTGTTTTTAACAAGCATTCTGTTTTAGATAAAAGCTATACAATGTTAAAATGTATTTTAGTTTTCAGATAATAAATGATCTTAAATAGTGTTTTTTAAATAATTCTGAAGATGTTTTGTAGCATCAGTAATCTTAAAACAAACATGAATGCTGAAGAGAGGATTTAAATGTAACATTATCTTTTTAATGGTTGTAAAGCAAGAATTTCCATAAGTCAGAGGGACTGTATCTAAAACCAGGTCTTTCTGGTTTGATATACTGTGTGGGTGGTTTCATAAATCAGCAACAGTTAAAATGACAATCCATAGTAGAATGCTCTGGTAATTTGATTTTGCTAAATGATCCTTTTTTAATCACAGTAATACATTGTGATAAATGGTTAATATAATCAGCTATAAAGGCCAATTTCAATTTCAGCATTTTTTTTTCTGTCATGAGAATAGTTTACTTCCCTGTTCATGTACAAATACTTTTCATTGATACAATTCATTTGCATAATAAATTTAACCATAATAGCACCTGTTCATGGCTAAGCAAACCCTTTCCACTTAAAATATGGAGCTGCTATTTCTAAAATAACTAATGATAGTGGTTGCATCAGCTCTTAAGTGTTTTGCTGTGGCTGTTGAAATGCCTATACATTTTGGTATGCTAATTACTGGAAGAAACCATTTTAGTTTTAAACGGTCAAACTAAAAGCTGGTCTATGATGTCAAGGGATAGAGACAAGGTATACTTTCCTGTTCTTCAAAATAAAGAGAAGTTTTACTTTGGGAGTCCAGGCTTAGAAAGAGGCGTATTCTCTGCTGCAGTTGCTGGAAGCGGGGCTGTGACAAGGTGCTGTCCCATATTTCTTATGGGGACAAGGCAAAACAAGGCATTAGTAGCAGGACTTGATTGCTGCCCTGTGATCCCCATGTTAAATGGGATGCGTGTAGGTGAAAGCTGTGATCAGAGGGACGTGATGGTGATACAAAGCAGTTCCATGAGGGCTTATTGGAATTCATGGCTTTTTGCATTCAAAAAATTATTGTTATTATTATTATTTTAAATAGCATATATGACGGTTGATTTTTGGGGAACAAGAATCCAGTCACCTACATGAGTTACCTACACATGTGTGAAAGGCTGGCATTTCTTAGTAGGCACATTATACACTATTCCTTGCTACAGTCTTCCTCATTCCTGGATACCAGGAATCTCAGCTGTGAAGGAGCTTGTGGCCTTCCCCATCTGTCTGTTGCTGCTTTCTGGACAGGACTCATGATCCTCCTTGTGGCCAGTCTGGCAGTTGTCTTTTTCCTCTAGAGCGAACAAGGAAGGATGAGACAGAGGAGATGAAATAAAGAACAAGACCACAATTCTAGAAGTGTCTGTCAGTCCCAAGGCACTGATGCCATCTGCTTCATGCAGCAGATGCCTCTTAGCAAAGACTAGTTGTGACTTGCAACGTGTTGCTGCTGTTGGGGTTCAGCCATGCAGAATCTGCCTGTCATCTTCTGCTTATAAAGCGTGTGGCCACGGTGGCCCTCAGTTTGCAAGGGAGGACTGAGGCCAGTGCTGCAGCTTAAGGGAAACTTGAAGAATTTAGCTGCAGCTGCTGCAGAACAGGCTGGATGGTGTCATTCCTACCAAATTTTGTTTTAGTTGTTTGTGACATGAGTCTTTCTAGAGGAGTGGTTAACAAATATGAATATATTACACTTTAAAATTTTAAATATGTTGTGGTATTATTCTTAAGTATGCAAATACCCAACCCGGAGTAGCTCTCATATACATGACAGAAAAGAAAAACAAAACTTTTTTTGATCCAAGTTTTGTGTCTTTGTACCTTACTAGTAAAGGCTTGGGAAACTTAGGTCACCAAATTGTCCCATATTTCTCCTCTGCCTTCTTCGTGTGGTGACACCATGAGGTAAGTTCCACAGCCTACAAAAGACTTTTATTGAGACTTTTTTAGAGGGTTTGGTGTCTATGGACAAGGGTGCTTGAGGTCTGCTGAGTTACCTTTTGGAGGGACTCAGCTGTGGAGCATCTATAGTTGTTATCCGTTTGGGAATATGGCCTATATCCTACTGTGTTTATGTAAGATTTTCTCTTCTGATTTTCTTTTAAATGAGATCTCTTTAAATGAAGTCTTGGATGTTGCCGACATTTAGGCAACGCAGATGATTGGTGAGCTCGGATCCCGGGGTGAAATGCATTCCTTACCAATTCCTTACCACAGTGTGCACACCCATGAGTATGAGCTCTTGTAGTAACTCATTTTTGGATCTGCATGATACACGCATACACACATCTTTCTGGTTCTGTAACTTGATTATTTTTCCCAGTACATAGTTAAGGAAGAATTTTCAGTCTTATCTTTGATTTTATTAAAGCATTGGGTGGGAAATGAAGATGACTGAAATGTACCTGAAATGCAAATGCCTTATTCCTGAATATACTAAATAGTATGACAAAATGGTTGTACATTGTCAGAAGGGGACTGAAGTGTAGATGTAACCTTTCCTGAAAGATATATAATTTACTTGTATTTATTCTAAAACTGACTTTAGTAATATGAATTGACTAAGTCTGAAATCTCCAAATCTTACACTGTACAGTGATTCTACTTAGATGCTTCCTAGCACTGTTCTGTATGAAGTATTCATGCTTAGTCTCCCTTGTTGCATCGATCTACTCCGTTATATTACAGTGCAGAAGTCTGGCAATGTAAGATGTAATCTGATGGGGAAATTTCATCCACGTTCTCCCATAGAGGAAAACAGACTATATGAAATCTAGAAAGCATTTCTCATCAAGTATTGCTTTTGCAGTTCTGAACAGAAAGCTTTTGGCCTTTGGCTAAAAATGAAATCCTATTTATTTTTTTATGTGTGCTTTTTATTTTTCAGATAAAAGCAACTCCTTTCCAGCAAAACCACATATTTCTTGGAAACAAATTGCAAATAACAAAAGAAAATTTCTATCAAAATATGGTTGAATGAGAATATAAATCATAAGAGTTAGTTGCTGAAAGACACATTAGAGATAACCTTGAGTTTGTTCATGGAAATGTTTAAAAATGCATATTCTCTGTATTCTGATGCTTATTTACTTATTGCCACCTTCTGCTGTAGAAATTACATTGTAAATATTATTGTATCTAAAATATATGCCTGTTTTGTTGTACCTCTGCAAGGAGAGGCACAGATGCGATAGCTGGCAGACACAGTCAGCTGTGAGTGGTAATTGAATGCCTGAGTGCCTCACACAGTGGCAGGCAGAATCCCTTGATTTGAGACTGAAGTTCTTGGTCAGAAAGTAAGAATTAGCTGATTTAAGTGTTTCTACCTCATATAATAATATCCCTATTTTGGGATAGCCCCTTTAGGTTTGATGTTGCTTTCTTCTATTGGTGCTCTTTCCTATTACATTCCTTTACATTTTCATGTAAAGTTACTGGATAAACACATAAAAATGAGCAAATCATGGTTCTGTAAAAGAAGCCTAAATATGGTGAGTAGGATTTGACTGTTAAAGTTGTTTTTAAATACTGGGAAAACAAATAGTGAGTATAGGTATAAAGCCTGATAGACTGCAATTCTGAACCAGTATAGACTTTGTTACTGGATGTAATTTCCTTTTCCATCCAACTCTATTGGCATGTATAACATTAAAACATTTGACCTTTCTGTTCCAGCAATGTCAGTATAAACTAGCTTGATCATTCAGGTTACCGCACTAATGAGATTTGGCTTTAATGCTCCACAGTATCCTAACTGTACTCCTCCTTTGCACTTTCCTTAAAACATTTACATTTTAAAGCATATTAGTTTAGTCTTTATTTAGCACCTCATTGTACCAGGAAAATGAGGTTAAACATAGTTTTATTCTTTCTACTGAAAACAAATTTTGAGCAGCCAGTGACCAGGATAGGTATGAGGGATATGGACTTGCTAGACTACCTCATTCATTTTCTTTCTACAAAGCATGCCTGACACAATATTTTTGTAGTAAATACATCTGACAAAAAAACAGCGGACTGTGAAACAGCTTTACATGATGAACTGAAGTAACAAACAGTGCTGGACTACATTTGACTTTTTCTAGCATGTGTAAATATTCATTTTTTGACTTTATGCTCCTTCTTCTAGACATTACCCAAAGCAGTCCTTCACTACAGTGGCTGATACACCAGAAAATCTTCGCCTGAAGCAACAAAGTGAATTGCAAAGTCAGGTAAATCAAAAAGTTCTTGTATCTCATTAACATTAAATTATCAAGTCCACTTTTCTCATAGCTTTTCACGTTAGTATTAGTGGGGTTTTTTATGCTTATATTTAGTAACACTATAATTTATTTGGAAAGAATATTTATAGGTTGGAATAGTACTGCAAAATTCAGAGGTTTATATCTGATCTCTTAGTGGTTATCAGACTATTGTAGCTCCATTGACATCACTGGCATTATCCTTCATTTGCAACAGTGTATGAAGTACATTTGTAAGGAGTTTTTAGTATCTGAAATAATATAGCTGAAACCAGGGCATTGTCATGCTCTAGGCAACCTGCTGTTTGGAGCTTGTATTAACTTATTAATAGTAAACTAGTTGTGTGATCAGCAAACAATTAATTTGTGATTAACAAACTGTTAGATGCCTTTAGTATTTGCCATCACTAACCTTGACTGAATGACAAAGTTGGGACTGTTATGCCCCATATGAATTCATAAATGGAACATTCTGTCAGCAGGTTATGATAAAAATGTTATCAATCAAATCTTACCTTGGTTGGTATGAAAGGCATTGATATTGAAAGGTTATATGGTTAAAAAAAAGTGGTGATGAAGCTTTATATGCCCAAAGCATGCATGTTTGCTTTCTGTTACTGCTCAGTAGTCTATAATATACATTTTTGCTTAACATTAACGTCTTAGTAAGTGGATTTTTTTTCCCTAAAATAATGGTCTCCTACTGTGTGATTTTACATAACATCGGAAAAAGGCCTGGTTGTATGAGGCAATACATCATATATGATTCCATTTTATTTTGTGGGAGGCAGTTTGTTACTGTGATGGTTTTATTCTGCTGCCCTGGCATTTAATTGAAAGCCTCTCATTATGAATTGATAATTATCATTGTCAATTAATGTAATAAAAGCCTTGAGCAAAAAACTGGCAGTGGACACCAAAAATTTTTGTTTGTTTGTTTGTTTTTTGTTTGGCAACTTCTTTGTAGGTTACTGGATGAAACCAAAGGAAGAAACACAGGCACAAATATATACTGTGGTATACATTTGTAAGGTTCTACCTTTTCCCATTGTGGTTATTGATCATAAAACTTAGAGAAATGTTACAAAGCTGAAATCTACCATCTAGAAAGAGGAGTGTTCTGTCAATGTACATTTGACTTTGCTTTCAGTAAATTTAAAAATGCTGCTTGCTTCATTATCCTTTAATTCTGTAGTGAGTGTAACAGTTAACACTGTGTTAGAGTCAACTGCAACTTTAAAACTGCATTTTTAAAAGTTTATTTGAAAGATTATAAATGTTGAGTCCACTAGTTTCATAGTGTTTGGATGAAAAAAAAAAGATTGAATTCAGGAGAAAAATAAAACCTTATTACCACTTAATCGATTCACCACCAGATTGTCTTGGGCACTCATGGATCCATACACACACACACACACATGCCCGGGTGGGTGTGCGTGCATACACACACACACACTTGAGTGAAATCTTGGGTGAAAATGAAAAGCAATCTGCCATATATGTAGACCGTGGCTACTTCTGTGTGCTTTTCCCTCAGATCTGTTATACCCTGTGTGAGTTTGCTTGCTAGGCTTTTATAAAGTTCCAGCTACATGGGTGAACTCGCCTAACTTTATGACCCATCAGTGGTGTAAAAGCCATTGCTTGTCTTAAGAGAGGGAGGCAGAAAGGAGGAGGAGGAGGACTTTCTTTACTTTGTGAGCTTTCTTTACTTTGTGAGCTGCCTTTGACATGCATGATGAAAAAGCCGAAACAAAAGTTTTGAACCTTGCCTGAATGCTCACAATCCTCACTAAAACCAAGAATCTTAATGTAAAAAGTACTCAGGGAAGCCTATAGAGCCATATTTCTTAATATATTAAGAAATGTTCCAAAGTCATGTTCTAAACTCATCTGTATCAACTGTCTGTAATATTTAATAAGACAAGCGGACCATCTCTTTTTAAAGTCACTGAGAGAAATCCCTTTCCTTATCCTATTTGAAACACGTTGACATGGCAGTTAGGTTAAGGAAACTTACTCTGGTATTATTTTCACTCTATAAAAGAGGGCTCCTAAGGATTCCAAGGTTCTAAGGACAATAGTTTTCACCTCTAAAGAGAATTTGCATTCTGGATCAATCTTATTGGCCATTATTCTATCACAAGCTTTGCAAGACTCCCAATTTAAACAAATATATGATCTATAATTTGTTGCTGTCCAAGTCTCATTCCACTGCAGTGTTGTGCAACGGAAAAAGGCATGTACATGGTTCAAGGAAAGGCTTTCATGTGAAACTAAGCTTCACTAGTTAGAAACATGTTATCACTACCATCCAGTATTCATTCAGAGTAGCTTGGATCTCTGCCAGTGCAGTGACAATTTGGAATTGAACTGATTCTGTATTAGGCAGCGTAAAAAGCTATTAACTTCTGAGAAGGGAGAAATGTTTTTCTACAGCAATAGCTGCATTCTAGTTTCTGAGTAAACATCTATAATGCTTTTAATTCTAAAGAGGCACAATTGTGTGTTTAACTGCAGGACTCCAAGACTCTTTTAAAAATCCATAGCTTTAGAGCTATTATCTTAGTCAGCACAGTGGGGAGAATTGGTGAAAAAAATCATAAAATGTTATATAATCTAAAAGACGTGTGATTTTGTAAACCTGTTTTGCTTTTCATTTAAATAGTGATTGACAGCATTTTAACTCTAAGTGCTGGGTCCTCTATCAAGAATCCATTAAGGTCAGCATCAGGTGCCAACCTGTCATGTTGACATAACACGACAAGAGCAAAACAAACAAAACCAAAATGGGGTTTGCTGGAGGAGCCAATAGAAAATGGATTGCTCTTTACAACACTTGAAAAATTGTGTTGTTAAGAAGTCAAACAGCACCATTTAAAACCTTTCCAGAACATGATCTCCTTCACATGATATAATTTCATCATCTTTTAATTTTACAGTATGAGGCAGGTCACAGAGACATGGTGGTACAGCTCACGTGTGCTGGAGTGGATGGATACAAGCTCACTAGGAAGGACAGCAGGGAAGGCAAGGAAGTGCAGTTGCCCTTCTTGTGTGAGGGATATGCGAATGCATGCAGCTCTGTCTAGGGATGGGGGACAAGCCAGCTGAGAGCTTCTGGGTCAGGATTAGTGGACTTCAGGATAGCAGACTCTGGCCTCTCCAGAGGTCTGCTTGGAAGTATCCCATTTGATATGGCCCTGCAGAGGAAGCGCTGGTTGATTTTTAAGGGTTATCTTCTCCAAGATCAAGCGTGGTTCGTCCTGATGTGCAGGAATTAAGCAAAGGTAGCAGCAGGCTTTCAGGGATGAACAAGGTACACTTTAGAAAGCTTATATGTAAAAAGAAAGCATGCAAGTGATGGAAGTAGGGTCAGGTGACCCAGGTGAACTATTGAGACATGGTCTGAGCTGACAGGGATGAGACTGGGAAAGCCCACATGGAGCTGAGTCTGATGAGGGTTGTTAAGAGCAACAAGAAGGGCTTCTACAGATATATAAGGTGCAAAAGAAATCTTTCTTTTGAAAGATGAGTCAAAGGGAGAGAAATTATGGGTCCTTTTCTAAATGTTTTGGGGACCTGCTGTTAAGGGATACAAAACAAACAAACAAAAAACCCCTGAGATACTCCAGTGCCTTCTTTCTCTACATCTTTACTGGTAAGATCAGCCTTCCCAGGTCTTTGAGATCAGTGAGAAAGTCTGGAGTAAGGCAGACCACTGGAGTAAGGTTTACCACTGTTGGAGGCTGATCAGGTCAGGGAACATTTAAACAAACTGGACACAAACAAGTCCATGTGCACTGATGGGATACACCTACGAGAGGTGAAGGAGCTGGCTGATATCACTGCAAGACCACTCTCACTAATCTTTGAAAGGTCAGTGTGGATTGAGGGAGGTTTCTGAGAACTGGAAGGAAGTAAATGACGCTCCCATTTTCAAGATAGGCAAAGTGGAAATTCTGGGGAACTGCATGCTGCTCAGTCCCACCTTGATTCCTGAGAAGGCAGTAGAGCAAATAATCCTGAATACTATTTCAAAACGTATGAAAGACAAGCTTGTGACGAATCAGCATAGATTTATGAAGGAGAAATCATGTCTGACTAGCTTGAGAGGCTTCTCTGCTGTGATGACTGGTTCGTTAGGTGAGAGGAGAGCACTGCATATTGTTTATCTTGACTTTAGCAAGGCTTTTCAACACTGTGTCCCATAATATCCTCATAGACAGACTGAAGAAGAATGAGCTAAATAAGTTGACAGACAGTGAGTGGAGTTGAAAACTGTCTGAACTGACAGGCTCAAAAGGCTGTGATCAGTGGCACAAAGTCCAGGTGGAGGTCAGTCACTACTGGTGTCTGCTAGGGGTTATGACTGGGTCCAGTATTGCACAACATTGTGGTAAATGGCCTGGGTGATAGGACAGAGAGCACCCTCAGCAAGTTAGCAGATGATACAGAATTGGAAGAGGTGGTTGACATGCCAGCTGGTTGAGCATCATTGACAGGGCCCTTGTCAGGCTGGAGAAGCAGGCTGAGAAGACTCTTCTGAGACTCAAGCAAGGGAAATGCCAAGTCCTGCACCTGTGGAGGAGTAGCCACATGAACTGGTACATGTTGGGGATGGACCGTCTGGAAAGCAGGTTTGCAGAGAAGGCCCTGGGGATGCTGATGGACAAGTTGAAGACAAAAGTGTGTGTGTGGAAAGGCCGCCCTCAGCCTTCCAGGCTGTGTTAGGGAGAATGTTGGCGGCAAGTTGAGAGAGGTGATCCTTCCTGTCTACTCCACTCTGGTGAGGCCACCTCTGGAGTGCTGCATGTTGTCCTGATCTTTGCAGTGTGTGAAAGACAGGGACGTAGGGGATCAATGTTGTAGTCAGTAGTCACCAGTACACAAAATAAAATGCAAAGCAATGTACAGTAGCAATAGCTCACAAACAGCTTGGGGAGACAGATAGGGAGCTGCTCTGTGGAATGTACTGACTTATTTTCCTATTACTGATACCTTTGTACTGTCTGTAGTGTCTTGTTTTCATTTCACAAGTCGAATTACAAATATTTGGTGGAATATAGGACATGTATTTTAATTTCTTTTTGAATGGAAAAAGAAAAATGACTTGTTTGAACTTTGTGTTAAATTGTTAAGATCAGCTTTAAGGTCTTCTGGTTCCTGGGGCTGCCTGTACATTATAGATTTTCATTTTTTAATTTCATTGATCTGTTCAATTATGCATAATTTTAAAAATAATTTCCAATCATGGTTTGTTGATCAGTGTAATAAAAGGTGCTCGTGTGAGGGGGTTGGGATAATATTTTTCCCTCCTTATTTATTAAAATAGCTTGTTTTTTTCTTAATATGTTGAAAACTGGCCAATTTTCCTCCTCTCCTCCCGCTTTTTTTTGGACCAGGTTATGCCTTTAAAATATGTAGCATAAACTGTGTGCGTAAGATCAGTAGATTCTCTTCTTTTTTGTGAACTTTTGTTATTATGTTTCTATTATATTGCGTTATATCAGCATAATTACAATTTTCAGTACATAAGCAAGAGAAGGATTTTAGACCATACCTTTCCTATTATTTCTTTGTGTCTTTGTTTCCCTGTGAATAAATCTGCAAAGATCATGGAAAGTGCACATTGGGAAGCAAACATGAACACCCACCCAGCACTGAGAGGAAATTGTATATAGACTCATGAGCATATGTGGAAACTGTCCACCACTCATCTAACCTAAATTTTCACTGTTGCTCTGATGGGGCAAAAGTGGAATCATTTTTTTCTGCATTAGTACTTGAATTTTTGCTAATATCATTAGTGATTTGAAAGCATGGTGTAACTTGGTAGGGGAAAACCTACACTCAAACTAACCTACACTTTAAGAAAGCACACTAGTATCTGCGGCAACTCAGAAGCAAGCAGTGCAAACTGTTCTGGCTGGCCACAGAATTATGAAGTCTGTAAAATCAACAGTAGCAGGAGAAAAGAACACCTCTCCCTCTGCCAAGGCTGAAAAGCAGAATGAAAAAAAAATCTGAAAATAATGAGTTCTCTTTTTCTAATATATGCTGATGTGAAAATAATTATGCAACTTTATTTTCTATTTCTGGATGTATTAAATATTTAACTATAAAAAGTGAAAAGATTGTACATTTATGTGAAACATAGATAATTTTATGCTAGGATGAGGGACAGTGTGGTCGTGATCATTAAATAGAGAATTTATTGACCCAAACCATTTTCATGCACTTGCTTCTGACTTTGAGTCAATGTACAACAAGTAGGGCATCCTTAATGGAAAATATTAGAATCAATAAAATCAGAAGTGATTCAGACCACCTCTAGTTGTACAATCAGAAGTAATAAAAAGGTGGCAAAAGGGAGGCATAGAATTCACAGCTGTTTTCTGTAAGTTAAGTTGCCCAGTTTGTCCTTAACTACAAATGTGTTCAGCACTTTTGGACATACTTTCAACAGAGCACTAGTGTTGAAAATTATATAGCTTCTTAGAGAGGTAATGTGTAAAAATTCTAATTTAAAAGTCAAGATTTTATCACAATTGCTGTGATTTAAAGAAGTTATTCACTTTTTTTTTAATTCTATTTTTTTCTCTAGGAATTTCTGTGGTGTAGGGAACAAATGGGGTTGAGCTTGGAACATACTAACATGTACGTTCTTTCATGTCTTGTTAAATTTTTCTCTTCTGATTCTCTTGAGTTTCTTTTCAGATTTTTATTGTTGGGACTAGATCATGGTCATGTTAATGGTTGATCTGTGCAGTTTTGTTAGAGGAAATTGGATGCTGTGATTTTGGTTGTTTTTTTTTATTGCGTTATTGCAAATATATTTCATTTTTCTTGCATTATTTAATATTTTCAAAAATTCATTAAATGAAAAATCCATTTAGTAGCAGAATATTTGAGATAAAGAAAGAGAACATAAGAACTGCTATAAGAAGTGAGGCATCTAGGGACTGCAAATTAGATGCAGATGTACACCACTAAATGGAAGGAAACTAGGCAGAAATTCCTAGTCTCAAAAACTAGAAAAACTAGTAGTAGGTACTGGCTTCTATCCATATTATGTATGCTTTGCTCCTTTTACATTGGTCTGGTTGTGGTTCAAAACACACAGCATTGAATCTCTAGGTCCCTGTAGTGCCCCTGTGGCATACCTAATGAATATATATATATACATATATATTTCCCAGTTTATATTGTTTGCAATAGACTTGGAAAGGGGTCCTTATGAATCCTGAAACCATGTATCTGTGAGACATGGTGACCATAGGGCTGTTTGAGGGACCAGTATCTCCTTGGGTGTGTGAAGAGTTGTGCAGGTGGAAAAATGAATTTGCAGGAAGATTTTTTTAGTCAGGGCACTGAATTAGGAGAATTTATTTTATTTCCGTGATGTTGCTACTGACTCCCTCCAGGATGGTCTTAGTATTTGCCCTAGACTTCATTTGTGTAATGGACGGGATAATTTGTCTCTCTCTTTTTCACAGCAAATTGTAGTGGCATGTTTAGTAATTTTTAAGTGTCATCTGAGTATTCTGGTTAATACCCTTTCATCCAAAGTAAAAGCTCAACATTTTCTTGTCCTGCATGAGATTATGACAATGAATTCTTCGTATATCTAAGCACTGGATTAACCCATTTGGCATTTCACATTGTAACAATTAATGACTTCCATTTAGCTCGCTCATTTTAAGCTCATATCTTTTCAAAAGTATTGACCTGTTTCTTAACAAAGAAGAAAGCTAGTCATTCATCTTGCTGTAATGAAACCAATATTTTTGTTCACCACTGGCAATTTCTCCACAAACTTCACAGATTATGGACTGAGAATTTCTAGAGGCAAGGTTAATTTTTCTCTTCATTTTTTTTCTTGTCCCTGTTCTCATGGCCTCACATTAACTTGTTAAAAGAATATGATTAGTGACTGTATTTTTCTTAATTGTATTGGTCTTTGAAAATGTTTTGAAGCTGGTCCTTATTCCCTTGCAAATTTTATTTTATTCTTTAGACTTTTATTCTTTAGGCATTTTTTCCTGCTGATGCTACAAGCGCAACCTGTCAGTTTTGCCAGTCTAAGGGATTCTTGAGAGTGCTTGTTGCTCACAGCATTCTGTTGACTTACGAATACCCTTGATTCCCTTTCACACGAGAAATCAAATTGAACATATTCACATATTTTTGAGGAGTATGAGAGGTAAAATTCTGCTCTAAAATATCTCTAGAAACTGCCTCAAGGTCCATAATTAGTTCTTCTCATAACTGAGTAAACTTGCTGCATATTTTCTATTGTGAAGGGATGTGTAGAACTATAGCACAGGAGTTCTGTGAGTGTGATTATATTTTTCCTTATTTGAAGCTTTTTTTTTAACAGAATTTATAAACTCTTCTAAGTTCTAATTTTATAAAAAGGAAATTCCTGATTTACCCATGGACTCCTGCTATGTGATTAACTGAGGTGTATGTCTGTTTTTGAAGAGCCTTTACAAGTATATATTTTGTTTATCAGTTACTTGTATCTGTTAAAGTATTTTTAATTGTTAAAGGTTAATTCCAACATAAAATAACATTTGAAAGGGCTGGATTTACTTTCCTTTCTTTTTCTTTCTTTTTTTTTTTTTATTTCTTTCCTTTTTGTGTGTGCGTGTGTGTGTATGTGGCAAAAAAGCCTGTGCAGATGTGTGTCTTTGTGTAAAACGGCTGTCCTCATTGTGTGCATTGGCAAATGAGCAGTACCCTTCAGATCTATTATTAATTCTCCTTTTGGTCAACATTTGTCCTGAAGATGTCCTTGACAAAATGACCTACAAAGATGTTTGATAGCCTTGTAAGGGTGTGACTTTCCCTTATTTTATTTGGATGTGTTATAAAATAGAAGTTTTAAGTAAAAAAGACAATAAAGATAATAAAGGCAAATAAAGGCAAAAAGAAAATAATAAAGGCAAAAAGAGAGCTTTCACCTTAGTGGAGAAATTAAAAACTGCATTAACAAAATCTCTCAGCTGTATTCCTCATCAAAATGTAGAAAGCTTGCTTTTGAGTTTTGTATAGCTGCAAAAAGGCTTTGTCTGCTGCACTGATACCTCTTCTTGCACTTGGAAGTTTTGAATTTTCTGTCTGTTTCTCTCTCTCTCTCGTTTTTTAATTCTGGATATTTACTTCTGGATGTAGTCTTTCTGTAGTCTGAGCTGCCTATGGAGGATGTGAAGAGCACTTGTAATATGTTGAGTGTGAGTGAGAAGGAAAAAGAGGAAAGCGGTCTTGGCTTGCCTGGTGGTACAAGGCCAAAACACATGAATGAGAAACTGTGTGGTGTTAGGACTTTAAGAATATTTGGAAGAAGAAAGGCAGTGAGGTTCCTGGGCAGTCCTACCCCTTGACCCCAATAAAAGGGCATGAGTGTTCGTCAGCATTTTAGGTGGTCATTTTCCTGATGCTTAGGTTACTTATTGATGGGCTGTTTTAGGTCTAAGAAATATATTGTCCTTCTGATTTATACTCAGATGCTGCAGGGACCATTCAGAGTTCAATGATTTCTTGTAGCTGCTGCCTGGCAGGATGGATTGAGGTCTATTCGGGGTGATAGTTTGTCAGGTAGTGCTATGCTTGCAGGAGATTATGTTGATTGGCTTTCAAGTGAAAGGGTCATGAAAGAAAAGAGAAAGGCAAAAGACTAGGATTAGTATAATGGTTAACCTTGTCGAAAACAAAGCGACTAGAAGAATATGCTTAACGCTCTCATTGAACCAAATGTTAGGGCTTTGAAGGTATTTGGTAGAAACACTTCTTAGCAAAAGATTTAATGTTAGAATGTGCTTGCAGCCCAGTTTCTTGTTTTTCTACTAGCTTACTGGACTGTAAATTTTGAAGGGCTGAACACAAAAGCTGTTCAGTAGAAAAAGCTGTTGCCTATTGTATCTTCTATTACTTTGACACTGAATAGCCAAATCAGAAACACAAACTAAAAATATTCATTTGATATTAAAGACCCAAATGTAAATATTTTATATTTAAATAAATGTATTATTTAATTCAGTTTATATTATGGAAAATGCACATATTTATATAGAAAAGTATTTTAAATCTGATTGTTTTCCTTATGTTTTACTATAATATTTAAGAAGTGAAAAGTAAATTCATTTTTAACTTTTCTTAAATTCAAAATAGTTGAATTTCACTTGGAAGGGTATAATTTTATTGAATTAAATTGAGCCTTAATATCTTGTTCAGATTTCTTTTTAAGGAAATTGCAGTAAATTGTTGTAAAACTCTAAAAGGTTCAAAAGTGAATGAAGCTACCATTTAAATATCAAGAACTGTACTTTTTTCTTTTTTCTTTTTCAAAATAGGGTGTCTTTTTGATACAGTAATATAAATATAAGTAAATGAATTGTTTACAGGAATTTAAATGTACCAACAAAGTCAGGGGAATAGAGCAAGATGCTCAATCCTGTCAAGAAGTGAGTAATAGGGATAAGCTTATTGAGTGCGGGATGCTCCACTGCTGATGTGATAAGGCTGGAATGTGAATGCCCATCTTGGAGGCAGGTCAAGCATGTGGTACCACATGGCCTGAGATAAACATGAAGTGGAATACATGGCTTGTTTTGATCTGAGTAAATAGTTTTTAATCACTACATCAGGGGAGAATTAAAGATTAAGTAATTTTATATTTAGCTTTACTTGAGACTTTGTACTCTAGTGCTGGCCTGTACGCCCCTGACCCATTGGTCTGTCTACCCTTGCATTGCTGGAAAGTTCTTGTTTGTACCATGCCTTGTTATTAAAGTCACTTTGGCCACCTACCAGAGCCTCTGGTCATTGTTTATGGAATAAGATGAACACTGGAATGTCATGATGTTTCTGCTCATTATCTCTGAGATGACAGAAACTCCTGCAGCAGAAGCTACTCTTCCTTTTTCCAGCCTTTTAAATTCAACTCCTTCCTTTAGTTTAATTCCCTTACATTCCTATTCTTTCTCATCCTCTCTTTCAGTGCTTTGAGTCCAGATATCTCTCTTGGGCTTTGCTCTACTTTGTGTTGGTCCTACTTTGAAGCTGCTAAATTTTCTAGATAATGTGGGGATTTACTGCCCAAACCTTGGAGGGTTTTGTAGTGAGGGAGTGATGCCAATCAAAAATGAAACCACCGCTGTGGAAGCCAGACTTCTCTGGTTCATGTTTTATCCTTTTTGTTTCCTGTTTTTCAGAGAGGATAGAAATAAACTTCCTTTTCACCATGGAATTTAAAGTATTTATTTTCAATAGAAGCTTAGGATATACAGAAATATGGACCCTTTTTTCTGAGTGAAAACTCCCACTTGTTTCTGGTGAATAAAGGAATGGATGTTTGTAAATGCTTTTACCAGGCTTCCCAATCTAATTTTTCTTTAGACTTCTTTTTTTTTTTTTTTTTTTCATGGTACTTTAACATAGACATCATGGAGCATTTAAGAGTTTCTGATTCATTACTCCTGTCTACTTTCCACAAAAATGTGTTTTACTAGTTAAGAGTTTATGTACAATGGGGACTTCTTGAATAATTTTGTTACTAAGCTCTCTGTTGAAAGAAGAATCTCTAGATTGGATATACAAAGAATACAGGAATATAATTTCTGGCAGTATTTTTGAAACTGCAGTTTTGGCAGTATTTTGAAACTTTATTTTATTTCTCTTTTGAGAAACAATTTTGTTTCATTTTCACATTATGACTGAGTGATCTTTGCCTGTGCTTGTATGCTACAAATGGGTAGAAGTATTTAGAAGTACTTAACACCTCCTCCAGGAGCAGAGCCCAGGACAAAAATTCTGGTTTCAAATATGACTATAATGTGACAGATAAACAGAAATATGTAGGTCAAATAGCATGAGATATAAATATCTTCTGATATAATCACTGGACTGATTTAGACGGTTTCCAGATCTGTGTGTCTGGTCGAAAGGATGATTTGTGAATGATTATTCTTTTGGAACAAACTGGAAGTGGAGATTGCCCCTCCGTCTTTCTTCTTTTTGGTTTTTCCTTTGATAATTCATGGAAATATTTATGGAAACATTTCAGTCAACCCTATTTAAGAGACCAGGCTTAGCTGTTTTTCACTCATTTTGTATATTAACAGCTTTTGAACAGTATCTCTTTTCTCACTTCTATGTCCAATATGAATAGAGAAAAATATGTATTTCGGGCAGTTAAGTTTCTGTTCTTTCCCTGAGCAAACTTCAAAGCAATGTCATTAAGAGTTCTTCTTTAAACAGACTGCACTGGATCCTCAACTTATTCAACCTAACTTAGTATCATTCATTTCCTTTGCCTCCCAAATTAGCTAAAGCTCTGTTTTTTGGTATTGGAGAGTGACAGCTTTTGCCACCAGTGCAAACTCTGCTGTTTTCATCAGAAGCCCCTAGAAATTAAACAAACTCCCTTAATGAGCATATTCATCTAACTTTAAGATTGCCTGTATGCGTTCGTATAGAAAGTTTTGAGTTTGAGACAAAACAATACCAGCAGTAGAAATATGATAATTTGAATATTGAATTGTAGGACTCAGTCAAACATATAAAATGAAAACTATTTTCCCTCTCTCAATAATTCTAGTATACATAAGATCATTCAGTATTTTTAGATAACATTTCTTTGACTATAAACTGTGTAAGCCTGAAAGCTGTTAGTCTTGTGAGTTATTTTTAATGCCTATAATGCCTATAAATCTTGCCTGTGCTACAATTAAAATAAGGAAGTTTTTTTGGCTACAGTGGAGTGTATCAGTAATGGGCAAATTTAATTTTAGCAAGAAATGCTGAGGGAAATCTGCCTTTTATTTAAAATTACTGTATTTATAATTTTTTATTTATTTTTTCTGTGCTTCAGATCTTTCACTGCATCACTGGTATTGGGACTTAGAACTTGAAATTTTACTAAATCAAAGGAAAATATCCCTCTGCCAGAAAAAAAAAAAAAAAGCATGAGCCATCACAGCATCATGTTCCTCTGTCTGGTACCTGGTTAGCTTGAGAGCTGGAAGCAATGTAACTACTGCTATAGCAAGGGTCGTTATCTAAATTAATTTATTCAAATGAGTAGGCTGAATTGCAAAGATCACTGAATTGCAGTACTTAAGTATCTTAGATATCTCTCTCTGATACCGTATTGAGTAATGTAAACGTTTGGTCTGTAAATAATTTGGCTGCAAAAATCTCCTCTTGGAATCATAACTAATGTGGACAAAATCAAAATTTCAGATATAGAATTTACTGAAGATGTTTCTCAGTTGCATGCTGGTTTACAAGTTTCACGGAAGTAGAATACCAAAGAAACCAATTAAAAATAGTTTGTTATGCTAGTTGATTATTAAAAGTTACCAGTTTGGTAAGAAAAAAAAATCAATGTAGTTTTACATTAGAATAAAATTTTGAGGGGGGGAAGTTAGCAAATATAATCTCAGGGTTAAACTGGACATCGGTTATGTGATTTAAAAATAAATAGACTATTTCCTTTCATAATCTTCATGATGACAGCAATAAATTATTCATCTGCAAACTCTGTTTCTCTACTGAGTAGATCTGTGAGGTTCATTGTAGCAGGCTAATTCATGCTCTGTATGGGAATGAGTGAATAGCTGGCGGTTGTTGCTACCTTGGTAGTAGTGAGCTACAACAGTGGAGATTTTGCCTGTGGAAAGAACAAGGAGGTGTATCACCTAGGAGAAGAAAGATTGAAAACATATTTCCTTTTTGGTATTTTATCTGAAACAGCACGCTGGAAAGAAATGCCTGACTTACGATTGATTCATATCAGGCTTGTCTTCCTTTATTTATCAGATTTTTCTTCTTTGAGGTGTATGTTCTTGGCAGTAGAAATGAAACAAATATTAACTACTGCCCTGACCCTGATTTGGAAATACATTACAGAAGCATATTAGGTCGTTAGGGTGTTTGCTTTGCATGTATTTCATGTAATTTATCTTAGCAATGTCTGCTATTAAAATAGGGGTTATTGCCCTAGTTCTTTCTTATCTCACTTTCAATTAAATCTGATTTCCCTGTTACCATAGCATTTTCTGTTCCTATGCTGTGCAGTCCATCGTTGGTTATTTGCGAACGTTTTCTGCTGGGCTATATGGCCATTCTTATTCTTTCTGAACTAATAGCCTCTCGCCAGTATTTGTGGTCTGGGTGAGGGGTGGTCAAGCAGCTGTTTTTCACAACCAATGCAATTGCTAATATGTTTTCTATGCATGAAGGCAGCCTTCTATTCAGTACCCCTGGGGAGAGTAAACATCATTTTTATCATGTTGGAACTACAGGCTCTGTCAGGCTAGTGAAGTTGTTCTCAATTAGTGTGAGGCAGCCTGATTCAGGAGGGAATAACTGTTCCTATTCTAGCCCATTTTTCTTTGAGTGTTGCCTACACTGATTTCTAGCTGTTACTGTGAAGCTTTGGGGAGCTAATGGGGTTCATTGGAACATCTATCTCCAAAGGAAATGCCTGAGTCAGTGTCTAGTTGACTGATTGGAGATTTTCATGGAAAAAAAGAAAAGGTTAATACCCACTTAGCTAATTATCTCTCAATGTACACGATCATCTTTTCCAATCCAGTAATTAAAGAAAATTAAGTGGAGCCTCACTAATTTGCATTAATTGGCAGCAAACTATTGTCAATTACTGAATTTTATGAATTACTACATGTATTTTGTGTATTTGCTTTTGCAAACAGTAGTTTGCCAAAGAGTTTTTTTTTGCAAACCATAGTTATAGTAACACGTGATAAACCTTCTTTGATAATGCCAAATTATTTTTACACTATCACTAACTCACTTGTCCATTGAAGGTGAGTATGATGTAAAATGAGAACAGCATCTTTCTTATGCTGAAGTTCATCCTTTGTCTACTGTATCAGAGTGAATAGTTTTCCTGCTGAGGTCTAAAGACCCATAATACTTCGTGAATATCTCTATCTTATTATCTAGAAGGGTTCAATGAGGTCCTCAGAGACTTGCTTACACTACAGTTATAACTTGACTTTCTCTCTTTTTGATACAACTACAGTTGTTCAAGTGTCTGTCAGCACCAGCATAACATCTTGATCTCCAAGATCCAGATCCAGGCTCCAGAAAAGACAGGAGCCCTCTTGGCTACCTCTCTACACTAGGAAAACCCAGAGTAAATGACAGACAAGCTCCAGCTCCCAGACTGCTGGATTACTTCAAACTTCTTCCATTTCCTTTTCCTCCATGAAAGCAGATTTTCTGAGTGTCCCCTTGTGTGGCTGCGTTACAGGCCTCATCCTAAAGTTTCTCGCAGAAGACTTCTCCTCCATGCCTGTTTTTAAAGCCAAGGTTAACCTCACTTTTCCCAGTCCTTCAATTTGTATCCCAGTTCTGCCTCTATTTTAGATTTGGTTTGTAGCCCCTTGAAAACAGGCTACCTTCCTTTCTGCATGCATAAAACTAGCTCTACCCAGTGGTTTGGGAAAGATCATTGTCCAGACTCCAGTAAAACACTAAATGTTGAGTGTAGGCCTAAACAGCTCCTTGCTAAAAAGCAGTAACAATAGCAATAGTAATATTGTTAGTTGTCACATGGAAACATAACCACCAAGAGGCAAAGTACTATTTTGGCACATCTGAGAACACCCTCAGCCTCTTGCATAGGATTTCTCTGCCATCCCTCTCTCGCTCATCTGAACACCAAATAAACCTTTTCAGGTTGAACTCTAACCGATCCTCATCTCTTGGACCAGGCTGGAGACTTTGTGTGAAATAGTTAAGACCATCTGGTGCCAGGGATTATTAGACCTTCTGTCTTCTCATTTCTGTCTTTTTCCAGGCACTTTATTATTTTTTTTTCTACCATTTCTACCATTGAAGATAACAGCAAATAGGGATCAGGAGCACTTGTTCCAACTCGTGCTCTCACCCCTCATCTGTCTGAGGGAAACTTGCACTTCTGAAATAATTTAATTTTATCTCCAAATCTCCCATAATTCCTTTGCAACTTTTGCTTTGCAAGATTGCACCCTCTTTAACAGCCACGCACCCTTCCAGAGCCTCACTCCATCCATTCTGGGGTGGAAATCTGAATTTCCTTTACCGGATAATCTCCAATCACAGTAATACAACCGATTAAATCCTGGATGCCTGTAACTTTCGAGAATTCCATTTTACAGATAGGCTAGTGAAAACCTATATATAGAACAGTCAAATATGCAGTCTATGATCTAATGGTAAGACTATGTTAATTTACTAATGTGCCTTGCTTTTTGGCTTAAACTACCCCTTACTTTTCTTTAGAGACACTAAGTTATAGAAAACTCCTGCAAGCTGCAGGATCCAAATGCCTTAAGTTATTCTTTTATATGATTTATATGATTTTAAGGGTGGTGGCCAGTGACAGGACGAGGGTTAACAGGTGTAAATTGAAACACAGGAAGTTCCACCTCATATGAGGAAGAACTTTACTGTGAGGGTGACAGAGCCCTGGAACAGGCTGCCCAGAGAGGCTGTGGAGTCTCCTTCTCTGAGATCTTCAAAACCCGCCTGGATGCCACCCTGTGCCACATGCTCTAGGTGTCTCTGCTGGAGCAGGGGGGTTGGACTGGATGATCTCTAGAGGTCCCTTCCAACCCTAAGCATTCTGTGATTCTGTGATTCTGTGAAAATGCAAAGTTAGAACGCTAACTAGAAACACTAATGAAGATAGTGTTTCTTTGCTTGTATTCTACCACCTGTTCATTTTTTTTTTAGGTTGAAGAAAATCTACTGAAATGTTTACTAACTTTAGCGTTTTGAGGAATGGGACAAATGATAGGCCTTTGCTTCTACTCACTCCTTTACATTCTGATCCCTGAACTAGGGAGTCAGTTGTCCATAGTGCAAATTTGTTTTCAATGCACTTAGAAGTCCTAAATCTAGCTATTCTAAGGACTTAAATGCTTAAGTTGCTTTATGAGACTTAGCCTTGTAAGTTTATTGAACAGCATATTCTGCCCTAAGATCATCATTCAAAAATCAAAAATAATTCCAGTAAGAACTCTGCTGTAATGGCATCATTCTGTAAAGTTGGTATTAGTTAGTCCCTACATGGGTTTGGTTCATATGTTATAAAAAGTACAAGAAAAACCAAAACAGTACACAAAAGCCAGTGTCATCTTTTTCATAAAATTAGAAATTATACTTGGGATAGGCAATGTCTTAAAATGAATACTTTGCCCTCACTACTGTTGCTGTCCACTGTCTTCCCAAATGTGTCTCTATAGAATAAAAAGGAGCTAGACCAAATCTGCAATGCATTTTTTTTAAAGGGAAAATAAAGAATTGAAGTTGAAGAAGCATTTATGCAATTCTTCTGAATATGACAATTTTTTGTTTCCCATTTGGCAAATGTGAAGCCCACATGCTCCTTCAGGATAAGCAAAGTTGAGAATAAACCTTGCTTATTTAGCAGTTAAAATTGGCTATGATTGAACACCTAGAACAAATCCATCAAATTCAGTCACACTTCTGGGTTATCATAGAAGCTGAAAATGGCTTATGAAAATGAAAACTTCTGGGCTGGATCTTATAGTAGGACAAGTGTATTGTTTGAAAAGTATTCTGTAAATGTCAAACTATATATTGATCAACATGTTTTGAAATGGTCTGTATAGGCAGTTGGCAGTATTCTAATGCTGTTCACGTGCTTATGGTGTAGTACTACAAGCTCATTTCCATATGTAAACATTCCATCTGCATAACTTAAGATGCAAATGTAGATGCAACCATCCAGTATAGGCTACAGTGACTCAGGGCTTGCCAGTGTGAATCAGATTATAAGGTTTATTTTAAGAAGTTTTGTCCATCATTTGTAAATATACTATATGGCGGATTGTAGTTGTAATAGTAGACTACGTAAGGATAATTTTGCTAATGTGATGTTATATATGATTGTCTTGTGTGCGTTGCATATAGTACCAGGCAAAAAACCTTTGGTTTGAGCAGAGGCAGTGAAGCGCAGTAGAGTGTTCCCAGCAAACTGTGACGATATTGGCCCATTCTGGAGGGGCCACCAAGGTGTTTAGGGGGCTGACAAACTCGACAGCTGAAGAAAGACTGAAGGAACTAGACAAGAGCCTTTCTAGACTTTCTAGACTTTCAGCCTAGACAAGAGAAGGTTCAGGTGAAATCTAATCACAGGCTACGAGTCCTAAAAAGGTAGTTGCAGGTGCTATCTTCATCAGGATGCATGGTGACAGGAGAAGAGGCAAAACGTTGCTTCAGGAGAAGTTCTTTCTGGATGTGCAAAAGACTCTTCACCATGCGAACAATTAAACAATAGAGCATGTTGCCCAGAGAAGTGGTTAAATATTCCTTGCTGGAAAAATTCAAGATATGGCTTGACAAGCCCCTGGATAATGTAATCTAAGGCCCTGCTTTCAACAGAATAGTCGACTGATGATCTACAGAGGACCCTTCCAACCTGAAGCTTTTCTGTGACTGTATGATTCTTCATGATAACAAGAAAAAAGGACTTTTTTTTCTTTCTTTTTCTTTCTTTTTGTAGTTCCTACAACAAAAGCAAATACAGTCCAGGAAATAACACACACAGTGAGTTGAGATATTTTAGGCCCTGCTACTTACTGCTGTGTACACTGGAGTACCTAGTTACTCCTGTGTTAGTTCTCTGATCTATAAAATGAATCCTCATTCAGCTGTCTCATTTTTATAGCACGAAAGAAGTAATTTATATCGAGCACTATCTAATAATGATAATGCTGCTTGTGATACTTTTCAGCACCTTTTAGCAAAGCATTTCTTAGGTTTAACCAACAATCCTTAGGGACAATTTCATTTTGAGTTGAAATCTATTTGTGCTTATATAGCAATGAGAGATTTCTGTTTTCTTTCTGCCTTGCAAAACTGTCTAATTCTCAAGCATAAATGAGATACAGGTGCTCCTGGGAGTCATGTTATAGGAGTATATTTATTCTGTTATCTTTTATGTAAACTTCTTTGGAGAATTCTATTTTTAGTTTGAAGAGAGATTGCTCAAATTGTGCTTTATAAAGGTTTATTTTTGGGTTCTTGAGAGAGGTTATTCTAATCAGGCAATTTTTGTATTGCAGTTCCTGATATTACTGCTCAAGGTGCACAAATTGTGAATATAACAAAAATAAAACCCATTGCACAAGTACTGTCAGATTGGTGAGGAGGAGGCTCAGTAGAGTTTGTTGTGTGTGTTATCTAAAAAATTCTCTTGTGTTGATCTATTTTTCTCTAAATATGAGGAGCATTTATTATAGTATATAAGTAGAAGGCCAGCTTTTAATGCATTAATAGGAGAAAACAAAAGTTTTCTATTAAAAACAAAAGTTAATAGGAGAAAATTGTGGCGAAATCACATGTTTGTACAAAAATAAATACTATAAACATTTCTCTTATTATTTTAAAATGTGAGCATAAGCAGGGCAATAGATGGGGTTTCATCAAAAGAAGAATATATTAAAGCATTCTGAATTACATGGGTACAGTACAATAATTGCTCAGGGACCCTTAAAAACTGCAAGGCTTACAGATGTAGTGTTTCAAAAAGAAAGAAGAGGAAAAAAAATCGCAGATTAAAGCAACTTCTTTTTTAAAAAATGGTTTTAGTCATAAAATAGAAATAAAGTACAAGGAAGAGAGTTAACTGTTGCCTTCTTCCCTCCTGGGAAACATATATGAAACCATATGTTTCAAAATAAGAAAACTTTCAGTGGATTGCATGGCAGTTAATGTTAGAAAACTCTTAAGATAGTGCTGTACTGACCTCCTGTGTTTCAGGATATAACAAAATATATGTGGGTCCCAATATCTTGCGGTTATGAAATGAAATAACACAATGTTGGCTTTTTACTTAAGTGCACTTAAGGAAGGAAGGAGAAAGCAATAACGCTTTCTTCTAGTTTAGCCTGATAATCACTCTTGTTTGTGACTTCAGATATGTTCTGCTGGTATCAAGGGGCATACCGGTAGTGGTTTTTGCCAGGAAATTGTATATGAATACTTATATTTTCATAGCAGTAAGTAGGTGAATTTTATTTTTTGGGTCTTATTTTGTTCTTTAAAACATTTACCATGTTAGTATTTTCCTACTATTATTTCCTTTCCTTTCCTATTATCAATGGAAAAAAATCAAGTTGAATCAGCAAATGAATGCTTGAGACAAAACTAGCTTAGACAAGGAAAAATGTACTTGGAAATGATGCTGCTGAAGTTTCTGAGTGTAAAGCATGTTACTTTATTTTTGATTAATTCTTTTTCACCTCTGTCTTTGTTTCTGCAGTCTTCTGTTAAGAATCTGTACTTCATTTTTCATGATTCCCCTTACAATATTTTTGTCACTTTTAAACATTACTTTAAAAAGGATTTTACAGGTACTGGATGAAATATTCAGTTAGCTTTCAAACTTATAGTTATTTCATCTTTAACATTTTGAACAAAATTTCATGTTTGTTTTTGTAAAAGAAATTGAGAAACCTTTCTGTTAGACTGTTTTCTCTGGAAACCTTTGGTTGCGGAAAGTAATTGATTGTTATGTCAGAATGCAGTGGAACCCAGCTCAGGAAGGATTGATTATGAGCGTAAAGAAAAAGGCTCTATGTAGACCAAAGATTAGTGGGGGATAGGAAATGAAAAAGAGAAGAAAAAAAGTCAGAAAGAGTGGGGAAAAAAAAAGAGATTGAGAAGAAAAAGTTTCAATATTTAAACCTATCAAAAATATGCTTTGAAGAATTGCGGGGAACAACCCTTTTAAAGCATGTATTCTGTGTTCCGATTATTCTGTGATACTTGGGTGCTCTTGTGCTTAGCTAAAATGGCTAAAATGGAAACAAATCTGCCTTGCATTATTCATTCAGATTCTAGGAAGCTTCAGTGGATTTATTTGTATTAAAAATGGTCAAATGTCTTCTGGCATTTTGGACTTGAACCCTTTGCAGGGTTACATTTTTATGTAATATGTTAATGATTTGTTAGTGCTATAATCAGTGTAGCATGATAAGGGGGAATGAGGATTATATATGGATTTATGTATGGATTATATATGCATTTTCCACCTGCATATTTAGGATTTATAAATGTAATGGTAGTTACTATAAATTTTCTGGTTCTTAAGTATAGTTTTATACTGTCTGTTTATATTATTTTCAATGATGAAGAATGAATAAATAGATGATATTTCAGTGTGTGTTGCGAAAAGGTATCCAGGAGCAAATGCTGCTACTACGCTTGGCTTTGCTCCTGACTCGGGCTAGCCAGTGGTGTAGACGATGGCTCAGTCAGGGAGCTGAGCAGCCTTCCCCATCCCGACTCGAGCTCCTGTGCATGCCCGTGTGGCTGGAGACAGCACATCTGGCAGCGTTTGTTTGGAAGTGGGAAGCGCGTGGCCGGGCCTGGGGCACTGTCCCTGTTGCGCCGGCTGGCAGAGCTGCCGACGCACGTGAGCAGCACACACTGCACCCATTGAAAACGTGGCTAAGCATCTGTAGCTGCGCACACTCCCCTGAATTCCTGGCAGAAATTCCAGCTGAATCAGCTGGAATTGCACCTGGCACTTCCAGCGGGCTCTGGTAAAACCGATGGGCTCCAGATTTATGTGGATTTAGTTATGGAACTCTCCATAAAATCAGTGCTAGCACTTATGGCTGTACATCACTTTGGAGTCAAAAACATATATTGCGCTTGGGTAACTTTTGCATATTTTGAGAAGCAAAGAAGAGAACTTGCTTTTCAAGTCTTTCTCAGTCATGAGATATGTAAGTAATGAAATCACCAAATTGTTTTAATGTAAGCTGAATGAATCATAAAAAGGTTCTGGGAAAGATGGTGTTTCTTTAGGCCCCAACGAAGTGTTTTTGACTTTTAAAGAAGCAAGATGTGATGTGGAGTTCACAGAAGATTTCAGGCTGTAGTTTAAAGTAAGTTGGAATTTGTTTGACCTTTTTCCCTGTACATTCTTTGTAGAGCATTAGGTGGTTGAGGTCAAACTGAAATGTGTCACTGGTCAGTGTCTGAATTTAATTAGTAGGCAAGGACTTGGAGAGCTCTAGAGCACAAGATGCATGATCACCACCATTTAAAATGAAAACAGAACCCGATCTGTTTGTGTTTTCCTTCCACCAGCTGGTGTAGTTTTCTTGAATACATTTGTTTCTAAATTCAAGGCTTAAATGTGGGAAAAGTTACACAGAACTGTTGTGCTACCATGCTGGTTACTCAGTCTGGTTTATGACATCTGCAGTGATTTATGTGGACAGTCGCTACTATATATTACATTTAATAACAGAAATTATGAGCCACTACAATGGTATTTTCTGAGTTGATTTCTTCCCAGCCAAAATTGCAAGCATTGTGTTGATTTATAGATCAATCTAAGAGAAATTAAATTCATACATTTTATCCTTAAAGAGACAGAATATAGTAGATGATTATGATAAACTGTGATATGAACACCAGAACTTAACAAGCAAGTGAGTTTTAGGCTCATCATGTATTGTATTTCCTATGCCAAAAAATAACAGTAATCCTATGTATCTTCATAACAAATATGTTTGGAATAACTCAAACATTTTTCTTTCTACAATTTATGCATTAGTCTGCTTAATTTCTTTGCATAGTACCCTCAGCATTTAAAATAATGGTAGGCTTGAATACTTCCTGGAGAATAATTTGCCCCCAGTTCAAAGACACCATTTAAAGACTTGTTTTTTTTTTTTTTTTAATACATAGCATTTTAATAATTAGTACATAAAAGAGAGAAGAAGCAAGAAATTCTGGGGGATTAAATGTCCATGATGGGGGATTTTAGTAAAAGCATATACCTTTGACATGTATTTGCTATTTCCGTGTTGCCAAAACAAGTCTTTATCAACCCTTGCTAAAATACAATTGGGATATGGCCTTTAGTTCACATACTCAAGTATTTGTTAACACGCATAGTACCACAGCTGTGCCCATTATTTTTTTTCTGCAAAAAAACAGGAAATCCTTTATATTGATTTAAGAATAATGGAAATGGGAATGAAATTTAATAAAGAAAAGTACATTAGTTTAAACTTTGGGACTCATACCAAGAATGTTTTTTATAGTCTCAGGGCTTTTTTGGAGTGCATTAACAGAGGAAGAATTTGTGTGGAAGTGTCACCTGTGAAATGCTGCTTTTGAAACAGGCAAATGAAAACCTAGGCTGTATCAGGTATATAGAGAGAGAAGTAGTAAAGCTGGTGAATATGGCATAGGTGAGATCTTCTCTGGAATGTGCTGCAGTTCTTATTTCATGTGCTCTAGAAAAATTAAATCTTGTTGGAACTAAACACCAAAGTGCCTATGAAAATGAAAAAGCTGTCTCATGAGAGCAAGGGCAAAGCAGTGGTAGTCTGCGCGAGATGTTCCGGGTTAGCACTGCTCCGCATGGAAAGCTGTACCATATGCTGCCTAGGCCCCAAAACAGGACAGCCTCCCCCCTGGAAAGGGCTTAGCAACGGACGAGCAGCCCCAGGCTGCAGGAGATGTCCCGCTCCCATTGCTGGGCCTGTGGAGTGGCTCCTTGTGTCTGAGGGACGGAGGCCAGGGTCTGCCATGAGGAAAGAGGCTGGTTTAGCCCAGCAAGCTCAAGTCCGAGATGAGGATGTTTGTACCCTACACTCTTTGGGAGCAGAAAAGCTGAGGATATGCAGAAGAACAGTGTTCTGCATGGGTAATCAAGTGGCCACCAGTAAATTTAGCCTGCAAGTTAAAAGTTTCATCGCCAACAAAACTGAGGACTGAAAGTTTAGGATAGCTCTGCAGTGGCAGTACTAGGAATGAGAAACTTAGGTAGATTTTAGAAGTGTTTGTTGGAAATTTAGCTGGCAAGTGGAAAAAAGGCAAAGATCAATGCTGGTGGAAAGAAAAGGAGCAAAGTTAATCAAAAGAGAAATAAGTCAGATTACCAGTCAGGAAATATCTCTCAGTAGACCTGTGTTTAGTCTCCATAATGTGCAATCTGATTGTAATGACAAATTTCAGCACATGTGCCATGATAAATGGATGCTATTCTTTTATGGCAATGATTACATTATGCGTGTTGGCGTTTATGGGCCATATTTGTATTTTGTTAGAATATTCAATCTTCTCACTGTGTTTTCATCCGTTGTTTTCTCTGACAGCTGGAGTAAGACCAGAAGTCAAGTTCGTGTTTGCTGAACTGATTCTCTGCCTCAATTTTCAAGTTAGACTAACTTGCTACAGTTGTTAATTCTCTGTTTCTTCTTTGTGATTTATTTTGTCTCTAAAATACAAAGTAAACAGTTTGAGCCAAATTCTTTAAATCCTGCCTACAAAATTTAATTAGATCTGTTGTGGGTGTAGATTAGTAATGTGCAAAAGCAGCATGTCATGTAATTGCCTTCATACATGCAAACAAGATTTTTTTCATGCAGACAAATAAACCTGCAGGTTCTCTTCACCCTCTCCCATCTGGAAAATTAGCCTTGCATACGCTTTGTGTTTTCATAAAAGTAATAACTGGTTTTTGTTTGGGACTGTGATGACCATCTTGAAGCAATAAGACTTCAGAAAAAGTCTTGAGCAGTTTATGCTGTTATTACTATCTTTGACAAAAAAAATCCACGTGAAATTCTGATATTGTTTCTTTCTTATTTAATTTTAGATGACAGATCAATAAATGTGTGTCTTTGGTCCTTTGTGCTCACCTGCAGCTGTGGCCCCACTGCTGTTTTGCTCTTTCCTATGTTCTTTTCTGTCTTGAGTTACCTTCTTTGGCATCTGAACTTAGCTGCTTCTGGAGCTCTTTTAATGTTTGGCCTGTGTCTATGTGTGTAAGTAGTTTTGTGGGGAGGCTGAAGGGAATGACAATAAATCATTAGCAAAAATATATTTTACATGCTCAATGTTACGAGTATTATTTTAACAACTATTCAGTTCAGGATAGTCTTGCCTTTAAAAAGTATTTATATGAGTTGCTGTGTGCTTAGCACTTATTGTCTGTTTACTGGATTTCCCTTTCTTTATGGTAGCTTTTATTTGTCTAATTGTGTATATTTTAATAGATAATATTTCCCATTTCTGTCTCATTTGATGCTGGTGCTATTAACAAAGAAAAAACTGAGACCAGATGGTTGCCAAACAGTGAAACCACCTGGTATTCTAGCAATGCCAAATATATTTTCCCCTCCATTTTTCTTTAGAAAATTACTGAGACAGGTCCAGGAATTTTAGAGGATCCCAAGTATGTTTGTATACAGTCAGTTAAATACCTTGAACCTTCCAAGTTCATGCTTGTTAATTCATTACTGCTCTTCCTACCATCTCTCCATGTAACTCATCTCTCAGCTTTACATTTCACTCTCTGGCTTCACTGTCTCATTCCACCAAGCTGCCATGGAGGCTGCAGTCAAAGGCCTCTAATCCTCCTTGCTTCTTGTTCCACTGCTCCTTATATCCCATGGCACCCCAGTGCCATGGGTGGGAGGAGAAGTAATCATTACAAGCACAATCCAGCAAGGTGAACCTGCCTTGAGTCTGCAAGGAGCTTTCTCACCACCCTTAAGGCTATTATTAGGGCTCAGGGAACCAAAAAAACCACAAACAAACAAACAAAAAAAAACAAACCAAACCCACAATCCACACTGCAGAACATGGCATTTATGGCATTTTTCATGCACCAGCTTGCCATCTGATGCCTTGTTGAGTTGGGGGGCAAATCTGAACTGTTTTTGGAGGTGTAATAGTGTGATATTGGTCTGACACAATCATAGACATGATTTTATGTTAGTATATGTCTAACGTACAGTCTGCTCTGAGTGGCAGGAGACAGACTAACCTAACCAAAAATATATTTTTTGCCAGTACAAACCGCATGTGTGCCCTTCCTCTCATGCCAGTGCCGTATGCTGATATGAGCGGCACCATGTGTATGATGACAGACGAGCTGCTGCAGACGAGTGTGTGGTTCTCACATTTCAGAAATCTGGTATAGGCAGTGTCTGTGTCAGTATTGATACATCTTTGAGAAAGCACTGTTAACACACCATATTGCCACAAGGCCTGGGTCAGGGAATGAAATGCAACTCCTCGCTTAGCCCCTGCCAGTTCATCTGTGCCTTCTCTTTCTTCTGCTGTCTTTACAGCCCGACACCAGGACCTTTTTGGTTTGTGGACACCGAATACCTTGAATCACAGTGAATGTACTCCTAGTGTTTCTGGGTCAGTGTGCTAGGAGCTGTACATGACCATAACAAAAGAGCAGTACTTGCCCCAGAAGAGCCTTCCCCAAAATAGTCACTCTACAGGAGGCAGTAGAACAGCGCAAACAGATGAGGAAATAAAAAGAGAAGAAAACATGTGAAACTGGTCAGTGTACTAGATACCTGTCTCTAGTGATGTGGCCATAATTTATCTACGCATTCCTTACAATTCTTTTCCTGTGCTGTGGACTGACAGTGGTTATGGCAGTACTGGGCTTTCTTCTCAGAGTCCTCAGTCTTGCTCAGCTGTGTGCTGGACATACAGTGTCTTTACTGCTTTAATTATCGCTCTCATATTATATCCCTATTTCCAGCATATTCCATATAGTTGCAAGAGGCAGAAAAGGCAGTCATTCTTCAACCAGCTGGTTTGAGCTCCACTGTTGCCCTACCAGTGATGGCCTTGCTGCCATGGTGTCCCTAGATGTCTGCAAGCCCTACTACAGAGCAGTCACCTTCAAAACTGGCAACTGGATTTTGTGATATCCCCATCTATGCTGTTTCCAGCAAGGTTGAATACAGTCCCATTATCATGCACACAGAACAGTTTGGCACTGAGGGTCTTATAGGGAAAGACATCGTAGTGGCCACCCTTCAGAATATACGACCATTCTGGCAAACCTTCATGCTTAAAATAGGACTTCTGATGTGCATGTGGGCTTTGTGATAGGAAAAAAACCCAAACAAACAAGCAAAACCAATTTCTTGGTGGGAATAATGCCCATAAAGTGCCTGCTGAGAGGTATTCCAGTTTGGCCTATTTAGGCAACCTGCATAAAGATTCGAACTTTTTTTTTTGGAGCTCTTCCTTGTGAAGAAACAGTGTTTTTCTTCATTTTTTTTTTCCTGTAGTATCTCAGTACTGTTTTTGCAATATTTAACATTTCTCAAAACATGTATGTTTGCTGAATTGAAAGGAGACTTGAGGATCAAAATTGTTGCCATGAGTAACTGTATTTTCCTTCAGCAGAAAATATTAGGAATTCACAAGGAAGAGGGCAGGCATTTTTTGAATCTGGGAACCCGACGAGCTGAAATTTGTGCTAATCTCTGTATTTCAAATAATTGTGTTGGAGAGTATGTTATACAGTTCCCGGCAGTTATGCCTATCCGTGTTATGTCAGCGCAAGAGTGCTGAGAGTTTTGGAAGAAATGCTCTGCCATTAATAAAATAACATTCAGCCATATTTTGCAGGAAGCCAAGAGCAAGCCCAGCATTGGCAGTTAGGCCATGTATTGACTTTTGAACTCAGTGGACTCCAGACTGTGGTCGAGGATTTGCCTCTTGCTGTTGACTGCTCATGTCTCTAGTTTGCAGTGAGACAGGGGGGATGCTGCTGTGAATTGCAGAGCATTTAGATAGCTTTTTTTTCAGCCTATTTGATATGTGCAGCATGAGTACATTGCTCTCAGCCGCTGTACCAAGCTGTTTTGGAACATACCTCCCTGGGTGTGCAGTTGGATAATGCAGACCAAAATGCCTGTTGCATCTTACCTGTATGTTCCCTGACGTGGGTGATGTTCCCTGGAATATGAAAAAAAAGGAGTTCTGTGCTTTTGGTCAGTTATCTGGCTTTTGAAAATAGGTTTGATAGAGACTATGAGTCCTCCCTTGCAGATTAACAGATTTCCCAAATTATGCAAAAATTTCACATTTAAGAAGAGGAAAAAAAAATATTTCAGCTTTATTTTCTTTTTTTGAATGTGCCAGTTCTTTTTTCTTTACATACAGGTGACACGTGCGTTTGATGTTATTATCGCAGAAATATCCTTGTTACTGCCTTCCTACCTCTGTAGTTTTCTTGGGAATTGGAAATTCCTGTTTATTGAGGATGAGAAAAATTAAAACATTATTGAAAGTCTGACAAAGTTATTTTCATCAGTTTTCTTTGCTTCACAAGTAGAGATGTTTACTATATAGATAAAGCTCTTTTTGGTAGACATTTTCAAAACATGAAAGCAATCAGAAGTAGGGTGTATACAGATTTAGAAAAATTGTTTCTCTCTTTTATAAAAGGCAATAACCTCTCTCCTAGATTTCCCTGGTCAGTAAAAGAAATAAAAATAGCCTATGGCCTTTAGGACTAATGTATATATATATATTATTATGCAACTCTAAGGAAGTTTTGTAAAATCAACATAGAAGAGCGTTTGAATAAAAAAAAAAGGCCAATTTGTAGATTGTCCCCTTCTTACAAACAAGTATAATTTAACTAAAGGAACAGTTTTTGCAGCTGGAGTGATTTGTAACTGTTCTCATCTTTCTTTACCCTCCCTTTGTTCCTGTCTATTGCTGTTAGCTAACATCTCTGATAAGAAATGAAGCTCATAGCCCCTATCTGCTCCTTTGAGAGGCCTGGTTTGCCTTTTTCTGAAACTGTTTTTCCTTTTTTATTTATTTATTTTTTAATTTTCGCTTTACCTCTGGAGTCATCCGTGCTTTTTGGGCCCTTGAGATGCTTTCTACTTTCACTGTGTGGAAGCAAGCCCTGCTGGTACACCCCACTTCTCACTCTGATTCCAGCCCCGCCAACTGTCACTTTTTAGCCTGCAGGGAACCTTCTGGTACTAACATGCCTCCCTTGTTTTTATTAGAAGGGCATCTCTTACAACATATCCCTTGCTGTTTGAAGCAGAAGTCATGTGTATTCAGTAGGAATGAATAATGGATATATTTAAAGGGTACCTTGCCCTTCTCATTCCTTTGCACGTCGTAAATAACCCCTCTTTTAGTTTGGTTTAACATACTGTGCTTCGATAATTCCTAAGAAAAATTCCTCTACAGGCACAGTTTGAAGAACCTGGTAATTCAGCTATCAATTTAAAAAATACAGGGCTGCATGAAACTGATAGTTCCTACATCTGAAAGCTAAGCCGCCTTGTGCAGCTCTCAAGTTCTGGAGAATTAGGAAACTGGTCACATATTTACTCCCAAGTAGGTCATCAAAACACAATGTAAGAGAAGCTGTATGAACAGTATGATGGGGATGCTGTGTCACTGGCTGAAGTTCCTTTTCCCTTGCCTTAGACACCTGTAGTAAGCATCTACACCCGAGCTGGTCAGCTGTGGTTCTCTTTGGAGTGACTGAAGAGCAGAAGGTGTTTTTAAGATTTAACTTATTTAGCCTATTTAGGTAGGATGAGTTGACATACTCTGTGAAAATGCCTGTTTTCTTCTTTCAGGGTAAAAGCAGGTTGGTTGCCTAGGTTATGTTAGACGTTTGTATTGCAGACATATGTGTTTCCCTAATGAACCTAGTTTTCCTGCTCAGTAATCACAGTATGAGGAGTTGTTTAGAGTAAGGTCTGTATTTTAGGATAAACTGAAATTACTGGGAATTTTCCTATTAACTTTAACAAGCTTTAATTGAGACTTCCAAAGAAGATGTTAGTATTGTACACTAGTTGAAGGATTGGTTATTTATCTGATCTCAATTTAAGGATGTTCATGTGAGAATTTGAGCAGCAGCTGTTTTTACTGGAAAGAAGACGAGAGGTCAGTAGGTGTATTTTTACATAGATGACTGAGAAATGGAGTATTGTAACTAGAGGTTGCCATCAAAACCGCAAAACTTTCTCATGTTACCATGTTATCATGGTGCTACTTTCCCTTCTTCATGTTCCTAAGATTTCTCGTGGTCTTGTCTTTCGTTGGGACTTGTGGCATCAGCAGTCTTGAGACAACCTGGGTTTCTCCTCCAGTGAACCGTGGGGAACTGTTGTCATCTTGCTCACAGGCATGTGGATGGTGGGCTCGTGCCGGGGATGCTCAGGTGGTTAGTCTGTGCCCTTTTTGCGAATGCGTAAGTGAAAGAGGGTTCTCCAAAATGAGATGAGCCATCTCATCAGAGTCACCAGGATCAAGTGAATGTGGAGGCAGGAAGAGATCCTACTGAAGGTGTATTTAAATTAATAGAGAGAACTTTGAGATTAAAAAAAAAAAAATAAAGACGATCTATAAAGGTTGTTCAATTTTGTTTTTTCATCTTTTTTTTCTTGCAAAAAATTGCGTGTTTTCTAAATGTAGAGGCAAACTCTTTAAAAATAAAAATATTGGAAACTCAATGGAAATTATGAAATTAAATGTAACTTTTACCAAAGTGAGATATGCTTAGATGATTTAAGCATTAGAATGGATGAAGAAAAGGCAATTTAGGAATTGTAGAACTTTTCTATATTTCTAGCAATTTAACTGGGTTTATTATTGTTGTGATAGTTGAGAGTCAGATGGTTTAAAGTTAGATTGCATTTATAATACTGAATACTACAAGAAATTACTCTCCGTAGGTCTAATGAACTGCTTAAGAGATTCATATTTGTAGTGATTTGGTTCCCTTCACAAACACCTGTCTTCTGATAGTTTTTGGAATGTTACTCAAGCCAAAAACAGATTTTCTGTGTTTGACTCTGCAGATACATTTTCTTAAGAACAGGTGACACTCAGAGCTGAAAATAGATAAGAATTTAAATATAAAAGAGTGAATTGTCTGCTGTGTGTTTTCTGATGCTCTCAAGGAGTCTGAAACTAGCTTTATTAAACACAGAGCTCCATTCCCCATCCTTCTTCTTCCTTCCCTTCCTGTTTTATAATGAGGAGCCTGAGAAATCACAACCCACCAGAACTAGGTTTACTGTCGAGTTCTAGACTGACTTTAAGGAAGACTAATTTGTGGATGCCACACTGCATTAACCCACAGTTGATTTTATGGGCTTCATATCTTTCCCTCTTTTGTTCTCAGCTTTGAGTATATGTTTTTTTTTTAATTTTTTGCCTATTATCTTTGTGGTGCCTTCAAGTGGCAGACAAATACCTTGGCAGGGAGAAAAATTTTAAGGGTTTCAGAATCTGCCGACAGTTAAGTGGAAAAGACACATCATCCCCTCTGCTCTTCCCTTCTCACCCAGGCACTGATACACAGACACAGAGGAACTAACTGCCTGAGATGGCTGTAACTACAATACGGACTTTGCAACCAGGGTGACCCTGCAGATTTCCACCTCATGTATCAGTTTCCAAGCCACAACAATAAGTGACAGCATAAACAGTGGTAAGGAGCTTCCATAAGAGAACCTGAATGTAAATGATCCATTAACTCTGTAAAATAAGAGGTGATGTGTCCTTATCAAGGAAGTAGACAGGAGAAGCTGTAGGATAATGAGGCATGGAGGACAGCTACTACATGAGTGGAATTGTAGGTGTCAGCAAGATGGCATCTTGGTGACAGATATGAGAGAGCCTGAGTTTGCAAAGCAGTTAGCAGAGGCCAGAAGATATAATTACACTGCACTCCGTCATTTGCTGTAGTCACTGTGTGCCTGGATATCTGCGTTGCTCAAATCTAGATATTTGAGGTCTGTGTCCTCTGAGCTTCACTCTGGGCTGTGTCCAGTTGAGGCGAGTCTCAACTGGACTGATTTCAAACCCTTTCTTCCTCTATGCTTGTTTTTTTGGCAGTTCATGAAAATTTTACAGATTTTTCTGCCTGTCATATGCTGGCTTCTGCTGCCTGTTAGTATTTGTTTTGGTTATTTTTTGTAAAATATGATGACAACTCTTACCCTTGGCCTGCGTTATTATATTTCTGGGTCTATTTTATTTACCTCTCTCACTCTACTTTTTTTTTTTTTTAATTTTAGTTCAGTTTTTGGCTTGATTTATTGTGCACAGTTTTCTACACTTCTTGGACAATATGGCCAATTGGAAGATTTGTTAGACAGTATATTTTTTTCTGATTATTTTGTTGCCGGGGGCAGGAGGGATTTTTTTTTGCCAGAATTGTTTTTTTTATAGCTGTCCATATTTTCAGTGGTTGTGTGCTTTTGGGGTGTATCTGGCTCTTAGTGGGCAGATGTCACTGAGCTCTGCTTAGCCAACTGGAGGCTGCATGACCGTGGTTGTCATGGCGTGGAGCCCAAGCTAACATATCCTGCCTCTCAGCAGGACTTACTAGCTCAGTTACACATTTTATGTCCATCTTGGAGAGGAGGTAGAGCAAGCTCACACGTGCTTGTAGTACTCTATGTGCTTTCTTAGGGCGGCTGCCTGACCATTCTCTTTTCTGATGCAGAGAAGATGAAGAATAGTGGTTGTATGGTTGTCTTAGAATCAGGAATTCAGAATTTATCTCAGGGTTATGAAAACCTGCCTCCAAGGCATTTAAGTCTTTTCCTTTTCCTTTTTCCTTTTTCTTTTTCCCTTTTCCTTTTGGTTTGGAGGAGTTTGTTGTCATTTACCTCATTTTTGAAGTGATTATTAAAATTTATAGTAATTTATCAAGTTACATATATCTCTATCTTTCATTTTCTGACTAGAGATGAGATATCTCCATGAGATATATGTCTGTCATGGCAGAGTAAGAAATACTTCACCTCCTCAGACTTTTGTTCCTTACAGATAAGCCAGTTCAAATGCAGCATATACCAAGTGATAGGGAGGGGTTAGATTTGACAATATTTCTCTGACATAAAGGCTGGAAACTCTTATCTTCCATTGCACTCAAAATGCCTCTCTAGTTCTCTGTAAAATTCACTTATTGCATCCAAAATGCTAAAATTTGTGCCACAAATTTGATGGATGGTAATTGCCTGTGGAACTGGGGGTAAAAGCTTGATTCACCACTGACTTGTTCTCTATATAGCCTTCCCAATGTATGGAGACTTTGGGTAGTGTTGGTGTTATGTTTTAATAGAACAGGATACAGCCTCCACATTGCTCAATAGCAAAACAAAGTGCAAGGCACTGGAGGAAAATACTTGGTAGCATGTCATCATTTCTTGGGCTGAAACATCCAAGTCATTTCAGTGGAAATAACTTCGGATGGAGTAGAACATAGGCAACTTGTTTGGTTTTAGGTCTGTTGAATTAATTTCTCTTCAATTATAATTTTATGTGGATTGCAGCTAGTGTTCCCATTCTGCTGTGATATATCCCAACTGTGGACTCAATATTTTTCTCGTTATGAATTTTTTCATCTCTGCCTTCAATTTCCTGTCCCTGCACATCTCTGAGTCTGGAACTCTTCTGCCTATGCTTTTTCTGTGAGCCGGTCTCACAATCCTAACTACACAGAGACCACATGATAGAGGCATTATCTGCAAAATTACTATTTATATATTTTGATTTGCACCCATCCAGCATTTTAGCTCTTCTGTCATGGATTCCAAGATGCTAGTTTGTTAGTAGTAGTTCCTTGGCAAAACTGTGATGTTCCTCAGCGAAGAGGAACACAGTGAAGAGATTTGCAGAGGGTCAGCAAGACGTGCTCGGGCATACAGTGCAGCGCAACACAGACGGACTCACCCGGTTTTTGAATGATGCCTAGAAAGAAAATATATCTTAATGTTAAGGCAGTCCATAGCATAGTTTTACATACAGTTGCAATATAGCAAACTTTTTTTTTTTTTTAATAGTGCTGAAATGGTGGCTGTTTCTGATTTAAAATGTGTTTGGCAGAGAAATTTTCTTTTCTCTGAAAATTTTAACTTTTATGTTGAATACCAGAGCCATGACTTGTGAAAGTGGCTATTGTATTTAAAAGAAAAACATTTGAATAGACAGCATGCATTTTAAAGACTTTTTAAAAAACTTTTTCAAAATACTGCTTTAAAAATACTTTCAAAAAACTGCATTGTTTAATTTACCTTTGATTATGGCAAATGATGTTAAAAACAATCCTATATTCAGATTTTTCTAAATGATCCCTTTCCCTGTGCTACTAATAAGTGGTGTGCATGAAGTTTGCTGTTGTGACTTTATGTGTGCATTCTGTTTCTCTGGGAATTTCTGATTGTTTTGTTTTACTCCTTCCCTACAATTTTTATTGCTTTTAGTAGAGGTTTTTTAAATCTGACTTAAATTAGTAAAACTAAGATGATGCAACTCTTAAACCTGCAGTTTCCAGTGTTATGACTGGTGGCATTTTGTGAGTTCAAAGTTCCTTGAACTCCTGGTAAGTAATATTCAACCAGTAGTTTCCAGTTCACTTAAAAACCTTAAGGACAATTGTGAATCATGACCACTTCCGTGTTTTCTGGGAGGCTGTTTAGATTTACAGCACAGCACGGTACTCATCTAGTAGTGATGGGAGGACTATATTTCCTTGCCATTAGAAGAAGTAGTGTGACCTGTCTGCTTGGACAGAGAGGTTACTGATTGCTATTAGCTTTTAAATGGGACTTAAAAGTACCTCTAGTAGTAGCAAGAGATAAACAGGATTTATGACTTCGGGCAATATTAGAAGATGGCTGATGCTGTGAACACTGAAACCTGGCTTTGTCAGGTAAGATAGTCTTAGGGATCCTGGATAAGAGAGATTAGTCACCTAAAATGATATCTCATTGAGTTCAGGCTGGAATTGTTCTTTACATTTGATTTACCTGTAAACATTTTTCTAGTCATGTGCCTAAAAACCTAATTTACACTGAGTAAATCTTTTCTCAGTCTTGCCAGTAAGTTTATGAGGGAAAAGGTAAATCAACCTAAAATCAACAAAGCCAGGAGCTCCATGTCTGTGGAAACAGCAGATCCAAACAAAGATCTGTGCCAAGATGCTGTGGGAGAGTATTTCTTGCCAATCTGCACAAACCAGTGTGTTAGCAGATGGTGACCTTTGGGAAGGAGTTGCGTGTGCTGGGCACAGAAGGAGCAGATGGCTCTGGGCAAACCTTAAGCACAACATGCTGAAACAAACTCATAAATATTTAGGGCGTGGTAAAGACTCGAGATCTATGAACATTTTTCTCAGGGCAAATTTGGTGTAACACCTCTGTACTAATTCCTTCCATCATCACATATGATGATGCCAGAGGCTGTGTGGCATTGCAGTGTATCAAGGTAAAGACAGGGCATAATTTTACAGCAGATTATTGGCATAGCTACCCGGTCTATACAGGAAAGTGAAGAAAGGACAGTGCAAGAAGCCAGCGCAGCCTATGCTTTTGGGGATTAAACCTGTGCTTGGTAGTGACTGAGTAAGTCACTTTTCGAGGTAGAGGTGGAATCAAAAATATTCCTGCTGGGTGTATCATTCAGGCCTCCACTGATGGTACCTGCTGTGGTGATCCACTGTGTTGAGTTCCAGCTCTGCACTTGGTTTGGTGTTTTTGGACTCCCATATCTCTCATGCAACTGATTTGCTGGTTGGGACTCCCACTCTTGCAAATGATTCTGGGCAAAGGCAAGATGCCAAAAAAAGAAAAGAGAATAATCAATCTTTTAAGCTTCATTTATATTTTTAATGTCTTTTCCATAGGAAAAAATATCTCTTTTTGCCGATAGGTGGCTTTGCTGCCAAATGGCAAATACCTGCAAAACTGAAAATGAGCAGCGTTTTCTCCAGCATGAGATTTTATGTACAGAGTGAGAAGCTGGAGCTCTGTCTTTGCTTCAGGCAGCCTCTTGAATGGCTTTACACAGCCCTGTATCTGGGCCTCTCAAAGATATCTTTGCTGATGGCATGAATATGAGAATTTTGATTTCTTAAAGATCTGTTAGATCACTTAGTCCCTCCACTGCAGGATTATTTCTTGACAAGTATTTTCTCTCTAAACTTTTTCATTGAAGATGATTTATTAGTGCTTTATTGCTAATCTTTATGCCACACGTTTCTCGAAGGATCAATTTTTCAGAGCATTCACCACTGAGGGGGCTCTGCATTTGTGAGACTGCACTGAGTTTTGGAGCCAAGAGGGAGGCTCCAATGATGAGTTGCAGCTTTTTTAGGAAATGACTGGGTTTATGATATTTTCATTAGGATTATAGACATTTCCACTGCAAAGCTAAATTTCAAAAGTTTCAGTTATTTAAATAACTTATTACAGTGATATTTACAGTTCCTATAGAGAATATTCTTTTTTATCAAAATTGATTTAAACCCATTAATTTGTACTTTAGTCCTAGATTTTAAAATAAAAACAATTCTATTTTGGTGCGTCTATATTTTTTAATTAGAACTCCACAATTCAAAAATTATCTTAAATCCTGAGTCAGTCAGCAGTTGACTTTTCCACTCTTCTTTCATACACATTCTTGATACTGACCAGTATTTTTGTATCCAATTTCTATATGACTTAATTATTTGGTATTATCTGCAGACTGAGAGGTTTTGTTTTTTGAATTTATGATAACTAGTGGCTTTAGTAATTACATTCCAGCAAGCTGTGTCCTTCAGGAAACATTACGTTTCTTTCTGATTTGTAACTTAACGTTACATTTTGAAATTAGATAGCAAATCCCAATAATAAATAATAAAAAATAATAAAATCCCAATAATTAACCCAGATAATATTTTGAATCTTTTTTTGAATGGTGGTAGAGTGGTTGTTCTGAAGGATACAGTTAACCTTCTTACTCCTGTGATTTATTAATAGAGAATAGCAGCCCCCTTTATGTGACAAATAGATTAGAACAACATGAAGTTAAAACTACTGAGTTCCCTCCCTCTCTTCTTCTTGTGTTCTTTTGTAAAATGAATAAAGGTCATTGAAGTTAATGGCTGGTACATTTAGAACTAATAACAGGAAATGTTGTTTCATACAATAGGTATGGTCAGGGCTGGGCATGTTTCCCATTATAAGATGATGTATTTAGTTACTCATAATTCTGCTAAAATTTAAGCAAGGCTGGATGTTTCCAGGTCAGCTGTATGCCCGGCTAAATTTGGGTTTTTATACAAAATGTTCAGCTGTTTGCAGGACTGGAACTAGGATAGATATTTATTCCCTTGTTTAAAATTCCTGAGTTTATTTATGTATTTATTTATTTGTGGAGTAGCTCTGTTGTCTTAGGGTTTGGGGCTGCGGAGCTGAAGCTTGGTATAATGAGAGAAATCCTTGTGTTAGGGATGAATCCTTGGCAGTGAAAATCTGTATTTGGTGAAGTTTTATATGACTTCAAGTAATCAAAGTTCACATGTGCTCAGAAAGACTCTTTTCATTCTAGCAGCAGACTGAAATAATCTCTCCATACAGTATGTCCAAGGAAACCTTTGAGAGTCAGTGGGAAGACCCAGAGCAATCTGATAGGAGATAAGGAAGAGAAAAGGCAGCAGAGAAAGCTTATTTGAGAAAAGTATTTGAAGTACCTTAGTAAAGGAATTTGGCAAGAAGTCACTGCAAAATGGACTAGATTAGATTAGAAGCCCATGATAATGATGGGCTGAGGGACAGGGAGGAGCAGTGGGGATGAAGATGAATGGAAGATGAACAGAAGGTGCACCAGCAGTTGTCTACTCCTGCAAAATCTTGAGTGGATACACTGTTTCATTAGTGTAACGGTGGCTTGAAAATAATGTATTTATGAAATCTAGTTATTTATGTGTGAATTCCAGCTATCTGTAGAGGTTCTGTACAGGAAAAAAGTTTATTGCTGTAATCATTTCATTAGTATGTCTGTGTGCTGGACCTAAAGCTCCAAGGCTATGCATGAACTTCACTGGCTCTCTTGAGAATGTTGCACTGGAATTTTGTCTAATGAAAATTTATGTATGCTAAAAGTATATTAAAGGAAAACACAAGGAATATGAATATATCCAGAATGGGCAGGACAAACTTTCTTATGTAGCCCAACAAAACGTTATTTTTGTAATCTAGTGGTATATATTTTTTTGAATTTCACCATCATGTCTTTAACTGCTTGCTGATAAAATAAGCTAACCTTGAACTCTAACAGTTCGGTGCTGTTGGACATTTTCTGTTTATCAGTTGTGTCTTTTTTTTTTTTTTTTTTTTTTTTTTGTAGAATACCTCTCTGATATGTTGCAAAATTTGAATATGTAATAAATAAAGCCATAGGGGGCATAGGAAGCGAAAGGAAGTTTTAATGGATAAGCATGAATCCAGACATGGAGACATGGGTTCTAACTCATGGGCTTTGTTGTAAGTTTCTTTATGGCTCAACAATGTCTTACACAGATTTTGCAGGTTTCATCCTGATTCTCTATGTTAAATTTGTGATCCTCAGGAATGATTTGTGGAAATGCTGAGTATTCATAGAAATTACTTAAGTGTTTTGAACATATTGAAGTCTTAGGGATCTCACACTGGACAACCTCAAGCCCCTGTATTTTTAACCTTAAGACTTCTTCACCTCAGTTTGCAGGTTGCCATGTGTGAAGTGCAGATAATACTATTCCTACTTTAGAAGGTGCATTATGAAGGTAGATTAATGATAATGATTAGAGCTGTAGACAAGCTTTTGAAGAAACTTATATCTCTACATAGACAACAGAGTTTGAATTGTCTGATCTGGACACTCTATTTCCTATGTACAGAACAAAGTATGGGGGCTATTTAAGGATAATATGTTTTATTACCTGGTTAAAGACAATCCCAATACATATATGCAAGAGGGACAAATTAAGCTTGTACACATAATAATTTCCAAACTTGATGATGTTTGGCTTTGCAACCTTCTAGATATTCTTTACATGAAACAATGTTTAAGGTATAATTTATGTTTCAGCTTGAGAAGAGAATGGTAGATTCATTATAAAGAGAGGTGAGAATTGAAACTGTTCATTAGAAGACCCCAGGCTTAATTAAAGCTATTTTTCTTGTGAAAATAAAAACTTGCTAGTTGCTGCATCTGTAGTTCTGTCATTTCTGCTCTGAGAATGAAATTATCATGGAGAGTGGTCTTCTCTACACAAATCTGGAACAGAACATGAGGCACATTGCTTGGACAGTAGGGAATTTTGCCTGGAAAAACTTGCCTCTGTTCTGTGAATAAAGGAAGGTTTCCTATTTAGCAGCAGAGAGCCTTTCAGAAGTACTGTAAAAAGGGCATGTGCTGAAAAAAAAAAGCAAACAAAAAATCTCTATTTTTCTGTATTTTCTATTCTTTAGGTAAAATACAAAAGAGACTTTGAAGAAAGCAAAGGAAGAGGATTCAGTATTGTGACAGATACACCAGAGCTGCAAAGACTGAAAAGGACTCAGGAACAAATCAGTAATGTATGTGCCTGCCCCATAAAGTGGTTGTAGAAGGAGAAATAGTGTGCTTAGGAAAAGGCATGATTGTTGATGTTTCTGCTAAGGTCTGTGAGAGTGAAGAAACTGATTTTGGTGACTGATTGTGTATGTCAGATTTTGGAGTGTGTGTAACTTTACACCAAGCACTTGTACAGCACATTGGCAATGTGTGTTCACCTCTCCAGCTTTCATTAATTATGCTCATAGTGTTTATATGCTAAAATGATTTGAAACTTTTCACTTTTTAGTAGGTCTGCTAGCAAATAAGAAGAGATTCATAACTTTTTATTTATACAAACTATGTAAATTATGTAAGCACCGAATTTTGACTTTTTTTTTTAAGCAGGAGTTGTCAAAATTAACGTAACTTGCAAGATGGATTTTTTTTATAAACAAAACTTTGATATAGGTATTTTAAAAGAAAACACATGCAAGATAATGTTCTGCAAGAGGAGAAAGGAATGGAACAGAAAACTTAATCATGCACTTTGTAGCTTAGAACATGAATGCTGAATGCTTTTGAAAGAGTGGAGTATTCATAATGGGATTTTGCCTGATTTATTTGTTCATGGGGAAAGTTACTTACTTTTACTCTATTCCTATATAGTGTGTTTAGCTCAATGAGTGATGGAGTATAGGGTGATAAGTAATACACCTTATGATGGGTATCAACTCATGTGAGCTAGATGGAATACAGAATTATTACCATTAGCTTTTCCTATCTTTCATACTACTACTTCTATTGCTGCTAGATCTTGTCCACATAGGTTGTTTTGAATTTTTTTTTGGATGATTCAATGCAGTAATAAGAGAGTTGCATGCCATTAGGCAGACTGGTGCAAGTTTGATTGAAGGAAAATGCTTGAGTTTAGTTACCTGAAAGAAAAACCTATTTTTCGAGTAGAGATGTTTTTGGAAAAACTGAAAAATACTAGTTGATCATAGCAATGGTGATATATGTAATGATATATTATTCTTGCTGAAACCTTCATTGGTTAAGATCTTGGCATCCAGGACAGGTGTTTGGGGTGAAAAAATAATGGGCCATTGTCTGGAGCCCTGGACCAGAGCAATTCAAATGAGCCTGTGGGTAAGACAGACAAGATCTTAATACATTTCTCATTTATATCTATAGTATATATATGTAGATAGATAAATTATGCACACACTATGTATATATACTTAGATATACAAATATATATACATATGTACAAAAGTTCATAGAGCTCATATCTTAATACTAACTAAAATTTCTAGTTTGTGAGAAAGAAAGATGTATCGTGTATTTATGTGAGAAAGATGTATCGTTCGTAGTGGCAAAAAGCCATTAAGACTTTCATTTGGGATATGGGTAACTTCAGGGAGTCCCTGCTTTTAGCCAGATATATTTTTATTCAGAGCAGGGGCTTAAATTAAATGAGGGGTCCTCTCATGGCCTACATAGTTTCTTAGAGCAAAAGTAATTCTGTTGTGCAGAGTTGTTCTGGAGCACTCTAGGGAGGTGAACAAGCAGTGCTCTAATGAATACGTAGTGCTTTGCATAGAGCCACTTGGAGAGGAGAGCCTAAAAAGAGAGCCTTGATCCTAGGGCTCTGATCTTTGGGAACCCGCAAACCTCAACACTGAATTTGGATCTCCTAAGCCCAAGACCTCAACACCGGAGTATAGAACAGTGTGACACAGCTGCTTCCATGCTCTTTCTTTCTCTCTTGCTTAGAACATGTTGGGTTTGTCTGTTTTTTTTTTATTTTTATTTTTTTTAAATTTCTGTGATTGGTCCTGTGTCTTCATCTGTAACTATCAGATCCTAATAATATAGATTTTTCTTTTCTTGAGATATGTAGCTGACACAGATTTCAGGTCATGGGTTCTATTAGAAATAATTAATCTTGCAAGGTAAAATCAAATTTTACATTTTGTGTGATAGAGGAAGATGCATTTCAGTAATGCTTATCCTAAAATAATTTTTTGATTTACTGTTGTACATCGCAGAAGGATAATTCTGCATAGGCTACAAATTGAATCTCATTAGAAAACTCCTTCATGATAGAAATGCATTTCACACAGAGCAGTTTATGTATTTAGCAGATGAACAGTATACATAATGGACTAAGGATCTAAGTAAGGTATGAAGACATGGAAAGGTAAGCACTTTTATGATTTTAAAATTGTTTTACTTTTCATATATAGTAAAATAGAAAAGTACTAACATATATATTTAATTTCCAGTTTTGCTTTGATTTCACCTTCATGTATCAGAAACTTCTCAAAGATCCTATTCGAAACAAAAATGTAACAGCTTCATTGGAAGGGTAAGTGTCCAGTTACGCTTGTTGCTATTTTTGCTGAAGATAGATAACAACTATAGATGCTATCTATTATGGATCTTTAGTAAGTACCGTCTTTTGTCTTCATTTTAAGTTCTACAGCATACATGAATTTTATAACACTCTGACTCTTTCCTCATGAATGAAACTTTTATGCTATCAATAATACAGAACTTACAAGGAAAACAGTGGAGGACATGAGGAGAGTTGAAAGAGGGGTGGTTGGATTTCAGCTGCTGTTTTGCCACCAGCAAACTGGCCTGTGAAGACTTGGATTGAAGCAGTGGAATTTGTTTTGTGAAATGATGGATGTATCAGGGCCAGAATGGAGTTCCTTAGAAAGGAATGAAATTTACCCCATCACATCTCGTTCTTTTTTAGCCATAGGAACCTAATTCAGCAGACATACCAAATAGTAGTTAGAAGAAACCATAGGGATTTTCTGGGGTTTTTAGGATCAGCAACCCCAGCTACAGCCATTACAGTTTCTTATTTGAAAGACATAAACCAGACATAGTAGTGGGCTGGCCTAGATTGATAGAGGGAGGGCTGCGTTAACTAATCAGCTTTTTTCAAGTCAAGTTTGCAGTATTTTCACCACCATTTCCATGGCTCAAGGAGTGTTTTAAATTGTCTATACATTTAAAAAATTGGTTTATATGATTCAAAATGTATTTTTTCAGTAATTTCAAATATAAAAATTCCATAATTTCTGCTGCAGATGTCACTGCTTTTTTGCAGCAGATAGGTGGTTCATACACTAATAAAGTTATACTATTCATGCACAAATATATGTTAATATTTTTAGAAAAATCTTTCAATGTAGTACTGTGTAAGAGAAAGTATGAAAGCAAATATTCTGAAACTTAAAAAAATATTTTTGGTGATTTTAACCAATAAATTTAACTGTAAATTGTTCTAACAACAATAAATATAAGGTGGCAAAATGAACAGAATAATTAAAGTTGATGACAAAAATCTATACATTGATCTGTCATGACGCATGGCTTAATGAAGAAGTAGTATCGCAATCTAATAATACTTCCTTTGGGAAAGTCGAACACTTGCAACATCTTGCAGCAAAGAGATGCAACTTACTGACACTACACTTGCATCTAGAGACATGGTTTGAAATTTGTTCCTATTCTATGTGAAATAAGTTGCTCTTTCTTAGATCTGTTCCTAGTAGCTGTCTACAAACTGTAGAACAAACAAGTGTCTGTACAGTTTGATGAAATGAAAAGGTTTCATTAAGACAAAGGCCCATGCTTGGCTAGTAGAGGCTGCTGGCTTGGTTGTATGACTAGAAGGAGCTACTTGGGAGCTTTCATGGCATTTGGGCTCCTTCTGCTTGTAAGCATTTCTCATTGTGTGTAAGCATTTCTCGCTTCTGCATTCGTGCTGTATTGTATCATATTATATGAATTTGTCATGTGGGAGCAAAAAGCAGCACACATCCATGCTCTTCTTCTCCTTGAGAGCTAGCAAAACACAGTCACTAAGTTCACTTACATGTGGCTTCTTTTTTCTTTTTTCTTTTTTTTTCCTTTTCTCTTTTTTTCTTTTTTTTTCTTTTTCTCTCCTTTTCAAGGAGGTGGAAACTCAATGTTAAGATAACAGTGAAAAAAAACAGATGAAATGATGAAATTTGGTTTGAAAGCACATTCCCAAAGTATCCCATTTTGGTTGAGACCTTAAATTAGGAATGAGGGTCCCTAGACAGTGTAGATAAATGGTTTGAATCACCTTGTGGGGGGGTCCTTATACAGGGAATTGAATTCTGTACTGATTTCAGATGCCGAGTTTAGAGACCATGAGATCCTGCTGGTAGTAGAAAAGTTGCAAATCGTGTCAACCGTGTTTTCTTTAGAAGTATTTTTTGGTTTTATATTTTTTTTTGAAATTAAAATCTTTCAGCATATGTACTCAGAAGCAGAGTATGTGGATTTGAATGAGAAATATTTATTGCCTTCTATTTTATGAAAAATGTTACTTTTTTAAGTAGCAAAGGTCACATTCTGCCTCCAGTTACATGCTGTCTTCAGTTAAATTTATTTAACTTCAAGGGAAGGATTTTCCCCTTGATGTGAAAGAGCTAAACACCTGTTTTCTGGAAAAAAAAAAAAACAAAAAAAACAAAAAAAACAAAGATAAGGAATGAGGTACTGTGTCAGATGTGATTCAAATGTCTTCATGTAGCAATTAAAGGAGGGGAAAAAATCATGTTGGTACCGTACTTGTGCACATCTCCACATGTAATATTAGATGTACAGTGAACTTAGAGCCCCTGTTTGGAAGGTATTGGCACAGTTGTTCAACCTGTTTGTTTGCTCAAACCTAAACTGCTCTCTTAAATTGCCAAAACAGATTGTAGAGAAAATTGGCAGGAGAAGATGTTAACAACGAGGCCTGGAGCTCCATTTGTAGGCTTCACAGCGTAAAGCCTGCAGATACTCGTTTCTATGGGATTTGTCCCCTCCCCATTGAATTCGAGTGAAGAAGAATAGCATGAAAGAGAACAAGAAAAACTGACAGCAACATGAATGTCTGCATTTCACAAAGCCAACCATTGCACATCAATGGAGAGACTGGGTAAGCATGTAAAATTGCATACAAAAAAGAGCTTATCTTATTGAAGGCAACATTGGGATTTTTCATTGCTTCTGAAGAGATCACACTTTATCTAAATGTCTTTATATTTCTAAACATGATTTTTGTTGCTGAGTCATTTGGAAAATATGCATTTAATGATAAATGACAACTGTGTCTATTTACATAAAAAGAATAACACTTACTGTCCAGTTTAAGAACCGCTGCATGCATGGAGCAGACGTCAAAGGCTCATTACACAGACTGCCTTCTGCTCTCGTTGGTTCCTCTAGCAGTTTAACATGAACTGCAACTCCAAGACCTCTTCATTATTTGGTATGCTGCAGGCTTAATCCCACAGGACTGCATTTCAGATATGCCACGTATAACTCATGCAATAAAGTATCTGTCAGTAGAATTCAATAGCACTTTTTATGGTTGCAAGCTAGGAGGTTGAATATGTCATTTCCCCTGTTAATACAGATGGATCTCTGTAACATGGTGGGGGTCCCACTGTGCAATGAACACACACACACAGTCATTTCCAACCTAGTTGTATTTCCCTAGTTGCATTTCCAGATTTTCTCTCTAGTCTTACTTTTTATCAGTAATTACAAGTGTAGATTCTGAAAAGCCCCATATCTTTTAGTCTCTAATGCTTCTGTGTTCAAGTTAAAGGAATATCCATTACATTTTTCATAGTGAGTAAGCAGAAATAATGATGCCTTTGAGTGCAGAGTTCTAGTACACGCTTCAGAAATGACTTAGCAAAAATACCCTATTAATTTGCAGTGACCACGAGTATTTTTTGCAAGAAAATGCAGCCTTATAATACTGTACATTTTTCAGAAATTTATAAAATGGCTGAACACATGGTTAAGGAATGATGAGTCTAGGGAAATGTGACTAATGTTTTAGATAGAACTTTTGGTGAGTGAGCAGGTGGAAACCTGTGTGAAAGCATTTCAAATCTCAGTGTGTATTCTACTGAAAAAGGAAAAAAGTATTTTGTTAATGGGCCATTGTGAAAGTAATATGTAAAAGTTAGAAAAACAGTGTTAAATATTCACATGTGTATGAATTGTTTACTTATGTGTTCAAGAAGTCTTGAATTATATGATAGTATGCTATACACTGTGCTTTTGCCTACTGCTGTCCTTTTTCCTGTTCTGCTTTCTTCTGGTCTCATCCATGGCTTCTCACATTTGTTCCATTTTCTTTGCCTTTTTGTGCTATTACTGCAGTTACCTCTGTGAGCCCCTTACATAGTCTTCTGTTCCTCTTTCCATGTGTTCAGATCTGAGAGATTGCCTCTCTCAGTCTCCTTTTCATAGCCCTGTGATGTGTGTTACAATAGCTCTCAACAGCTGGGAGGAAACGGAAGATTTTAGACCCTGAAAGGCTGAGTTGAGGGATAGTCTTTGAAATGTCAGATACTCATTACAATCATTGCATAATAATATGTCAGTACTGATGGGACTGAATAATTTAGTTGACTTTAACTACTGGAAGAATTCTCCTGAGCAGGCAGCAGCAGCAAACTCAGCCACATTAGGTAATATTGCATGAGGGCAGAAAGAAAAACATTTCTAAATCCCTTACATGGTCACATTCCTTACCTGCTGAAAGTCAATTCCATCCTCCAGAAGACAAAAATCACTAGACAGTCTCAGTGACACTGTTATAAGAGACATAACTAATCAGTTGAAAGAGTAGAAGCATTTTATCATTGAAATGTTGAGGAAAAAACTGCCTGAGGGAGGCAACTGCTTTTGGAAAAACTGTTAGCATTAAAAATAGATATTTATAATGGGCACACACGTTCAGGCGCTCAGGTGAGAAAAAGTCTGTGGGAGCACTAAACCCAAACTGGTATTGAACTTCTGATAAGCTACAAATTTGTTAGAGAAAATCCGCATCAGCAAATTGGATGAAATGGAAGTGTTTTTCTATCAGACATGAGTCTATTTGGACTTGAATGGCAGCCTGGGAATTGACAGATGACCTCGGGGCAATTTATGTCTGTGGAAGTCTCCCTTTCAGCAGCTTCCCAATGAAGTGGCCTCAAAAGAATCCTCACAAATCTGAAACTGAAACTGTCTTCAGAGATGTAAGAAGAAATATTTTAGGCTAAATGAATCTCTAGTAGCCAAAGCAAGCCTCTTCAACAATTTTATTCCATCTGGCTTTAGTCTATAGGCAAGGTTAGAAAACTTTTTTCTCCATTTTATCAAACATAAGATGCCTTCAGATGCATCTTTAATTACATAAGATTTATCTAGCCTTTTGGAAGACTTTTTATAAGTTCATAGGTGCAATTATTGTAGAAAATGCTTATATTTTTTCTGGATCACTGTTTTGTTGTAAAATTAGAAAATTATGAGAGTTGCAAAGTTTTTCATGATGTTAAAATATATTTCAGTGAAGTTGCACAGGGAATAGAATAGTTTTTCTGCTTTTAATTTAAATAAATAATTTTGACAGGATGACTGTAACTTTGCTGCCTGTATTGACAATAAAAATGATTTGAAATCGTGTGGTGGATGTAAAATAAGCCATCCAGAAAAATCCCCAAGGGCAGGACTTTACTGTATTGTGTAAGTGGGTCAACTCATGCATAAGAAATGGATGCTAATTATAAATTGCCTGCAAAACTGTGAACTTTAAGTGGAACTGAATCAAGTAATAACCTAAATATTTTGATAGACATGTCCCATCCATGTTTCTTTTTAAAAACAACATGCTAAGCACTTTAGAGATATAATTGAGATGTTTATTTGCATTACATTAGAACAGTGTCATTCTATTCCACAATCAAAGGCACCATATTCATTTGTGGATGGCATTAGTAAATCTTAAGCTGATTCTGTTAAATCTGTATTTGGATTGATAGGATTCTTTGCCAGAGATACACTTTAGTTCAGCAGAGAATGGTCTGTTTCCTAATGGTCAGAAAAAGAAGTCCAACCTAGAAAAAAATTAATTTTTTGGATAAAATTTAAAAAAAATCTAGTTATAAGACACAAAAGAAAAAGATGTTTTTTTCTTGTTATTTGGTCCATTTCCTGGTTGTTACAGCATTTACATCAATTGAAAGGCATCAGTCATTGAAGAAACTGCTATATAATTTTTGAATAGGTGACATAATGTTTCATGTATTAAATTTTTAATTCATGCTGATTACCTTATCTTATCAAGAAGAATATGTGTTATAGATAATGAAGTAAAATCTTAGATGGATATTTGCTAAAAACTGCCCATCCTAGTTGGATGCTAAAACAGCTAAATTAATCTAAGCAAAAAAATTGACGCATGCTATTTTCACATTTGTGTTTTTGTTGCTGCTGCAGTATTGAATGTGGCTTACATGCTTATTTGCATTGCAGTTTGTAGAATAAAAACATACCAGCCATAATAAAGATAACTAAAAAGTATTCCGTGCTAACCACTGCAAGCACCAATCTGTCATTTAACTAAAGGATTTGACCTAGTAGATACTGGTGTTTGCATAAATGTTCTCTGTAGTTCTGAAAACTTAATCAACTTGGAATATTTCTGATATTTAAGCATATGACTTTTAATGTCATGGTTCTAAGCAATTAAGTTTTGATAAAAATAAAAGATACTTTTTAAACTTATGCCATGAATATATTTAAGTAATATCAAAATCACTCATTATTTTTAATGAATACATATTTTTGGAGAGAGTAGTCTTCACATATAGTAAAAAGAAAATGCAAAGTCTTTATATAGTAGCTCAACTTGGCAGCTAATTAAAGTGATGTTTTTAGGAAGAATGAAAATCAATTAGCCAGAAAGTTGAGAAGCAGGAGTTAGGAACTTCAAAGATTTGTGAGTAGTTAAGTGCTTGCAAGAAAAAGATAATTTCTGATTTCCTTGTGTTCCTTCATTGTCCACTACCTACTCATCATTTCAGCTTTTACTTCTGTCTTATCTGATGTTTTCATACAGAGCATCAGTTGCCAGGGCAGCATCCTAGGCAGTGGACCTCCTGCTGAAGAACAAGATGCTCTGCTTCTTCTAAAGCTAATATCATCTTTAATCTTGATCCTTGGAGATTAGAATGTTTCACCCCTATAATGCTCACAAACTTCATTGACCTTGACAGCAGGGGTATGTGGTCCTTTGTGGCACTCAGTCATTTTTTTTCATGTTAACACATGTGTCTGTGATTTCCTTAGTCTGTCAGTGGCTACATTAGTTGTGACAAAGCCAGCACTGTATTAAATCAAATGATTACATTTTTTAAGTGTCCTAACAGAGGACAGAAAGTAGCAACAGTTTTCGTGTGACATTTCTGCTTATGTCAACAAAGATTTTGGAAGATAAGAGCTTACTTTTCCAGACAGCAGATTAGAGTGACACAGATATTGCTCTCTGATCTTAGTATTGTTCAAATAATGATATAATTTCACAAGTGTTTGTATGCCACATTTGAAAGGTTCCTTTTCTGACCTGTGCCAGCTTAACTTTACTTTGATTATTAGAATAATCAAAGCTAAAAGTAATGGCAAAAAGTTATATAAGGCTCTTACAGTACTGAAGGATTGGTGAGATTCCAGCCTGTCTGCAAAAGGGGTGGAACAGACATGGAGAAGACATAAAGAGAATTGAACTTTAAGTTTGAAAGAAATGACTGAGTGGAGTAAGTGTACAAAATCACAGGTGGCATGGAAGAGAGCATGTTGAAGGGGATTATTCACTCTTTCTTAGTTTCTTCTTTGTTTCTCAAGAGTGTTGAGTATAATTGTCAGGCACTGTGTTTAAAAGGAAAACAAGCATTTTTTCATATGGCATTTTTTTCAAATGGCATTTTTCAAATTAAAATTTGATACTCATTAGTACAGCAAGTTTTTAGTGCAGAAGTATAAAATACCTTCAAAGGACGACTAATCAAGTTCCTATAAGTTAAATCTGTCAGGAAAATTTAGAGAGCAAATTTGCAAGAGAAACTTGTAATTTATGTTTGTAGAGAATGTCAGAGCTAAAAAGGATTATTATGCATCTGGTCCTATTTCCTCTCCTGTATCAGATGGCTTCATTCATGACATCTGATTGCCTTCCTGGCCTTTCTATTACAGACTAGAAAATCCTTCTGAGGTTGAAATGGCAAGCTTTTGAAGAGATGGCTCAAATGCAATGGTGACTGGGATATGACAGTACCTATGTGGATTTTAATGGTTTACAGAAGTAACAAATTGTCATTAAGGTATTCAGCAATCAGCCAAGCTATAGCAAGGCTGAGGGGAGATGGAGGCTGCTGGATAAATTGAGGCATGCAAAGCCTTTTAAAGGGGACAAATAGCACCAGTGTTTTTGCATGGCCATGGCAATTGGCTGTCCAGGTATTACTCAAGTGTGGGATGGTAGGGGCCACAGTAGTATTTTGGATTTTACTAGGGTGTGCTTTTGAAATTAATCTCCTAAACCTCCCTACCTGCCACATTTTGCTTGGCAATGCAAGACTATTTTGGGGCATACCAAATGGATTAATTCTAGATAAAATGAAGCTAAATGGTGTGCACTGACAACTAAAGTATAGCCAGTCTGTTGGAGCAAACTAGAACAAGTCCAAATCTGCTCTCTGCAGTGTATAATATGGACTTTATGTCCTCAGCACTGTTTCATTCTGTATAGCTGCTCCTTCTGTGGTGCAATGCTTGCTAATGGAAACAAAGCAGATATACTTAGGAACTAGTTATCACTTTAAAGTTGCATTCCTATGGGACTGGAGAATGATATCAACTGCAGCTAAAGGCTTTAAAACTCAGAAAGTAGATGGGTGGAAGTACTGGATGCTGAAAATCGGATTGTTGCATGACCTCTGTTTGCCCTGTCAAGGGGTCACTGAGACTTGTCTGGACTGTGCACTAAACTTGTAATTTATGTTTGTAGAGAATGTCAGGAGAAAGATTCATGTCTGGATGTGCAGGTGCTCCATTAGGATTTAGAAAGACATGGATTGATTAGGTGGCTCTGGCCACATGCAAAATTAGCTTTGTCAGAGACCCCAGAGAGGGAAGCTTGGTGTATAACCAGTGAACCAGGCTACAATTAATAGAGCCTCAAAATGTTAACAGTAGATAACTAAAATAACTTTGGGAGTAAGTGGGTTGGTGATCGTGTAATCACATCCGATATGGTGGGCCTGAACTTTTAGGGGGTGACATACTTTACCTATCATGTGGAAACTGACTTTGCTATGACCTTTAAGTCTAGATCAGAAGAAAATAGGTGTCAGTGTCTCTGTGAGTATATATATGTACATGTGATACAGGTGGCTTAAAGCATGATCATCCTCATAGCTGCTACTTCAGGAGCAGTATTTAAAATATGAGAGGTATGAATGAGTCTTTGGAGCAGACTATGTCTCTGAGATATAAGTGAGACATAGATGTACCTGGTAGGCTTGTGTCTGTAGGAAAGGGTAATCCTATGGTCCAGAGAAATGGAGAAACTCAAGCAATGCAAAGAAATCTGCTGCATGTTAGTAATTTGTTTATATTTTGCCACATGACCTTTTCTGACACTGATACTGAATGAAATGAGAGGGGTGAGACCTGAGTACATGCAGTCCATTTCTGCTAAATGAATAAAGTTTGCTGTTAAAGTGCATCCTGTGGGTCTGGCATTTATTCACCTGCATATTCTGCTCAGTGTTTGATTTCTGTTCTGAAATATGTACAGCACAGGAACTGGTCTGTTTGCTCAATTCTCTTCCTTATCAGATTTCAAGGACTGGCTTGGTAGGAGAGAGGGGGTTTTGAGAAACATTTCCTGTTTAATGAGCACTTTAACTCACTTCAGTTGGGAACAGAGCATTGGAGGGGTCACTGAGTCAGGTCCCCAACTATCATTGGCACTACCTCATAGAAATCTTGTCAAACCTTTTTTCAGCCTAATCTTGAAAGCAATGAGTTTTGGCCTTCAGGGTCTAACCAGGTGTTACCTTACCTGTATCAAATAGTATCTTTTAGTCAGGATTTAATGTATGGACCAGTGCGGTGCAATGCAGCTCACCACTTTTCTAGTGGTTTCTTTATTACCCTTGGGAAACTACACCACCATGCTGTTTCCTTTTCTCTACGATGGAAATAGTGATGCTGAGAACTTTTAAAAAAGTGGCTTAAGGTTATAGTGAAAACCATAACAGAGCTGGGTGGTGTGGATGCTGGTTGTTGTGCACGTTTTGTTAGAAGTAACTTGGCAACATAGGAAATAGTAGAAGGGTGGGTGTCCTGACTCTCTCTTGTGGACAGCGTGTCATATAAACTTCTTAACAAACTTGTCAAGCTCCATATTAATCTGACCAGGGCTTCAACCACTTATTTTTGAAGACTGTTTCATAACTTCACTCCTGGAAGGTTAAAAGCCTGATTCTGATTTCCACAATAAATTTCTTCATGGCAGGAATGTGCCTATTTTTTTATGAGCCAACATCATCTTTTAGCTTACGTGGCACGTTTGACTCCCTGAGATATTTAGGGAGAAATGTCATTCTTGGTCTTTGTTTTATGATGCTGATCAAGGAAGCAGTTTTCATCTGCCCTTGCAAAAATCTATTCCACAAAATCTCTCCTCTATCTCTTCTAACGGACACTCCTCTCTCTTAAACACAGAGGACCAGGGTTTTACACACTATGCTGAGTCGAGTTTTGAGAATGCCTCACCTGATTATTTTCAAGATTGTATTTGCTCTTCATAGTCATTCTGTGATTGACTCCATCATGCAAACATTACTCTTCTTTTGTTCTTTCCAACTATCAAGCTTCCTTCTTACAGGAGAGATTCTCTAAAGAGTGTGGTTTTACATTATGTAGTATTTAATCTCATCGTATTACTCCAGACCTCAAACTTAATTTCCTAGAGAATATTATATTCTTTCCTAATATCTCTTATAAAATGTTGTTAGTTGTGGAACTCCTCCCCTGTGCCGCCTGCTGCCCCCCACTACTCCCGCTCTTTTAGGATTCTTTTGGGATTCAGTTTTTAGAACTGCATATCTTAAGGGGATTTCTTAAGCATGATGATCTAAAGATGACAGTTTCTGGTTTATGGGTTTTTTTCCTGAAAGCTAACCTACATCTGCTCTCCCAGTAGCAGGTAAAATGTATTTCCCCTGGTACTGTTATGTAAAAGTACTTTTCATGGAAAATCTCATGTAAATATCAAGTTATAGATGGGGTAACAAAGCTGGAAATTCCATGGAAGCAATTTCTGTGATAAAAGGTTTTACATTTGGCTTTAATAAATTCCACCTTATGAAATTTTCTTCCCTGTCAACTTCCCAGTCTGCAGAACTTTTGCTAGATACCAAGTTAGTTCTTTTCAATAGTGGGCTCTTCATTTTTCTCCCTAGCAGCCCCATTCCCACCATTTTTTCTGCCAGTAAAATTGTCAGAGACTTCTCCATCCTTGTCTTGTGCAAAAGAAATGGATAATTTATAAACCTTTTCAATGGCTTATTTCCCCTGCGTCCCTTGCTGAGCTCATGCACCTTGCATACTAAGACAGTCTTCTATCCCATCTTGTTTCCCTTTCTCTCCCTTCCTTGCAACTTTTGTTGCTTGCCTAAGTAGAAGATGGCAGGGGATATCCTGAGTTAAGCCAACCAACTCATGTAGGAAAATCTGTGAAGGAAGCATAGTAAGAAGGTGAGAGGAAAACAATTATTAAATATTGTTTCAATGAGTTCTAAATTCCGCAGAAAACAAGGGCCAGATTTTTATACCTTCATAACTATGGAATCCATAATGTGCTCGCAGAAATTAATCAGTAGTTCTTTTTTTAATGCTCTTGGTAGACTAAAGCATTATTTTAAGCAGTTTTTCAGGTTACTAGAATAACTAAATTTTTTTTGTTTGTTTTTGTTTTCATGTTAAACTGTTGGCTTTTGAAGTACAAATTGTAGGCAAGAAGTGAATTACAGGAGATTATGGGTTTTACATGGAGTTTAGGAATGCCTGATGCTGTAGAGTCTATGCACACTGTACATATGTGCCTGTCTCCACAAGGCATTTAGGTTATTATTTTGTCCCATAAAGTCCTAAATGTCTTCAGAGTCACCACCTTTCCAGATTTATGCTGCCACAGTTTGAGCATGGAGGAAATTGTGATAAAACTCCTCTGAGTTTTTCTTGACCGGAGTCCTGATAGATCACACGTACGAAAGAGTCAGCTTAAATTGTCATGACTTATATTGATCTATATGTTGACACTTCATTGGTTTGTTTTATTTTTCTTTGAACTTGATTGTTTGTGGTGGCCTATTTGTGAGGTTAAAGCCTTTTTTGAAAATTGTGTATGTTAAAAATCCCCAGAGTAATTCAACAACATTGTCTCCTTTCCAGATCTGCGAGGTGGACTGATGAGGGTTTTGAAGTAGACTTAGATTTTTTTTTTTTTTTTTTGGAACTTTAGTGACAGGTATATATATTAGACATTGCAGGATTTCAGTGGGCTTAGGAGTGGATTCCCCATGTTACAAATACTGGTAAATATAGAAAATACCAGTGGAAAATTTATCACAAAGAGTTATAATCAAAGAAGAATAAAAATAAAAGCTTTGTAAAATTCCTTATCTGTTGGTTTAATGTACCTTTCTGTAAAGTGCAGATAACTGTATTTACCTACTTGAAAACCCAGTAATGTATGCGAAACAATACCAAGCTTCAAAGCGATAGACTTTGTTAAAATTATTACTATCATTATTTATAATTATGCTAATATCTGTGTAAATATAGACATGGACATAGTTCTCATATTTGACTAATTACAGTAAGAACTTCTTCAAAACTTTTCATTTTGAAAAATTTTGAAATATCACAAGTATTTTTGCTGCGATGACAATGCCAGAAATAGGATGCCTTTCAAAGTTATTCGTAAGAGAAATGAGGACAATCTCTAGTCATGCTTAGAATAAATGGTACTTGTTTTTTGGTGCACTCATGTGGCTTGTTATGTCTATGTTCTGCCTATGTATCTCCGATTGGAAATCTTTGAGTTCACAGACCTATTTTTAAATGAAAAGTTGGAGAAAACAGGGAGGAAGAGTAAGGGAAAGTGAGAGGGATCAGAATAGTTAATATTCCGTCAATTAGAGTCATAGCAGAATTCAGATTTGGGTCCTTATTGTGCCTGAAAAGCTTGAACACATCTCGCACCTATCTGGTATGCCTTAAATTTGATTTTGTACTAAATTTTATATATGTGGAAATCATGTCAATCGTACCAGTTTTAGAAAAGAATAGTGTGCTGAGCATCCTATTCAGTCCTATTGGATAAGCAGTTACATTGGTCTGCATTCATAAGCAGAACAAACGTTTGACAAGGGAGCTTGAATTTGAAACAGCAGCTGTAACTTTACATGCTGCATTAGTCCATTTAAACCGAGGAGCATCTAAGTTTGATATGTAGTTTCCTGGGGTCTTCAGTGCTTCCTGATTACTATCTGACTGGGAGATGTCAAAATCTTTTTTCATTTTATGGACTATATTTTGTGAAGAGATAGAAAACTTAATGATCTGAATCTGGTTGTCTTCACCCTTTATTGAGTATCTAAGAGCTCTGTCCTTCTGGGGCAAGACCTTCATAGAGCCCAGACTAGACCTATAAGAGCTTTTGGTCTTCTTTATCTTGTAATGCACTGAGATTCTGCTAAACTGGACCTCAGTGTTTCATCTGCTGTGTTCATTTAACAAACCATTTCTTTTTAAAGGTCATGGTAGGGTCCTGCCTCAGGGAAGGAGTATGCCTGCCTTCACTTAATGCTTTAGGGATAACCTAGCACAATACTCCTAAAACAAACTACAGAATATTGTTAACCTTTCTGATTTTTTGGGGAGTTTTCTTGCATTGATACATAAGGACTGTTGCATTTATGTGATACCAAAGCAATGTCAAACCCGATGATGGAAAGCATGGCTCATTTTAATCAAATGCAGTTAGGAAAATCACACTTGTCAATGAGCAGACCTATTTTTAATTGCTAAGCAAAGTTTATTTATGTCAGAGTCACTGCTCCAAATGACCTTGAAAATTTATGGTCTCCTGTAGATAATAACTCGTTGAATGCAAACAGTGAAGCCTGAGCAATGTAGGTGAAGAAAATAATGCTTTGCTGTATGTTAAAAGAAATTTTCAAGCATGCTTTTTGGATGGTTTAATAATAGCACTGTGCTAAGAGCTATTTAATCTTTCCAACTGTAAACCTTGATGCCAAATAGACGTACAACAGTTTTTGCTTTAATTTGGTTTGTGTGCTCCCCTCTTCACTTAATTGCTTGTTTTAAAAGTAGTTTTCCTTTTGCTTTAATGATAGTTCTTTTTAAAGTCTACTGCCACAAGGCTAGCAATAATTAGTCTTTTTTCCCTTTTTTCTCCTTGTTTTTTTTTTCTTGTACAGATCTATATTTCCTTGATTGCATTCATTTTCTATCTAAAAATGAAGTTTGGAGTCATTGCTTATCAAAATTATGGTTTATAAAAACTTTTGGTATCCTGAAAGTCTTGTTCTTGCACAGGGTTTTGCCAACATCTCTGCTTTGTCTATGCTTTTCCACCCAGATGCCTTCTACACCTCCCCCTCACACATCTGTAGCTTTGGCAGGTTGGTTAGAAATTCTCTGCAGTCAGCACAAAGGAAGTCAAGTCTCTTAAATACTTTTTTGTTGTGTTAGCTCATAAAGATTTTTTGTGTGTGTCACTGCTTTGTGGGCACTTGCTTGAGGGAATGTTAAAAGTAGCGTTAATAAAATAAGCTAATGTTATTGATAAAATAGCTCATATTGTGAATAGTTCATGTAGTAACAGGCTGATCTGTTTAAAAACAATTAAAAACCTAACTCATCATTTAATTCTCAAAGTTTTTTACTCAAAAATTTTATAATCGCTTCTATTGTATATGAGGAAAGCAAATTATCATAGATGGTTTTTGCTTCGCAGGACTGAGAGGAGACTTTGGGCCTTAAGCTTTGCTTTGAAAATGTGATTTAAAAATAAAATAATTGAGAGGGTGAAAAATGTCTGGGTAGTGAAAAATCTGTAGTATTTTCTTAAAAAACATTGACATGGTGCATCTTATTTTATAGTAGACCTTCACGTTAATAATAAGTTTATAATAAATAAGTTTATTGAGATTACCTGGTGCAGGTGTGTAAGGTTCTTGCGGAAAGGTTGCATGTTCTACAGTGACTATCTGCATACTTTGTCATTTTACTCTGTTTTCTTCTTACAGGAAAACAAGACTTTTTAAGGTGACTAGTCATTTATGAAAAAGATGAAAAGTATTGCTTTCTGTAAAAATGTTATTTAAAAAATTCCTGAGTAGCTTGTAGCTACTAACACTAAGACATATTCTTAAAAATTAAGAAAATATTCATTTTTGGATACTTGGAAAAAGTATAACGGTTGGAAGCGGATGTTAATAGTCAGATTACTCTTTCTTATATGTAAAGGGAGTTGATATTAAATATCACTTAAAACAGTCTCTTAGTCAATATTGGTAATGTCAGGCTTTGCTGATGGAGCAGAGTTCACTGGTGACCTAAAAAGCCACATTTGACTTTGATTTGATTATACTTATATTGATTCTGGACAGTACAGTGTTAAAAGCTCCTATTTAAAAACTTCAAGCAATTAGTCCAAGTATTCTATAATCCAACCATATTGTCATATAAATGCAAAATTAACAGTGGGTAGAATCAGTCTTGGTTAAGAGGTGATACTCTCATAGAACTGGAAAAACAGGATAAGCAGGTACTGACACAAGTTTGTGATAATATGAAGTTATTCAAGGCGTGGTAAGAGTAGAATATGAAAAAAAACTTATAAGAGCAAATAACTGGACAATGAAATAGAAAATTAAATTCAAAGTACAGAAATATGTATGTGAATAACCTCATGTGTAAAATAACAGCCTGTGAACTCACTCACAACTGCTACTGTGGAAACATTGTCTCAATGCTCAATGGGATTCAAAAAAGCAAATTGAACATTAGAAATAAATAGCAAAGTAATGGAAACCAAGAGAGAGCTTTATTCTACCTCTCTAGGAATCCCTTATTCCCTCATACTCTGAATAATGGTTTTAGTTCTAGTCATTCAATATAAAAAAACAAGCAAACAAACAAAAACCAGCAAAGGCATCAAGGATAAAAGTATAAACAGAATTATGAAGTTATTTCCATAGGAGGAATTAATGAGTCTTAGTCATCCACAGGCTGGAAGGAAATTTTTTACAGGTCTGCAAAATCATGTCACAGGGAAGCTGGAGAAGGTGAATGACTCTTCTCCCTCCCTGTGTGAGAACTGGGAACCAACAAATGAAGATGGTCAATGAAGCAGGATCTACGCATGCAAAAGGCGGTTTGGCTTTGTAGAACATATAACATGATGGATTTTTTTTGCTAAAAGATGATGTTAGAGAGAGAAAAAAATAAATTTATTTCAAGAACTGGACAAGCATTTAGAAGAAATATCCGCAAACAACATCAGTCCCAGAAAATAGCCCAGACTGGAAACAGCTGGAGTCAGGGTGAGTGGAACGGGTGAAGTATTACGTATGTTTACCCTCTTTTTACTGCTTCCTGGCAGTGCTTATGGCCATTCTTGGCTAAAGAACATGAGGCCAGATGGAGTCTTTGTCTAAGTTGGTAGCAGACACTCCTAACTTCTTACTTAATATGGAAACAGTGATAAAACATGTGTATAAAATATTTTTATAAAATATATTTAGAATGTAAAACATTTATATAAAAAAGACGGAAATTGATTATAAAATTTAGGTTACTACCTAAAATATGAACACTAAAGAAAGGCAAAAGAGTCCACTGTAAATGGCTCGGAGAGTTAAAAATAATGAGGCTTTTAATCTAAAGGATCACTCAAAGCTGTAGTTTTTAGCTGTAACAAAAATAACTCTGTCAGTATAACCTTATTTTGAGTCAATGGAATGCAGCTTCTAATCTGGTCCTTTCCAAGCTTGTTTTTGTGTTCTGCATGTTGAATTTATATTCCAAATCACTTATTTTATAGTTGGGATTTAGCTCCTTCAAAATTATAAATAGGAGATAGAAAAGGTTGTGGTATATTTCAAACAAAGCAGAAGAATGTTTCGTCCTACTTCCTCAAGGTATTTGATGCCGGACCACATAACAGTTTGTTTAAAAAGCATTTGTTGTCTGTGATTAGCAAGGCATATGTTAGATGGCTAACTGGCAGATTTCAAGATATAGTTGTTACTAGAGTGATATCTCAAATGGGGATTTTTTTAGTGGTTTCCCTAAAGGCTAGTCCTTGATTAAATGCTTAAATACTTTTATTAGTACTTAAATATTTTTACTAGCACTCTAGACAGTGAGGTAAGATCTTGGTACATTTTGCAGATCCAAACATAAGTAATCAAAGAATAAGAGGAAAGACTGTCATTAAGAAGTACAATTATAGTATAATTTCATATTCCAGATTAATTAGAGTCCAATAATATTTATTTTTAACAGTCAGATGTAAAATAATAAGTTTGCAAACCTGAAAGGCAAGTGATACATATCACAGGATAAGAACTGGTTTTGAAAAACTGAAAAATACAGACTTCAACCTACGTAATCACTTCTCTCTTTGTAGAACTGGGACAAAGTTCATATAATCCGTGGAGTTATGTAAGAACAACACCAGCTAGAAGGATGAAAGTGTTTTTACAAGTGGTTGTGTGGGACTCTGACTGGTATTGGAATATTGTGTCCAAAGGTTGAGATGGCTTTCAAATTATATGGTAGAATTCAAGTGAGGAAAAGAGATGTCATCTTGGAGATTGGGAAAAAAATGTTAAACTTTTGGAATACTACCTATTTATATAACTATAAAACGGCTTTTATATTTAGCATAGATATTTACACAAAGAAAAGATATCAGAAAATCTGTGAGTTGACAGCATTCCTGGCAAAGATATGACAAGATCTTTTGGCTGGAATTTTTATTAATTTAGATTTTAAAAAATCTGTAGTTTTCTAAAGATAATTAATGTGGAGTTTACCTTGGGATATTGTAAGTTTCTATGACATTCACAGGAGACAATCTTCAGAGTGGATGTCCATGCCAGATTGGATTTGTTTTTTGTTTTAGATTCAGAATATTCCTATCTTTCATCTTTGTTGACCTGTCCTGAAGAAGACCTCTTATTACATATGTCATGCTTGTAGCTCTCTGCTAAGATTCTGTCCGTGCTGAAAAATAATTTTCAGAGCTCCAGTTTTCACTTTTTGTTTCTTTTATGGTGCAAAATAATGTTTTCTCCCAATGGAGGTACTCTTTCATTGTTATTGTTGTTGATTGTCTCAATGTTTCAAGGTTGGTTGTATCTAGAGTTGACATGGTCTGAATCAGTGCTCTGAGATACTACAAAGGCTGCAGTCTTAGATGCAGTCCTGTTACGTCTTGGTGATTATCAGATTCATGAGGTTAGGGGTCTGGAGGTATTTTGTCCCATGCATGTTTGAAAAGTCTTGAGGTATTTCACTTTTCCTTTCGTGCAGAACAGCTATAGCTTCTTATTCTGTGCCAGACTGCATAACATCATCAGATTGATCTTTTTATTTATTTATTTTTAACCTGGCACAAAGTTTTGACTTCAGTAGATGGTATTAGAGAACACCATGCAGTGTTGTGCTATGCAGGGTTATGCAATCAAGTTGCAAAAAAACTTATTCATCAGCTTGAGGAAGAGACAACTGTTGCTTATGGAAGCAATGGAGTTGCATTATCCTGGTATTCCATCCCATTTCTGTGGCTATATTTTTGGGTTTTGGAGCCTGTCAGAATTTTTCCGTATGTGTTCGCATCTTATTACAGCCTACAGGCTGATGTTGTTTCTTCCCTATCACTCTTTTAGATTTGAGGAGAATTGTGATTTTTTTCAAAAAGCATTCCTGAAAGTCTCCTCATCTGATCTTTAAACTGCTCCTCTTGCCAATGTTTGTGCTTTACTTTCATTTATTTAAAACCTTGGTGACTGCAAGGCCAAAGAGAACTGGAGAAATACATTCTATGTCCTTCCTACATAGACTGTACTGGGTCTTTCAGCACATAAATAATTGACTTTCTCTTTTCAAGTTCTGCTGACTGTGTAAAAGTAAAGTAAAGCATCATGTAACATGAAGGGCTTGCACAAAGGCTATCACTGTCTGTGATGTCCAAGAATTACAATTTCTTAGGGCATCTTCAATGATCCCAGCAAAGTTGGGAGAACTGTAGAGTCTGAAAATGAACAAAAGTTAAGAAACTGCTGATCAAAGTGACTACCATGCTCAGCCTCGTTACTGTGATTGGTAAGCATATATTTTAATCCTCAGATTAGTTTTGATTTTCTGATTCATTTTTAATATATTAACAGATACTGTAAGTATTCTGATCACTGTGACAGCAGCTGAACTGAACTTTGGTTATGTTTTTTATTGTAAATGGGAAAGTGGTCATTTTTTATTAAGCAGTATACATGGAGAGTTCCAAACTATGCAAATTGATTATAATTTTAACTAAAATAAAATAATAAAGCAAAGAAATAGCAAAATAAAGCAAAGGAAGGAAAGATTTGCCTGATTTTTCTATGACATGTTGTTATGTAATTATCATTTTATCTTTCCTATATAAGCAACGCAGGTCAAGAGAGCAGATTATTGTAAAATACCTTTGACACCCTTCTTCCTTGCTATTTTTAATACATCTCTTTAGTTTTTCAGCATCTAGGCTAGTTGAGCCATACATTTCCCTGAGTAAAGTCAGTGTATGAACAAATACAGAAAATTGACACTACGATGTTTGAATGTGAGCTGACATGTGGATACTTTATTAAAAGAAAGAGTAAAATGACATGCAAAATGGATGTTACCTGCTTATGCAGAGATCAAAAGAGTCAATACAGCCTTTATAGGAGTAAATAGCTGTAATTACCTCTCTCTGATGTAGCAACAGCAGTTTCAGTCCTGATGCCTACACTTAAAAATACTCCCAATAAACTGGAGAAGGTTCATGAAAATGCTAAAGAATTGATCTAGAGCAAGCTTTCTTAGAAAAAATACAACTGGTTCATGATTTTGAGGGATCTTGTAAAGAAAGAGAATATTTCATTATAAATACATTTTGAAAAAAAAGTACAGAAGAAGAAAGTAATAAGATCTTAATTGCTGGAGGATTAATTTAAGTTCTAAATAAAACATATGTCTCCAAGACAATATAATTAATTTTGGGGATTATCAAATGTTCCTCCCTCCCTCCCCCTATAAACTCATGTCTATGTTTCTCTGAGAAAACACTCATTCTTTCCTACAGTTGAGGCATCCATAGCAGGAACACTGGTCAAAATGTATCAGGTATCTTCAGGCAGGTTTCCCTACATTTGCCAGGAGCTAGGTATGGCAAAGAACAAAATTTGTGGAAGCGAATCACTTATTAATCCGCGGCGATCATTGTGTGCAAAGAAGGCTCTTGGTTGAGAAGGATGGATTTAAGGCAGCAGCTTGACAGTCATTTTGATCTGTTCTAAAATTATGTTGCTGTTGAAAGAGGTGCTCCCACTCTCTCCTGTGGTAGTGCCAGACTTGTTCCCATGCATCTGTGCTGAAAGTAACACTCTTAAGATGTGTGGTAAACTGAGCCTGATTAGTTGTATGTGTGCCAACTGCCAGGGCTAGTGCAAAGGAGGGGAAGGAGGGCATGGCCCAAGACGGGGAGAGGACAGGGTTGCTCTTGCAAGTGTCAGTGAAGTTCTCAATCAGTTTAAGTGAGTTGTGAAACTTCATGCCAATATTTAAACAAGGAGCTTCCTTATTAAGAAGCTAATGGATGTGACTGGCAATGCTGCTTAAGTGTTATTGGTCTTTCCATAGGCTGTTTGAAAAATGTATTTCCTTCTTCATAGGGACTGTCTCCATCTATAGATGTGTCCCATGGAAGAACCCAGGAGAGTTTTGTGATGAAATGTCTTTCTATTGCCTCTCTTATTCATATAAACAGAAATCTGACCCCAGTGTGAAACTTGAGTTCTCCCATATATGCCGTGAGAGCACCCCAAACTAAGACAGAAGTCTTCCTGTTTTAGACATTTCTGGAACTTCAAAGGGCTTCATGACTTTCAAACCTCTGCTTTGTAGCGACGATGACAAACACATCAGTGAAGCCAATCCTTATGGCTACAGGGAATACAGAGCTGTGCAGGTGTGTTGGACTAGAGTTCTTCAGGCAGTGGAGTCTGAGACATGCAAAGTAGGTATGTCACTTAAGAGAAAATTGTCCCCAGGAGCAACTTCACTAAGGATTTCTAAGTGCTTTAAAGACATAAATAAGTTTTAAGAATAGTTGTCAATTACATTCAGAAAGAAAAAAAAAATCACGTGTTTACTGACTGCTCAAAGTCACAGCAGAAGCATCTGGTAAAGTTAAGAGCATTCAAATATTGGCTTCATTACGCTACATCCTTGTTCTTTTGTTCAGCGTGTTCTTTCCCTTTGGAATCTTTCATAATATTGGCAAAAAAGACTTCAGTTTTTCTATCTGACTTTTAAAAATGCAATTATAAGAAGCAGGTAAAGTTTAGATAGAAGTATCCCCCCTCCACCCCTTTTTTCTTCATTTTCATGAATGGTGAAAATAGATAAAAGACAACAATTCTGTTGGATGAATGGTTTTGGTTTCTTTTAAGTGTAAAGATGTAAATTTAAAAAAATGCCAAAGACTGTATTTATATTATTCTTGTTTGGAGATTTTTATGTGCCAGTTATAATAAAGACTAAAAATGCAAATAATTTCATTGTTAAATTGGTCAGTCCAAACACAGTACACATGATAGGCATTGTATTAGGCTTTTTAAGTTATGGTTGTTATGCTGCAATTTCAGCATGTTCACCACTGAGAAAAATTGTCCAATTATAACCTGGCTTTATGTAGATAATGGATGAAATTCATTTTGCAGAGACTTCATAATTTTGTTTTGGTATATGAATTACCACTTATGTATATGCCTTTTGGCATTTTCATGCAAATTACCTTTTCATCAAATGTCTTTTTTGTAGTATGAGCTCTGATTTTCAAAAGATTAGCATTCAGAATAAATGGATGCATAATATTGAATTTGTGCAATTAAAATCTTTTCTATGAAGAAAGAGGAAGTGGTTTAGTGTGCCTTAGAAAGAGTGTACTAAGTCGCTGCTTGTGCTCAAAAGTGTTGCAGTGAAAATGTTGCTAGTTTGACCCTCTTCTACCATTTTGATTACTCATACTGATATAATTTTTCCCACAGAAAACATAAAGGCAATGTTTTTGTATAATTGGTGGGAAACACCATTGCATTTTGTTGGTAAAATGTAAAGCATTTTTTCTTAGGGATAAGTAAAAATAAAGTATATTTCTTGTGGTAGTGGCTGGAATTTTATTTGTTCCTTGTGAACAGAAATCAGAAGTGGGCATCAGGCTTTTGTTTTTTGCACAGTCAAGAGGGTGCCTTTAATATCCCTGCTGGCTTGTGTTCTCACTGCTCCCTGTAACTGTTGCAAAACACAAGTCATGTTTTTAGCGAATCATGTATAATCTGCTAATGATTTAAACAAGTAGAATATGAGTCTTATATTTTTAAAGAGGCTTAAATCAGATTGTTTTTCTTCATGAAACAATTTCTGAATTGTTCAAAATTACAGGGACAATTTCTGGTAAATATAAATTATAGTCATCAATTTTCTTTTTCCTCATACAATATAGGTAATTTATGATTATCCTGTGCTATTGCACACGATTTTTGTAATTTTGGCTTTAATGTTGAACACTTCTCTTATAAGGAAAATCATGTGAGTGGAGTATTTTGCCTGTACTGTCAAAACTTTATTGCTTTATATGAAGCCAGATCTTTTATCTACACACAGTTCATTGCAAAATTGCAAACCTGAAGACTACATTACAAATTCTGGCAGGTATAAACCCAGATATCTTCTATATTTCCTATCAGAAAATTGTATTTTGCTATTTTCTAAGGATAAAGTAAAGTAATAACATTCTGTAGAATATCCTAAAGATTATTGAGCTGTATTCTCTTCCTGTGTAGTCATTGATATGATCATAGTTAAGGAAAAATCTCAGTAATTAAAGGTAATTTGCTGTCTGTTGATATGTCTGTCTATCTACCTACCTATCTTTCTATCAGTGTCTGTCTATCTATCTTTCTATCTATCTATAAAAGAATATATACTTACATTATGTTCTCCTGACAGTGGTAGAAATCCCTAGAGTTGCTAAAAAAAAACATTAGGTAGAACTCCTAGCAGAATGAGAGCCATAAATTCATTTTCTTTATGTTTTTTTTTCAAAGAAAATACTGCAAAATGAATAGATATAGATTGAGATTGCTGGAAAATGAGAACCATGCCACAAATGCAACAGTTCTCTTGTTCTTCCCGTAAGCAAAAACCTTGTAGTGATCAAAATGGACAGAATAAATTTACATTTCTTTGCCTTAATATTCTGTCTTGCAGTGATATAGCCTTGTCACATAGAATCAATATTTATTAAATGATAAAATAAAATGTGGAATTAGATTAAGACTTTTTATTTGTAGACACAACTACAGAAAAATATGTGTGTGTTTATACTATTTACTGTGATGCAAGAATTATTATATGAAATTTTATGAATTTTGACAGGCAAGAAGAATTTAGATAACAGTGGTCAATTGTCTTAAACTCCATGATTTCAGGTTTGTTTTCTGTTAACTTTAATCATGGATTTCCCAGACTTGTACTTAATTTTAGGGTAATTAGAATTACTTTTTGCCCAATTTCCCTTATAAATATGGCCCGATTGTGTTCTTTTGCCTTATTTGTCCTTCATAATGATTTTTGAAAATCTTGATATTCACCTAGCTGAACACTATAGTTCATAATGTAAACCATTTTTAATAAAACAGTAAGACACTCATCATGTAAGTATTTCTTTAGTTCTGTTAATGCATGCTTACTGTGTCAGTTTGTTTACTGTGCTTCTTACCTGAACCTAGATTGCAGGCAGTTTTTTTCTTCTGCTGCTCTTAGAGAGGTTTTCAGAAATTCTTTAACGGCACAGTGGAAATAGAGCAATTACTTCAAATTGCTTTAAATACACCTTAAACAAGCATGAAAATAAATGTTCAACGGTGTTAGTATTAGATATATTTTTGCAATCTTTTGTACTGTGGTCGAAATGGAGACATCTTTTCAAGTGTTCAGTGATTGCAATGACCTTCAGTTGAGTTTGGCAATCTGTGGTCATTTATTCAGTGTCGTTTTGGCATCAGTTGGCATTTCTACAGAAAAGATTAAACTGTCATTACCAATAGGTTCTCCTCCCTTAGAGAGATGCCTAGAGGGGAAAGGTAAATATGCATAATAACTTAAAGAAATTACAGTGATCAATACAGAGTTCTAATATCAGCATACAGCAATGAATATTGTACTTGGTCAAAATGTGTTTTTGTTGGAGAATGCTTGACATGGTTCCTATTACGGAGGAAAAGGACTTTTGGCAATGCATATTACTTATGTGTAACCAGTTCTGGGGAATACTAATAAACTTGCACCTCCTACCTGGGCGTTCTAAAAATGCTGATGTGATAGTTTCTGCAAGTGAACAGAATTTGGAGAGCCACACAGGGATCTGGCTTATTGATCTTTATTCTGAATTTAAATGTGTGTGACATTTCCCCTTTAGTTGGGACATGGGATTTTATAAATATAGTTCCATTATAAAAATATAGTGTTAGAGAGAATTATGAAAGGAGGAATTGGTTTCATATACCACTGCTTGTATGGAAAAATGTTTAAAAAATGGCACGTAGTCAGCAGAGGGTGATGAGATTTATTCTGACTTTAGTAAGTTAAGAGTATCTTCTTTTTGTCTTATTGTTTCAAGAACACCAGGAAAACGCTGAGAAGGCACAGAGCTGATAAACATCACATTTCATCTTCTTTTTGTTTCTTTTTTCTTTTTTTTTCTGTAGACATTGTAAGAGTTTAGAAAAGTAAAAGTAAAATAAGTGGGAAAAATTTGCTTCAAATACAAATCAAAATTGTGCTATTGTACTATTAGGTACAAAATTGTACTATTAGGTAGTGGGAGGCGTATCATTGGTGTTTGTGCTCTGGGATATTTTTGATTCAGCATCAGCTTTGAATGTCATCTACTGTTGGTCAGAAACAATATGTTAGGAAAGAGGAAGCAGTCTGGTGGCCAAGGGCTTGGGTACGTTTGCTGGTCTTCCAGGGAACTTTTCTGTGACCTCAGGCAGGTCACTTACATAATTCCTAAACGAGGAATAAAAAAAACATCTCCCATTCACATCTAAAAAGAGTTAGTATCTTAGAGGAGTAATGCCCTTAAGTTGCAAATGAATTATTAGGCTTTCACATTTATTCTTAACAGAACCCAAATTGTGCAATTGTACAAAGCACAGATGATGAACAGCAGAGAGATTTACAATTTGATAAAAGATGACCTCAACTGGTGTTCAGAACATAAGCTGTTCAGGGGAGGGAGTTCTCACAGATGTTCATACAGGGCCGAACATGGTGGAGACCTAATTGCAGATCAAGACCACACAGAAAATAGGACAATACAGTGTGAAAGCACAGTTTGCAGTACAGCCAAATAGTAGGTTATCAGTTAAGAATACAAGTGTAATAAAGAGAAGTGAGAGGGTTAGAATGGGAAAATTCACCCCCCTCAGACAGAGACATTGAACTGATCTCATGACATTACAACATGGTTGATTCATAGCTCTTAGGATTGAAACTTTTCATAAAAATGTATTTGTAGCAGAAAAAGGGACTCCTCTTTCGATGAAAAGTCAATGAAAGAGTCAACTTCAAGTAAGGAGGGAGAAAGAGCTGGAGGAAGAGAAAAGCTATAGAGTTAGAATTAATGTGACAATGGTCTCTGCTGCTCCTAATGCTGCATTTGTGTATTTTAATAGTATGTACCCAAACAGCACTAAATGTCACCAGAAATATAATCTTCAATTCTTATTTAAATTGATAGTGGACACATTGTTAACAAGAGGAGGTGGGGCGAGGAGGAGAGGGGAAAAGCTAGATATAAGAAATTCTACTAAATCACCACATCAATCTCTGTTATTTTTTAATATACCTACTGATTGCAGGATTTACTTTTACACTCTCTAAAATTTCATGTGGTTTACTGAAAGACCTTGAATGAAGTCACAGCACTTTCCAAGATTCTCTCTTCATTGGAAATATGGTGAGCAGCCAAAGCAATGAAGGTTATTGTGTCTGTACCCTTTCCAAGTTAGAAGTTATCAGTAGTTTGTAATTCCAGATTTGCTACAGGAATCTTTCTCCACTGCTGGAAAGTCTGCCTTCCTTCAGTATGCAGAGAGTTTTTGCACAGTAAATTTTCAACTCTACTTAACTGATTACTCAAACTCAAACTGAACTGTGAGCTACAGGGTTTTATCATTAGCCCATATACAGCTGTCCGTTACATTGGTTGTCCAATACTGTCTGTTTTAAATACCTTTCTTTGTTGTTGTCATTGTTTGGAGCCGAAAACTTCCATAGCTCTTCTTCCTGGAACAGCTCTTCCAAAGGATGTGTTTTAAAAATTTCTCTCTCTTTTTTTTTTTTTTTTTTTTTTTTTTTTGAGTAACTTCAGTTCTTTCTGCAGCATTTGCTATGTTTACCCTCCAAAGATGGAATGAGGCAGAAGAGGAACAGTGTTTATATGACACTCTGTTCACCTCTGCCTAATTATCTTTGGAAAAAAAGCATACATTGAATTCACTGACTGACAACTGCTCCCAATTGCCTCTGTGTGTGCTGCTGAATGCTGGACCGTAGCATTTTGGACCATGCTGGAATACCTGGAGTATGAATAGAGAAATTCTCCTTTCTGAAATATTTACTTCACTAGGAAACTGGGACTGGTAGGGAAAACCTGGTCAGACAGGAGGTGCAAGGGATCAAATTTAGAAGAGAAGAATGAGGTAGGGGGAAGGGAAAATACAAACCAAGGTTATTCCATTTGAGCAAACACCTACCAGTAGGATTTTCAGAAAATGGCAGATTGTTCTTTGTCAGCTTAGTAGGCAGAGGCACACAAACTCATGTGTGATGAGTTTAAATGCTGCGGTCCTGGATTCTGCTTTTTTAGTTTTCTGTAGTAAATACACTAAAAATTATAGACAAGAAACAGAAACTAAGAGTTACTGTGGATGCATTGTAAAACACCCAAAGTTTAAGAAAGGATAAATTTCAGTTTGCCTTGGCAGTCTCGGTAAATGCTCTTTCCATATGCATTATGATGTAGTTCTTAATTACCTAGAACAATATTTTTGTGTAAATATTTTAATGCTTTTAATGTCTTACCTGCTGTACCTCATTGTTCCTGCTCTTTTCTCATTGTGAAACACTTGTCTTTTCACCCTATGACTGTATAACGAAATCTGACCTTCTATTAAAAATGTCACATATGAAGCTCATTCAAGGTCCTGATGCATCTTGGCTTATTTTAAAACATCGAGCTTATCTGTTATAAACTTCCTATTCTTGACCCTTTGACTCCTTACCTGGCAACTTCTTTCTTAGCTTTTATTATTGACTTGGTGTCTTTTTGTACATACCGTTTTAAGCATTGACCTAGACATTCTTTATAATGTGAACATTTTCTGCAGAAGTATGTCTTCTTTTCATGCTGCTTTTGTGAAGCTTTTTATGACCATGTGGAGTTTTCTTAGGAAATAGAGCTCTCATTGGTAGAGTGACAATGTCAAAAATTATTCACTGTTTTAGATGTTTTTTGATGTTGTTGGCTCTGTTTTATGAACAAGAAAAATACAAACTCAGCTGAGCTCTATTTAACATGTGTATTTTATAAAGTAGTCTGCTCTGGTCACGGTCATATATGCTATGTAGGATAGTTTTCTTACTGTGTCCTGGCATCTGCTTGCTAGTAACACCCTGCAAAAATCATCACCCAGAAAGCAGAGGGATTAAACTATCCTGGCCAACTTTGCACCGGTGCATATTTAGTATATAAAGAAGCCTTGGAGATTATTTTTGTCAAACTCCAATGTACCTACAGAGCATGCTGCAGCTCAGATGTAAGGAGATTTATACATTGGGAAATTGGTGAAAGAAGGATGACAATGAGAGAGAAATGAGGACTAGTCTGGAACAAAAAACTAGGAAGCACTGGAAAACTAGCACTTTTCACTCTTACTGTCTTTTGTGAGATCTGACCTTTCTTCCCTTTCACTCTGCTCAGCTCCCAGCATTAGAAACTGCATCTGTGTCCAGTGGTGTGTGGAGAATGTTCGTGCAAAGCACATCTGTGATATTACTGATGGGATGTGCAAAACCTACTCTGATTTTCAAGATTGGTTATGCAGTATGTTTTCTGTGTAGGTTGTCTCACCAAAATTACCTCTGAACTCCTGTTTGGAGATTTGGAAATATTTTCTGAGGATGGGTTAGTATGATGTAGTCTGTGAGATATGCTCAGCCTTTACGAATTTTAAGAAAGGAAAACATCAGGTTAGTGATTCTTGAGATTCATTCAGTTTGGCAAGGAGGAATGTAGCCTTGCTGAGGATATCCAGTGGTTGGATGCAGAATAAGAAGGATGAGGCAAAGTAATTGTAACAGTCCGTCAAGCATTTTGATTTGCTTTAGTACTACTTTCTGGGAAAATTAAATGTCTGGCAGTATCCTTCAAAAACCATATCTGCCCGTATGATTTCAGTAAAGCACATTTTTAAACACATCTCCAATACAACAATGCGTTATTGAAAGTATCAAATGATGCAGTGTTTTCATAAATTCAGTTTCCGATTTCAAAAGAAGAATGAATGCCCTGTGCAGCAAGCATTCCTAGTTGTGTCTTCTATAAACCTGAAATGATAGTGATAACTTTGTGCAGCCAAACACTACAAGTGAATGGAGAAAAGCATAAGAACCCACAGTGATGTGGAGGAAATTCTTTGGCTGCTGCTATCTCTAGGAAAAATAAACATTGTTTTTGCTACTACTCCACAAAAAATGTTTATGTATCTGGAAAAAATAAAAAGTTAATTCATACTGAATACTGAAAAGAATTAATGTTTATGCACAAAAGTCATTGCCTCAAGTAAATACAGTATTTAACAAATGGTTTCACCTGAGAGGAAAAATATGTCATTACAGATAAATTTGGGAATTAAATCAAGTCTGTGGAAGACGGTGTAGTAATATGATTGAAAATTAAATTTCAGTTAAAATTTCTCATGGTTCTGTGCATAGTCTAAAAAATATTGCAAGTTACTTGTGGATGTAAAAGAAAAGAGAATATATTCACTCATTAAAACTAAAAAATATAGTGTATGGCCAAGCTCTAGACTATCACTTGTTATGAAATATTTTAGTTTCTAGGTTTCTGCGGCTGTGCATTCTTTTTTTATTCCCCTCCATTTTTATGCCAGCCACAATAGTTTGTGTCTTCAGCCATGTTATTCTGTGTTTTCCAAGGGCTGGTGGTTGATTCTATCAGTGTCTGAGAAGAGAGTTGTAGGTGCAGAGACAACATATTCAAAACCGTAAGCTGAGGCATAAAGATGGGACATGAAAGGTGTGTTTTCTAAGCTTCCCATTTGAAAGAGATAATCCTAAAACAAGGATTAGCAATGTGTATTTTTCTAGCTGTTGCCTGCTTCTGATTCAGTAATGATACAAGTATGTCTCTCTAGCGAAGGATTCTTTTTTTCCAGTAGCTTAGTGTTCTGAATGAATTTTTGATGAAAGACTGAGCAGGATCCATTAATATTCACTCAGGACAAAAGAAGAGCTTTAGTAGTGTCAACTCTTAACACTATTTTTCTCTTTATCCAAACACCGTTCATCATCCTGAACACTCATCTCACCAAAGTGCCCAGAGTAAACGCAGAACAAATTCTTCATGCTGATATGCTTTGAACAAACACTTCCTAGTTTTGAAAAAGGCAAAGCATTTCATTTATTAAATGAAAGGCCAGGGTATCAAGGTCTCCCGGAAGAAGGTGACAGGAAACTGAGCTACATGTGGAAAAACACAGGGTTGTGCAGTTAAAACTAGGATATACATGCTCTTTAGTTCTTCAAAGTAGTGACATGGAAGATATTTCTACATCTTGTATTGGTTTTATGACACAGCTAGTTGCTTAATGAGTCTTAAATATTGGCAAAATTGACATAATTTGACTAATTTCACTCAAAACCTATGTATTTTTTTTCATAACCAAGCTAAGACCTGTGAAACTTTAGTCTCTACATTTCTCTGTAGATTTGAATCAAGACAAATGATTTATGTTTCAGTTATAACAGGTGATAGAAGAACACAATGGTCAATTCTAAATTATTTTTCCCTGTGGATATAAACTATAATAATAGATTTCTTCCATACCAATGAGTACATATATACTGTGCAATTCAGAGTGTAATAGACTAATACATACTGCGTATAATACTTCTAGTAAAAGAAGTAAACCCAATTGTAGATGGATATTTATTTAATGATATGATCTTCTTTTCATGCCTAATTGTTTCAAAATTTTAGATGACTTTATCCCAAGTAAAAAAAAAAAAAAGCGAAACATTTTTTGGAATTTGGAGTGCGCGTAATGATTCTATTGGTAGAACATATTGGCTACTGTATCTGTCTTTATGCTTGTCTTGAAAAGATCCCAACTTAAGGAGTTATCTTAATAGTGATTTCGGCAGTTTCTTGTCTCAATGCCTTAGGTAAATGAAGAAAAATTGTATTAAGCAGCATTTTTGAAGGCTGGTGTTCTTCAGATTATGGTGATTTGAGTGCTATTTGTCTTGAAGTTCACATTAACTTAATCTAATAATTATGAGAATTTTTTTTCACAGATAAAATTGAAGATTATTTTGTACTGAGATACTGAAAGCTGTAATTTTCATGTTACTCTGTAAAAGAGGTCAGGTAACATTAAGCTAAATCTATCAAATTTATCTGTGCTAAGATGTCATATTAACAACCTCTTTGCATTGAATCCATAAATGTTTATGATTTTGACCAAAAAACAGGTATTGAAACCCATGAAACAGCAAGGCTGCTGTTCCTTTAAATCTGTATTCGATGATGCAGGTGCTTGGTAAAGTATAGTGGGTAAAGAGTGTCAGAAAGAGACTCACAGAACTGTATTTTTCAACTAGTTGATGCTTCTGCTGTTTTCATACATGAGAATTGCAAAAGGCAGAGAATTACTCACATTAAGGTCTGAAATGTGATTCTGATTTGGCAGAACTGGGCCTTTAGGGGTTACTTTTGTCTGGTTCTTATCAGATGGAAAGATATGGCTACCTACATGGGATGAAAACTGTTGTTTATGCTCTTTATAGAAAATATAACATGTTTATTCTTAAAACACTCATTTTTTTTTCTTTTGTAGGCAGAATACAAGGGATCAGTAGTGGCTTAAAGTGCATCATTAATTTGAGTCTCCCACAGAATGAATTATGATCTGCAGAGGACAGAAAATCTTTTAGGAATGTCTTTATCTTTTTTTCATGTTGTCTGGAAGTCATTTTACGCTAAAGGAACTGAATAACAACACAATTTCTTCACTTTTCAAATTAAAGCAAAGCATAAAGGAGTGTCAAAGTTGAGTAGGAAGTAGAGACAAAATGAATTTATGTAACAAAATCTGTTTTTGATTAAATTGGACGAATGGCAGAATCATTTAAATTTTTGCATATGGACAAAATTCCCTTATCTGCTTTCATGACTTGTATCTGTACATCTATTAAGTCATAGCTGGGATAAAGATGGCATTTTTTTTGCAGTTAAAATACAGATGGAAGCAACCTTCAAAGCAAAATGCAAACTGAAGTTCATGAAATTAAATCTTAGTGTTTTGTTTGACTCCAGGTAAGACAGGGAACATATAATTCAGGGTTATTAAACTTGAGTGCCGACCTTAAAATGCTTACATTTATTTTCTCTAGTTTACTTATCCATCTTTCCTTTTTTATGTTTTCTCTGTTGTGTCTTTCTTTTATGTTTGTATTTAAGGATTTTTAAGAATTCTAACAGATTAAGGAAGTGTCCTTGAAGTGCCTCTATGATTTTTAAAAACTGAGTCTTGTAGATAAATCCCCACTTTTCTAGGTGGTCTTACTTCTCTCAACTTGGTCTTGACAAAATGCTAATTATTTGTTCTCCATTTTAAGATTGTTAGCACTTCCATGTTTTGTTTTGTTTTTGAAACGACTATCAACTATATACAGTTGTCAATTAGGTGCTTTTATTTTTAAAACTTTCAACTACTAATGTCTGCAACCACCTAACTTACATGTTTTAAATTTTAGTCCCTTGATTTAACTTAAATGCTGCTAGTCGGATTCAATCTCTGTGTGTGTCTAAGTTATGTATATAGCACTCAGAAAAAAATGTTGGTCATATTTTGCTGATCCACTGTTCTAAAAGTTTTTATAGTAAAAAGATTTTGCAGGTATGTGGAAACCTAAAGTCTGCTAATCTGACTTTTTCTTAAACTAAGAAGTTTGTGTGTCTTTAAAAGATTAGGATACCTCAAGTGGGGCTTGCACAGAGTGCCATTTGCAGAACTTGGAGCTGTGGGAGGAGGGTGCAGAGCAGCTGGCAGATCTGTTATGGGATGCTTCAGGGTTTGCATCCTCCTTCTAAGAGCTTCCTCATCTTCCTGATGCTTATATTCCACCAAGACCTGCCCCTCACTCCTGCCACTTTGTCAGGTATTTGGTGCTTGCCTAGCTAGCACTGGTGAAATAATAAGATTGAGCTTTTTATTGAACTCATGGCAAATGTGAGATTACCTTGACTTTTGTTCTGATACTCTTTTTTTGTAGCTCATTTGAACCTTAGCTGTACAGAGTTCTAATATCTTAAAGAAAAACCCTGTGGGTAACATTAGTCAAGTACTGGTTGTTAAAATCCTAGGATTTGAATGTAAGCTTGGGGAAGGTGAGTCTGATGATATGCTCTGCATTTCAACGCAATGAGCATTATAGCTGCATCTTCATTTTGAGAAAAGTTCATTTAAAAAAATGAATTAGAAATGAAATGCAGAGAGTTACTTCTGAAGCTCTAGAACTGCATAAGTGGATATAAGATTAGACATTTCCCACCCTCCAGGGTTTACAGTTTTGTATTACAGATTATTATTATTACATATTGAGATTAAGAAATTTCTTTAGCTGTAGTGTAAAGCTGCCAAAATACATTTGCCACAGACCTGAAGGCAAATAGCATTCTTCCAGAGGCAGCCTCAGGCTCTGGAGGTTTTTTTGCTGAAAGGCAGGCTCAGGCTTCCCATGAGATCATCAGAGAGATAAAAAAGACTAAAAGCTCTTCAAAGCTAGGCCTTAGGCCCTAACATAAATTAATTCTCTGGTGATGGCTTTTTTTTTTTTTTTTAAAGAATAAATATTTACAAAAAATGCAATTTAAGTAGAGCAGTATCAACTTAGATTTGATGTTTACTTTTAATATCATCTATTCTTTCTAATGCAATATAAAATCATTTTAATATAGCTTTAATTTAAACTTTAGAAAGCAAGAGAACCTCTCTGAAACTTGGTCATGCAGAGAGAAAAGAGAAAGAGAGAGAGAGACAGAGAGAGACAGAGACATTGTACCACAATATCTGCACTTTTTTTATGCCAGATAGTTACTACCTGTAACCCAACAGGCATTGAAATTAATTTGCATAACAAATGCCTACACTGTTATTTTAGCTGTATGTTGCCACAGTCATTTAGTATGTATTATTTAGTACAACGTTCTGAATTAAAAAATGCGTCCTCACATTTTTTTTTGTCTTAATTTGTAAGATATATAAACCATAGGAGTTGCTTAACAGAGAGCAAAATGTTCTAGAAAAAAAACAGTTTCTTTGTGGTAGGTTTGCAATTAGAACATGAGAACTACTTTCTGCTGGAAATGGCTTGACAGGAATATAGCTGAAAAATAACCAGATAATAATGTTGCTGAGAAATGCCACGATTCCAGCTTTGGAACTGTGAGGCTGGGAGTCATGAAGTCCGGATTTGCCTTAGCCTTCTTTTCTTCCTGTGGAGATGCCACTTTACTCCTTGGCCCTGTGTTCTCCACCTTGTAAAATGGGATTGTAGGAGGGTCACGCACCTTCAGATACAGAGCAAGGAGCATCCCAGCAGGGTAGCTGTTTAATGGGGTCTGAACTCTCTTTGCAAAATTCCAGCTGTTCTAAAGAGACCTAAAGTAGCTTGTTTTCGGAATAAAATCTGCTGCACCTCCAAACCTTTGGCTCTACCGTGTTTGTCAAACAGCTGCAAGTCAGCAGCATGATCTGGATGAAGTTTTTCAACTGGGCTAAATTAGAGCAACCTGTGGCTGGTCTTACTTATGCCTGACCCCAGCTTAGTACTCTGTTGCCTGAGGACAGGGAGAGGACTTAGCACAGCTTATACTGTGACTGTATTCCCCCATCAAAGGCTCTAACCATGTATTTATAAAATTCTTTAAAATCTTATCCCCAAGAAGATGTGTGAGTGTAAAGCACTTACTGTTTTTTCCTGTTACCAACAGCAACAAGAGGCCTAACACAAAGGTAATATTTTAGAGTAATTCGTAGTGTAGAAAATACTTGCTATGTTATTTCTCTGACCTTTCTCTTCTCAGAAGTACTTGCTTGGTTGTTTCCCCTGGTATTGACATTAGTACTCCTGAACTTGAACAGATATAATTCAGCACAGCAATTTAAATGTGCTCTTATATGAAATGAATTTTTAGGTTTTTTTTTTTTCTACAGTATTATGGGTAAACCAGAATACTTTTTTAAGAAATATGAAGATACTAATTTATAAATTGAGAAATATGCTCATTTAAAAGTATCAGTATGTAGTTAACTGTAAGTTTCAATTCCAATGATTTCAGTGAAATCACTTTTTACAAGGTAAGGAGGTCCAGGAACTTGTATAGCAGGTGAAGCAGGAAATGGCAAATTTGCATCTGGTATAATTTTGAAGAAAAAAATGAAGACTAAAAGTAATTTTGATGATGCTCTAAAAAGCTGAACTTCTCTGTGTAAACTTTATCAATTTTTAAAGAGTGATGGAGCAAAATTAAGCCATTTAAAAACAAAGCATTAATAAAATCACTATAAATCATGACAAATGCTAGTGTTTTTAGTGTCCCATGTTTCCTGTGTTTATATTAGTAGTATTTGGTCTAGTGTGATATTCTTTTAATATAAATGATATGAGGTCTGCCACACTAAGTAATGTATTGTGCTAGATTGATTAAGTTGGAAATGTTGGGTATCTCATGAATTTTCGGGCACAGAACATCTTCTTTAGACCTGATTAGGTTTGCATTCAAGTTTGCATTCAGTTTTAAAATTCCTTATCAGTCTGCACTGTTTTTTTCAGTTATGCTAGGTCAGCTTCTTTTTCTTTTTTATGTATGAAAAAGATTTCTATGTGAAAAGAAAGCAATTAGCTTGTGTTTTAGTGATTGCATGTAGTTTGGTTGCAAAATTTTAGCTTAAAGTTTTATGTAATTTAACTTAAGAGGCCAAAGAATTGCCAGATCATGAAGCATTGTAATCTTCATCAGGTATTTGATTAAATCGCTTAAAAAAAGTGATGTGCGCTTCTCTGCCTATAAAAATGTTACCAACTATGTGGCAGCATTTCCAAATTAGATGTTTGTCACTTCATCAATGGTATACGCAGAAATGTATTTTCAGTGGATGATGGAAGAAGGTGTTTTTATTATCTTGTCACTGTTGTCATGGAAACTTATGTACATCCTTGTTAAACAGAGTGTATGGGAGGATCTAACATTCCCCTACCTTATTATTACCAGCTGTTATATTTTTGGTGTATTTTCTTCAACACAGTAGATCAATGCTTAAGAACTAGTAAGTTGCTTTCCTGAATAACAACCACAAACTCAATTACAGGATTTAGCTGTCCAGAGAGCCCTTAGTACAAGGTTCTTTGTTACAAGGTTCTTTTCAATACAAGGTTATTACATTTTTATTTCCAAATCCATTGTAGCCTAATATGAAGACTTCAAAAATAGTATTTACTGTTTTCAGCAGATTATTTTGACACGGCAGCTTTTTGGAAGGAATGAGCTATATGTCAGACACTCTTAATTCTATCTCTTGAAAACTGTGGGCATTTTCTGAATGTGATTTTTATATATTAACTCAAATACATTGCTAAGTTCATGGCACAGTTGTTGTGTATGGTTGTCCTAACCCATCATTCATGGAACAGTGGGCAAAGAGGGAAGCCTGATTTGGCAATGCACATTTAAACTCTCCTGAATGCAAAGTATGTGCAATATCTGTTTTATTGCCTGAATTTTGCAAATGTCACAATTCACTATATTTCCCAAATATGGACTTTCCACTAATCAATAGTATTAATAATATTAAGGATGTTGTATGTTTCACAAAATCGCAGTTTTATTTGTGATCTTTTGTGATTGAAGATCTTGACAACTTTTCTGTGAATTGGTTTATGATTTTCAGTTGTCTTGATAAAAAATGGAGTTGTTTGAATAATATTTTTCACCACTGAGCAAATATTTTCTGTTTCTTCAAATGTGTTCATTAAATTTCTTTTATTCCTCTATTTGTTATTTTTCAATTCTGGGGAACTTTTTTTTTTTTTTTTTCCTGTTCTGTGGATTTTCTGGAGCCTATTCTGGAATGTAAAAGCTGTGTTTCTGATTAACTGTGGATGATGAACTTAGCTATTGCTGCAGCATTAGCTGTCCATAGGTGTTTGATAGAAAATTGAACTTGCTTGAGAACTGTAATAACATGAAATGTTTCAGAACATTTAAAAATATTTTTAAAGGTGTGTATTACTTCTTGTTTTGTTCTTTTCAGAGAAAGTCTAACAGAAGTACAGTATTAGGTCTTTCAAAACTCAGGAAGTGTGCAAAAAAAAAAGTCCACTTATAACAATTTATTGTATTTGTGTTTGGGTTTAATTTCTAGAAGGAAAGCATTTCTCGATGCTGTTAAATGACTAAGTGAGGGTTATAGCCTGGTGGAACACATTAAAAGTGAAATTAAGTTTATAAGGAATATCTAATTTTCTCTTCCTGCTCCATTACATTCTATCAATTCAGGCAGCTGAATTCTAAATAATGACCCAAGAAAAATTTCTCGTAAGAATACATGCCCAGGCTATACAGCTAAGAAAAAAATTATATATAATGAAGCAAGTGAGTCTCCATATAAGTCATATGTGTGTTTCTAATGTGTCAAATTACCTCAGGCTGTATTTTGATATGTAATCACAGGAAGAAAAAAAAACGAGAATATCTTTAACTTTGGGAGGTTTACGGATGCAAAATAAAACTTGTTTGTCACTACTGGCTTCATACATACATATATTACCTTAAAATGGAAAAAAGAATGTTTAGATATCCTAAGAGAACAGTCTTAAATTTCCAGTTCAAACCTTCTTCTGCTGAATGAGATTTAACTTTCATGGAGCTCTCAGAGTAATCCAGTCAGCTGATAATTTCATTTTTATCAATGCAGTTGCCTCCTGTTTTCATGGAATAAGCTGCTAAAGGCAGACTTTTAGGAGGATGAAATCAAGCCATGAGGTGGAGGGAGACACCTCAAGCGTGTACTGCTCTCCACCAACTGTAGGTGACTACCACTGTGTAGATGTTTGAAATCTGTTAACCCAAACTTCTTTGATGGCAATGAGAGCTCCAGCTGCGCGGGTAATTGGAATAGTTATCTTGGCTGTTCATTTTTAAGACCTCCTGAGCGCTCAAAAGCCTGAACAGGCATGTCCAAAACCATTAACTCTGGTGGACTTTCCAATCTGCTTGGTCACTTGACTCAAGTAAAATGGATTTTATGACACTGGGCAAAAAAGGCCAAAGCTACATTATGTACTGTTGGTTGAAGAGGAGCAGTGTAGTTAGATGAGAGTGATTCTAGTCTGAGCTCCAGATGCGTGAATTTGTGAATACAGCTGTAAGACTGCGATTGTGAAGCATTATAATAGGCACGAAGCAAATTTTTCAGTTTTCTGTTAAACTTGGGAGCAGGGGAGGAAGGAAGGAATCAAATGTCCTGTATTGTATAGGATTTAATTTCTCGGCAGATGAATAATTAAGAGAAATAAGTGAAACTATATAACCTGTTTATAAAATATCATAGCAGGAGGTTATGGATATCATCAGGCAAATGAAACCATCTTTTTTTTTTTTTTTTTTTTTTTTTTTGAACATACACACTTTACCATGCGGAAAGCTTTATGTTGGCCTATTTCATTATATCATTACTGGCTACAGCTAAGGTAACATCTGCATGGCACAATCTTTTGCCATGAGAAATACTCCCACTTCTGAATGCATTATCATGATCTACTTTAATACGAGTGTAGGAAAGAGTTTATTAGCTTAGGCAGTCTTCTCAGTAAGCTTTCACTGGGTTAGAATAAGTCTGTATTTGTGGTATATATGACATTAGAAATCTGTTAGATTTTCTGGGATTTGCACATTAGTGTCCTAGCATCTCATTTGCCTCTTTAAAATACTATTCCAACTCATTAATTTAAACCCAAATCTTTATGAAAGAATTTTCATTGATTGAAAAATTGTAACTTATGAGCATAAGGTAGAATATTTGCAAGTTTTGAAGTGCTGTTGATAAATGTTTTGTGATTTGCTCATGATCTGTCATATTCAAGCTTACTGTTAAGCTTTTCCTATAAATAGAACCATCTCTTGAATTTCTTTTGTTAATGTTAATTGATATTTCATGTACAAGGGAGATTAAAATTGGCAGTCTGGCAATCCTTGCCTTCTTTCTGTTTGTGATTGTGATGCTGATAGCCTGACTATGAACTGCCTTATGCAGCATTGCTGGTAACTTCTAGTCTGATAGATGAATCTTTCTCAAAATGAGAAGTAATTGAATCTCAGTGCTTACCAGTTTCCTCTGTGCTTTCTGAAGAGAGACCACCAGCTGTGTTGTGTTGAATTGACCGTGATGTGTATATCTGTCCAGTGAGAACAGAAACTAATGTGGTCATTTCAAGGAAGTCTGTGGGTTGATTTTGAACTTCATGGAAAGCAGGCTGGTTAAAGCATTAAAACTATCTGCTTCTGTTCTCACTGGAGTTTCAGTCCAGCATTGCAAAGCAATGCAATGTTCACAACCTACAGCTCTTATTATAGTGCTCTGAAGATTTTTCCTGTTAAAGTATCTCTGTCCTTAACTTGCAAGCTCTGCTCAGGTACCCCATGAAGAACTCTTCTGTATAAGTCTGAGGAGCTTGTGGTGTTTCTGGTATCCTTTTTAGGAAAAGCACAGTTACTGTTGTTCAGTGTAGTGGTGGAGAAGCTCTTTTAGCCCTGACAGTCTTCATTAGACTTGCAATATCCACAAGTATCTCTGGGCTATGCTAGGCATGTCCACGCAATTGTTTGTTCAGTGACAGAACTGTGCTAACTGCTTAATTGCTAGGTGTATATGAGCAAGATGAGATAAAACAGTTCAACTCTCTGGGCTAACATCTCCTAAATGCATTTCTTAAGCGACTGTCTGATAAGGGAGCAAGGACATGGTAGGGAGTTGGATAGGCGTGGACACAGTTGTGTCATCTAAGCAGAGAAACCTTGCCATATTGAGTCAGTTTGTATGATTAGTTGGTACTGTGCTATTTTACAATTTCTCTTAGAGTCTGCTATTACAATTTTCTTTAATATCATGATTTATGGCAAATACATTCCTGGTTATTATGAAGGTTATATGGAACACGACTTGAGCATTTGAACGTGCAATTATGCCTGACCAGGAGATGCAAAATTAGCAACAGAGAGAGAGAAAAGAAAAGAGAAAAAAGAATTCTAACAAATCAATTGAAGATTTTGCTAAGGAAAAAGTGGAAAAAGGCAATTTTTATTATAAGGAAATCTTTATATGAAAACCACAATTACTCTAAATATTGGTATAGTCGACCACTGAAAATCCACCATGTATAATGTAAGCTTGTTTAAAACCTTAAAACAAAACAAGCTCAAAAATTTTGAAGAGATTTGTCTCTGTCATTTTGACTGTATTTGATTTTCAGTGGAAAAAAAAGTCCTCCTATTTATCAATTTTTGAAGCTATTAATATCTCTTTTCTACTCTCTTACCTATTTTTCAATCTCTCCACTTACTAAATGCATTAAATGTAGGACGGAAAGGGAAACCATCCTGGAAGAATACAGGATTGGCAATATTATCACAAAAACCCCAAATTCAAGCCTTGGTACTAGATTTTTGTGTGGCATTTTTGATATGTGGTCCTTCAAGTCATGTGCGAGTCCTTTGGAATTCATTTGCTGTAGTCATAGTCTTCAGAAATGACCTGCTGTTATGAGTACCCAACTTAAAAGACTAAACAAGGGTACGACATCTTAATCTCCACAAGTAGTCAGTGTAAATTATACTTAATCCTCACCTGAAACCAGACTTCCAAGTTTCAACCTGAACATCAGCAATGCCTATAGAAACTGGACTTTTGGGGCTTATGTTTGAAACAGTAGTATAAAAAGCCAGGACACTTTCTCTACTATGAATGTGCAATGAATTGTTTCCTGATTATTATGGTATGTTCATGCTATTTTTCTTAAAATCTTTTTCAAATTTTCAGACTTTTCTTTATATCACAGAATTGTATTTTTCCCTTTTTGAAGAGTTACTTTTCAAAAGAAATGTATGTTTTTGAAAGAGCTCTAGGGACATTTTGTTTGGGCAGAAGTACTTAATAGTCATTAAAGAGCTTTTTCTTAAGACTACACATTCCTTATCTTCCTCATAGATACAGGCTACAAAAGGAAATCTACTGCTCTAGAGATTTGCAGTCAGGAAAAATCTCTATAGTGATGAATTACTCTGCTTGATGAAATTTAAAATCATGACTTCTATAAAACGAGAACTATACATGCTACAATTAGGAAAGAAAAATCATATTGAAATGCTGATTAATCCAACTGGTTCTATAATAGTACGTACTTGCTTGTTTTACAGAAGCAAACATTGAGACACTATATCCATTGGCAAAAAGATATTTCAGTTTCATTGCAGCTGGAATGAATGACTTCATGCGGAAAAAGATGAATTTCGAGTCTACAAGTTCATAACATTGTTGTTGGTGAATGAAAATACATATGTGAGTAAAGATTTATTTTTAAGGATATGCATATGTGTGTGTGGATGCATAGATTTCTACTTCAGCTAATCTAATATGCAGTGCATTTAAGGAATTTTATATCTTTCATGGGAAAAATGTATTTTCTGAAAAATATGCTAAAATTTCTATCTACTGGAAAACTGTAGGAGTGTTGCTTTTTTAAATTAAAAAGTTCTATCATTGGACCAGCTAAATAAAGTTTTGTGATAACTAGTTTTGGAATCTGCAATGTCTTAAGTCTTAGAACTGAGTAGTTTTCCCATAGCCTCAGAACCTATGTTTCTTTTTTAAAGACTGTGAATTATTTATGTTATGAATTTACTGAATTGCAGTATTTTAATCAAATATGTTCTTAGACTTTTTAAAAATAGTTGACAGGGATAGGTCATTTAATTTTTTTTTTCTTTTATCAGTAAGAAACCTTAGTTCTGTTGAGACTGACAGCTAGCAAGGCCATCTGCAATGCCTTTCAGTTCACTCACACTGAATTGTTCAGATAAAGACTGTCAAGTGCTGCCTAAATAAGGAAGAAGCCTTGGTGAAGTTAAGTACAGTGGAGGACACAAACGAAGCACTGATTCCAGGAGCGCTGTAGAGTCTAGGCTGTTTCCTGCAGCACTGAATCTTTTAGAGCTTTTATTCTTGTTTTCTCTTAACTATTAAAATGCGATTATCTGTTATTCAGGATTTCAGGGAGGATGAAAATGAGGAGGGAGAGGAAGAAGAAAAGGTGAGTGAAAAAGCTATAGCTTTGAAAAATAGTTATTTCTCTTTCTTCTTGCTCTTTTAGAAGAATAACTCTGGAATTATTATCTCTCTTTTATAGGTCTTCCTCAAGCCTGTTATTGAGGACAGAAATTTAGAACTGGCCCGAAAATGCACTGAAATAATAAGTGATGTAAGTGATAGTGACTGCACCCTCACATTTGCATTTTTTTTTTCAGTGCCTATGTTTACCATGTGTATACATTTGCCATATATATATATTTATTCAGACATGTACAATGCTGTGTGTGCCAAATGAATAGCAAAGCAAAGTAAAGAGGAGTGCTGCCCACTTCTGAAGTCATCAACCTTAGCGCATAAGCTTCTCCAGGAACTAGGACAGTGTGAAGCACTGGTGCTTACAGGCCCTGGGAAGAAGGGGATTCTGAAATGCCAGTCCCACAGGATGACACTGGTGCAGTGGGTCTGCTCTAAAAATGAGAGGGTGTCTCCCATGAGAATTTTTTTTGCTGATTTAGCAAGGAAAATGCTTAGTCATAGCCTTTTTGTATGAGTTCTATTGGCTGAAACAGAACTAGGCACCAGTGTGCATAGCTGTAAGGAGGGAGGATCAAAATCAAATAGATGAACTCAGATTAGTATTTGTCATTCTGTTTATGGATGAAGTTAAAGTGCTATGGTGATAGAAGTTCAAAACTGCTCAGCATACTCTTCTTGGACTAGTCAGAAAAATTCATTGCAATGTGAAGATATCTCTAAAATAGGGGTAATCGAATTCAATAATTTATATAGCTTTTAGAGTTGCAAATCAAGTCTAAATGCTAAGGTCAGACCAGGTCTGAGATGTTTAAACTGGAGGAGATCCAATTGCTTCAATGCAACAACATCAAATTTAGCTTGATGGATGTTTATTTCCATGTTCTTCTGGAAGCATGTTCCTGAAAAGTAGCTTTGTCGCCTAAATTGGAATTAGACTGGCAATTTTCCTTCACAGCCTATTGAGGATGGAAACTTGTAGCTAAGAAGACCTTGCTGAGGAGAGGGTGACTTGCTTTAATTAGCTTTTTTTTTTTTTTTTTTTTTTTTTTTTCTCAAGAGAAACTGAAAAGTGAGAACTGCTTCAAGTTGTGTTGTAATATGATATTTACATTCAGGGTATTACTGTTTAAGATGAATGAGTATGTTTTTTGTGAGAATAACACATACAGAATCTACATGTAGGGTACAAATTCATTAAGGCATAGAAAGGCAAAGATAAGTGCCAGAATTACAGTATCTGGGATGCTTAGGCTTTACAGTGCTGGACTGAAAGTGTGACTTGACAAGGTCAAAGCTTCCTCTTTGTCCGTGGGCCATCTTGTTGTACTTTTATCTTCATGGGATGACTGCTGAAAATTGGATAGACCCTTGTGAGAAGCTACCAAGATGGCTCCCTCATAATCTCAAGCTATTTTAGGAAGTGTACAAGTTAGCCATCATTAAAAATATTAATATCTGCATTCTTTGTTTGGGATATAAATGGCATGTGACACAGTAACAGCCTGACAATTTAAGTAAAGGCCAAAATGAAAATGGAATGCTAGCCTGACTTGAAATATATTTACTGCTTCCATTCAATTTGTTTATAAACATGATTGCTGCAGAGGCAAAAACACCCTGAAAAACGCTGAAGAAATATTTCCTTTATTTGAAAAGGAACTGTTACAGGGCTGTATACCCATTAGGAGTAATGTTAGCTGTGTTATTAATTAACTGATAAATGGAGCGGCTATATTTTCTCTGATTTTCTGCAGAGGCTTGGGGCTAAGGTGAGTAAGTTAAACCAGGTTCCTGAAGCCTATAATGGTGCAGAGATAGGGGATTTTACTGGAAGCTTGTGGATGCCTTTAGCCTGCAAGTGTGTCAGATTTTTCACTGAGATATGAAAGCATAATGGCATAGTGTCATTAACGCTTTCAATGCAGTAGTAATGTGTAATGGTCCAGAACCAATTTAATTTCAAAGACGACTCTATGTGTTGTAAAATGGGACCCATTTTGGGGACTTATCCAGCATCCACTGTAATCAGTAGTTGTTTTTTTTTTCCATTGGTGCTAATAAGATATGAGTATGGTTCAGGGATTGATTTATTCTTTGATTTTTTTTTTTAAATTATTTTTGTCTCCCGGTTTTTTTTCTTTTTCTATACTTGGAATTTCTTACGACTGTCTGTTTCCTCTCCCTGCACTTTTTGTAAATTATGGAGGTCAGTAAGCTGCAAAGTTTTTGCATACTTGCTTTTGAATTTCTGGCTCATCCATGTTTGGAAGTTTTTCGATTTCCTGTATGCTTTCTTGCAGGAGTCTTTGCCCTCACTGCTTTCTGTTTGTGTAGATGCATTACTAGTGCATATCTGTCTGTTTAATGCGTACAATGATTATGAGTTTTCCAGTTTTACCCTAATATGACCTTGTGGCAATGGTCTGTGTCCTTGCTGGCTCCAAGACAAGGTGTTTGTCCTTCTCTGCATGCAGAGCTGTCAGCACAGCCTTTCTGTCAGAATGCAGAGGCATGCGTGCTCTGGGCTAAAGATACTACGATGGCATGGTTCTCACCCAGCATCCTTTGGAGTCTGACTTTGAATTGGCAATATTATTTCAAAACACATTTGTGATAACAGTCCTTAGTGCATGTGTAACTGTCAGACTTGAGCTGTGCTTAGAGGGAGGTTGTGAAGTGTGTATGTGTTCCTTTTGCTGAGGAAATCCTCTATTTCCTCCATTTGTATTTGAGGTAGGTAGATGTTTGTTCTGTGGCTGTGATACCCCCCTGAATTTTCCTTCCCCAGAGCCATTTTTTAATCTTCCTCCATTAAACAATTTCATTTCAAAGATTTTTTTCCAAGCTGTCATGTGTATTGGGTTTATATGAGTTACCTTCCAATCTGGGCCTTTTCTCTTCTGTATTGAAATTGAGCCTGTCCCTTTGAATGAATTCTGTTTTATTACCTCTTTCTTTCCTTTGTTTTGATTATACAGTGTGACATTATAGATACTATTATAAACAGAGAGTGGAGTTGTTGTACAAATAAAATGATCATTAATCAAATTATCATAATCCTTTTTTTTTGTGGAGAAGGCGACACTGTGCCAGGTGAAGATGCTACTGTATTTTAGTTCTGCATGGTATCAATGTTTCTTTTCACCGTTAGCAAAAAAATTGCACCACTTAGGATCTAACTGTCCTTGTTTGAAGCCCAACTATGTCTGCTCACCTCAGCGTCAAGTCTTATTCTTCATTTGTCACACAATAATTTTGTGGCTTCTTTGTTGTAAAGCAGGGGCTACAGAGTCACATTGTTAAGTATAGAAATGGAGTGCCTTACCACTGGTCTAACAGGCTGCTGGCTGCTTCAGGAAGGAGCTCCTCCTCTGGGCTGACGGTTATGAATCACAGACTCTGGCTCAGGAGGATTTTGAGGTCCAAATCAGTGGAGCCTGGGAAAATACCCTGGGGCAATTATCCTGCATACTTGCTCTGATCATGCAATTCTGTCGAGACTTCTGCAGGCCACAGAGAGAGGGTTTTGTATTAGATGGATCTGTGGTCTTCCAGACTTATGAATCATTATAAGTGAAGAAGTGTGGAGGTTGCAAAGGGAATCTATAGTGGGGAAAAAAACATCCATCGTGGTCTGGCATAAGAGCTAGCTAAAACTTGCTATTGCATTTTTGTGACTTTCCTAAGTTTAAATGGATCTTTGAGAGAGAACAGTTCTCTAATGCATCTTGGCATGATGATTGTCATAATAGTTGACACAGTGATGTCAAAATACTAGAAGGAGGGTTTCCAGTAGAACTGTATTTAAATTCGATTAATACCTTGATACAAGGGAACAGCTCTGATTAGGCTGTTGAACCATGGTAATTCCCTTAGCCTGCTCCGAAGATTCACTTGCAGGAGAGACTCATGGAGCAGGCTGTGAGCAAGGTGAGTTTCCATAGTGAGCCACAGCCTGCAGGTTCAATGACTTTATAATAAAAAGTTAAGTTTTGCCATATAAAATCCATTGATGGAAAAAAAATACAATTTGAAACTTCTATTGTCATATATTACTTTGTGATTACCTAAGGGTACAGCATTGCGCAAACAGGTTACATGGGCCATTGGATTGCTGAGGCCCTGGGCAAAGTGGTGACATTCTGTAATTTTGTACCCTGTGTTCCAGAAAAAGTGTGTGTTTTTTTTTTTTTTTTTTCTATATAATAAATACAGTGTAGGCCCTGAAGGGAGGCAATATGGTTTGGTAATAAAATTCTCCTTCAGTAGCCCGAACAGGGATGAGGTCAGTAAAGTTTGTCCTGTGAGATGGTTATATAGTCACCCATTTGAAAAGAACTTGGCTTTATCTAATACGTTTTGCGGTGGATAAAAAGTTTACATCAGAAAAGCCAAGCAGTAATTCTGCATAAGCTGACATCTTTCTGATGAATTTTTCAAATCGCTTTTGAGTAATGGAGAGTAGAGCTGGTGATGTTCATTAAGGTTTCAGAGAAGGAAAATGAAGACTGCATATTTTGGTAATGCTCAGATGCAGATCATATTGCTTCTGTCAGCGCTTGTCAGCAAGTCTTCAGTGGATATAATATGAAAATGAGGTTAGAGAAAATGTAGCAGATAACAACCAGGAAAGTTTAATCTTAAATAAATTTTCACTGAACTAAACTGTACTGTGTACAAAGAAAGAAATGTGAGTAAAAAACATTAAGACTGCTTATTGGGAGTACCTTTAAAACATTTTGACAGTCCTACTAATATAAAATTTTATCAACACTCATGTGATTATTTTTAGGTAGCTCCTTACTAGAGTTGCATACTGCTAGAAGTTTGACACTGAGCAATGAAAAGCTTGGGGCTTTGTACTGTTTTTAAAAAGAATAAGACTTGATTTTCTGTTGTGCACAGACAGGACTTGAAATGGCTCAGTTTAAAATTTGCTCCCTTTTAAAGGGACTCTGACGGACCCGCATGTCGCAGCTACCTGGGTGCTTTGTAGCCAGTGACCTTGTAAATTTATCCATGTAACTCTTACGTTTTATTATGCTATAGTAAAATACAGAATCTAGGCTTGCAGTGTTGGGGTTAGAAGCTGGTTTAACAGTTTTATCTTTGAGATCAAGGTGAAAATGCTTTCTTCAATTCTCCTTTCTTTAGCGATACTGGAACATCTCTGAAAAGTGACAAAAATGTGCTGTAGGTATAGAGGAGAAATCTTTCTTTTTCATCTTAATATCAAAGAGTTTTGTGATTTTCACATAGTCTTGATACCCTGTGTAAAAACTGTGTGTTCTCTATGTGGCTTAATTTGATTCAGCCTGTGGTATTTGCAAGCCACCCAGCATAGTACAATGAGTTTTAGCATCCAGTCAGAATGACTAGAAGAGGTCTAATAAAGCTAGTCTTTGTGTGCTTTTCTATTTTTAAAAACAATTAAACGTCTTTTTTCTCCTCTTTGTAGATACACTATAAGGAAGAGTTTGAAAAATCTAAGGGCAAGTGCATATTTGTACCTGACACCCCTCAGCTAAAACATGTGAAAAGTCTTGGTGCTTTTCTTTCTGAGGTAAGACCCAAAAGACTGCAGAATTTTCTTTTGCTACTTACTCCTCCTCAAAACTCTCTGAGTTGAAGATGGGTGTTTTTCAGGGGAAGGAGGGTTTATTATACAAAACAATTCAGTTTAAGAATTAAATGAGTTAGAGAACTGTATTACTCACACATACAGCATGAACTAATGACTTAATACTAATTAATAACTTAGAGTGGTATAACACTTTTTTTTGAGGGTTATATGATACTTTATGGACAGTTCTGAGAAGAAATGGCTGTCCCATTTTAAGATGGATAAGCTTAGAGCAAAAGAATTTCTTGTTAGTTAGTCAGGAATGACAAGGTATGCAACTTAGACCTGTGTGTAGTTGCCCTGCTGTGGAGCATTCATAGCCTTACTACAAAGCAGGAGAAAAGAAGGAACATTGATCACTTTGGCCATCAGTGAGGGAGCTGGGGAAGGGACCGGGTAAATGCCCTCTCCATGTGCATAACTGCCTGTGCATCTATGTGTTTTGGGTGTGTTTTTAAGCCCTTTGTGCATGTGTATTACTGCAGTGGCAGAATTGGCATCTAACAGAGCACAATTTACCACCAGCTCTTCATGTCTCGGGTATAAGGTGTCATCAGGTTGCATCTTTTATTATTTTAATAGCTGAGAAAAACATTAGGAGTTTTAACTGACAGACAATTGCTTTTGTTGAGGAGTTGTTGGTTCTGAGTGATTCTTCTGTCCTCATGATCCTTGGAAAGCTTAATTTTCTGCTGCCTTTTTTTTTTTTTTTTTTTTTTTTTTTTGGTGAAGGACATTCCAATATGCCTAGCTGGCGTTATGTAGGTTATATACATTCTATTTATTGTCTATGATATATCTGTTCATGATATTTGCTTGCTGTACACCTACATCCAATATAAATGCATCTGATATTTTTGTGCTATTTATCTTCATATTTTTGAGACAAAATAACTTCCAAATTGCTTATATAAGACAAAAAGATGCTATAGTATAATTTATAAAAATACAATATAGTGATCAAATCTATAGAATCCTTTTTTATATATCAAAGAAAAGCTGCTAATCATTAAATGAATCCGATTTACAGGTAGAAGGGTATTACGCCCTTTATAAAATAAGCTATCTTTCGTATTAACCAACTTTTGTATGCTTTGTGGCTAGACTCATTACCTAAACCAAATAATGTGATGGATGGCTTCTCTGGTAAATTACTGACCTCTAGTGTCCCATAGCCAGTTTTGGTGAAACTTGAGTACTTCCAAAATTGTCTCTTGGTAGCATGTTTACTGACATGAAAAGGAGCCCTCTGTTCAGGAGAACATCAATATATACTATAGCAAATTATTGATATATAGAATTAATCTCTAATAATAGTAAGTACTAATAATAGTACTATTACTGTACTAGCAATAATACAGTAAGTTAATGACTTTAGACAGCATAATTTCAGGTATTGTTTGGTATTTATGATTACTTGCAAACTAATCCCTCATATTATTGTTGGTTTTGACTTTTAAAAACTTTGGTCTGGAGGAAAAAACCCTCACATTTAGAACTCTTATTCTAGTCTGTCACAAGACCCTTAGGAATTGCTAGTATTGAGCATTGGAGAAAGCACAGGAGAAATAAAAGGGGATATAAAAATGAATATGTAACTTGAATAGATAAGGTAGAAATGATAACTAAAATGCCAGCTTCAATGTTCATGCCTTTTCCAGTTAAATTTTAATGCTATTACATACTAATCGATAAAATATTTCAGTACAGGTTTCTCCTTGCTCCCGTTGTGCAAAACTTTGAAAAACAGAACAAAAGTTGTCTGGAAATGATATAATAAACAATATCTGCCTTTCTCATCTTATATAATACTTTATTCCAAATCCTTGAATTTAATTAGCTGATACTTCATGTAGTTTTGTTAATTAGACACCATGCATCTAAATTATTTTCAAGTTATTATTTATAGATCTATTTTTGCTTGATAGTTTAGAAGACAGTAATAGATCTTTCCCAGTTCTGCTAGTCTTTATGTCATTTTATTTGTCATAAAAAAACAGTATGTATTATGACTATTTTGCTTCATTTGCATTACATGTCATCTTTTTCTCTTCTGTAGGTGAAGTACAAAGGGGCTGCTAAGAAAAATCTTTCCAACTCACTGTATCAGCAGATGCCAGCCACAATTGACAGTGTATTTGCAAAAGAATTAACCCAGCTACAGAGCAAGGTGCCATTTTAAAACAAAAAGACTATTGTGGTATTAATTGCATGACTGAATATTACCAATCTAAAAAGTACTTTTGAATGACTACTTGATTGCCTGTCTCATTGATTTGGGTCAGTTACTTAGGTGGGGTTTATCAGCACATCAGAATAATGTCAAGAACTCACAGTTAAAATATTGAGAATCCAACTCATTATGTTTGTTAAATACAAATTTAAAAACAGGCAGTCTGTTCATCAGTCCAACAAAAACCATGCATGCAATTACTTAATACCATGATGTTGCATTGTGCTTAGGGGAGAGAAATCTTAAACTGCAACCGTTTCAAGTTAGGTGACATAATAGATTTTTAAAACTTAAGCAAAGTGAAAAAGAACACTGTTAAGAACTGTTACAGCTGCTCACAGGTAACAGTAAAAATATGTTTTATGTCATTAATAATCCACATAGGACCAGTCAATCACAACAAAATTTAGAGAATTTCAAGCATAAATTCAAATATATTGAATATAGTGCAAAACATGCTAACTGCCAGTAACATAGTAAATTGTAGCTGTTTCTGTAGGCTTAGAAATAGTAACCATAATGTAGAATCCCAGGTTCCATTGATTTCAAAGAAATTGTATTAAATATGCATGAAATTGTAAATTTTCATTGTTACTCATTACAATTACAGCTGATAAGTCATTGTTTTTTATCCAAAGGCATTCCTGTTGCCTTTGGATAGGCTTTGGAAGAACAGCCTCTTGTTCTTCTCTTCACTTCTCTCAAACGTGTTAGTAACTTTTAGCTTAATACTGCAAATTAGTGAAATAAGCATATTCCTAAAGCTATATTATGGACTCTATCCCACTATTTATTCCAATAATGCAGCAATTTTATTTCCCAAACAGGGAAAAATACTTAGAATAAAAGAAAACACGGAGTTCTAGAGACTGTTTGTAGAAATATGCTTTGATTTATAGCTAATCAAGACTGTAATAAGCAAATATAATAATACAAAATATAATATTTTGTATATTACTCTTTATAGGTTGGAGTGGAATAATATACACTCAAAGTGATGAAATAGCTGAAATGACATTAATGAGACATTTCATTGTAAAGTGAGTGATTACAGGAATTACAATAGAAATAAATTGCAAATTAAACTTGTATAACATTTTAAAACAGTTGGCTTGATTTATAAAACATTAGTTAACTAGTTTTCCACAGGATTTACTTCTGGATTTATTCCAAATGAGTACGTTCCACATTAGTTTACGCAAATGAGGTTAATTAACGCTGGTGATGTGGCAGAAAAGATAATGAACTGAGATTAAAAATCAATGCACTTGAGTCAAAAAAAAAAAAAACTCAGAAGGAAAAGACTGGCATTTCATTTCATATTTTTGAAGGTTTTGTTTACTCATCCAACAGTCATGAAGAAATAAATATACATATATGAGGAGTTACAGTAAAGCAGAAGCACTTCCTGTAAAATTCATACCGTCCTCTCAGGAATAGATGCATTATAAATCATAATGTACCAGAAAACATAAAGATATGCTGACACATCTTTCCAACTTGTGGTTACTGTTGCAACGGACCTGAATTTAATGCTACTTTCAGAGAGATCCTGGGGGATTTTCTAGTGGAAAATCTTCTCTACACTATTCACATCTAATCCATATTGTGCCTATCACTGTGGTACCTAAACAGCTAATATAAGGATTTAATATTTCAACTGGGTCAGGGTACGGCAAGGAGGATTTCTGGTGCATCTTCCTAGCTGGGATTGTAAATTTTCAGGTTATCAATTTGGCAAAGGGAAGCAGAGTGAGTGCAGTGCTGGCCAGCCAGTGCCCTGACACTTGCAGAAATGCTGCTGGAGACCCAAACCTATGGCCTGTTTCTCAGTTATACTGAGTTGATTTTTTAAATAGCTTCAAATAGGTTCTGGTTTCCAAAGGTGGAGAAAAAGTATGCCTGCATGTCCTACTTCCTGTTTCCATTAGAACGTGTTGACTCCGTTGGTTCCCTCCCAATGCTATGTGGATGCCAGGCCTAGTGCTGTTGCGTTTGTTGCCAGCCATCACAGGCGCTTTCCGTGTTCCTATTCCTTTTGCTGATAAAGGATTATGGAGATACGTTCCCACCTATGGCATCTGTTTACTGTCCTCTCCAGAGCAAATACCCTCCAGTAGAGCTGATGCCTACTCTGCTGTTGAACATGGCCAGCATTACTTCACATGTCAAGGACAGCACAAGGCCCTGTTGGGTGGCTCTGCTCCTCCTCCCAAGGAGCTTTTTGCCTGTACTTGCCATGTTGGTGCATGTTGTTGTGAAGATGGACAGGAAAGAAGACAGTCTTCCTCTGCTTGTTGATTTTCATTTAAAAAAAAAAAAAGGAAAAAGAAAAGAAAAAGAAAAAAAACTCAAACCAAAGCAATAACCCAACAAAACCCACATTTTTACTCTTTTGTACCTTAAACAGAGGTGGCCTAAAAATGGAAATAAATACCTAGAGAGAAAGAAATCCATCCAAAATGTGGACAAAAAAAATGAAACTTTTGAATCAAAAAATATCATCACATTGAAAAATCTATTACAGTAGAGTGAAAAGGAGGCTTCATATAACTTCACATGTTCAGGCAGCTTATATAAGTTTCATCTTTTTTCCCTTGAGTAGCAAAAATGATGGTAGCTTTCTTAACGGTGGGGGTTTTATCCCTATTACTCTTTCATCCTGGCGGTCCTCAGGATAAGTCAGAAAACAGTGTTCTGTCCCCTCAATTCAGCCTCTCTGCAGAGATCTCACCAATTTCATTGTTCATTGCAAACAGAAAAAGTGCAGTAGAAAGAGCGGTCTAATAGGGAGCCCCCATTTTGATTTTCCAGAGAAAAAATGGACATTTTCTGGAAAAATTGCAGTTTTCTTGAGGAAAATATTTCTGAAGAAAAAAATGGATTGTTACTAGCTTTATGCCATTCTCCCTTCTTTTTTTCTGTCTCAACATTTTCCCCTTTTTTTTTTTTTTTAATAAGATGTCACAAACCATGATAATGGTATTTAGAATGGCTTGGGGAGGAAATAATATAAATAAAAAGAGGGAAAAAAGTGCTTTATCACTTTATTTCTGCCATAGCAAGAGATTGCACTGTTTCTCTTCTTATCTTATAGGAAGAATCTAAACCAAACTGAAGGCAGTTTAATTTTCTCATTTGTCCAGTGTTGCAATATCTCAAATAGTAACTATATATCAATGCTCAACAGTGTCTTCTTTCTTAAAGAAGATGAGCCAACTGAATCTTAAGTAATTTTTTAAAGTTCTAGAGAAAGTTTTAGGATTTTTCTTACTTATGAACGGAATCCTTTGACTTTCAGATTTTTCTTTATTATTGTATAGCACTTTTTTTGTGGTTTGTTGCATAATTTATGGACATCTCCCATATTCTCTGATTAATGAAATTCTTCATTTTCACTTTTTTTTATTCTTTTTCTTTCTCAATTCTGCTTTTGTTTCTTATAGCATCTCACATTCAAGGTTTCTTCTTTTCTAACATGGCAAGTACTTACTAATATCCTGGACTTCATTGGTTTTTTTAAATGTCAGATAATCTAATTCCCAGTCTGGAGATTAAACTAGCATTTTCTGTTTTCTTGAACAATTCCTTCCACAAAATCCTACATTAAAGATTTTAAGTTGAGAGTTCAGCTTAGTTCCCGTTGAATAGGAAATATAAAAATAATAAAAAATGCATTTAAAATATCCTAAATTATTCCAAAACAGAGAATGAGCAAGAGTTAAGCTAAAAGTCTTCCTTAATACAGCTCTGTGTTGACACAATGGTGTATGGAAGATAGATAAGAGAAAAATAATGCTTCCTAATCAGTTCACTATGAAATAATACTCACTTAAATAATTGTATAATTATTGTCCTAATTGTACTAAATAGGACCACAACAATGCAGAAGTTATGTGAGTGACCCCTGCTACTTGATCCCTGTAGAGTACTGTGATGCATATGTATATTTGATAATTAAAATTCAGTTTAGCTATAGTTTGGAAATTTAGCATGAAATGGGAAGTGCCGAATGTACCATGTATAAGCATGGTAATGTGTAAACAAGAGGTCTAAAAATACTGTGAAATAATCACCATAAACACACTTCTGTGTTTGCTTACCAGTACTGGAGCTGATTTACAAGTATGGGAATTTTTCTTTATACCTGTCCAAGTGACTTCCTATAACCTGACTGATTTTTGATTTGATTTGCTTTTGTTTTTTGATGCTTTGAGTGCACAGACCATTTTGTCAACATAGAAATATAGATGTTGAGGCAAAGTGTTAATATAGTAAGATACCTATGAACTACTCGATTTCGGAAGTAAGGCCTCCTTTTCAGAATTGTATTCGGTGGGGGACATCTTAAAAGTGACTGTGTGAACGAAAAGCAGCAAAACAGTTTTTGAGACTTGTATTTATAAAGCAGTTACAATTTTGCAGCTGATTATCCACTAAAGAAAGTGTTGCTAACAAAACCGAAAAATGAAACAAAAAGTGACTTCCCAAGCTTGATCACATTTTGCAAAGGGGAAAGCAAATACTCTTTAACAAAACTGAAGCAACACTAGAAGTTTTGTTTATTTCCCCAGAGACCTAATCATTTTGGATTTACATTGTGTCAGCAGATGGCACATTTTATGTTTCCTAATCTTATACTTGCATTCATACAGTAGCAGCGCAAAAAATACTTTTTCTCTTAGCTTTCCAGCGTATATATCATTTTGTAATCTGAGTTAGTCAGTACAGAGACTTCTATATTGCCTTGGGCATCCTGATCTGCAGCTTGGATGCAATCTTGCTGCCTTAAACATAAACAGATGTGACATTTTCTCACAGTTCTTGGTACCCTTTCCTAAAAGTAGCTGAATCACCATACTGAATCCTGCCTCAAAATTTTCACAATATTCTTCCCTGCTCTTTAAGGTTTTAATTTGAAATCCTCCTCCTGATCAGCTTTCAATCATTTTTAGTATTTGCTATTTTCTTAGGGATTATTTTAATGCTTGCTCCAGAGAGCTATTAGAAAATGATTTTTCTTGATGTTTGCTGCTTCTTCAGGCAGCCAACCTGGTGAATTTTCTTAATGTAAGCATAAAAGCTTATGATAAGGATAAGTGCAATTTCAGCTTTTTGAGGCAGTTTTCATATGTGTTGTGTGAGTATATATGTAAGTATAACAAGTAAAGCGAAAGCTGGATGAATGCCCAACTTTCAGCCCAGTTTCTATTATAAAAATAATTTTATTTATAAACTCACATTCCAAATCCATTTTCCTTTACAATGTGTCACTTGAATGTAAATATTATTTTTCTTTGTGAATCTAAGGGCGAGTCAGAATGTGGATTGTGCTAGTAATTTCTTAACAGTGCAAGAAATAGATGTTTGACCTATATGTAATTCATGTAAACTATTTATAAGGAACACACAAGACTTTTTCTTTTAATCTGGACACAGGAAAAAAAACTCAGAAAATGCTTACTTTACTAAGGGATTCAAATATATTTTGACAAAAATTCCTTTTCCTTTCACTTTTCTCTGGGCTTTATTTTTGGTTTCTTAAGGCTGCTTTTCTCTATCTGTATATGTACACTTCCTTGTTTGTACTTGCTCTTCTTTTAAAATAATAGACTTGGAGAAGTCTCTCTGCTGACTGTGCCTCATGTGTCTGTTTTGAGTAGAAGCTGCTATTGTTTCAGGGTTCTGCTTCCATTAAGAAGCTTTATTATTACTTTTTTTTTTTTTTTTTTTTTTTTTTTTCCTGAACGCAGGCACAGGAATACATTAGGTTTAGCCCAGCTCATAATGATATACCTGCTCTGCTGAGCTCACTGAAGTATACTGTTGGTGTTTTTTAGGTTCTCTATAAACAGAAGCATGATGCTGAAAAAGGAACTTCAGATTATGCACATATGAAGGAGCCTCCCGATATTAAACATGCCATGGAAGTCAATAAATACCAGAGTGATGTAAGTATCTCTCTCTCTGGATTTAGTTCACTGCTTTTGGGTTGATACACCTATTATATACAACTGAAAGGAACTGTACGTGGTATATTTTGATATTCATTAGTGTTTTTTTTTTTTTTTTTTTGCTGTAATGTATTTTCTTCTATATTTAGAAGTAGTATTATGTGACTTTTAACCTAAAGTGCATTGGAAAGTGTTAATTATTATTTATTGATAGCAATAATTATTGTTAAATATTATCAGTATGAAACAAAATTACAAAGAAAGGCTTGCTGGAATCATATGTACTTACTTGAATCCTAAAGCTGTATTTACATAATACTCTTCATTTACATAAACAGCAGTGTGGTTTCAGTATCTTTTACTGTCGGCATTCGTATAGTTCTGTGAGGGGTCTCTCTATAGAGGAGAGAAGAGGGATATTTTTGCCCTGATCTTGGACACTTTTATGCACATGAATAACTTTATTCCCATCTCATGAATAAGTATCTAAATGAGTTTCAAAGGACAATTCATGGCTGAATTTAGAGAACCTGAGCCACAGAGTTCAGTTTGATGCTTTGAAGCATTGTTTTATGTGGTTGATGAAAGTAGTTGTTCATAATTTACAAACAAATTAGAGTATTTAGGAATATTTCTTATGTTTTTTTTACTGCTATTTTTTGAATCATCAGGTTTTCACAGTATAAAAGTATAATAATTGTGTTTATGTTTTTTATTAGTATCGAGTGAGGTTTGAATTCATGGTCTCTTACGCTAGCCCAATATGTCATTGTTGGCATCAGAAGTACTGGGAGGATCAGTGTTTTGAATTATAAAAATGCATCTTTGGGGAAAAATGTATGCTAGTTTTAGGTTTTACAAGAGGTTACTTATGAAAAATGTGAATTTTAAGAGAAAATTGGTTGGAATAGTGAGATCATTTTAAAGGGAACACAAAATCTGTAAGAAGAGCCAAAAAGTAAATGCCTTCAAAACTAAGGTCCATTTCTATTGTTCATATGTAACAAAATCAAATCAGTTAGGTATGCGATTTTATTCCTCTTTTATTTCTCAGACAGCTTGGGTATTTGTTTGTTGGAAATAATATAGAGAATGAAGCTTTGAATTGACTTTGAATTATCCTAAATGTATCTTATCTTCTGTATGGACAATGTAACAAACACTATTAGTAATGTAGGCAGAAAGCTAAAGTCATCCTTAGAAATATGTCCATACGTGTAGAAACTTGACAGCTGGCCACTGATGGAAAGGCTGCTGGAAAACTTCAGGGAAGCATTATGTTTGAAGAATAACTTCTTCTACTGCTGGGAAATACCTGAGCAGGAACTCCCAGAGGTAATTTGCAACGTGCCATGATTACAGAATTCCCTCTTCCTGTCAGACTCTGGCTGTCTCTGCTGTTGGGAATGTCAGGATGTCAGATTGACAGAGGATAAGAGCTGCAAACCTGAAATCCACTCCTCATAAGCAGGAATTTGGTTTTACTTAACAGGAGGAATGATGGTGGTGTACTAGGGCAGGAAATAACATTGGGAAGAGAGGTGGGAATCCATCTCGGAGTAGGTGGTGGGATCACGAGGAATATGAAACTATTTTTTGCATCAGATTTTTCACTGTCTGTGGATTAGTGTGCAATTGACAAATTGGAGAATCCCAATGCAAAAACCACTCCCTATACACTACAGCTGTACCTCACTCCTGATAGAACTAATGAGAGCAAGGTACAGATGGGTGAGTAAATTAAATTCGCTTTTCTTTTACTCTTACGGCAAGGAAAGAAAGACAAAAAGACAAGCACAAGAGGTGGAGGGTGTTTTGATGAAAGATAGCTTTTAACAGCATGTTAAAAATAATGAAAAAATATGAAGGGAAGTATTCTCAGCCTAGATAAGCTTGAAAACCACGCAAACAAATCTTCCAAAACCAATAGAAAACTCAAACCAGTTAGTTTCACTCTAAGAACTGCATTTTTGTAGTTATTCAAAGGGAGCTGTGATGGGATGCAGATACACTGTTTTTACATGGTAAACATGGAAGTTACGTATATTCTATTATTGTTCAAGGGAGTTATCCAATACTGTGGGTAATTACTTGAGCACCATGTTGAATGCTTCTTAATGGATTTCTTGTTTTATAAATAAAGGTTTAATTAGGACTACATGAGTTTTTGTGTTTCAGGCAGAATACAGAATAGTAAGGATCCTAAATGTGAAATATTTGTCTCCTGGATCTTGGACTATTTGCAGAATCATGGCCTTGAGAGGTGCAGTGTAGAAAGGGAAACTACTGAGGGAATAGCAGGACAAAGCTCTTTTATCCACCACTCAGTACAGTATACCTATGGGAGAAGAATGCATGTTTACCTACAATGGGCTGCCAACTCAATTCAACCTTTTACATGCAGGGTTTGCATCTAATAGGATTAGGATGTGTTTAAGACTATTTACTCAGCCTTAAAATAAGGCTGACATTTATACTCAACTGTGTGAAAAGTGCAATTTCCTTCAAAAATTAAGACTGTATTCAGCTTACAATACGTTGGTGCTGACATTTTGAAACTGTCATGTGCTGTAGACCTTCACACCACTTTGAATATCATTAACACACTGTATAAGAGTGGGTTGAAGCTGCATAATAGGGAAATACTTTAAAATCTCTTGAACAATGCGATCATGTATGAGAAAAACATCCTTATTCATGCTTCCACTGAGGGAAATTGCTCTCAAAAGAATAAAAGTGACTTTTTTAATGATAGGGAATTGAAAAATTATTTAAATACTGTATTAGGTGAGTTTGTCCAACGTGAGTACTTTTCTCTGTAAATTGTGTTTTTATTTTGTGAGAGGAATGTTCATGAGGGGCCTTTGCCAACAAAGGCATTTGAAGAACAGTGAAGGAAGAACTATCAGGCTACCTTATGTCTGCATTTTGTTGATGTCTTTTATCTCATCTGGGAATTTCTAAACTTGGGTCAAAAATTAGATGGTGGTCCAAAGAAAATTGTGTCTCACGAAATAGTGGTTTTCCTTATGTGTAGCTGAGAACAAAACAGATTGAAGAAAGAGAGTAGATGAACAGCAGAACTAGATGATATTTTTTTTAAGAAAGGAAAATATTGTCCCAGGGTAAAAGCTGCACACTGTGTTCTGTTAATATACTCAAAGGTATGGATCCCAGATTTGCTTATTCCAAGCCATGATCTGTCACAGAGCACCCTGAGTAGCAAAATAATGTTAAGGCTTTACAGAGCAGTTTACATATTCTGCTTGGCTAAAATTACTGTTTCTTCTCACAGCATTATATTGTATGAAATAAGCACATTGTTATTCTGATATAAGAAAGCCAGGAAAGACTCATCTGTGAGTATCTAAAGGGTGGTATGCAGATCTGAGGTCAGCACCCTTGTTCTTATGCTTATATTCCAAGCAGTGCTGCTTTTAAAAGGTTTTGAGAATTAAGCAAACATTTACTATATATGTATGCTTTTTTCAATACAAGTTATATCAGTAGCAGCAATTTATAATGTCCCACTGACTTTCTAAATTTGATTATTTAGGAAGTCTGCATTGTCTTTGACGTATGGCTTTTTCCCTGTTCATAATTTTGTGCAATCACAATCCATGCACAAATGAGCAGATCTTAAACTGAGTGTGCTTAAACAGCTTCAATAACATCCTAGAATTTTTCAAGTTTGTTTGGATGCAGCTCATGTTAAAGCAAGCCTTGCTTCTCCTGGCTCTCTGCTTAGTGTCTACGTTAGAAAAATCACCTTACACTGACTAACTTTCTGCTGACAGTGGTTGTCAACAGCAGGTCCCCCTGGGCTACTTCCAACTGGTGCTGAAAATGATGTGTTTACTCCTGTTGTAATTGGGACCAATCAATTTTCAATCCCATTACTAGCGGGACTGACTGCATCAATCTGTAATGGGCCAGAAAGGTGTTTGTCTCTTCTACATGAGCGGGAGAGGTAGCTTTCACCACCATTTGAGCTGGAAACCAGAAGGGTTGTTGCCATTGATGATTTGCACCAGCTAGTCATTCTCAAGTGCTGCTGGACCCCAAAATGAAGCAGAGAGGGAAGGGGCAGCCACCCAGCTGACAGATGGATGGTGAGCAGACTTGCTGCCATGTGAAAATACTGATCAGGGACGAGCAGCCAGAGACAAATTCTCTTGCTGGTAGCTGCACCTAGCTCCTCAGCAGCCTCCATGTCCATCTCAGGAAAGCAAACTGCCACCATAGCTTTGTGCGCATCCCCTCACAATTCATTCTGGCTCAGAGTTGGAATGAGAAAGGAGACAAAATATTGCAGGAAAGGCCTGAATCTTTTAAGCTGATTGAGTCACTAAATAGTAGAAGTTTCCATTTCTTGTTTATGATCCTGAGGTGTTTTGTGGATATAAAAGAAATCTTTTTGCTGTGCAGCATTGCACCCCTGTGCACTGGCACTGTGGTGAAAGGTGAAGCATCTTCAGGGCTCTGTTGGGGGGAATGTATCAGCACATTCATCCTCAGTGGACCTCATGCCTCATCAGCTGGAGGCTTGGCCCTATTAAAATTAGTCTACTAATTATGAGCAAGGCCTGAAGATTTGCCATGCTTTGCAAAAGCTACTGGCAAGTCCAACTGTGTAATCACCATTGGGATTAAAGTTGGGAAATAGCTTTTGTTTAGATCGTCATTAGTTTTATGGTTGTTTCTTTTAAAAACAAATCAGCAATGTAACCACTTTTTAGTGCACTTTACAACACTTTAGTTAGTATTTGTAATCTAGGCCTGGCAACTTCAGAACTAAAAATGGTACAAGTTTTTGCCTGTGTGTGTGTCTTTCTTCCTCACATTTCCTCCTGATCTTTTGTAATTCTCCACTTAGGCCTTTCAGTGGTGCTCTAAGTTGTCAGTATCTCTGTTCCTTTTTCTTCTCTGAAAGACAGTTGGAACAGATGTTTCATATGTCTGCAGTCCTCATGAAAACGAGTAGTTCTTGAGCCCATGATGATGATTTTTGGTAGAACCTGAGCAACCCTTTGAAGTTAAGACTGAGTAGGGGCTTTCTGTAATGCCTTGAGGCATTAGGTCAGGATCCTTAAGTCAAGGTTTAAGTCCCTTGGTAAGAGGCTGAACAAACAAAGAAGAAAAGATGATCCCTTCCCTGGGTATTTCTGCTGTTGCCTTTCCTGTTGCTTTCTCTTTTGCTTGAGCAGGATAAGTTTTCTCTTCTCCTCTTTTGTGGATGCCCCGTTTTTTCATTTGCTGCATGCCTGTGGGTGCCCACCCTGCCTGGTGGCTTAGTCCCTCCTCCAGCTGTTCCCTTTCTTTCGCAGAATAGCCAGAATAGCTGTGTAATAGAGGCCAGTGCACTGTCCCAATGGGAAAGGGTCAGCATCCAGGGATTGAGGTTATTCAGGAAATGGGAAACATATTTTTTCTTTCTTTGGCCTACCTCTGACAAACTACTGTTCTGCTGCATAACATTTTTATTCTCACCGGAGTATGACAAGCTGCAGAATGGAGCAAATATATATTGCAGACATTTGTAAAATGTTAGATGACTTTCCCTCAGACATAAGTAATAGGTATACTGGTTTAGGCGCAGGAAGAATAATAATTCACTCAGAGAAAGCTATAGCAATTGGCCTTGCATCTAGTATAATTGAAAATGGTGAAATATAAAGGACTGTCACTGTCTTGTTTTTCCCCTCTCTTCCCCTGAAATTAGCCACAGTCTATTATTCTATGTACTATATGATCGTGTCATTTGGGAGAAATAAGTGACCACATTTGCTCAACTTTATCACCAATCTTCTTGATTCTCCATTGTTTAAATTCACTCCATTCCTAATTTCTATTTTGAGCACATATGCTGGCCTTTAATTTGCAATTTACATGGATGATAGGGTGCTATTCAGAAACCTGTTTCTGCTGCCTTTGTGGTTTTCACCTCACCTCATGTGGTCATTAGGATGAACAGCATATAATTAACTAAATCCGTGTAAAGCCTTGAATTGCAAGTGCTTGTCTGTACATCTAATTTCTTAAAAAGAAAAACAAAACTCCAAAGCCTAACTAAAACAAAACTTGGTTTTAACACCAGCGGTTTTAACAAGCTATAAGAAGCAGGTTTTATTTTATTGGTAGGAGACAGTTTGGGCTGTATGGTTCCAACTTATCTATTTATTTATTTTACTCCTGATTATACTTGTATGTCATTCATTGTAGGTTAAAATTATAAGATCTTATTTGTTGGCAAGCAGCCAACAGAGTGAAGCCTATTTAGCTTGTCTTCTTAGCTGAAGCCATATGGATGCAAAATTACCTTCCCATTGCCTGTAAAATATTTGCCATGCTTTTTTTTCCAAAACATTTCTACAAACTATATTTATAGAGTAGTTGGGGCAATTGAATTTGTTACATGACACCAAGAGTAAAATGTTGCATTGGAAATAGGAGGTAGATCCACAGGTTCTAACAAGAGAAGCTTCAAGCTGAGGGGATCTCTGAGGAATTTGTGGTGGCGAATTACAGTGTTGGGAGGTATGGTAACTTGTTAAGTTGTAGAACAAATCTAAAAGACTCTCCCGTAAAACAGATATTGTGCTGATATTTTCTGTGGTGTTTATTTTCTGTTTTCTAACTTTTGGATAAAGCATCGATTTTTCAGATGCTTTTAACTACCAGTGACATTTTTTTTTTTTTTTGATTATTCAGAATAACTCAGTGAGGCAACACTTGGAAATTGTCTTGGATTGGCATATGTGCTACTGTAAGGAAGAGAATAAGTTTGAGGTTTTTAAGAGGAAAAAGGATATTTTGTGGCCTGGGAGCTTTGGAGCATCCCTGAGGTTTTTGCTGTTTCTCTGATTGCTTTATTAAATGGATAATATTTGGACCTCTCCTACCTGAGGCTTAGACTTCTGGCCAAAGTTTTCCATTAGTGGCTTCTGCCCAAAAAGATTCAATCTTGTACTCCATGTGCTGGAGCACTCAGCTGCCCTCTTCCTGTGGCTGTGTCAACTAGCTGATGAGTAGAATTGTGGGGAGCGAGGAGGAGGTTGTTGGTGTCATTAATTACACACCAGCCACATGGTTGTGTGTTACTGAGAAAGGTATTCACCGTGCTAGAGTTACAGTTTCTGTTCAGTGGAGCTGCAATCTGCTGGATGGTGGTACTCAGTTTCATAGTGGAGTTTTACATTATATTTTAAAATACGGTGTACCTTTAGAATGCCTCTGAAATTTAATGACAAAACCAGGTATTTGGGTCTTGGTAGTGATTTCTTGTTCTATTATGCATTTAAATAAAACTGATTTTCATTTTAACATTTTATTTTTATACTTACGAATTTCTTACTATGATAACCCGTGTTATCTTATGATCTTATGAAACAATCCCTATCAAGCAAGATTGGGTGGGAACAAACCATATTAGGCAATTTTACTGCATCTGGTAGCTGAGTTGATAAGTAACTCAAAGATTATTTATCAATGTCACTCTTTTTTTTTGTTGTTTTTTTTTTTAAATAAAAATGTTTTCTTTTTGGCAGGTGTCATACAAGAAGGATGTGCAAGATATTCACAGATACACTGAAGTGCTGAACAGGCCAGACATAAGGATAGCAACTGAGATAACAAAGATAATAAGCAATGTATGTTCTTATGTTCTTCCTTTACTTGATCTGTATGGTTTTTTTGCCTACTAATAAATTTATTCCAGTTACACTGAGACCATGTAGAATGTTGCTAAAATACTCAAATTTCATATCACAAAGAAAAAACTTGCAAATCCAAATCCGCTGTGTAAGTTAAAAGCATAATACCTGGCATGTTACAGAATTATGGATTGCTTCTGTTCTGATGTCAATAATACAAAATATGAAATTATTAGTCACTGTTTTAAAGGCCATGTTAAGCTTAGAAAAGTTGGGCTTTGTTTCCTCTTGGTTCAAGATAACCATACTCCAAGTGGTTCAGCATGTGCTGGTGTGCCATACTACTCTTCAAAAGGCGTACCAGGCCTCTTTTCACCTTTGCACAAAAGAAGGTTGCATCCTAGGCCTCACCTTTCCTCCTGGCCCTTTCTCGGCCAACAGTAGCAGGGAAATACGATTCCTTGCTGGCCGCCTGAGCGCCTCTTGCGTGGGGCTGTCCTGCCTCAGCCCCGCACTGAGATTCTTTTCCCTCCCCCTGTGACATCTACTAATGGATAGGTCAAGGAGCAATCTGAGAAGCAGTAAAGTGTGGTGCAGTTTAATGTTTTATTGTAGGATAGTGAAACAAGGTATGTATTAAAAGCTGCAAGACAAGATTTTAGACAACGGCTAGTAGTTTCAGGTGAGACTGAAACTAAGAGGTCTGAGATTTGTGTTGTGGTTACTCAGCATTTTATGAAAACCAGAAGCTTCTAATAGGTCTTGTGGTCAACACCCAGAGTTACTAATTTCATTTACCTTGCAGAGGCTTTGGGACTTTTTTTTCCCCTTGGTCTGTTGTTACGATATATATCCTTGCTAATTTTTAGGCAGTGGGCAATTTCATTTGTGATATTGCAAAGTACCTAGTGTAGATTCATCTGTACTCTTTTTTAATGTTGTTGGATTATAGAACAAATGTGCAGTGATTTGCATGGGAGGTAGTTCAGCTAGAAAGATCACATAACAACAACCCTGTGGGACTAATTCTGCTCTGCTACACCAGTGCAACCTTATTGACATCCGGGAATATTGCAATGGCAAAGCAGAGTGGAATTTGACCTTATATTTCAAAAAAGCTGCCTTTCAGCCTAGTTTTGTTTCAAGACTATTTTCAGCTGTTACAAATAATCTTGTGTAAACTGCAGACCATGTCTTAAGAAATGCTGAGCCCCTGTAACTCATTCGGCCTTGATTGGGAGCTGTGGGAGAACAAAATTTCTCAAGCTTAAGCTATGCATTTGTTTAAAGTTGAATCTGTGAATGCTGTGTATTGTATTTCAGAATAAATAAATATTATGTTGTTAATGAGCTGAAGCCTGAGAAGGTCTTTTTCAGAGCTGATTAGGACATTAGTGAGAGCAGTGTCAATGCAGGTCACTAAATGATACTTTCTTTTCTGTTAGTTTTAATGCTTACATTTTCTATGATAAAACAAAAGTAAACAATTTAATAGCAATACACGTTCATTTGTGATGATTTTTTTTTTAAGGCTGAGTACAAGAAAGGAAGGGGAGACATGAGTAAGGAGCCTGCTGTACTTGGAAGACCAGATTTTGAACATGCGAAAGGAGTTTCTAAACTTTTAAGCCAAGTAAGATTCTCCATCTCTTACAATGACTTCATTCAGATATCCCATTCCTAGTAATGCAAGAAAAGATTTAACTTTTTAGATTATTATCTTAAATTGCTTGAAGATAATGTTCCCAAACCCATTTCCTATAGAATAGCAACAATTGGTAAATTTAAGATACTTCATAGATACAGTTTTATGCAGAAATACAAGGGACTTTGTTACAACTTGGCCTTGGTGGGGGTGGTGACTGTTTGATTCATACAGATTATCTAGGATGTCTAAAATATTAACTGTATGTAATTTAGAGGCAAATTTTGCTGCTCATTCAGTTTGAGTGGAACCTTATCCCTTGATTAATCCCACTGAACTAACTGGGGTCTTTTGTGTAGCTGCTTGCTAATGTGAGTAATGGGATCTGAATTTGGGCTGACATGTAAACCACCCCGTCCCTCCCCCTGCCACTGAACCTTTTATGTACTACTTTCTGCTACATATTAACCCCAAAAAAGAAGAATGGCAGTGTTACATTAGTTCACAACTGAAAATAAGGGACTTGATATTCAGTTCCACCCTCACCCTTTTTTTTTTTTTTTTTTTTTGGACAATTCTGCCAGTATGGATCAGCCTTATATCAAAACAAGGGATTTTTGATTGCTGACCTGTTTTTTTTTTTTTTTTTTTTTTGGAATAGTTCTTTAATAGCTCCTTGCATAACCCTTGCTAGTAATACCCTCTGGCTGCATTTAGAGCTTTTCTAAACCCAGAAACAAATGCTTCCCTTCTATAGGAAGGGGATAACTCCCTTTGATTGGAGAGGGCTCTGTCAGTCTTCCCTGAGCTAGAAAAAACCTGAGCACAGGAGTGTATAGACTAGAACAATCTCTAAATCAGTGTTCTGCTACAACTTGTTGGGAGCTAGATACTAAAGACCTTCATTAGAACTAAAATACAATGAGAAGAGCATGTTGTAGAGACCAAACTGCAAAACTGTGCTGTCTGTTTTTAAGAAGCGGATCTGCTTTTGCTGCCATCAAACATTGAGCTGAAAGTATCTGCTGCAAAAATGTTCTCCTTTTTCATATTGGAACATTGTTAATTTTGAAGTGTTAATACTGCACAGAGAGATGCACTCCCTCCACACACTTTTAGTTGTTCTGTCAATGAGAATTTCAGTATCAAAATTAGATTGTTTTCCAAGTAGATTTCTTTCTCTTGATTTGCAGTGGGTTATGTGCTTGTATCTCTGCTGATGGGCAACCTGCTAAAAGATTCTTGGTCTTCTGTGTTGATCGTCATTCATGCTTGCAAGTTAACCTTTGCTGTCTTGGAAGAGCCAGTGCTCAGACCTGGCTCAAGCCTGAGGGTCAGTTGTAAAATGCCTGTCATTTAGAAACCTCCTCTGGTGTTTTTTAAAGGATGCCTTCTCGTTTGTATCTAGATGGAGTGCAGGCTCTATTTCTGCCTGGTGGCTGACTATGCACTCATTTCCTTGCAGCCTGTTGCAGAATGTGATGAGTTTGCAGCTATCTGCAGTCACAAACAGATCCAGGGCAGATCTCTTTCCAACTGCTCTCTGTCTCACCAAGCCTGGAACCACCAATTTTTGGTGTGATTAACAATCACAATGATCAAAAAATAGCAGCAGGATAATGGGCTCCTGCAGTCTGATACTGTGCCAGCTGCATCATAAGCTTCAGCCGTGCACTTTTTATCTCTCTCTCTCTTTTTTTTAAATATATCTTTTTCCTCTTTGACAATGCATGCAGCATGTGCAAAACTGGTAGCTTTGCAACAGAGTCACTCAACTGCCAGGAACTGGGGTGGCAGCAGTTCCGGTCCGATTTGTTCTGCAGAAGAGAACATGTGGTGCACAATTTAAACTTCATTAGCACGTAACTGGAGTCCAAATAGGACAGAAGCTGTGGCAGGAAGAGAAGAACAGTTGACAAAATGTAGTTTATGTGTAGTTTATTTGTAAATCAGATTCCCATTAATCCTGTTTCGTTCAACCTCTGTAGCCACTGGGCCTCATCTGAATTTTGTGATCCTTCCTACTCCTGTCTGCCTGTGCTGATATGGCTGCTGGCAGTTTGCAGGTGCAGGGAGAATCATTCGGCTGTCCCCACCTCCTTTGATAAGAGAGCCAGTGGCCATGAGCTGTCTGATGGTTTTATATATTATTTGAGTCATTACGGCACTTGGGCACACTGATCATGAATCAAAAGCATGCTGTACAAACACAGAGAAATGGAGATGACCCTGTGTCCAAAGGGGTGCACTGGGGCATGCACCTGTGCTGTGGATGAGGAAAGGCCCTCAGTGTGGGTCACCAGTGTCCACCCTCCTCATGCAACCATCATGGCACAGATTACAAGAATTAAAAATTAGTAAAGTTAGAGATCTCTTTATTGTCTGCAGATGTCCTGGATTTTAGGGTTTACCCTTCTGTATCTGTTTTGTGCTGATGGAAACATTAGAAACTTTTTTGTGCTGAAAGTTTATAATCTTCCTTAATAGCATGAATCTATAAGCTGTGACATGCAGAGAAATATTAGTTATTTGACCCTCACAGTAAATTTGCAAAGTTGACAACTCTGATGGATGTAATGGGAAGAGAAAATGATAACATGTTTTAATGTGGTGCATATGGGTAGGTAATTTAGGGAGTATAGTGAGCAGGAGCAAGAAGAGGTCAGGCAGTGTGGGTGTAACGAAGGGAGAAAGCAATCAAAGCAAGCAGGAAGGCAAACAAAGTGAAGAAAATAGTGTTAATGTTTGACTGGCTGTATCAAGTCAGTGCACCAAATCTCTCTTTTTCTGTCCCTGTGTCTCTTTCCATTTTGTTTTGTTTTATTTTATTTTAATTTTATTTTTTAAGAAAGCTTTTAACAACAGCAGTAGCAAAAATAAGAGCTCCCAGGAGCAGTGTATTTACCCACAGCACAAGGTAACCCCTTTCTGTTGATCTGAAAACAAATAAAACAGGAACTTTGCTTGTCCTTGTGAAAAAGGAAGCTTTTGTGTCATTTTGTGGAAGGTAAGTTGCATAATAGGGGATAATTTTTGTATTTTCCATCAAAAAAATCACTTGGTCTTCATTTAATTTTTATTAGATTTCTTAAAGCTTATGATACTAAGTACTTTCCTATAGTGTTTAATTGGCTTTAGAGTAAATAATTTTGGATTTCTTGTTTTATGCTAAATCAGGCTAGTGCTTGTTGTTTTGTGGGTAGAATGTTAGAGGTAAAATCTGTTTTAAAAATATGCCTTCTGTGAGATCATCAATAACAACATGAAGAACCTACTATTTTCTCTTTCTTTGTTTAAACTCTGGTAGTGTTTTTAGGAACCAATATTTTAATTTTTTGCTTTTGTTTATGCTCTGTTTCCTTCATTATTTAAGCTGTCTGACAGGTTTTTTTAAAATTTATTTTTTTTTCATATGGTCATGAGGAAATGCTTTAGCTGTGTCTGCTTCATTCTGGGATGCCAGTGGTTGAATGCTTCAATTTTTGTAGCTTCTTTGTAAATCTGAACAGTGGGTGATGTCATCTGCCTCTGAAATCGAGCACTCCCTGTGTGAATGGCTTTGAACTGCGTGTTTGATTTAGGAATGTTGCTGCAAAGCTTCAAAAGACACTGTTCTGTCCAGCTGCAGTTCTGACTTTTATAGGTTTTGGGCAAGGCCAATGAGAAGTTTGTTTATCCAGGCTTTTTTTAATACCATTTTGGTTTTCCAGGGATCTTGTTGTGTTAAGAGCTCGCACAGGCTGCAGCAGCAGTCGGAGCACCGTGTCCGCACATTTCTTTTAAATTAACCCCTCACTACAAACTCTAAAAAAAATAAACAGATATAAGACTTTAATTAAGAAAGTAAATATGAAGCCGTCATTTTAAGCCCTCATTAGAGTCAAACTTTTGGTTAACGATGAAATTTGTAGATAAGCTTTTGCTACCAGCTGTCATTTCTACTCCCACATTTTTGCTGGCTGTTCCACCAGGTTACAATGTTGCTAAGATCCCCCCTTAAGGTGTTTTAAAAAATCATTGATGAAGTTATTTTCCGTGCTTGTTTTATATTTTTTATTTATTTTTATTTATATTTTATATTTTATATTTATAGTTATTTTCCGTGCTTGCTTTCCTTGGGCATATTTGTCCTCTAATCAACATTCATAATTTTCTTCTGTTCACAAGAGAGCTACGATCTTGTGTGATTTCCATTTCGGTGACTCATTCCTTTGCTCCCAAGCCCCCACCATCCTGCACTTTCTTTCAAAAGGAAAATAGGAAAATGCAGATAAAAATGAAAGTAAATGTACATAGAGCTTTCAATGAGATGAATCCTCTATGACACGTTGGGGTTAAATTACTGCTGCAAGTGCTCTTGAGATACTGCCAGGGTCATCTGATATTACCAAGCTGCCTCTGGTTTGCCCCAAAGCGACTCGTGTTGAGGCTGGTGCAGGAGCTGAGGTAACAGTGGTGTGGGCTTGTGAGGCTGCATGCCCGGAGGGAGTGAGAGGTGCCTTGCTCAAACAGGAGCCTTTACACTGGCACCGCTGGGCAGTTTCCTTAAATTAGGGAGCCTTCTGCACTTCAGCATCAGGATACACTGTCCCTTGAAGGCTGGATTCCCTGACTCCCACTCTTACCTTCTGCAGCAGTGATGTGATCCAAAGTGACGCTAACTAGGATTTATTACTGAGGTCTCTGGATTGAAATGTGTTGGTAAAAAAAAAAAAAAAAAAAAAAAAAAAAAAAACATTGGAAAAAGAAGTGGCATGAAATAGCTGCAGCTGGAAGATGACAAGCCAATCATGAAGAGAGGTCCCTTTGGCACTGACGTTTTCACACTTAACAAGAGTATCAAGGACCACATTGTGCATCTAGTCCATGCGCACAGTTTGAGGCCATTCGTTGACCAGGCCTTGATTCACTGGCTATTTCAGCCGGTGTGCAATGTCCTTGTGGTGTGTTCTGGGGCCCAAGGAGTCATAAGACAATTTTACTCACCATGTTGGTTGGATCCTTCTTTTTGGAGCCATTCTGAATCGGAAATTCCAACATGGTCTGATTTTTGTTAGAAGACAAGTTCTGGACACACCTTTTAAAAGAGAAAAGCCCTCTTAAGTTATTCCTTTGCTGATACAGAATGTGGATTTGCCCTTGACAAAGGCAGTGTCTTTGTATTCAGATCTATGCATTTGCAATTGATCCAAAGCCAAGGCAAATATCAAAGAATATGAACCAGATGAATTTACCAGGTACTCTTTTTTAGAGTTGTTCTAAAAGATTAGGTAGTTCATCATATTCTTGCAGAAGTTTCTTTTTCAAAGTTATAATGCAAGTGGTGGAATTCTAATGTTGTTCTTGAACATATACCGTTAGTTTCTCTTTGGGTGGCCTATATTTGGGATTCTTATTATCCTGATTAATGAAATATTGTGCGTTGTGGCTAAGTATAATGAGGTTTTGTAAGCTGAACCACATTGAGAATCTTTTGTAGTGAGGAGGAACTAAAAAGTGAAAGGAAAAGTCTTCCCACAAATAAAGCTGAGAAAAAAAAATAATTTTTGAAGCAGAATGTTTGAGGTGGTCTAACCACTTTATCAGGCATACATGTGGGAGTAGAGAAAAAAGGAATAAGGAAAAAAAAAGCTGCATATTTATTTAGTGCAGAGCGTAGCGAATTATAATGGATGTTGCATAGGCTCAGATATCAGGTGTCTGACTAACATTCATGAAAGCAGCATAATTCAGACTGAACTTTATTCTCCTCCTTTATACCCAGCTGTTGGAAAGCAGCACAGCATGTGTGCAAAGTCTCCAGATGTTTGATGATCATGCACAGTAAAGGAAGGTGAAGGAAGGAGATTTACTATTTTCTCAGTTTCATCTTTACAGATTCTCAATTCAGTTTCTGAGCGTGTTTTATGGATTTTTTGTGGTTCATCTGCTTCTATTGTCACTGCACAAATATTGCTTGCCTATCCTTGCGCATCTTACCCAACTTTTTTTTTAAACAAAAAGAAAAGACAGTGAGAGTGATAGCATACAGGCTTTTAGTTATGCTTTCCAGTACTGTAATGAGGTGGCCATTGTCCCTAAGAAGGAACTGCTACAGAGAGATTCCCAGAGATCTCATGGAAATTTATGGCACCGTTAGGAAAAGGGCTGCAGCTCTGGTGACAGCCTTGCACCCCACAGTTGCCCTAGCATTGGGAAACCAGTGGACTGGGACTCCATAAGTGATTGAAAAATTTACAACAAACGATATATTTTACAAGTGTTACCTTTTTTTTGTTGTTGATGTTGTTAAAAACACATTTTGACATTAATTACTAATAGAATGATTCTCAGTATTGGTTTGTGATGATTACTCAGGTGAGTCATATGGTTTTGTTTCTGTTTCCTTGTATAAATCCTTCAGCACCAATGATTGCACATAACAATCTTAAAAATATTTCTATTCAGTAAAATTCGGTTATGTGAAAATTACTTTGAAACCAGCACAGGACAGTCACAGATGTGGCTAACTGAGCTTCTTTAAACATCAGTGTTCAAGAATTTGTGGATAAAGCAATTGCTTTTAATTGCTCCTTTGTAGTCTGAATTCTGTTCGCCTCCTTCTAGTACTACATGTTAACATCAAATCTGTTTGTTCTGGTGGAAGGTGAAATACAAAGAGCAGTTCAGCAAGGAAATGAAGAACCACCAGTACAATCCTCTTGACAGTGTTTCCTTCAAGCAAGCACAGATTGCATCCACCTTGGCAAGTGATGTAAGTGAATTTGCTTTGTGTTTTACACATATTTGCATCCAGAGAAACCTAACATTTGTTCTCGAGCAGAAATATTTTGTACATTTTAGGGATTACTGAGAGTATCAGTCTCTGTAGTATACTGAGTCTGTATAGCATGTACAATATGTTATCCACTTTCACCACTTCTGATAAAGGTCTTCTCCAAGGGCCTGCAGCATTTTTCACGACCTTTTTACATGAGATTCATCTCACTTAACTTTGTGTCAAAAGGTATAGCAGCTTACTCTGAGCTAGTCACCTAATACTCTTTCCCCTGGTATTCAGGGAAAAAAATAAAGTCTAGACAGGCAATTCCTATGATCTATCCTTCTCGCCTGTCTTCAAGTGAGCAAAGTGCCCATTTCTCTGTTGTGGTGTAGGAGGAGGTTAAGGTGAGAGTCTCAGTCTCAGTAGCTGTCTTTTAGACTTCCTTTTGCCTGCTGATTTTCAGTATGATATTGCAAAGTACTGGAGTTACCTGGTCCAGTGTGGGTTCCTGCTGCGCAGTAAGATTGAGCAAAACTTCTATATTGTGTGAGTTACTTGTTAGCATGAAATATTTCATGGTGTATGAAATACTAAACGTCTGAGCTCTTCTTTGAGACAGTGATTCCAGATACCTGGTGATGATGCTTGTGTAAGGTCTCCACTTCTGGAGTGTGGGGTTACACTCAGAGGGAAAAGGGTCAGCCTTGGGAAGGATCCAACAGAATATGAATTGGTTCCCAAATCCGAACATTTAATTTTTAAAAAAATCCTAGGTTTGAAAAAAATAGTTCAAGTAGGCATTATTTTATTAAAAATATGTAAATTAAAAATGTTGATTTGAAATTCACCTGAATTGGTGCATAGCATGAAACAAGATCGAAGGAGACTAAATGCATTGGTGTGAAAGGTTTATCATCGAGGATAAGTACACATTTCACATGTTGCAGGGGAGCTGGACGGTGATTTTTTTTATTTTTGGTAAAGATTCACCTATCAAAAGTATGGAAGAATTCTACTGTAGGCTAACAGGAAAAAATATTTGGAAACAGAAAATAATAGAAATAATATTATGCTCATAGTTTCTTTTAAATCTGAAAAGTCATATAAAGTATGATTTTTGTTGTTGTAAGTGCTCTTTTTGAGGAAGGATTTGAGTAGCTACCAAATAAGAGAAAAATATCCTATACCGATTTTTTTCCCCCCAAATAATGGTAAACGAGCACCATCTTGTGGCTAATGCAGATTATTCAGGTAGGCACTTCACATTTCTGGAACTACACACGGTAGTAAAAACTGAGTTATTTTATACATCTTTATTTTATCTAATCTGAGTTATCATTCCAGGTGAATTACAAGAAGGATTTGGAAAGCCTACATGATCCATCCTCCGAGCTACCAAATCTGCTCCACTTAAACCACGCCTTAAATATCAGCAAAATGCGTAGTGATGTAAGTTGCCCTTATAATGAATATCTTTGGCTAGTCTGAAAGCTATCTGTAGTAAGAAATGCAGATAGTTACTGTAGAAGACATGAATTTTTGATACTTGCTCCCTGGTCTCAGTGAAGAAATGGCTTTTAGAGAAAATGAATTCTTTTATTAAAATGACTAGTATAATGGGGAAGAACCACTTAGACTTCTGGTACATGAGTATTTCTTCTTAAATTTCTGCAAACCTGCCTGTTTTTTCTTAGTTGACCTCATCTACTACTTACCTTGCATATCTTGTTTTACCTAAGGTCTTTTATATTGCCTTTCATCTGCAGGACTCCAAGCACTTCACTGAAGTGACCATTATGCCCGCTTTACATTTGGAGCTCTTGCATAAACAGCCTTTCAAGCACTTTTTTCGCAGACCATCCTTGTCTAAGACTTTTCTTTCCCTCTAAATGTGTTGTTTCCCACACTGGATCAGGTTATAGGCACAGCCTTCTTCCTATCACGTAACAGGAGATGTGCCTCGAGGGTCCCAGGAGTAAGAGGTGGTAGGATTGCAACGTGAGGGGAGGAAGATGTGGGACCACCCACCCTTGGCTTCTGTGCAACATTGAAGCTTTTCTGCTACATGCTTAGTGTTAGTAGGCTGCTCAGCTGCATTTGCCAGATACATTTGGCTTTTTGACTCCAACACCTGGAGAAAGGCTGTAGCACTGCTGTGGAAACATGTGAGGGGGTGGTGGTGGTAGGAAGGAAGGCTGGGTGCTGTCAGCAGAAGTCATGAGCCCTGGTAAGTGGTCTGCAGCTTATTCTGAGTCAGTGCCGCCTATGGACACTGTATTTTGTCTGGACTAGTTGTAGCTTCCTTCAATAACATAAGAACATGCATTTTTTATTGCTGGTTAAATGACTGTCCTCAGAGTGGAATTAATCAATTTGTCATCTTAGATGGGACAAAAACCTGGGTTCTCCCTAAGACTGCCCACTGGTGGATGTTTTTTCTTACTGAATGCTTTGCAGATCCCTGAAGTCCCTGATAGCTGTTCGTTGATTATAGGAATCTCAGTTTTCTTTTTTCTTTTTTCTTTTTTCTTTTTTCTTTTTCTTTTTCTTTTTCTTTTTCTTTTTCTTTTTCTTTTTCTTTTTCTTTTTTCTTTTTTCTTTTTTCTTTTTTCTTTATTCAGATTCGGCCCTTCCTTAATCATCTCTTTGAGTTGCATCCCTTTGCAGCTTTTAAATCTTTTGCTGTTGTGGATGCTCTTGAGACTCTAATGGATTTCAAGCTACCCAAAAAAAAAAAAAAAAAAAAAAACAAAAACCAAAAAAACCCAGGAAAATAGATGTATTTGATTTTATGAAACCATGTAAATAAATAAGACTTTAGAAACCACATCTGATGCTGAAGTTTAGACTAGTAAAAATCTGTGAAATCTCCCTCATTTCATTTTACATTTTTAATTTTTAAAATTCAATTAATTAAACAATGGAGTAAAAATGTGAAGACAATATCTGTAAATGGAGGCAAGTTTATTTTAATTCCACTGCAGAAGCTGTTTTGTTGGTGACATTTATAATTACTTCCACTAGGAGGCAAACAGAGACCATCACATCTGTTCCTATATACACCAAATGTAAAAAATAAAGAATATATACATATATTCTTTTTTCAGAAAATAAACATTTGAATTTTCCATAAAGAGGAGAAGTGCTTTCTCTTGGAATTTATAATATTTTTATCATATCCTTTTTTTTAAAAATCACATTATACTTTTTTTTTTTCTTCAAGAAAATGGAGGTATTTTAAATTCAAATTTAGCATTGGAACTCCTGAAGTGTGGAACTAAGACATTCTTTATTTTATGCTGTTTCTCCTATAGTTGTTTTAAATGGTATTTAAATTGCAAATCTTCTGGATTTTGTTTGTGAAAAAATTCTTGGATATTTTTGGTTTCAATATGAACATAAGAAATCATTTAAGCAAAGCAAGGGCTTCCATCATTTCATCCTGGATACAGCTGAACAAATGCATCACAAAGAAATGTGGTGCTTCATAGTCAGGTATACACAATCATAAATAAATCTCGCAATGAGAAAAATGCAGTGTTCTTGCAGTGATTAAATCAGGCACAAAATTACATGATAAATTACTGTGATGTGCAATGCATATTCAATTAGAAGCACCCCAGGAGGAGAGAGAAGAGTGTTTTTGCAGGATCAGAATCCAGTGCAGAAGCTTGGCAATAAAAGAGATTCTTCACACATTTCTCAAATTCAGGCATCAGGGTTTCTGAAGAGGCAAATAAATTAAAATGACATCTCTCACTCTGAATGTCATGTTTCGATTTGTAGCTTTTTTTTTTTTTTTATGGCTCATGTAGAATATTCCACTATATTGCTCTTTGATTGATGAGGATAAATAATATGTTTGCCCATGGTCACATAGTATCTTAATCAAAAGGCCATGAATGAATGAGTTTAAATGCTTCCAAACAGGGTGGTTTTGCTTTGCGGGTTAGCATAAAGAGTTATGTTAGTGTCTTGAATCTCTCTGCTTCAGTGTGATTTTGTTGCTAGTTTTAGGGTCCTATCTGTGAGTCAGGAGGAGGTTCAGACCCAATGAAGTAGGTCCAGAGCCAACTTTCTCTTTCCTTTCTCTTTCCACAGATACAAATAAGAGTGTGTTTCAGATGAGTGCTATGAAGCCTGAAAAGCAGATCATGCATTTAGTTTAAGGGTCATGGTTGATGTTTCTCACTCCTGGGTGAACTCCCTCAAAGTTTGTCATATTAGGTCTGCCGCACTGAAGCAAAGCACTGAAGAAAGAATTTTTCTGGCGTAGCTGCCCTGTTTCTCCCACAGGTTAAACTTGGGAGAAATCTTCTAAGCCTAAACCTCTAAGGAATTTGGCTAAAACAGCTTTTTTTAAAAGCCATAGCAATGATCAGATCTGACATACTCTCAGCTGTTAACAGTATTTATTTTTGTTTTCCTAGGTCAAATACAAGGAGAATTATGAAAAATCTAAAGGCAGATCAATGCTGGAGTTTGTGGATACACCAATGTATCAAGTTTCAAAGGAGGCTCAAAAGATGCAAAGTGAGGTTAGTAAAATGTGTGCTTGAACTAACAAAATTCAAATCACTAGAGAGGTTAACGGTCTTAAGAGGATGGTTGAGGCAGATCTTAAAGGTTTTATAAATTGAGGATAGGAAACAATTAGCACTGAGTAGTTCTCCTTTCTGGTCTATAGCACAGTTCTTCCATCAAATCAATTTTTTGTCTAACAGCTATTGGTGCTAACACTTGTCAGAGATTGATGTTGTATCGCATCGCTTAAATGAGAATAGGGAAGAAGCTCAAAAGGTCATTTCCATCAGAGATTACTAACTTTTTTTTTCCAGAGACTCTTTCCCCACCCCCATCCCTTGAAGAGGCAGAGATGACAGTAGACTGAAAAGCCAGGGGAGATCACTGGTAAGGCACTGCAAGGCTGCTCTCCGCAGGTCAATAGTACAATGTGGGGGAAACCACATCAGTGGTCACCAGGTTGCTCCTTTTATTTCTCTGAGCTCCTCTAACTCGTCCGCTAGTACTGGGGAGAGTAGAGCAGGAAGGTTTAAGCAAGGGAAGCAAGGGAGAAAACCAGATCCTTTTTCTCCTAATTTCTACTTAAGTGAAGGAGGGAGTGAAACAGTGGAGCCAGTTCAGCCCCGTGCCTTACCTGCAATACTCTCTTGCCTTGTCCATGGAGAAGGACTGCTCCTTGGCTCCAGAACAGCATCAGCTATCCTAAACCAATTCTGGCCGTGATTTTCTAATTTAAAAACTTCCAAGCTGAAGGCTTCATGAGTTCCCAGACAGTCTAGTTTAGTGCTTCACTAGTTGTGCTATGAGAGAGCTTTTTCCTACATCTCTCTTGCTGCAGTTTGAGTCCATCACTTTTCTTACCTGGCAAGGAAAACAGATGGTTACATCCTCTTGGTAGCAAGCTTTTATATGTTTAAAAACCATTATCATGTATGGCATTTGTCTTCTCTTTTCTGTTCTAGGTAAATCTACTTGTTAAACATTCTCTATAAAAACAGCATGTAAAAATATACATATATATATAATACACATATGTATATGTATACATATAATATATTTATAGTTTATCCAACCTGTATCTCATAAAGATAAGCTAGTTAATAAAATGAATATTTAATGAGTAGCACTAACTACTGTGATAACTAATCTATGGAATGACTCGTTTCTGTGTCTGTTGACAGTGTTTTTTTTCAGAAAAATGTTTGGAAATTCACTTGCATATGCCACTAACTGTTGTTTTGCTTCAACAGAAAATGTATCGCAAGGATTTTGAAGAAAGCCTTAAGGGAAGGCCCTCAATGGATTTAGACAAGACCCCAGAGTTCTTGCATATAAAGCAAGTCACTAACCTTCTGAAAGAGGTAAAGAATTTGTATTTATTTTTGCCTTTGCTAAAATGTAAGTGGACAATTAGCAATATCATTAATGAGTACTGAACAATTTACATTTAACATTGTAGGTAAATAGAAAGTGACTTCAGGAATAAAAATTGCAATGTGTCTTTTCATATTCTGAATAGTCCTGTAGAAAGAATCAATATTTTCTGAAGATTTATAACCATAAGGAAATGATCAAATTCAGCACACCTGAACCAGAAAAACAGAGTTAACTGAACAAATCAGATGATTCTGTAAAGAAAATGGATTGTTACCCTGACATTCTCTGTGAGGGCCTCAGTTTTGGAATTTGTTCTTCCCCTGAGCTTGATTTTGGTGACCTTCCAGGCATGCTGCAAAAGACATCTGTTTGATAGGATTTTGGAGAGGGCCAGGAGTTTGCTTTCCAGATAAATGAGGGGGTACAAAGGAGGATTTTAGTTTGTGTCCAGATGGCAGTTTTTCCTTTTGAGTAATTATTTCATGTTTTTGATGCTTTATTGTAGTTATATGGATGCCATGAGCTTTGTGTAGGTCACTTTTTCTTAACTATTTTAATTGAAATAATTATCTATCACACATGTTCTGAATGAAAATAGGGAAAACCAGAATTCTACTATATAGGTCTGAACAGTAAATTACACTGTTTGCTTTAAGCATATTTTGTTAGAAGCTGCCAATTTTCTAACGCCAACTGTTTCTTTTTCTCCAAAGGTTCTTAGGTTGAATGTATTATAAATTAAATCATTACTGAAAATGACAGGAAGCTTCTTCTTATACAATGAAATAATGGTTTATGATATATGTGAATGCTAGAACATTTTGTCAATGAACCGAATCTTTTTGTCTTTAGTCTTTTTACATCATCTTTCACAACTGTTTTTGTGTTGGGTTTGGAGAATTGGTTGCTTCCATACATAAGGTATCCATACATTTGACCAAATTTAGGAACAAATATATCAGAAAATCCATAGTTAAAAAATAAAATTCATAGCTGAAAAATAAAATGCCAGAGTTGCCAGATATATACCCCTTGAATTTGGGATCCAAAAGTACCTTGCTTGTATTTATATTGTTAAGAAATGATGGCTTTGCTGCAGCCCAAATAGATGAAAGAATTAAATGACAGAATTAAAACCCCCAACCTACTTTGGATGTTCCTTATCCAAGCTTATGCTAGATTTCATAAGGAAAAAAGGAAGACTCTCTTTTCAAATATTTCTTTATTATTCATTTTCTAATAAATAAATTGTTCTAAGAATCTTGTCTGTTGGACAGGTATCAATCTAGGTCTGGGCTAGTACAGTACCATTCTGTGCATCTAAAACTCTCCCGTATTTCTCATATTTGTCTATTGTCTGGAAAAAAAAATGCAGGTACTTGGATTTCATTGAGTTAATCTTGCTGCATGCTGAATGTCCATGGAAGTGGTTAGTGTGTGGTTGCAGATGTGTTGTAAATTTATGCTTTCAAAAACTTTGAGATAATTTCTTGGTGTAGTGCTACGTGTATGAAGCTTCTTTTTTTCCTCTTTAAGTTTTATACCTCATCATTTTGGGAGTAGTCCGTATCTGGAAGTCAAAGGGGAATAATATGAGCAAATAGAAATGATAATGAAATTCAGATGATGTTGTATCCATATTCAAGGAACAGATTCAAAAATGGAACATTACATAGGTCAAATTAAGTATTATTTTTTCAAGATGCAGGAAAAGAATTTATTTATTTATGATCAAGGATGTAGTACAGTGTTTTTTGTGTGAAGTTCTATCATAAACTTTAAATAGATACCCCATTAGACAAGAAGGAAAAACCTGGAGTTATTAAAAATTGATTTTTTTTTCAATTCCCTTTTTCTTTCTTTCTTTTTTTTTTTTTTTAATTATTTTTAAGCGTCAGCTGTGTTGCAGCTTCTTCTGCTACCTCTCAGTCTGGAGAATTCTACCAATATTTCACATTTTATAACAGTAGGAACCATTTTCTCTCTAATTACAACTCCTGCAGAAGAGAGAACTGATTTAAAATTTTCTGTATATTAGCAGAAGTTTCCTGAGTATTGTAGAAAATGTTTATGATGGTAAAGAGATAAGCTTCTTCAAATATGCCTAGTTTTCTAGTGTTTAAGGAGAAAGCTTATAAGGAGACAAAGGTTGTCTCTATTTCCTATGAAATTTAATACATTATTAATATCTTTAATTCATGTTTGTATATATCCTCTAATTTCTGTACATCTCTGAGTTTCCTTGCTTAAAAAAATAAAGTAAAAGGGCTAACAAAAACATGGAGTTAGGAAGAATAATTAAAAATCCTTACAAACCTTAAATATCTTTCACTTCAGTAGGGAAGGAGAAATGTAGAATAGGAAGAATCAGATGTTTGCAGGCAGATTCTATTGTGCTTTTAATTTTATGCTGAACACTTGTGTATTCTGCAGGTTGCATCTGCTAAATGATGGATCTTAGATAAGTGCAGTGTCTGAGGAGAACATAAGGGAGATAGCAGGAATATTGCTTCTAAATCATAGTTCAGCAAACAGTCATTTTAACAGGTCCTAATACAAAGTTCAGAGCATACATCTTGACTGTGAAGCCATTAGTGGAACAGAGGTAAAAATTGCAGCAGAGCAGACATTGGTCTTGTAAAAGCAAATGCTATTGCAATTAAAATTTCTGTAGATATGCAGCTGAGGCCCCTAAACAATGTGATTGCACTCTACAGAAATGGAATATTTTTCAAGAACACAACAGAAAATACATGGCTATATGAAAAGCTTTTCACTTTTGGAGGACAGTACCTTTTGATTTGATGATTTCCAATTCTATTTTAACTGTGAAATCTGTATTTCAGCTAATTCATATTTCATAGAAGTTTCAAAGAGACCCTTCAGACATTTAATAACTAGCATTTCTTTTCAAGATCTTGCACAAAACATTAAGTGGAGAAATCTTTCTTTTTTTTAACTTAGAAAGAGTATAGAAAAGATTTGGAAGAAGGGATAAAAGGAAAAGGAATGACTGTGTTTGAAGACACGCCAGATTTGATTAGAGTGAAAAACGCAGCTCAGATACTGAATGAGGTATGTTTCACTAGTCAAGGTTATTGATGTCGCAGGAAGTTTGCTCTTTATGGTACATTCTATTGAAAATACTCTTTCTTTTTTACATAACCCACAATGTTGTATCTGTGTGTTGAAACTAATGCTGTTTCTATTTTGCATTAAGAATATAGAAAAACTTTCAGAGCAGTAAAATGTCAACTGAAATTGTTAGTGGGGTTTGTGTTTGTTTTGCAGCTTATTCATTTGTTCAGCTAGTGTAATTAATACGATACTGGGAAAAGAGATAACTGTTAATGGATTTTTAAAGAAAAGACAATTAAATGTTTTCCAGTTTTTTGGAATTATGTGCGTATTTTTGAAAATAAATATTGGTGATACTTCAGACATCTCACAAAGAACTTTTATCTGAACAATCTATTTTGCTTGTGAAATCTTTCTTCCAAAAGTAGAGCTGACATGAAGAAATAGATTTTCTTGAGCTTGTGGTTAATTCTTTGCAAATAATTTTTTCCTTAGTCTTTTACAATATAGGAAGCTAGGAGGGGCCACCTGCCTTTCAGCAGGTGCACAAAGGATGTGTGAGATAACATGTGAGATGAGGTTAATATATTTTCTGTAAACAAACAAACAAACAATGTCGTTAGAAAAGGAAGGAATAATTTTGTCCTGCTTATACCCTCATTACAGTGAGACAAATATGGAAGAATTTCAATCTTTTTGCTGTGGTTCTTGTTGCTTTATGCTACAAGTGGCTAGGCTATTGTAACAATAGAAATATATTTTCCTTCTTTTTAAAATATATATACCTGGTAAAGAGCGTTAACAACTAAGAGAAGTAAGAAGGAAATATTTTAATTGTATATATTTATTTTGCAAAAAATTACCTGTATTCAGCAGACAGAAAATTATTAGTACTTTAAAAGCAGAAGCAGCCATGCCCGAGAACATAATCTTTTTATTTTTTTGTATGTAAAAAGTGTGATTGTATACAATGTTTCAGGATTACATTTTAATATCATTTGATGATGAACAAGTAATATATTTTTGCTTGGGTAAGATGAAGATAAAATATTCATTTGGTTTCCTCATTATTGGTTATTTATAATTTATATTGTGAGGAAAAAGCAGCAATCATGGATGAGTGCTGCCACTTGTCTAATGGCTGTGGTTCGGGAAGACCTATTAAATGAATAAATTACAACTTCCTGCTCTACAAGTTCACTGGAAACAATTCTGTGCAGTATTAAATTTCTAATAAGTAGTCTTTTCATAAATAAAATATTTTCTTAAAGTAAAATGTGTTTGAATTGGGCAGACACCAAGTACCAGTTTATTATGCTATGTTCTACAAAGCTGGATTGCTCCTTTTCTTTAGAGGATAATTACAGCGAGCTTGGCAGACTGATTCCTCCGTCCCCTCTGCCAGATTTAACATTCATTGGTAGAGTTTTGCACATTTGATTATTATCTCCTGAAGTTTTGTTCCTATGGTTTGTTATGTGTTTTCATTATAAAAAGTTGCCAAGATTCTTGCCAGTGACTCTCAATTGGACGTTTTTGGTAGACTCAAGATTGTGACTCTAAAATTGCATCTCTTGTGCAAAAAACTACTTGTAACTCTTTAGTTATTGTGAATCAATAGTTTGAAGTTTTATCTTCACAGAAACAATACAAGAAAGATCTGGAGACTGAAATTAAGGGGAAGGGCATGCAAGTTGGCCCAGATACTCCTGAGATAAAACGAGTGAAGAAAGCTTCTGAAATTGCAAGCATTGTGAGTACTGTATCCGGAGAAAGGTTTCCATTTGACAGAGTGCAAAAAATTATTTTGATCAAGAACGGCGGCAAATTTGGACTGTAGCAATAGCACATTTCACCAAATACCGAATCCGTGACCTGTTTAGAGTCGAAAGTTGCCTAATCCTTATACAAGTAAAACCCAAGAACTACCAGAGTTTCAACCCTCATGATGTTTTGAAGTTGCACATTTTGCTTACTTATAACACCTGAACTTCAATGTCTTCTGTAGCTACAGGTCCTATTGCTTTTAGGTTTAAATAGCTACTGCTTGTTTGGGCAAAGGCAAATGATGCTCAGAGTTAGAGAGATGCTAAAGGCCTTGTGGCCTCAGTGTCACAAAAACCAGCCGAGTGAGAAAGCCTCATCAGTCTCATCCAAAGCTGGAAAGACCAATTTATGTGAAAAGCTCTGTGAATTTTGAATAAAGCTGTCTATGAAAAGAACTTTTAACCAGGGTATCTTGTAGCTGGATCCCACAAAGGAAATGCTCTTGATACAAAAAATATTTGGTGTTTTATGGATACTCTTCAGTAGAACTACAGAGATTAATGTAGGATCCATATAAAGACTTGGCTATCGAATGTCTGAGTATTTCCTATGTTATCATTAACAGAAAGAATACAAGAAAGACTTGGAGAATGAAATTAAAGGAAAGGGAATGGAAGTGGGCATGGATACCCCTGATATACAACGAGCCAAGAAAGCTTCTGAAATTGTAAGCCAGGTGGGTATAAAATTGATCTATAAGATTACTTTTGAAGTAAAACATAATGACAAACAAAAAGTTTTCCTGAACACGTTTGGACTAAAAATAAATTAATGGTGCACAACAACAAAAAAAATAGATTGCAGACATTGGAGCAGTGTTATCAGAATAGTTTTAATGACAGCATGTACAAATTGCTGTAGAATTAGTTGTGTTGCATACTCAGTAATTTTCCTTTTTCTTCTTTTTTGGCAGAAGGAATATAAAAAGGATCTGGAGACTGAAATTATAGGAAAAGGGATGCAAGTTGGCCCCTATACTCCTGAGATACAACGGGTCAAAAGGGCTTCAGAAATAGCAAGCCAGGTATGCACAGAGGCTTTCACAATTGCATTAAATGAATTTATGTGTAGGGAGAATCTTAGTGATTCAAGCCATGTATACTTCAATTGTTTATATCTACTTACAGGTGTTTTTATATTATCTAATAGGAAAAAGCTATGTATATATGTATATATGAATCATTGGTGTGTGTATACATACATATATATCTATATATATAGGTGCATAAAAATTTTCTCTTCATTGTCCTTGACTGTCGGACATAGGTCAGTGATGCTGTGAGGAGACAGGGTGAAATAAACACCATATAGGGCTGCTGAAGCTCATCAGTAGTAAGCACTTCTTGTTGCAGTTTGGATATTGTAAGCCCTAAGAACTTGAACATTTTCAAACTATTTTTCAGAAAATATACAAAGATGAAGCAGAGAAGATGCTCTGTAGCTATTCTGCTGTCCCAGACACTCCAGAGATGGAAAGAATTAAAAGTACTCAGAAAAACATCAGTTCAGTGAGTAATAGCACTTCTCCCTTTACATGCAACTTTTCAGACTTTTTTCAGTTTAAATAGTCTCTTTTGTGCCTCAGCATGAAACAAGGAATCTATGAGTAAATGTCCTTGCGAAGTATTTACATAATTTTCCTGGCATAGGCTGTATCACTCTTGCCTTTCAGGGAAAAAAATACCCACCTTTTCTAGGTGAGGCAGTGTTATCAAGCCATGCTTATTTTTGATTGAAGACTTTTTTTCTCATTTAAACCCCAGGAAGTACATCACTAAAAAAGACCAAAAAAAAATCCTAAAGTTTGTTACTGGACATATAAAATCTACCATCTATTTCCTATCATATGTATAGCACATCAAGATTCTTAGTATAAAATTACATCTGTCTAATAATTTTATGTTATACTGGAGATACCGAGAATACTGGATATCTCCAGCATAATGTATATATTATACAGATACTAATTTTATTCTAGATCTGAGTTTCAGGTTACCTCTAATGTAAATTACGAGCTCGGATTTCTAGGTCTGTCCAGTATGTGATTGTTGTATTCAGTTCTGTTCCCTTTTGTGGCCCATTTATTCTGCCCTGGATAATTCTGGCTGTGCTTGTAATGTAACAGTGAAGAGAGAGGATGGAGATTAATTTTTTTTTTTTTGTGAAGGCAGTTGAAAGCCATTGCCAAGCAAGCCCCTACCTATCCCCTCTCTTCTCCAGCCAAGCTAGCTCCTGCCCATTCAAAACCTCTTCTCGATCCTTCAGGTTAGTCCATCACCAATCATTCATGCTTCAGGCTTTCCTAGCATTTGAAGGAGTACCCAAACAGATCTAAAACAATAGCAGGTCTAAAAACAATAATAATATGAACTCACCAGCACACATTTTTCCCTTTCTTTTTGTTGTAAGCAAACTTAAGACTCAGAGTCTTAAGCAGACTCTGAAATTTAGATCCTAAATGTAAGCTATTTTTTAGTACGGGATTTTTTTAGACAGAACGGGGAGTGGTCCCAATATAGAAAAGAAAAGAAAAGATAATGAGCTTAATTGGTTTCTGACTTATTATTTTGACTTTGGTTAAAGTATTTTCCTGCTCTAGAGGGATGAAGAAGTGGCTAGTGCTGCTTTTAGCTTGCAAGCTCCTTTGTCCCAATGATTTACAATAGGATTTTTGCTCCACAGACATCTCTCTCACAGAAAAATTCCTTGCTCAGATATTTTTTACCTCTTGCTCCTTGGTAGAAAAGCATATTTTAGTTCAGTCCAGTGTGTAAATCTTTCTACCTTGTACTGACAAGCTTAAGTAGAGAAATTTTCATGTACTAACTCATAAACTGCCTGTATATTCACATGGTAAAATTCCAAATTGTTGGAAGGTTTTCTGTGTCTTAAATAATGAATTGTGTACATGAGCAATTTACTCTCCTGTGGAGTATTTAACAGTCCTGGTCACCATAGGTTACAAAAGATTTTAATGAATTAAGAGAAATGCATTAAGAATGATATTTTTGTTGTAGTTTAAAGTTTGTGGAGAAAAATAAAAATTTAAATGAAAGTTAAATAAATCCCTGTTTAAAAAAGGCAGAAATATTAAGTGATAGAGATTTATTCTATGAATTCTAGGAAAGGGCTTGTTTTTAAAATGCAAGCCTGGAAATACTTACTGGAATGGCAGCACCTTTGACACCAAATCCTGAAATTCAGATAAAATTTCTTAAGGACTTGTACTGTCTGAATTGGTACTTCATGATTATTTAAATTATAGCTACATTCGGAACTTGTTGAGCAGTTATTTACTATTTCCTCTTTATTGTCCCTGTAACTTTGAATGATTGATTCTACTGATGAGCTTTGTGTTTTATCCTTTATTGAAAAAATAGACATGGGAGTTGTGTAAGCAGCATGTGTATCTTTTCAGAAATAAACTTTGTTTTTAGATGCAGTCCTCAGCTTTCTGGCTTGAACCCAACATTTAAAATTGCACGACTTGGTTTGTAGCTCTGGTTCTTGTGGTTACTTAGTCATGAATGTATCAATTTTCTAGTTTGTTAAATTAGGAATAATAATTATTATTCACTTCTCAGAATATATAAGATCTGAAGATTAAAGAAATCAAATCTTGCATGTACATACACATTTAAGTAATTACATTGAAGTCAGTGAGATTACTCAACCGTGAAGTTGCACTTGTAAATGTTTATACATTATGATTTCTGTTCTCAAAATTTAACATTACAAAATATTAAAAACAATCTGAAGGATGATAATAGATTATCTGGGTTACTTTTAAAATCAGTGTTATTACTGTTATTGATAATTGGCCTGATTGATCTGATTTATGAAAAATTAAAGTATTTGCTTTCTTAGCATGATTTATGGTCAAATCAATTTAAAACTTGGAAAATCGCCCAGTGCTATTATGAAAAGTTATACTTGCATTGCTAAGAGTCTCATAAGAGTTTTTTTCTTCCCGGGGAAAATGAAGGTGTTTTATAAGAAGGAAGTAGGAGCTGGTACAGCTGTAAAAGAGACTCCAGAGATTGAAAGAGTAAAGAAAAATCAGCAGAATATTAGTTCGGTAAGTAACTGTTATTAATTATCTTTACACAAATAAATGTTTTTTCTTTATAGATTATTTACTGAAAATTCCACATTTTCCTGTCTTACTTCCCTATATATAATCCAAATGCTATTCCACCAAAATTTAGATGTAATGCTCCAATACCACACTAATGGAGTTCTGAATTCCAAACTAGAGTTTCATACGAAGTGTCATCAAAAATAGGGAATAGATATTTAACTAAGTATCTGGTGACAGAGCTTTATATTTTTGAGAGTGAAACGTATTTAATGACATGGAAGACTGAACAGCAGTTGTAATTTGCAATTTGTAAAAATATCACCAAAAAGAAAATATTTAAAGTTACTGTAGAGCCTGTGTGTATTACATAGGCTTTGGCAAAGTATACACTTCAAGAAGAAAAAGAATATATGTGCTTGGTCAATAGTTTGTGCTTCTTGACGGACTGATGACAAGTTGAACTGTGGATCTGATGGGAATGCTTCTGAAATTATATTCTGAAATTGATTCTCTATGTCTTTGGCACCTCTTGTCTTTGGCACTTTTACTGGCAACTCAGAATATCAAAATCAGAGTTTTCTACAGGTAGAACATGCTTTTAGCTTGCATGTATGACATAACGGAGCAGTTTCACATCAAGAAACACTTGCACAACAAGAAGTAATGCACAGCTGCACTTCAGCTCTTTGGGCCTTTCTCTGTACTGGCCTTTGGAGCGATTCTTTGTTTGCGACATGACATTTCTGATGATTACATACTCCCTTGAAAAGAAAGTTTCAAAGTAGCGCATAGGCATAATACAAGATGGTTGTTTAAGTATTATTTTGAACTGACTAAAGCACATTTGATGTTTACTAGAATTTTCTTGTTTGACAGTAAATATTAAATATTGCATTTCCTACAAAAGGAAGGGCAGTCTTTCAAAGTGAACTGGCAAAATAGTGGACAGTGTTCTTTTAGAAATCATAAAGAGTGGTGATAAAGGGGAAAACAAAAGGTGTGTCAGTATACTAGTAAACACTTAACATGCATCTTTCCCATATCAAGAGAAATGCAAAATGCATTAGTGATAAGTTACATGGCCTTAACATTGCTAGCCATAAGAAAAATTAATATAGTACACGAGATATTTTAGTATATATCTAATGTACTTAAGTTTACTTTGCTATTGTACAGTATTTTTAAAGGTTTATTAAACCAGGAGGATATAGGCTTGAAGCTCTTTGCTGACCTAGATGAAACTTTATAGCACTTGAAACACATACAAGGGAAGAAAACCAAGTCAAGATAACAATCAACATTGCATCATGTCCACTGTAACTGTTTTGGAACTGAGAAGCTACAAATAACTGAGCATGTTTTTGTTATTGTTAATTTATTTTGAGGGACACGGTGGGTTGGACACAGCCTTGGGAAGAAAATATTTGGGGGAAGATTTTTGTTCTGTTGTGTGTTTTTGTTGGTGTGAAATCTGTGAGGAAACTCCTATGACATGTCACTCAGTACCACAAAGACCAGGACCTGAGTAAAGCTTAAGTAACAAACTTTTTGAAGCACATTTAGATTACTTTAAGGACTGGTAGTGCTACCAATTTTTAAGCTTGGCTTATAGTCTCTATTAAAAAACCCTGTTGTTAGTGGCTTAGTATTTCTGTCAATCTTTAGGTGTCTGGACTGAAATTTTCCGCTCCTGTCTGTGGTTTGAGCTGTTTTCATTGTTTCCTGTCTTTTTTTGTGTGTGTGTGTGGTTTTTTTTTTTTTTTTTTTTTTTTTTTTCATTTCAGCTAAAGCTGTTTCCAAGAATGAGGCTAGAGTTTTTTATCTGTGTTACAAAAAATTGGCAGTCTTCAGCATTACCATGAGAAGAGCTGAAATTTATCTAGGAAGTGACTTTTGGTAGAGTGGAATTGGGAGAAAAAGAGATTAGGGATGAGAATTGAAAATGTGGAAAGTGTTGGTCATGGCCCAATTAGAGAGGCCAACTGTGGAGAAGGGTGGTGTGTTCCTGTGCATGGATGCTTCCCTCCAGCAGAACCCGAGATAGTCTTTGCTGTCAGCATGTATCTGTGAAACCCTTGGACAAAATGTTTTTTTGTTCCTTAACGAACATGTCCAGAGAGGTATGTGGTGGTTTTCATGGGTTTGGGCAGTCAGTCTACAGGACAGGACCTTATGCTACAAAGAGAGTTTAAGATGAAAGCACACAAAGGAATGTATGTTTGTGCAGGGTTACCCTCCCTCCTCCTCTTTTTGATTTGTAAATCTTGAGAAGCTGCCTCCCCAAGAGAAGGCATATGATTGAGAGAACAAAATTATTACTGGAAGATTATTGAAGGTCACAAAGTCAATACTCAAAAGGACCAATTCAAGTCCCTGCATGTAGGCCAGATGACACAATCCCTAAGTAAATGATTTTATACTATGACACTGACAGACCTTTTTGGACTTTCTCTTTTGCAAAAAATAATTCAGTGGGAATTGTCTTTTGAATATGAGGCTGTATAATCCTATGTCTTACTAAGAAAGGGCCATTGACTCTGTGCACTGAATGGGGCAGAATCGTCTTGAGAAACAGAGCTTTTGATAATAGACAAAGAAGGTTAAAAAGCACTTAAACAGAAACAAAAAGTAGTATAAAATATATTAAAAACTCTGTATGGAACATATTTACACAAGGGATTGAACTAAGAACTTCATTGATGAAGTTAATTGTGCCATTTTTTTCCTATTCTCGAGTGCTGGATTTTGTGGTCTTAAAGATTTATTTAAAACAAGTTTTGATTGCCATGGAAATTTGAAACTATACGAATTGATTCATTATGCTGTTCCCTTGTTCTTACCATTCTTTACTTCCTTGAGTCTGACTAATGAAAAATGTTTCCACCTAATATGTGTCACTGCACACACACAATTCTGAATGTTTTTATGAATTTTATGCTGTTTTATTATCATTGTAAAGAGCAAAAAAAAATCCATATTACTGTAAAGAATGACATGATCTAAGAGTATTGTTTATATTAGATGTACTCAATGTACTGAGTACTGCATTGGTATTTAGTAAAAGGCAGTAAAAAAGAGACATTACAGAGATTTTTCCAAGATTGCGCTATTGAATAGCATATGGAAAACCAGAAAATATAATGCCTTTCTCTCTGGTAGCATATCCACTTAACTTGACGCTCTTTCTCACTACCTTGAATTACAATTTTGGTAGCTGTGTAGTATAATTGAAGAAGTTCTTCATCAAGAACTTCACAATGCCATATCACCCTTACTCCTGTGGTAACAGTCTTCAGATACCAGGCTTGTTATACACATTCTGTGCTCCATCATAACAAACAAGATTCATTGAAGAGCTTAGCGATTCAAAAATTAAAAATAACTGTTCCTGATCAGGTCAGGAGTATTGGTAGGTCTAGCTGTGCATTGAAGTGTAAGGGAAGGATTACAAAATACTTATTGTGCTTTAGCTCTTGTCTGCATGTCTCTTAAGGTGCTAATTTTTGTAATATTTATTGTGCAGATTAAATACAAGGAAGAAATTCAGCATGCAACAGCTATTTCTGATCCACCCGAACTAAGGAGAGTTAAGGAAAACCAAAAGAATATTAGCAATGTGTGCACCATATTTATTGCTTGCATTCTTCTCTGCTGTATTAAATTTGTTCTGTATGCTTCTGTGAATATGGCTGTGATGTTTGTGCCAGTTTCTCTTGGTCCAAAAAGGCTGATTTAACCAATTAACTTAGCCTTGTGCTTTGATTAACATCAATGAGAGTGATGTGTTGAAGTATCAATTGTCTCACTGCAAGAACTGCAAGAGGGTAAGTACTACATATTGTGTATTTATTAAGAAATAACATTTTCTAGCTAAATGCAGTGTGCTCTGTAATGATTTCTAACACAATGTATTTCTGTTATTTGGAAGTCTCTGTGTAATATCTTATGTCATATTTACTAGGTTCAATACAAAGAACAGCTCTGCAGAGCTACACCTGTGACTGTCACCCCTGAGATTGAAAGAGTCAAGAGGAATCAAGAGAATGTCAGCATGGGAAGTTGCTCTAATTTAATCTTTTCTATAATTTCTAGGTACAGAGAATAAGTACAAAGTTGTGTCTTCAGAAACTGTCTTTTCTTTAGTTAAGCACAGACTCCCTAATGGAATTCCTTGAAAACCATTTCCTAGGAAGCAACTGTGAAAAGCCATTACTTCTTTCAGGAAATGGCATGTGAAGTGGCACATTCTTGATTAAAGAAAAGGCTGCCATTTTTTGAAATGTTATTCTGTGTCTTGGATATTTGTAGGAAATCTTATCTTCTTTTTTCTTTTTATAAAAAATAGCCTTTTAAAAGTACAATTGGCTATATTTGTACTCAAATAGCTGCACTTTAACATTTCTCTTTCTGGTTCCTCAGTAACTTTGTTGGTAAAATCTAGCATTTAATGACCAAAGTAATGTAATAAAATCATACTTTTGTCAGGAGCACATGGAAGAAGGTAAGGAATTTTGGAGCATACTTTTCCTTTCTTGCACTTTTGAACAAGTTGCACTTATTAACCAGTCTTTGAGGGACCAGCCACTTTTCTCTTTGGGACTTCTACTGGCACCCATACTTCACGGGTTATAAATAGCCACAACATTTCTCTGTAATATTTTCTGTCTTTTTCTCCAAATTTTTCAAGAATACCTCTTGAATACCTCTCTACCTTAAGCATGTGCTAGACTGTTCCTATATTTCTGGTGATGCATCCAGCTCTCTAAAAATGCTTACTGTTCAAAAGAGCTACTTACCAAGTGATCCAAGCCAGTATGTATAACTGCCCTACTCTCATCATTGTTTACCTTTCACCATTTTTTGTGTTGTACAAATTCTATTGAAAAGATTAAATTCTCTTTCAGGTCACCAAAAAAAAATGTTGAATAGCTTTGGGCAAAGACTGTGTAATTTCAGACCTTGATAGAAACACTAAGTCTTGAATAAACATATTACCTTCACAAATGTCATTTTGTAAGTTTTAATCCATTTGACAGTGTATCACCATCTTTATAAGATGTTAATTTTCAGCTGGGATGTGGACATATCAGGTCTGGGTCACATGAGCGACAGTTGTTTGAAGAATATGCATTTTAATGTCACAGTGGATTGCAGAACTATAAGCATAGTATGTCAGCACAGCTATGCTTGTGACAGAGTCATGAGAGCTTATAAAAACATTCTGCTTTGTATTAAAATACTTGTTTTGCATAAAACCGTCTTGACTGATAAAAATAATATAAACATCTAAAATTCTTAAATAACTGTATACCATATCAGACTTTCCAGTATTTTAGACCCAGGTTAACATCAGACTGATGGGTCAGTGAGTGCTCGCATCTCATTTTTTCTTTCTTTAGATACTGGTGCTGCCTTGAGCATGCATTTATTTAGTGCATCATTGCTACCAGTGTACTTCTGTGGAAAGTCACAGAGAGGATGTTTCTAAGCTGAAGGAGCACTTAAATAAAAACGGTGAAGTTTGAGGAGTTGAGCTCTGTGCGCAATCATCTGATTTATTGCATCCACTGTGGTAAATCACCTCTAAATACACAGAATATAAAAGTTAGGACATGGTATCCTTTAGATGGTATCCTTTATGGGATCTCTGTGAGTAAACAAATGTGCATTTAAAACAGGCATTGATGAAATTGAGGTTTTCACTTGCGCTTCTTAAATTCCCTGTGTTAATTGTGGCTTATCCTATTCCAAATATAAGGTATTTCTATCTACTGGCAGAAACTGGTGTGTTAAATGTCAAGGTGTTGTTGTGTGCCTATGTGTGAATATGTTCACACAAATACATTAAGACCATACAGAAAGAAATCGAGGTTATGTCTCAAGAATCAAGTTTTATGAGCTTTAATAAACTTCAAATGCATTTTAGGCTTTCATTTGTTTTCTGGATGACCTTTTAAATCATACATTTTAATGTAATGCAATTTGATATTGCTTTAGCTGAAATGGTATGTACCATTTTATTCTGTTAAATAATAGGTTCACTACAGAGAGCAGCCTGGCAAAGCTACTGCTGTGAGTGTCACTCCTGAGATAGAGAGAGTCAGGAAGAATCAAGACAATATCAGCTCGGCAAGTCGTTTGAATCTTTCTGTCATTAAGATTTTCAGTTAGCGTAGGAGTACAACAAGGATATGCTTTTCCATTTAGAATTGATGTGTCAAATGAATTCAGCTGCATCATCCACTGAATGGATTTTTTTTTTATCCTTTGAATACATACACTGTACTTATGGACAACAAATATGTTCATGGTTGCCTGATTATTCTTACAAAAAATGCAAGTGCATGTGTTGGAAGCAGTATTTTTCAAGGAGAAAGTCTTTAGAAGTTTGTCATTATTCTTTCGAGAATCTTTGTCTCTTCATACCAAATTTTAGTTCATAGATTTTAGAATTAAATTTTAAGGAAGTAAAGAACAGGGAAATGAGAATTAAATTTGTTACAAATATCTTTTTTTTTAATGATTCATATCATAGAAGTGTATAATCATCTGTTCCACCTTGCATCATGCCACTTATGTCACAGCTCAGTAGTCTTAGGGGGATTCTATTACTTTAAGCAGTAAAGGATGAGATACTATATTTATTTTGCTTTTTTTGATTATATTTATTTATTTGTTTTAAATTATTACTATGGTGTTGTAAGTAGCAGCAGGCAGTACAAATAAGGACCAAGGGAGAAGTCACAATAACAAGGTGCTTAACTAATATGTGATTTTTAAGGGCACTTAGACAATCTGAATTCTTTTCAGAATCTGCGACCAATATACTCACTAATATATCCATTAAATCTTTGAAAACAGACTTTACTTCTCTCATTACAAATGCATATTGAAACAGATTTCCACAACGCATCTAAAATAATATTTAGTAATATTAAGTACAGAGTTACAATACAGTATTGCGGCTAAAACCCAGTAGTAGAAGACTGACAAAAAGATGACAAAGTTTATGACAAAATATTAAGCCAGACAGTGATAACTGTGATGGTATTCACTGGGCTCGTGATATCAACTACTTTTACTGTTTTACAGTTTTAAGATTTTTTTCTCCAAATAATTAACCTTTCATCTATACGTTAAGCACAGGTCTATAAAATGCCACCAAAAAAAAAAAAAAGACTAATAAGAAAACTGTAACAAACTGTAACATAGGAGTTTCTGTACTTAGTGCTGCACACCAAGCACAGAGCTCAACCATTCCCTTTGAAAACAGCATGGCATATTCAGATTTATTCCAGACACATTGCTTTTTTTCTGCTAGCAAAAAGCCAGCTATCAGACATGAATATGAAACCTGCCAAAAGAATACTCTGCTTTTACCAGTACAGTTCCCTAGGGTTCTCCCCTGGAAGTAGACTGAGGACAGAATTTGGATCTGTCTAGCTAACGAGAAGATAGTTTATTCTCAGTCGTAGAAATATTTTTTTAAAGATGTCCAAGAGAAGTCAGAGTGGTGTTTTTTTATTGTCTTCACTCTAACTTGTCTGCTATGTACTATTTCATATATGTCATTAAAAAAGTCAGGAGTTTTAACTTTCAGGTGTTTTTTAAGGAAGCATTGAGGGAATAAATGTGCCTTTGATCTTACAAGTATACTAGTCCATCTGTATCTTCTCTTTAAAATAAATCACTAGAAGATGAGTATAAAGAAAGAAACGAGAGAAAAATGTTGAGCATTTTGGTTTGTATGGGATGCCATTGCATGGGGTAGCACACACCATTCTGTCTCCTATGAACAAAAGCTTCACGTGCACTGTTGCTGTTTTGCAGGTCAAGTACAGCAGTGATCAGAGGCAGATGAAAGGTAGACGTAGTGTGATTCTAGACACACCTGAGCTAAGGCATGTCAAAGAAACACAAAACAACATCTCAATGGTAGGGTACCTTCTTCCTATGACTAGACTATACTAAGGAATGGCAGTTGACTTTCCACTGGATTTGCCTTCCATTAATATAGGTAACTAATGAAGCTGCTAAAGTTTGGAAGGAATATTTTTCCTCTTATGCCTTTTGAGGGAAAGAGTGTTTGCTAACTGCATATGACTGTAATGAGCATTTTCAAAATACTAATAAACAGTTTTCTAACAGTTAAATGTCTGTTCTTTTGTTTGTTTCTTTTTCTTTAAAAAGATACACCTCATTTGAGCATCACACAGTTTGGCTGGATTAGGTGACACACACATCACCTTGTGCCTGTGCACGTTCCTGGCTCCCGTGTGCCTTGTGTCTTGGAATGAAATATTTTGTGTGCATTTGCTTGTGTGAGAATGTTGTCAATTTAAATCTTTGATTATAAAGACTATTTAAAAATTTAATATGCATAATCAGGGTTAATGCCTTTGTAACTCTTACTAATACCAGTTCTGTTCCAACACTTGGTTATATAACACTTCCTACCATCCTTTTCTACTGTTTTTTTAAAGAAAAAATGAAATGATACTGTTTGTATGAAACATTACATATAAACAGAATTCTCAGTGAACTTGGTCAAAATGTTTCAGAGTTCTTAAGAACTATAACTCCTGGGACATTTTCATTGGCAATCAGAGTTGTCTACGTCATTATGGAGGTATCTGGTTTCAGAGAAAGTGGAGTGGACCAGGGGACCTCTTCAGGACCTTTCCTGTCCTTTGTTTATATGGCTTGTCTGACTGTAGGTTGATGATTTGCCACTTGACGTAGCCCATAATTCAGTGGCAATGCCAAACAGAGGCAGAAATGATAACCAAATATCAAGAAATCAAGCCAAGGGATCAGGCTGGATGGCCTGCCAAGTCTTTTTCCATCTCATGTGTATAACATTTCTATCATGATGCAAAACCCAAAGAGTAAAAATTCCTCATTAAACAAGTATGCATTGTTGTGTAGCATAATCATTTGCTGTCAATTGCAGTTTGGGGAAAAATCTAATTCTTCTTGTTTTTCTAGGTGAAATACCACGAAGATTTTGAGAAGACAAAGGGCAGAGGTTTCACTCCAGTTGTAGATGATCCTATAACAGAGCGGGTGCGGAAAAACACCCAGGTTGTAAGTGATGCAGCATATAAAGGAGTGCATCCACATATAGTTGAAATGGATAGAAGACCTGGAATAATTGTTGGTAAGTTGTTTAATAATGTTACACCCCCACTATGGGGAATGTGAAAACCTCTGCTTGTCTTTTAGATTATAACCAGGAAAAATACTCCCAGGTTTCATTTTACTTTCCTATAATTGTGAAAATACAGTAAAATCGCTGTTTACATTTTTCAGGCAGGATATGCTATTTTTTGTTTTACCGGAAATTACTTCTTTTGTTGTTTTTACAAGTATGTGTCAGAAAATAAATTGTCCTGCAAAATGGCCAGTTCTGAGGATATTAGGAATCAAGTAATAAAATGAAAGAATTTTATTAGATATTAATTAGCCTTGAAAACCACGTGAAAATGTGAAGTACACTGTAATATAAAAACACTCCAAAGGCTGCATCCAACTTCAAAAAGTGAATTACTGTATTTAAGAGATTTTACAGTAGTTCCTAAAAAGAGATAATGGTAGAAATCAGCTTGATAGTTTAATGCAGATTAAATCCAAAGGAATGTGATATTAACTCATGGGTGCTTCCCCTTGTTTGATTACTTCCATGTCTGGGGAGGCAAAGGTAAGTGAACAGATTAATTTCTAAATAATATATAATAATATATAATAACTCTGAAATTTCTGTTAGAAGTTTAACTTCCATATTTATATCCACTCTCTGCTCAGTGTGAAACTGGTGTTGAACTGCTAGTACAGTGCCAGCTTCTAATAAAGTTCGAAGTAGTAATAGGAGTGAATACATTGTCATTTGCTGTGCAAATTTTAAAATATATATAGTCTTCGCTGTTGCTTTGCTTTTGAATATTCAGTCTTCCAGAAAGACTAAGATGTCTACAATAATCTTCTTTTTGCACAGAGGAGAAAGATTAAAGCTATGATTCTCTAAGGTTTAAATGTTGCAGACCTACCAATTTCCCCCTCTACCAGTCTGCTATTTCTCCAAAGCTACACATACTTTTTGTATCTCAGGTTGTAGAATTTTACACAGTGTTCAAATTATCTGCAGCAGTAACTCATGAACACCTCACCATCTCTGGTGAGCCAAACATCATAATTTAGAAGTATTGTTATAAAAGATGGTCTGAGGTAAGACCAGGTGTTTAGAGGGTAGGATACGGATAGTTTCTTTGTGTAGAGATAGAGTATTGTGTTAAGATGTCATCTGGGATGTTTGTTACAAGCACTTGTTCAGAGTGAATATTTGAATATAAATATTCAAAATCTGCTGGAAGTTCACAGATGTCCTATGGTAAAGGGGAAGGTAACCAGCCATTATTCATTATTTTTCACTTTTTCTTTGGTGTTTCTTTTTCTCTTTTTTTTTTCCTGTGCTTGACAACAACAGTATAGACTGCAGGAATTGTGAGATACTCATTGTAAAGTCCTTGATTCATTTTAACAATAACAGGAGTTGACTTTAAGAGTGCCTATCAAAAATTCATAGAAATTACATGCTGGACAGGTGGAATAGACCAAACTGTGTGTCTCATAGTTCACGCTCCTGCCTAAAACAAGATTAGCTACGTCTCTATTATTCCTGGCAGATATCTTCCAAATGAGGCGCCACCCCTTGTTCCAGCTTCTCAGTATTTTTATTTCCTAGCAATTTTGTTTCCTGAGACCTATCCTAATCTTTCTTGAGACAATTTGTGGTCATTATTCTTTATGCTATCTGCCATTAATATAAATAAGTATATTAATTTTCTTGTGCACTTTGTCCTTTTACATGTCTGCTGCCAGATCCTTAAAGAGAATTTCACAAAAATAGAATGTTTAGCGAGTTCTGCCCAGGGAAGTTATTTTAGCATTTAAGACCATGAAAGTATCAGAAGGTCATGCGTTCTGGATCTTAGGGCAATTAATTTTTCAGATAAGTTGTTGTCTGTAGAGACCCATATACTTTAATAAATAGATCCCTTCTGTTGATAGAGGTGGTGCAGTCAAATAGGGATAAAGGGGCTCCTGTGAAATTAGAGTTTAATATGCCGTTTGCAATATGCTTATCAGTGCACATTTCAAACCTCCTAGGCTATGGTGCGTTGCACACGTACTGTAGTCCTGTGTGCAATCCTGTGTCCAATAACTGTGAAGGATTGCTAGCACAAACATACTGGGATTAAGAACATCTCTTGGAGAGAAATTTGTGTCAATCTAAAATACTTCAGTAAAGATTCAAAATGCACAAGGTTCTATTAACTCCCTTTCCCCACCAAAGAGCAAAAATAGAGCAATTATTTAAAGGAAATAGGCCATGACATACATGAGAGCCTGATATCCTGTAATATTTCAGCTAAAGCTTTTTCAGAGTGAACTGCAGTTATAATATCTGCTTGTTTAAAAAAATAAAATAAAAAAGCAGTGATCTGCCTGTTCATGGAATGTCCTTGGCAGCCAAGAAAAAAAATCACAGACTAAAAAAAACTATGACTCTCTTGGGGTTTTTCCTAGCTGATAAATGTTCAACCGTTTAGGAAAAAGAACTTCTCTGTTAGAATCCATCTGGTGGGTTTTAAAAGTATAATCAGTGAAGCTGTAATAACGTTTTCAAATGCCTGATTACTAAAATTAATGTCTCTGCTCTGAAAAGTAGGCACTGGTTTTAACTATGGTAGTACATTTTAAAGCCATCAAGATTAATTCAGATTGAGCTTTGGATTTGTGATTTAAAGAACCTCCATGATTCTCACATGAGTTTAAAGATATTTTAAATTGGCATAAGTTAACAGGATTTTAAAACTGATTGATTACCAGGATAGTAAAATCGATACGAACTCATGGTAACTGTACTAATGCTCCTGTGAAGCCATATTTGTTACTTTTTTTCACCTACTAGTGTATGATTAAACAGGAAAAGCTGGGAATCTACCAGTCTCTTCACCCTTCTCGTGTCTGCCAGTGCTTCACATAGCTGCATAATTTATCACTGTTAGGACTAACACATAGTTTATCAAAAGACTGTATGTTGGCTTTTATTCGTCCTGTCAAGTAAGAGTTAGCACTGATGGGAGTTGCAGTAGATAACACATAGTGTGCATACATTGAATCTATTCTAAAGCTGTGGGATTTGTTTTATTAGCTATGTCTGTTCTTTCCATTGCCTCCAGGCAATCAGTCATTTGAAGCACAACATATTTGGTTCCCCATAGTCCTGCTTTACCTACCCAACCTATCCTTTAGCTTGGTACCACTCAAACCAACAGAAGGACAAAGTTGGGAAGACAATTATTTTTCTCACCTCCAATTTATGGGGTAAATCTTGAAGACAGGACTGCTTGTGAAGCAAGTGACCAGTAGAAGGGTGGAATCTGATGGATTTATGCTTAAGCTGATTTCACTTTACATCAAGGTTCTATTTTAAACTGGTTTGGGGAGATTAAATGATTATGTTTTTAGACATAGCGGATATGAGTATTATATATAGTACAGCTTTTTGTACTACATCAAGTAGATATCAAAGAGATCAAGAGAGATCAAAAAGTCTCTCTGTAGCTGATTATGCATGTGTTGTAAGACTTTTTAGCGTGTACATCAATTGTTTTCTAAAAAAATTATTATAAGCATAGTTAAAATTGTATTCATATTTATACTGTGTTCATAATATGAACTTGGATATGTAATTAATTATTTTTTATGGTTTCTTCTATCATTATCTGGTTCAGACATGTGAATTTATGAGATACTATTACATAGCTTAACATGTCTACAGTACAGATTTCTATGGCTGACTTTATCGCCATGTCCATTTTTATATTTTCTATTTTGTATTGATTAAAGAGGATATATGCTTTTGAGTTTTAAATGAATTTAGCAACTTTCAGAAGTTTGGTTTAGAATAAGATGAATTCTGGCCCTGGTTCTGCAGATTAGGCCGACTCTCCACTGTATGCAGAGAAGGACCTATAGTGACTACATGAGCTGTACTGCTGATACCAGTGTGGAGTAAGAATCTCACCCCAAGTGCCTGTGTTGGTGGTGGGCTAGGGGAATCATTCTGTATCTCTAACGATTTTGGTTCTGCTAGTGAAAAAGAATACTCTCACATGTTATTTAACTTGTTTCTGTTTATTTAGACTTTAAAAAAAATACAGTTATTTTTAGCAAAACAAAAATAAAAATTGAGAAAAGTCTCCTTAAAATGATGTTAGTACTTAATGTGAATGCCACAAGCTCCTTTAATGCTTTCTGGTCCTCTCAGGTGAATATTTAGATGTTTTAGTTTATTACTATGTAAGGAAAATTGTTAAACTCATTTCTTTCATGCTTTTACTTCTGTTGTTGTTCGTCTGTCTTATCATTTTCTGTGCTATGGGAAAAGATCTAAAAATTTGGCGCACAGATCCTGGCTCCATCTTCGACATTGATCCTCTGGAGGACAATATTCAGTCTAGAAGTCTGCATATGCTTTCTGGTATTGATTATATCGTGACTTTCCCCCAAATTAGCATTTTATGTTTATAAAATAAAGTTGATACTGTATATTTTTAGGCCCATATGACAGACATGTTTTATATGTATGTATTCATATATTTAAAACTGTAATATTTTAAAAGCAGTGTTTTATAGAAACTTCAGCGTGTACTTGCATGTACAGACAAGAAAGAACCAAAAGAAATTTTATCCTAAACAAGATTTACTTGTGCTAGTTAGAAATAGTCAGTCTTTAAAAAGCATTAACCTCCTTTGCCTTCATTATAATTAGACTTTTCAAATAGCTAAACCTTACTAAAATTTCAGAGATCAAGAAAATGGTTTATTTATAAAATTCATTGCTTGTCTGTGCAAATTTAGCTTATCTGGCACATGATATTTTGACTTATGCTATTGCTGGTATCTTTCCAGGCATTCATAATTTACGGATAGGTAGAAAAAGGGAGTAGTTAATGTAATAGTAGACAATAATATTTTAGTTCAAAAAGCTTTTTTGATTTTTTTTACTGAAATATTTATTTTGAGTACCAAATTTTGCCTACATATTGTCTTTGCTATGCATGGCAAAGGCAAGCAGAGAAACTTTGGAAAGTGCATTTTGTTATTCTTTAAATCAAACTAAGAGCAAATTTGCAAATTAGTCCCAGCACACTGAAAGCCTTGGGAATTACAGGATAAAATTCCGATTTTACTGAAGCCAGTAGTAGTTTTTCTATTGACATTATGATGTCAAGAATTCGTTTTCGCTCTTCTTTGAGAATATGCATTAAAGCATATCCTGTTAAAATGATTTACTTATTTTTTTTTTTCCTATGGTGTTCTTATTTTTGAATCCTGTCCTATCCATTAATTACCCAAAGGCCATTCTAGTGTTCTCTGAGGTCAGTGGAAGGATGCCAAAGGCCCTGGATATGATCCTAATTCGTGGCCAGACTTTTCCTTGAATTCAAAGGACTTTTATATTACTAGAATAATGACAGTAAAGTAAAAGTTTTTTTAAGATGTGTATATCCTAGATATACATAATTTTCCTTTAAAATTTTCTAGCTACATGAACTGTATTTGAGGTCTTTGTATTTCTTAAATACTTCTATTGTTTCATATGTATGTATGTCTCATACATCTATATGCATCTTCTTGAGAAAAGTAGGCTCAGTTTTGCTGTCACTTCTGTGTCTGAATGGACGGAGCTTTAAAATTACTAAAGGAAACATACTAGCCGGAAATATTTGGAATTGATTTCAGACTTGAACAAATTTATCTTTAAGTTATAAATCTCAATTTTTTTATGACGCAAATATTTTACACAACCTTAATTGTAGTAAGGAAAATAATCATCCAGTGAGCAAGGTTTAGAAATAATATGGAGGAATAAATTTTCTTCAGGAGAGTTAATCATGTGATCACAGATGACTTATTATTGAATAATATTAAAAAGTCAGTTGCAACTGACATTCATTGCCACTCTTCTGTTCAGGAGAATTATGTATGTGTCAGGATAAGGAAACATTTAGATTTTCCATGGGAGATACTTCTCTGCTTCATCTTCATCCCATTTCTTCTTAAATATTTCTAGCTTACCTTCCACCTCTGCTACTCTTTTAAAGCAGAGGACAAAGTTTAAAGCAACCTTTTGAACCAAGTGTTCAAATTTGGATCTTCATTTTAAACCTATGAATGTGTTAATATCAATGTGTGCAGTTAGTCTTTTTCTTCTTCTGCTTCTGTCATGTGTTTACTGTGATACTCTTTCTTCATGCCGTTGTAGAAAGAGCAAGCCGTTACAGTAAGCAGTATTTACACTCTACCAGCTTGGGAGACGATAAATCAGATGGTTCTGATACGAATCCTACCTTTTCTTACTGCAGTGATATAACAAGGCCATCTGATGAAGGAGGTACCCCCTGTTCCCACCCTTTTTGCTAATAACACCCTCACAGTGTGTTGTGACCACAAGCCTGTATTAACTCAAATATCCTTATATAGTCACAAGTCATTAGAACCTATGTAAGTTATTGTACCAGTTGATTAAAGGCAAAGCAAATTCTCAAGTCTTGACAGTTTTTTTGTATGCCATTATGTTATTTTCTGTATTATTTTTCACTATCTTGGGAATAGTGTCGGACTAAAAGCACTACTAACTCAAGTTCACAGTGATTAAATGAAAGTGCTTTGTGTTTTTGCAAAACTTACATTAATCTATTTTTCTCATGTTGAGAGACACAGTATAACTGAAAAAAAAAGATTCCAGATGGGAAATTTAAATTTACCTGATGTTCAGTGAGATAATAGCCATATAGTAGTGTCTGAGTGATGGAAGTACTTCCCATATTAAATGTTGCAGATGCTTGAAGCTTTTGGTTTTCACCCTAAAAGAAAAAGTGAATCAATAAGAAAGATTAGGGAATTTCTAACATAGAGAAAGTTTCACATACTCTCAACAGTTAGAAACCAGAGCTAGTATTCAACCGGGAAGATGATATAGCTTACGATATTAATTTATATCTATTAATATAAGGATATTTTGGCAAACCTACTTTCCCAGATACAAAGCCATGTCTTGCATCTTTCTGATGCAATAGATTAGGACAAAAATTATGAGAATGATGAATAATGGTTCTAGTCATCCCAGGGGAATTGAAACATGTATTACACAACTTGTGGAATGTGAATGTCCAAAAATATTGTGATGTAAATATAATAAAAATAAGAACTAGTGATGTGACCTCTGCTTCTTAATTCTTGAAGAATGTGCATCGAGAAATTCAACCAAAAAGTCAAAAAGTTACCAATGTGGTTTTGTGTGTGTATTTCTATGTGTGTGTTTTAGAAGAGGTCCGAGTAAAGATACAGCTACTGTTTAGTTACCTGAGATGCTTGGATTACCTGTGCTTTAAAAATATTTTATGACAGTTTAATTGTAGACTGCTGTTTACATCCTTCCAGTCACCAGAGTTGTATTTTACTATGTTTGCTAGTGTTCAGGGAATCAACATTGTGTTATATACTGTGCAGGTACATTCAAACAGCTCTGGTTATAGAAAAGGTGAGGAAGAGTGTTCGGATTGAAGAGCTCTGGCTCTGACCTAATATCCGTGTCCTTGACTAAAGTGAAATCCCTTATATCCTGTCTGTTCATCTTTATTTGATATTTTAACTTTATTCCAAACTCTTTGAAGAGATTATTGCAAAAACATGCATTTATGAGTCTCTCTGCCTTGATGCAACATAGGTTTCTCAGTCTATGGCATGTTGTCCCTAAATATCTATCCTGGTCTTTTCAGGCTCTCCTCCAAGGCATTTTAACACTCCTCTGTGAGCTTGATTTGATTGTTAACAGATATTTTTTATTACTTGCCATACTGAGAGTAGGAAATGGGCTTTATTTTGCTGGTTTTGTTGGCATCAGCAAGCTTGCTTTCTGTGTCTCTTTTTAAATCTATTGTCATGGTGAAGTGTGAAATAGATCCTTGCCAAGGTCAACATGTTTTAGCAAGATACTGTTTCCTTTCTTGGCCCAACTGGTTAACCAATGTCTGAGAGCTTGCAGACCGTTTCCCTTGCAGGAGAGAAAAAAATGCCAGAGCTAAGTACTTTAACAAAATTCTGATTATTTACAAGAATGATACCAAGATGTCCATTGCTGTGAACATACTCCGAAACAGACAGCAGAAGATAGTGTCTTTGGTCACAGTTATCAACTTTTTTCAAAGCAGCATTTCATCCACAATCTCATTTGTTGCATAGCCAAAGGATGACTAGGCCCTTGACCTTTAAGGAGTGTCTGTTAAGGTGCACCACAGTAAATGAGAGCCAAGCTAATTTTGCTGAGATTTCACTGCTGTTTCTCACTGAGTTTGTACTTTTAGGTCTTGCAGTGCTTCTCACTGGTGATTGCTCAATCCAATGGTGCACCAATATGAAATATGACTGGAGACCTCCAACCAATTTCACAACATCTAAGTTGGCCTAACATCTTTGGCCTAATTCATATATTTCAGCAGCTTCTAAATTGTCCTATTGCAAATTTATTCTGTAAGATGTTATTGACTTTTTGACCAAGAACACAAGTCTTTACCAACCCACTGGCACGGCTACTGTTTTTTTCTTAGGTACTTCTTCCAGTCGTTTTCTGGCTTCTTAACTAGAGCTTCATCATAAACCTGATGCCAAAGGCTTTTCTTAAATCTAAATAACTGCCTCTGTTGTCCTGGAGGAATTTTGACAGCAACATCATAAGGAGGCTTCTCTGGTTCTTTGTTATACTTTCCTATTATTATATGATTTCCTGGCCACTATTTTAGGTGATAAGGTAAAAGCTCATCACCTACATTCTTTGTAATTAATTGTTGGCCTAACAAAGATTCCCTTTTTACCTGTAAGACATCCTTTAGCACTTCCTAGGAACATTTGTGTGTCACATTAATAGTTTTTGTAAAATTTTCAGCTATTGTTCAAACAGTTGTTTTCAGCCTGGCTAAGGAGGAAGAGAAACTAACAATTTCTCTCTTTCCATATTGTTTTTTACACTGGGGTTACAGCTTCACAGGCATGAAGATATTCAGTCATTTTTGGCAAAATCAGATTATTTGAATGAGAAGAAATGGAGATATATGGGAATTAGATCAATTTCTATTTATTTAAACTGGTCAAGTCCTTCCTTGAAAGAATACTGTAGGAAGAAAAGTAACAAGACAAGAGATTATTTATTTGCTTTCAATTCAACCATTTTCTAAAGGTTTCATTATAAAGTTTCTTTCTCTCTCCTGATTTTCTGTGCTGCCATACACACCGTGTTTCCTGCCAGTTCTTACCACACTTACCATCTTGCTCTGCTTCCTCTCCCAGCATGTAACATCTTGTCCTGGTTGTCTGCATTCAGGCCACCAGGAGAAGACCATATGACCCAACTCATATTTCAGTCTGGCATTATTTTCAACAATTGTACTTATATTTCAACCGTCTACTTTATAGAGGAGGCAGTTGCTTTTATGTGTCTCTCAGATTTGCATCTATTTATGGAGTTTTGATTTCTAATGACAGAAGGCAACACAGCCATCTCCTATTTGGGTTTCTTTGTTGACAGATTGTAGAGTTTTTCTCAGAAGATGTGCTGATGCATATATTTTTGGAAAGATATATTCTATTATTTTAAGGACTCAAAATAACAATGAATCCACTATCTCTTACTGGCAAGCTAGGTCAATACATGAAAATCGCATTCAGCTCCCTCCATGTCTCAAGACTGTTTTGTCTAGTTCTGTTACCCCAAAGTCAGAGTAAAAATGCTTGAAAGTAGCATAAGTTCAGAACAATATTGGAGACTGTTTAGAGACTTAGAGACTTTTTTAGTAAAAAAGTCATATCTTTGGAGACTAAAGTAGTGCTAGCACTGGAATGTTAATGTGTGGTGGGCTGAAATGAATATGTGCTGTATGATCTAGTGCTAGTCTTGCTCAATTGCTCAGAGGCATGTGTGTGCAGTTATAGACAAAGAATGGCAAAGTAAAGTGAAGGCTACAAGCAAACATTCATGATTAGTTCGTGTTTTTCTTCAAGCCCATTGTAAGTAACAAAGAAACCAAATATTACAGCCAGATGAAATTGTGGTTTAGGATTAAAATGTCAAGCAATTTAAGCCTTTTAGACAATAGAAACTTGCCATTAAGAGTTGACCTACATCATCATCTGTCTCCAGGGGACACTCAGCTACTAATAAAACAGGTTCTAGGTTTACCATTAAGGTTAGAGAAGTGACCGCACATTCATGCAGTGGTAGATCTGAGTAGCCTAACAATACCATTACTCTGGTTGCTTCCATTTTGCATCAGTCTTTGCCTCATTTTGAAGATGCCTTCGATGTTTAGAATAGGAAGGCCCATGAATATTGGAAGAGTTTCACTATTATCCTCACTTCGTTGTTATTCTTTCTCTCTCTTTCCCTGTTCTTTTATTGTGCAACAATTCATGTCTACCTTTTGTTTTCATTACGCTTCCTCGAACCTTAAGGTTCCTCCCTTTGTTTTAGTTATCAAAGTCTTTTTATGCTTTTCCTTCCATCCTCTTTCAACAGCAGAATGTTTTCACTTTACTCTGCAATATTCTTCCTTCACACAGATTTTAATTATCTTTCAATTTATTATATCTCTGTGGGACTTTCTGTTTATCTCTTTCCTATTTTTCTTTGATTTATATCAGCAGGGCTTTATTTAAATATTACCAAGTTTGTTTTCAGTCTGAAGCCCTCTAAATGATCGAAAATGATCTTAGTGATCATCTTGCATTAGACTAATTCAACTAGTTTTTTTTTTTTTTTTTCCCTCTTTGGCCTTTTTTTCTCCTTTTAGTTTAAATCTTTTTGGTTGATTTTCTCCCCTTTTGCTTTTAAACTTTATTTTCTTTTCTTTATTTTCTTCTTTCTTTTCTAGGGTCTTCCTTTCTTTAGCCTAATGAAAAGGGTCTGCATCTAACATTTGAGTCTCTTACTTTTCCTTGGAAGCTACCTCCTTTCTCTGACACATCCAAATAGACAAATTTCAACAAAACATGGATACTTTAATGTTTTTTAAATCTTTATCTTTCTTATTATCAACCTTAAAGATAATTTTATTTTTCTATGAGAAAAGTAAAACTTTTTGTTAGCTATTTCATAGATACTAATCTACTCATTGATTACTTGTTCCCTAATTAATTTTGGTCAGATTTAGAGAATGCTACTGCAAAAAACTTTGGAGGGAAAGTATTGGAAATGGGTTAGAAGCAACTTGACTCCAATGTATATGAAGTCTTCAGAACATACAGTATCACAGAATACTTATCCTGTGGGATAAGAATATTTAATGTTTTGAGATCTTTATATAGTTGGGAGTTGAAGTAAAGTCAATGAGAAACCATCAGTCCTTTCATCTCTCCCCTTGTGCCCAAACATATGAGAGAAACAAAATCTTTCTTTAATCTTCCCATCATCACGTATGCATGTCCTCCTCATGTATCATGAACTTTCTGATGAAGAAAGGTTTCAGAGTTGCTGAACCTACTGCTCTCCTATCTCTCATTTTGTCCAGACTCCGAGGGTTATCCTTCTCCATTTCCTGTTAAGGCAGTTACCTGTTGTAGACCTGCTGTAGACTGCTGTTGTTTGAACTGCAGGCTGAGCCCTGCAAATGTAGGAGCAAATGTAGGCCCTATGTATTATTAGATGCCACTTGTAACAGGCCTGCGCTGTGTGCCAGCTCCTGCAAGGTGTTTTGCAGCTTGTCTTTGACACTAGGAGAGTTTCAGGGAGAACTTCCCTTCCCCGAGCACACAACATCTGTGTTTAAAATATTTGTTTGTAGGATTTTCCTCAGACCTCAGTAGCCTTTCTACATATATCGCAGAAACTGCTACAATCAGGAACTGTGCTGCTGCTTCTGCTCCGGGTTTGTTTGGTCAGAAACCAGATTAGTAAGGTGAAATGGAGGAAAAACATCTGTTCTCTCTCACTGGATTTACAGAGATGTTCCCTCGTATATGGAGTCTGCTTAGCATGGGATTGTAGCAATACTCTTCTGTTGTACAAGTAGATACAAGAGGAGGAAAGAAATCAGAATCTGGATACCTTCCTTTCTCTCTCCTCATTTTTTACGGGAAGATTTTTTTTTGAGTATGGAAATACTCACCGTTAGTAAAAGACACGTCAAACAAAAATGAAAGAAATAATCTCCCACTGCTCTTTAGATTGTAATGGAGAGATCTGTCTTCCATTTCCAGGTGCATCTGACAGGAGTGCAGGGCTAAAATCCTTCACTCATCTTCATATTCAGCTTCTGAGAGCTATCATTTTAGGAGGTCAAGCAGAATGACACAGCAGTTATATTTTCTACTCTAGCAGCCAAGGAAGAAAGGGTCTTTTATGTTAGGAAGCTGAATTCTGTTTCCTGTAACACTTTTCCCTAAAGTCCAGTAATCAAATATGCCATTTGGAGGAAGAGGGATTGTAGATTTCACAGGAAGAACTTCACTGGCTTTTGCAGATTTCTTGTCCCCTTTTAAGTGTATCACCAGTCTGCACTGTCACAAAAGACTGAACATATCAAAACAGAACTCTGTGTACTCCCTCTTGGTTTCTTATCCACCAGCTCTTACATCTGTTTCTGAATTTTTATTTTTATTTCAGACTAGATGGTGCTTTGCTTTTGCTTCTTTTACATGTAAGCCCCCAGCAGATTTGCCAGCCTGAAAGCTAATGTATGGAGGACATGGTCTTTTTACTGAACAGCATCATGGTAAAACTTCATGCCTTTTCATCTTGGCATGATAGTTTTATTTTAAGTGTATATTGTGGTACGAATGCTTGGCATCAAACTATAAATACCTCTTCCATAAACTATTGTAATATTTTTGAACTAAACCAGGTACTCTTCTGAACTAATTTAATGTGTAGACAACTGCTTCTTATCTATTTAGCACCTATCTAGTACCACAAATTATTTAGGCTAATCAATTCCCCTTGTTTAGAGAATTTATGCTCCTTCAAAATTGCTGATTCCTGGTCTTCCATTCTCCAGAATAGATTTGTCAGGACAACTTTCCTTTATAAAGGTTTGCTGTAATGATGTTATATCTGAAAAGGAAAGTGAGTGCTTGTTCAGGCAGCAAGACAGAGCTCCTTCTCCTTCAAACCTGTATGTTTGAAGGAGATCCTGCCCCTCTACTCAGCCCTGGTGAGGCCACATCTGGAGTATTGTGTCCAGTTCTGGGCTTCACAGTACAAGAGGGATGTGGAGCTGCTGGAGAGAGTCCAGTGCAGGGCTACAAGGATGATCAGGGGCCTGGAACATCTGCCATATGAGGAGAGGCTGAGAGAGCTGGGTCTGTTCAGCCTGGAGAAGAGAAGGCTGAGAGGGGACCTGGTCAGCGTCTATAAGTACCTCAAGGGAGGCAGCGAGGAGGATGGTGCTGGCCTCTTTTCACTGGCGGCCACTGACAGAACTAGAGATAATGGCCACAAACTGAAGCATCAAAAGTTTCACAGGAACTTAAGGAAAAATGTTTTAACAGTGAGGGCGACAGAGCACTGGAACAGGCTGCCCAGAGAGGTTGTGGAGTCTCCTTCTCTGGAGATCTTCAAAATCCGCTTGGACGCAGTCCTGTGCCACGTGCTCTAGGTGACCCTGTGTGTGCAGGGGAATTGGACTAGATGACCTCTAGAGGTCCCTTCCAACCTTAGAATCATTCTATGATTCTATGATTCTATGTTTCACTGAAGAGGAGGATGTTTTGCCCTTTCAGTTTCTGCCTGTTGTCTTGCAGCTATTTCTAATGTTCGAAAAGGAGTGATTTTTGTTTCTGATCAAAAATAATCACATTACAGGCAGAAGACTTTATGAAAACAGTGGTAAGTTTCCTGGTGTTGGAAAAGTGATACTTTTCTGATTTTAGATTTGAGGTAAAAAAGGAAATTAAATGCAAAGTTAGTTGTGAAAGTTCAGATTTTTATTAGAAACAGGTTGGATGTGTCCTTTACACATGTGCTAACTCGCAAATAAGATTTTGTGAAATGATCTCTGACAGTGTTTAGATAATTTAACCCTCTCTGAATAATCCATTTCAGCCTTTTAAGACATCCTTCTGTCTAGGAATCCAGAATGGTGGCAATGGGACTGCTTCTATGTATTATCCTGGCAGTTTTAGCTAAAAGCTTCCTGTCTTAGTCTGGAGTGTCAGACTCTTATGTCTCTGCTTTTACTGGGTGCAAAAAAATGAGAGAAATGAGTCCAGAAAACTAGATTGCATTTTCTTCCACTACAAAAAAAAATATGAACTGTCTAAAAACTTTTGTTTTGTAGTGTAAAACCTGAAACTTTGTATGTAACTCTAAAGCCACATCAGATTTTACATTCAGTTAAACATTGTGTGAGGTTTAATTTAGGGCTTTGAGAATAAAATTAAGTATCCCACATTGCTTGTAATACATGCAGATATAAATTGTGATTCAGCTGAAAGCACATTTTTTGCTCAGTATATCATCGCGGAGTTAACATTCCAGGGAGGACTTTACATTTTACCCTTCACAGAACACCTCGACTCCCTTGGTTTGTATTTGATTCCTGCACTTCTTCCCCGCACTGATGAGATCTTGCAGCATAAAAAGCCAACTGCCACGCACCCTGGGGAAGACGGCTCCAAGACACGTTCCATTTGCAGCCTCTGTGGCATGGCAGCAGTTCAGGGGATCCTCCTCCTCTTTGCCCCGCTGGTTGCCACAGTCTGATGCTCACCTTTCCTGTAGACCGCTGATAAGCAGAAGGTGGAAGGGAGATTCAACAGCTGAAGTGTTAGTGGCTCTCTTGCCAAGTAATTGTTTCAGTTTTTCCATGTGGTCCTGTCTAGCAGCTTCAGATACTCTTCAGAGGATTTTATGTCCATCAGATAAAAAGTATCTCCAGTAAAATTATATACAATCATTTTTTAGATCTGGATTCATCCTGTACTTCCAGCATTGCTCAGATTGGTTATACCCACTATGTAGATAAATAGCTGTATAGAAATCAGACAGCTTCCTTTAAAAAAGGGTTAGGGTTCTTTAGTGTAAGTGGACAACAGTTGATGTTCAGCAAATGAACCTGAGTTCAAGTTGTAATTGAGAGGGTGTTGGTAGTGCAGAATGTTAACATAACCATCATTTTACAGACTGTTTTCATTTGTGAGAAAGCCTAGAGCCTGCCTGTTCACAGTGTAGGACAGAATTGCAGCTTTCTGCACCGTAGCCCCACCAGGATCTAGGATGCCTCAGGCTGACGTTCAGCCTTTTTGTGCCTCCATAAGCAAAAGAATGTGGTGTGGCATGCCGGGACAAGAAGGCTAACATACGCTGTGGTTCAGGTGGAGTGTCAGCCAGAAAAGTCAGTTTGTGATAGGATCCGTTGTGTCCCTGCCACTAAATGCGTGCTGCAACTCAGAGTTGGGACTCCAAAGCAGAAGGCTGTGTGATATGTTTTATCCCAGTTGCAATAATGGTAAGAGAAATGGGGACACACATATAAATGTCATGATGCACTTCCTGCTTATAGATACATAGGCTAAACTCTTTGGACTCTTTGGTTGACAGTGAACAATAATTCCAGTATAATATTATAGCAGTTGCTGCTGTAATCCATATAAAGTGAAGAAGGACATCTGCTTTATATTTGCACTGCTAGAACTATTCCTAAGAAATAATATATGGTAGTACATATATGTAGAAGTGTGTATGTTAGAGGCTGTAGAGATGAGTTGAAAACCCTGTATTTTTAAGAATATAGTCAGAAAAATCATATTCAGAATCCAGATGATGAGTAACCAGCCTATTATTTCAGCAACCTAATTATATCCGAGTTTGATACTCCAATTTACTAATGAATACTGACTCCTGTGATGGATAGTAATCAGACAACATCCCCTCCCCTATAATATTTGTTATAAACTGTGCTTCAAAAATGCAGTCCTTTCTCTTCTAATCCTAGTTACTGATTCTGAATCAGAAATTTGTGAACAGGTGAAGGTTTCATAAATCATGTTTAATCTCTGAACAGAGAGTTTCCTCTAAGAGAAAAACAAATTAATGAATAAAATATAGGACTCTATGTGTCATGAACACATTGCATTGTTTTTTTGTCATTACTCTTAAAATGTCCTCATTTTCTTTGACATACGCTAAAGAGCTATGTGTGATCTTTCTTTGTAATTTCATTCAAAATCAAATTTTCATTTCTTATAATGAAACTTCTGTAAGAGTTATAATTGTACAATTCTGCATTTCCCACAATAATTTACTTCAGCTTACATGGTGGTACACTCATTTAGGCTTAATTATTGTTAGCTGATTTTAGAAAATCCTAATATAAGAAAGGGTACTGAAAACAATCTATTATTCTATTCATTCATGACACTAATGAAATTTAGTTAAAATCATTTTATTTTATCCATTGTAATATATTAGCAGTTAATCTTGATAACATAGTCATTATTTGATTTTTTGTGTCATGAATAGTTAATATTTGTTATTTTAAATACAGAATTACTCATTCTGTTTTTTTTTTTTTCCCCAGAAGCCTTTTTTTTTCAATGATTTGAAGACCGCATAGTTTATTTGTGATTTATCTTTATAATGTAGGTTATCGAAACTTCCTAAGGTTCTACTGTTCTGAATTTACCACTGACCCCAAGTAGTTGTGTGCTTCAGCTCTAATGAGGTCAGTGAACATGGCAGATATTTATTAGCACCCTGTGTGAATTAGGCCACATTTTCAGGTTGTTATTTCAGCAACCTAATTATATCTGAGTTTGATACTCCAATTTACTAACGAATACTGACTCCTGTGATGGATAGTACTCAGACAAACTGCTGCTTCTGGCAGAGCACCACTGAGAGCAGCAAGCCTGGTTGTTCAGACATCCATGAAAGCAGCATAACTCACAAGTAAAGGGCAAGAAAAAGAAAAAAGAAAAGAAAAAAAAATAAAAGAAATGAAAGGAAAGCTAGCACGTGCACAGGAAAAAATGCCAAGGTGTCTTACCATGTTGTTTTCCACTGTTCTAAAAACTGCACTGTTTTGTATCAGGTCTCACCATCTGCAGTCTTCAGGTTAGTGCTTTTTATATGTTTCTGCTGTTTGACCTTTTCTCTGTGAATTTTACTGTAATATGCTCCTTTGTGTCTACAAAGTAATAAAATTCTCTCTGGTAGTTAAGTTGGTTCAAAGTAAAGCTTGAAGCAGTTGTTTCTGTTTTCTAGATTATTTGAAAAGCTAACACTGGGCTATTTAGCCTTAGAGCTAGATGGGAATTTTTTACTATTCTTTACCACAATATAGCAATTTAATGCCAAAATTTCTGGCAGGAATGGGACAATTCTGATTAATATCCAGAGTTTTTGTATTAAATTTTGAGATTAAGTTTATAGCTTGACATTTTTGAAACAAGAAATCCCATTCTATTTTGAAATATGTTTCATTTTAAAGTACATTAATTATAACTAATATTGAAAATGTTTAGAATTAAACCTAGATCTTTTGAAGTGATTAGCATAAAATTATTCCTTTATTTTTTTTTCTTTTTGGCATGAACCTTTGAGATTTTTTCTTTTCATTCTGGTTTGAGACAGGAGCATTTTTGAAAATCAATTTTGCACTGGATTAGAAAATGATATATGAGGTTCACCAAATGTCATCTGTATGAAACTTCTCTGTACTCTTCTGCCTGCTCTCTATACTTCTTTGACTACTTCTCATCATATCATCTAGAGTGTAACCCCTTATGCTGTGTTCTGTGAGGATGCTGCGGAACATTCCTGTACCAGCTAACCTCCTCCTTGCCTTCCAACTTGTCTTTGTGTGGACCTTGTGCAGTCTTGCCGGACTGATGAATGCATCAGGGGCATTCTCTCTAACCAGGTTACCAGGTTGCCTGTTTCTCTGGTATTTGCTTTAATATCAAGCTTCTAGCTCATGCTGTCTGCATCAGGCTTTTACGTCTTCTCTAAACTTGCAATGTCTTTCTTCAAATACTGTGGGTATGAGTATTTTGCCTTTTGGTATGCAGTGCATGTCAATGGTAGCATACAGAAGGATGCTGAATCATGTCAGCATTGCAGGCTACTGTGATGCCTGCGGGGACTTATCTCTGAGAAATTCAATTCTTAGGGTTTGGAGGAGCTTACAGAGAGGCAAGACACTTAGTGGGTGCCTCTGTGGGTCAGCTGAGCTGATCTAACAGTCTGCTGCCTTCTGGTGCTTATGGTGTTGAGTGCCTGGTCCTGCCTCCTCCCTTGCACTGGGTCTGCCACTAGTCTCCTCCCTTATTGAGCTGACTCAGTTCACCAAACCAGCAGCAAAACAACACAGATGAAAAGAAAAAGAGAGAGAGAGAGAGGGAGGGAAAGGGTGGCAGGATACCTACTTTTAGCAGCTGTGAACTATTAGGGTGATTCAGGCAGTTCACCACTTCATGAAGCATCAACTGCAGGTATTCAGTGGGGATCTGGGATTGCCTGCCTGTGGCCTCTGTGAGAGGTAGCGCTTCCTGACTCCTGCTGAGTTCTTCCAACACTCTTAACTTCAGCAAAAAAAAAAAAAAAAAAGATACAGTTTAGCACTTCATCTTCAAAAGCCTAGTAATACCTCATCTATCATGTCAGACAAGCTGCTTTTCTTCTCTTTTCATGCTTTTCACAACCTATCCTCATCATATGTATCCTCCCTTATTTGCTGTCAAGATATCAAGATTCTAATTTCTGATTAGCCTGTGATACAGGCTTCCTTCAAAACGTATTAAATTTTTGGTTGACCAAAGTTAGGTTTCATTTATCCTGCTGTTCATGCTTGAGCAGGATGTAAACTTGTGCGAAATTAGTGTATTAAGAGTCTTCAATTTTCTCCTCAAAACTGCTTTTCAAGATGCCAAAAATAAATCAATGAATAAATTCAATTGGATTCAGAAAGAGGTAGCAAATTATAATAATATTCAGATATCTTGGTAAGAGGTGATAATGTATCAATTTATTGAAGGATGTGGTTGGTAATACAAATTGTACCCCGAAACACCTTGAAGATTTTAATGATGTGGAGCAGCAGCCAACATCTGGGAAAGTGATCAAAAATATGATATCAAGTACTAAGTCAAAGTCTGAAACTGAAGTTATTTCAGCCACACTTTCTGGAGCTTTTAATCGGTGTCAGCTGATATTGTGACCAGCTTCAATGCAGTAATGAGTTTACTCTAAGGCTATATCTCCTTAAGTGTGTAGTCATGTAACTTGGATTTGAAAGTGGTCAAGAAAACTGTGAAATTCAGGGAATAATCCACACGTGCAACATTTGTGATATTCCTGTATACTCCAAATATGCCCCAGACCTAGATGTGCTCTAGATGTACAGTTCCCCATATACACATGTGTGATTACTTTGACAATGTATTGAAAATATGCTCGACATAACTGAATAACTTCAAAGTGCAAAAGAAAGGAGGAGTTGAAGGCTATAGGAGAGACTTTCTAAGGCATAAAGACCATGTATGCTTTTCTGGATGTTGCAACCAGTGGAAAGGAAAGCACCAGCAAGGCAAAATGGGGGAAGGACTTCAAAATAAGTACAGCAACACAGTACCTATAAGCAGCTTAAGGGGGATAGTCATAATGTCAGTAACACAAAGATGTAAATAATGATGTAAAGATAATGCTGTATTCTAGAACTGTTGAATTTTTGTTCTTCCTGGAAATCTACAGCTTAATCATTGTCTTATGTATGTTAAAACTAAACAAATAATAATGTTTGTCCTTCTTTTTACTTTCTAGTCTCTGTCTTATTATTACAAAATCATGTAAAGGATTTAGCAGGTGCTCTGAAATCTTACTAGGTTGGTGGTGGAACCATGAGTTGAGATCACATCAAAGCTTGAAATAAAATACTTAAAACTGTGTCATGTCTGTAAGAATAAATAGCTTGATTATTATTGTATTGGGCTGCAGTAAATGAGATGTATTTTTACTGTATGCTTGCTTACTCACTAATTTTGAAAATGCTATAGCTACCAGTGGCTATCCAGGGTTTTACCATGAGCTGTCAGTCGCTGTCATGCTAGCTCATTAAAGGAGACAGTACGTAATCCAGAGGGGCAACAGTCACTGGGCTTTAGTTAGTTGATTTTATTCACCAGCACAAGATCCTTGAGATAACGATGTCTACCATTAACAGGTGTGATTGCCTTATCACAAATCTTATCAATGTGTTTTGGAAAATGCCATTTAAATGATTTTTATTTCCAGCATAAACTTTTATTTTATCTTGTAGCTATGTAATGCTCTCGTAATTATTCGTTCTGTTTCTTTCTGACGTTTTTTTTCTCACAGTCCTTCTCAAAGCATATCCTGACAAGTACATGCAGTTCAGATCCCATGGTCTGCTGTAGCAAGCTCATACATTCATTTTCCACTTTTTTTTTTTCATTTCTGCCGGGGAAGCCTATAAATCTATAGTAAGAAAAACATGATAAATTCCTTCTAGTAGATAACCTAAAATAAGAAAAAGAAAAAAATAGGTGGGGGGAGTTTTGGTACCTCAGAATGCATCTGCTAAAGTCTTACTGCAACTCCCACCTGTACTTCTGGGAGCAATGGTCAGCCCTCAGATCCCTCACCAATAAATTTGGTTTCAGCTAAATGAATTTTATGTTCCACCACTGTGCTTTATTGTTCCCCCAGGTTAACTAAAACCATTGTTTTTGCTGCTGCCTCAGTCAATGATGTTACAGAACTTTATACTTTAGTCTGAGCCAAAATATTACCTTTATCTGTACGTGACGATGATGAAGAAAAGTCAGTCTTTCTTTTTCCTGCATCATTTAGTCTCATCTTGGGTTATCTGTGTGCAACCAAACCCATAGCTTACATCTGTTCCCCTTAACTAATTGGTCGATTTATGTGGTAACCGGATAGGCAACATTCTGAAGATTTCTTGAAATTTTCTTAAAAGCTGCAGATTTTTGCAGCCCTACTACAGTATTTTTAGCGGAAGAAAAGATGGAGCTATTCAGTCAGCTATGGTCCACGCTGATTTCATACAGGCAGCTTAACTAAAACACTGAAAGATAATTAATCAAGCCGTGGAATCCTAGAAACTCCTTCTCTTTATCTGGAAGCTTTGTGTAATGTTTCAGTTTATAATGCTCCCCAAAATCTTTCATACTTTGGAAGACATGCTTTGTTTCTCTGGGCTTGATTTCAATTGTAGCAAGTAAATTAGTAGATTCTGTGGCACAGCTTGAGGTAATTCTCTCAGCTGGAAAGAAACTCGAGGAAAAGAGGAGAGCACATCTCAGACCTGCTGCTGCCTATTGTCGCGGAGATGGGAGGTATGGGTTGGCCTTCCTGAATTAAGCCCCTCGATTTGGAGGATATAACAAAGAATGTCATTTGGCTTGCTGCCTCACAGAGGCAAATTGGTAAGGGTTGGGAAAGATGAGATATGAGGAGAAGGAGTCGAGAGTGAAGCATTTCTATCAACATCTTCACTTAGGAAGAAGAAAGACGTTTTCAGAATCTTTCCCTCCCAGGGAACAAGGAAAGTGGCTCATAGCTCTTCATGGCTGCAGAGCAGACAGTGCTGATAGATCAGCGGCTGATTCCAGTTTAGATACTATTTCCTAATAAGTTAAAAAGTTCAAGCTGTGCTCAATTTTGAACCACTTGACCAATTTACTACTGGTATGAGGAGATGAGACTCCATTGGTTTCTAAGAGCTGACAAGCCGTTATGCTTGTGGTAAATTAGGCAAAAATAGGCAAAATGTATTCATCCAGGCTTGAACACAGAACCTTTGATTAAATTATGTTTCTCTCTTTTCTCACATGAAGGGCTACATCTGGTCATGTAGAAAGAGCTTGTAACAACACTGAAACATAAATTATTTGATGAACTACTTAGGGCTATTCACTTAATGCATGATAATTCTGAGAACATGTTAACGAGCAGCAATTCTCTGATGATTAAACTGCTTTAAAATGTCTTTGTGCTCATATGTCATTAGAATGAACTTGGCACTTCTAAAACATCCATTATTCATCATGTTCCAGTGTTGCATCTGACTGTTTCACTTTAATTTCACTCACTTAACAAAGCAATCTATTCATTACAATAGTTTGAAGCATATTTACTAAACCAGAAAAATCTTAGCTATACTTTTCTATCTTTAAAAGTATACTAGGTAAAAAAGATAACATCCAAAGTTTTAATTATTTACCCAGTGTGCTTGATTATGCTAAGTAAAATAAATGATCTTTAAGAAAATACTTTATTCATATCAATCATATTACTAGCTGGAGAAGCAAGTTAGGTAAAACTCCGTGTTGAAAGCACAAGGCCAACCTTTCTTTCAGACATAGCTCAGCAAACCTCTTAGTAATCCTTTTCACACCTATCTGTTGTTCCGGTCGCTAGAGAAGCCAACAAGGACAGAGCATTATTAATCCAAACATAAATATTTGGAATTTTCATATATGCGTATAACGTCGGGTACTATTTTGGTATGAAGGTTTCCTATTCATACTACAAGATGTGAGTCCTTCCATACCTGTGCATTAAACCATACATTAGCTTTGCTTCTGCTTGAATCTGTGTGTGGTGATTGCTCTGGAAATGGTTCCTTGCTTCCCAGCCAGCCCAAGAGACATGTCACACACTGCTGAATGACTCCACACTTGAAGCTTTTGACTCATGGGCTGAATGAACTCCATCTTATAGAAGTGAAAGATGGATTTTGTCAGAAGAATCTGGTGGAATATGGGCTGAATGGATTGCTTGCAGATGTGTCACAGGAAATACATTTTCGTGTTGCTAAATGAATTTCCAGTCGGACTTGTGAAGTTTGGTCCTTTGTAAAACATGCACAAACATGAGTTGACTAAACTTTTAATCTTTTAGAAACCATTTCAATCTTTAGTTTTCCTTTAAAAATACTTTTTGGACTTGAATAGTCCAATAGTCCTTGAAGCAGTGAATAGTCACCTATGCTGAGGTTATTTCTCACGTGCTCTGCTTATTTCTCAGTATTTTCAGATTTTTATCAAATGTTTTTTTAACACATTTTGATTCAGTCTGTTGCTAAAGCAGGATGTTTGAACTGATATTGAAGGGCTACTAAAGCTTTTGTAGAAAGCAACAGAGGTAACAAGTCTTTGTCGTGTTAGCTCATTCGGTGGCTATTGGTGCAATAAAAGACAACAACAACATAATTATGATTAGGAATCTTCAGAACTGTTAAAACAATATGAACAAAATACATGAAGGAGAAATGGAAGAGAGATGTTGTAAGACGAAGATGCTGAAAGAGACAGACTTTGAAATAATTAAATAATTACTAACCTCTATTTTTGACTAAGAATGTTAATGGAATCAGAATATACTAAGAAACCCAGCTTTGGATGCACCTCTTTACATTTATGACTATACCTGTGAAGGAGTTTTTCTTTGTTGTTGCTGTGCATGGTCCATAAAAAAGTTAGTTTGCAATTAATTAGGAATTAATTAATTAGGAATTAATTGCTTTTGAATTCTACGAAGACGTTTCTAAACTTTGCCAATATATATGCCAGTATAAACCTTTGCTTTGGTCAGTCTTTACTTAAAAAATGGCATTTTGTGGCATGTGATAGCATTCATATTTAGTACATTATCTGCAGCAGTATTAAAACTGGGTTAATGATGTGGTAGTTTTAGGGGTATTTTATGATTAAAATTCCTTAAGGTCTGTTAAGCTTTTCCTTCCAACTACACTTGATGGTATCAGTGGATATGTTGCCATAGCTTTGGTTACATTTATTTATGATTCAGTATATGGAAAGCTGTATGTTGTATGTAGTGTATGAATTTCTCAACAGTTTTGAACTGAGCAGTTCTGTAAAGTGTAGATCCTTAATCAGGAAACAGACTACAACTTGTAGGAATTCTGGATAAGGATGTTCTTTTAACTTACAGTGATGTGTTTGTCTTTCCTTAATGCACAGCCCCTGTTCTCCCTGGGGCGTATCAGCAAAGTCAATCCCAAGGGTATGGATACATGCATCAGACCAGTATGTCATCCATGAGGTCAATGCATTCACAGTCCCATTCAGCAGGTCTGGTGAGTACTGAATTTAAATAACAATTCCTTTTGTTAAGCAGCATTTTCCGACCTCATTGTGAAATCTTTTAAATGCAAGTGAATTGGTCTCTTTGAGTTCTATAGTTTGAGAATTTTGGAATTTGTTTTTCCTTGTTTCTGGCAGTCTCTTTGTTTTTGATCCCGTGTTTGGCCTTTTGTGTATATTTGTCTGTGGTAGTCCTAAATGTGGATGATAGTCAGAATGTATGAAAAAATAAGTGACTGAGGGCAGTGGCAAGAATTTTTATACCAGTGGGTATAATAAAAATTTATGATCTCCAGGAGTCAGAGAAATCAACAGAATCTTCCACCTGCTAAAACAAATAGTAAACATTGAGGCTGGACTTTGATATTATGCAGTCTGATGAATTCGGGCTCCTGCCAGGTGAATAACACCAATCTCTTTTATGATCACTCTGTTGGTTTAATTTATATGTTTAAGTGCTGACTTTCTGATTTTGTCCTGGCAGACTTTATGCTTATCCATATTTTTCAACTTTGTTTGTATGAAGCCAGCATATATTCTATATCGATATGTCCTTTATAATTCAGGAGAATAGTCATGTACCCGTTCAGACCTGATGCAAATCAAGCTATGCTCCTGGGCAGCTGGAAAGAAGCATTGTCAAGCCATGGCCACAGTCATGAAGTTCTTATTTCTGGTGGATGAGAATGTAAAGCTGGAGTGAATTTGAGGTGTCAGAAATAACTGACCATTAAGGAAAATTTTTTTTTTCTTTCAGGAAACCAGTTTTTAAAAGAGCTTCTTTTTACTTTTTGAGCTCTTCAGATGTAAAGTTATGCTTTTAATGGTTCTCCTGTTTTTTTGTTTTGTTTGTTTTTTTCTTACCATGGTACTACCTGGATAATTCACAGTTCAGATTCTATCACGCTTTACTTTAGAAATATCAACTTTGTTTGTGATAGAAAAACTTTGTGAAAGAAAACTTTGAAAGATTGTTTTGAGTATATTTATAGCTTCTGCCACCTTGCTTAGAAATGAAGAAGCATTGGTTATGTACCAACTACTGCTATGTATGGCTAGAAAAAGGGAATTTGTTCAGATGAGGGAAAAAAAAAAAAAGGGTTTGCAGAGCTTGTAGGATCTTGCATTTTTCATCAAGACTGATGCTCCACAGTGTTTCAAACTGCAAAGGTCACAATATTCTGGGAGGTTTCAGTGCTTTCAAATTTTTAAGTTCCTCAGCTTGCTGGAAAGTCCAGGATACACATACCAGCATCTCTGGGTGAGCCAAAACTTGGGAAACTCTTTGGATACCTGCCTAAGAGCTGTGAGGCAGATGAAATTAGTCAGATATTCTGTTTCAAGGATATCTCAAGGTGCTGGGGAATTGGCTTTCCAAAAGGGATGATGTTAGAAAAGTGGAGGTCTAGAAGCCTAGGTTTTGCTAGCAAATTTACAAGTGAATGGAGGAGTAAAGCAAACAACCTTCAAATCTAGCATCTAGAGAATGGCCATGCTAAAAATCTAAAGCCCACTTGGTTGTCTTCATGCTTACATGGGCAGGTAGATAGCCTACTATTTTCCTAATATCCCAGTGACTTGCCTATAGACTGCCTGTTGAAACAGTATCATTTTACTTCTCTTGAGAATCATAATTTTCCTCTTCTTTCCAAAACTGGAAATTCAATGGTAAGAGGGAGTGAGGGTAAAGGGAGTGAAGTTAAAGGTTTTTTTTTTTTTTTTTTTTTTTGAGGAATGTTGTCATTTGGTGTTCTTTTAAATGATAATAGCTGTCCTTTATGGGCAAGAAGGAGAAACAGAAACAGCAGGTGTCATGGTTTGGACTGATTTTGTTGCTGTTAAAGTCTGAGCTGGTTTCCTTGAAGACAGTACAAAATAAACATTTCCACAGGGAGGATAGAAAGGACCGCACAGATAAACACATCTGACACAGCCTGTTAATTTGCCATACAAGTAAGGAACACAGAGGTGACGTTACCACCCCTTGGGAGGGTGATTCTGCTCCTAGGGACATGCTCCATCACTTTTGCACCTCCGCTTCACATCTTCTCTTTAGCCTGTGCAGCTTGCCCAGATATACTGGGCACATTATACTTGGCTATCAGGATGGTACTTGGGATTCTCAATGTGTGCTATGGGGAATGCCTGGTTGTGTCTGGGGATCTGTTCAAGCGTAGCTGTCTGCATAGACAGAAGATGAAGGCAACCTTGGAATACTTTCCAAAATGCAGTGTAGAGCTGGAAATCTGACAAACTTCTCCACAGTGTTAGAATTGCTGCTTTCAGCTGCCTTTTTTGATGCTGGGCTTGTAGCAATACTTCCAGAGACGCTCTGTGGTTTAACTAAGCCATGCAGAGGCTGAGGAAGAAAGGAAAGAGAAGAAACTGACTGAAAAAGACCACAGGAAAGACGCCCTAGCCTGAGTATTGGTCTCAAAGTCCATGTCTTTTAGTGAAAGTAAAGATGACAAAGTCAGCTTCAGTTTTCCTAGGACAAGAGAGTTGAAGATCCATGGATTATTTTAGGCTGAGAATGATCAAGGAGATAGCCGCTGCCATAAAAGCCCATTCAATCCTGTTTTTCTCTGTGGCATTGTTATCGAATCAGGTTGCCCAAAAGACAAATTCATCTTACATCCACCATATGTGAAATTTTCTAATGCCCATTTTCTGGTCATTTAGCTTTGAGTCCTTTTGTTTTGTTTATCAGGCATCAGCCTGGCACAGTTCTTGGATATATATTTTTCTGACTAACTTCTGTTGACTTTCTATGAGCAATTTTATGTAATAGACTGAATGAAATTGTTGCTCAGAGTACAGTGTGTTTTATAACACCTCCCTTAAGGCTTCTTCCAGAGTATTTTTACCTCTGTGAAAAAATAAGAAAGGTTGTTTCAAAGCCTTTAGGTAAGGAAAGGTTGTAGGGAAACAACCCCCATGTTGCTAGTTGCTTTCCCTTGAAAGCTGTGAAAGACAGCCCAACAGGTAACTACTGGTTGTGAGAACCAGTCCAGAAAGTGAGTTTAAACAGGTGGTTGAACAGGAGATATGCATCTCTTAACCATCTGGCTGGGGAGTTGAATAGCTTTGCTTCAGTTCTTCATATGCACAGATTTCTTACTGTTTTGGGTGAGCAAACGCTGCAAGTTAGGCCTTTGAGGAGACAGAAGATAAGTGAGTATTTGACTGTTTTACAAAAGTCCAACCTTTTCTTAAACCCCCATTGTGATTTCAGTACCTTCTAAACTCACTACAGACAAAGGAATAATTCACTTAAATGCATTCAAAAAATCCTCTGCTTTGAGTCCTTTAAGTATTGTAATTCTCAATTATATAGCCTAGACTACACTCTGAAGTGATAATTAGGCATTAAATGCTAACAGGATTATTATGGAGATTTCTCCTGACAGCCATTTAGCACCTAATTAGGTGTTAAGGCCATAAATTTAGGTTTCTCAGCAGCATTTAGGGCCTTTTTTTTTTTTTTTTTTTTTAAGTTTGAAATTACCATCTTATTTCAACATCTCTGCACTACCATGTAGTGGTGGTGCTGCCAGCTTGTAGTCGAGCTACCTTAAAGGAGATGGCAACAGTTATGTCCCATACCATGGGTGATTAAAAGATGATGATGAGCATCCTTCTAGTGAGCAAAAACTTGACTGTTTCTTTTCAGTTTTATCTGTCAGTCCCATGAAAAATTGCAGCTCTTGCCCCAGTCTTTGCCCGTTTAAGGGGGACATAAAAGTCATGGCTTAGGAAAAATCCGTTCTCTCCTTCGTGCCAGATATGGACATCATTTCTGAAAATAAAATTTTGTCAAAACAAATCAACAACCAACAACAACAAAAATAGGACAAGTTCATGAGGTGGAACTGACAATGCTTAGGAGTTGTTTTCCTGAACTGGGAGCAGACTGAATGTTGCTGTCTCTTAAAAGGTTAAGATAATCATCCTGAGTGTTAACAGTTTTTTACCTTTGTTCTCTTTGAATTATTTTACCAGAGGGAAAAAAAAATCAACTAGATATGGTGACAAATGAAAAAGAGCTGGCAGGCCAGAGGTATTATCAGTAATGCCTGAACCGTTCTTGACTTCTATTGAGAGACAAAAAAAAAGGGGGAAAAAAACTCTTGAGAATTTTAAATTGAGCTACTTTTACTCTGTCATTAAAACACAATGGGAGACTTTGTTTCATGTAAGTTAGAAGCCGTACTTTGCGGTCCAATAAATGATAGCATATTATTGATTAGAAAATTGAAATAAATATATGAAAAGGAAACTGAAATCTTTGCTTGCAGCTGGCAGAAGTATTCGGGAGTCTAGTTTAGCTAAAAACAGGACTTGGTGTTCTGTTTAGGTTAATCATTTATTTGTGCTTGTATAATTGAAAAAAAACAGTTTTTACAGACTCTGGAAATCTTGTTTTCATTATATATTGTATATATATAGTTATATATTATATTTCATTAATATATATTGTAACTTCTAATTTTGGATAAAATGTTAAAGCAAATGAAGGACATTCAATGAGATGGCAAAGTTAAAGACCTGCGTGAAGATGTTACTTTTCTGAAGTGAAGACACAGCACAAGCTGTTTGGGTATCATGGAAACAGGGAGCAGAAGCAGTGCACAGTCAGAGGCAGTGTCCACAGCCAGCTGGGCATAATAAACTGTTACTAGTGTGTATATAAAGCAATGGTTAGAAAGAACATTTCAGGAGTCAGGTTCACAGAAGTCACCATTTTGGTACTCAGAAAAAAAGGTTATATTTATTAAATAATTATCAGGAAGGGATGTGTTGTTTCTTTTCAAAAGGTAACTTATCTAATTTCTCTTTTTCCCTTGCTCCCTCCTTTCTTCCTCTTGCTCTTTCCTTTTTCTCTCTGAAAGAAGACAAAGATGCTCTTTCTGCTTAAGCTTGAGACTTTACAGTCTTTCTTCTTTTCTTCAACAGAGAACATACAGAGCTATGTATGACTACAGTGCTCAAGATGAAGATGAAGTTTCCTTCAGGGATGGCGATTATATCATCAATGTGCAACCAATTGATGATGGCTGGATGTATGGTACTGTTCAGAGAACTGGGAAAACAGGAATGCTTCCAGCAAATTATATTGAGTTTGTTAACTAATTTTTGTCTCTTGTCCTTTGAGCTTTATTCTGATTAACTCAAAATCTAACCTTTTAGAAAAAAAATCAAAAGAATCTTTTAAGACCACATGTTCTTTACTTTTTCACTGCTGTAACAGTCTGCATTTTCATTCAGAATCCAATTTAGAGTCCTTTAAAGTGCAGATAAACAAACCAGAAATTCAGAACTCAGCATTGCTTACAATAGTGCTCCCTAAAAATAAAAGATACATAGAAGGCTGGTGCTGCTGACCTATGAATGTTTCAGTCTGTAAAAGGGAATTACCATTTCCCTTCTTCTCAAAGAGGTTATTCTTCCTTATAACAGAACTATAAAATAGATTCACTTCTTACAGCAGTCTGAAATCACAAGAGGTTAGCACCTTGAGTTGGAACACTTCTTCAAATTATAGGAGGAGTGTTTGGCTTTTGAGCAGTTAGCATCCTAATAAAATATTGTGTAGAGAATTCAGCATTTTGAAATAATGACTGGTAATATGTTAATAAAAAACAAATAAAACCATGTTGCCCAGCAGCCTTACATGAAACAGAACTATTTTGAGAGCAAATATTTCCTGACTCTAACCCACCATTACTCCTGGATTGCCCATTTTCTTTTATGCTCAACAGTAACCTCTTCTATCAGCTTTGCTTGCATCCCAGTCCATCAGTTATATCTATGACAGGATTCATGGTTCTTCAGTATCTTTTCCACACAAAGCTCCTCACAGAGACTATCTAGAGAATAGAACCTACCAGCTCCTCTGTTTCCTTTTAATAATACTTGTCATTTAAATAGAACCTTCCAGTAGGGCAGTGAACAATCAATACTTCATGTTACTTTATCTCCACGTGTAGTGCTGTAAATAGCCTGTGTGAGGCCCCAGTGCTGTGTGGCTGCACAAGGCGTGCAGTCACATCCCTCACTCCTGCCACAAGCTCCTTGCTTCCCGGCTGCCGAGCTGACGTGCCTACCCCGCTGCAGAAACCCTCGCCCTTCACTGCAGAGTCATAAAGAGCTCTGGTTCTTGTAGTGTGCTTCAGTGCAATGGCCTGTCACTCAGTTTCCTCCAGATCACCTGGTGATCCAGCTGTGGGTTGTATTCTTACCAAATGATTAACAAAGGATATATATTTATCCTATATATATGCCTTTATATATATATTAAATTGATTTATTCTTTCCCTTAACTGATATGAAAGTGAAAATTAACCAAGCAGGAGTCAAAGCCGTGGTATTCCAGCTGAGAGGGTGCCGTGTTCCCTCCCAGAAGAGTCTCTGGGAGGAAGTACAAAAATGTTCAAGATTCACATAGAAATTTCATACGGATGTATATGTATGTAAGAAAGAAAACGTTCCTGCCGGTATCATTTATGGTATTGAGCGGTGTGTTAGAGAAGTTAACTTTAAGGTAGTTGTCAGAGTGTTGAATCTGCACTGGTGTTCTTATATTTTTGGATTTTTAAAAGTAGAACTAAATGTAGAGCTTACAGATAATTTTTTTTATATATATTTTTTTCTGCTCAAAAACAAGGAAGCCTGCAATATCTCATTAAACACTAAAGAAGGAAGGGAGTAGGGATTTATTTCATCAAATGAAACTTATCAGTAAAAAATACCTGCCTGTTCTGCTTTTGTGTACCATTAAGAAATTGAAAGCTTATGCATTTGTGTGTGCGCGTGTCTGTTAATAAGGGGCAGGTTTCAGGCTGCCAAACAGAAAGTGGAGTGACGACATTAAAAAAAAAGAATTTCATAATTGTGATTTGTTCATGCTTTCTTGCCAGCTGCCTAATTTCAAGGATAAAGCTGCCCAGGAGCATCTAATTTCAGAAAATGTAGCTTAAAGTAAGGAATGCGATACTCTAAATATGACAGCAGTACAGGGCACATTGCTGTCACTAAAATTCTTGCAAGACAGAAGACTTTTGCATATAGAGCTACTTCTGGAACAGACCCTAATATGTTACTGATGATTTCTGTGTTAGATTTGTTAGCTTTGCGAGTCAAACGGCTTTTTCAAAGGCCGATGTGGCAAGCTCAGCCTAGAATCCCAAAAGCAGTCTGCTTCTGCGTAGGTTATTGTCACCAGCCATCAACAGCAAATAGAGGAATCCTATTTTATGATGGCTGGCAAATTTTTCTGATGACACCTGAGGCAGAATTGGTGCCACTTGCTGCTGTGCTGTTCTATTAGCTGTGTGATGCTGACAGCAATTAAAGCAAGTTGTTAATCAGCTAAACAGACTTGTATAAAAAGAAATGCAGGGAGCAAATATACTGCATCAAGTTGCAATCTGTAGTGACTTATAAGAGCTGCATGACCTATAAATACACTGGTGTTCTTCCAACTTGGGAAGTACCTTCCAGTGTTGAACAGAGTTAAAAGTAAACCAGGAAATGAGTGTCTGATGACACTGAAGGAATATATTATGTTAAACCATGAAAATAAAATTTTCCTTATGAATTTTGATTATTCTATAACTTAGCAAAGCACCTAAGGCAACATGCAAAAATAAAAAAGGTCAAGAAAACATTATGTGAATTATGTTTCTCATGAGAATGGTTAGCAGAATTAGTAAGAGCTGTTTTAAGTTACTCATACAGATAATATCTTTTTATATTGCATATGCTTAGTAGTTTTTGTTCATTTGGAATGGTTCCTGTTTTTTTCTGATATAAATGAATATATGAATGATTACATATTCATAAATAAATTAAAATAAATGATTTCTGATATAAGAAATCATTTATTTTCATTATGCGGCTTTGTTCTCAGAAGTGATATCAAATGCCTCATATTTTCAGAGTGCAATTATCAAAATATTTCACAAGATCTAAAATAGATAAGGTAGGGAAAGAAAGTCAGAACCAAATTGTGCCAGCATAGGTTTTACAAGGTATCTACTGGAGCCTGTTACATACAGTGAGATATAGGCGGCAACAGATGCTATGTGCTGTCTCATCACCTTTAAATTGCCTATTTCTTTTTAACACAGCTTGTTCCTCTCACTGTACTTTCTTCCTGTAGACAACATTTTCCTAGGGGAAGGAAAAGACTTTTTTTAAGAAGCCAGATTTCCCCCAAAGTTACAAAATTCATGTTAGAAATTCACACATTCCTATTTTAAGCCTTTTAGAAAGTTTAGGTGTTATATTGTGCTATAATTCTTTCTGACAAAAATATAAATACAGCAAACTACATATAGCATATTCATACACATACACATAGGAGAACAAATGGGTGCCTTGCTTTTCAGTGCTCTTTCTTGCCTGGCTAGTCTTCATTCTCTAAACAAAGCTACTTAGAGATACTGCAGTTATAATTTTTCATTATAGAACATTAGCATTTAATCTTGATGAAACAGGGTTTTCTTGATTACATTTGACATACCATAAACCACTTCAATAGATTGGGATTTGACAGTGCATCACCTCCCATGGATTATATTTGTGACAAATGTGTCCCTTCCAAGTGTTCCTCAGGGAAATGGAAGGTCTCCAATATTGGGAAAGGTAATAATTCTAGTTTTTATTGTACTGTGACTGCATGTTATCATGCACAATGAAAAAGAACTGACAAATACAGAAGTCTTTGGCAGGATGTGGTGTAGGGTATAAAACATTAGATTTTAATTATATTGATTAATACTGCATTTGAAATACAGAATAAGCTTTTGTTAGTAAATGTTTAAGTAATATACTGAAACAGACTAAAGATGCTGTTGAAAAAGATCTCCAAACTGATGTGCTGGCAAATGCAAAGTGCTAGTGAGCTATAGAAGAACAAACCATTTTGCAATGCTTTAGTGATTTTTCTCCAGCTTTACGCCATAGGAATTCCATCTCCCCTTTGAAAGAGAACCAGAAAGCTATATTCTCTCCTAGACTGCCTGCACTACAAGAGTATATTCAAAGGAATTTCATATGCTTCTTGTGTCTGATAAGTAGAATTTGCATATTGTACTTAAGTTGTAATCTAGTTGCTGTTGACATTTGTTTAATTATTATTATTTTGGGGAAAATAAGCTATACTGTAGCATTTCAATCATGTGTATTAAATATTACTATTAGAAATTGCTAGACCATTGGAAGGCAGCAATGACCATATTAACATTGATTAGCATGATGTGGCAACTCTCTCAGCTGTTGGTTTTTGCAGTGTAACATAAGAAGCAAAAATGAACCGCTGCACAGTTTGGCTTATGTTTGCTTTAAAATGTGTAAAGTTTTAGTTATTTGCAAAACTGTACTGTATTTGGGAGTATATGGTAATGAGGGTAAAACTTGTTTTTCAAAGGACAGATATACTTACTCTTGGATCATATGATGTATCATCTTAATTTGGCTTTTGTTATGCAGAAAGTTAACACCAGCTATTAAAATATATTTTAGTAGAAATGCTTTAATTCCTGTTTCTTCCTCTACACTGTGAATCTTTAAGCCTTGGTGGACTAGAGCAACATCATGCTGCCCACAGTACTAACCTATGCAAACTAGTTCACATTTTAGTTGATGTCACAGTGGATGTAACAAAAATAATTTATTTTGCATAACATTAAACACCATTCAAATAAAATATTAAACCCAGCACTATGTATGTATTATATTCATAAACAACTGCAAAGCTATCATACCCATTAATATAAGTTGTCAAGGGTATATATAGTTTTAGCTAAGGATGCCTTGGGTTTTCAAATTTAAGTGGAATATTTAGTCCTGGTATTCCCCAAGCTTGGTCTTAAAGTGGTTTCCTAAACCAGCAGTTTATTTTAGAAATGAGCTTTCCTCAGAGAGTTAGTTTGCTCTTTCAGTCTGTATTTATAATCCTTCAGTGGAACCCTGACTTCATATTCCATGTCCCTTGCTTTGTTTAAATAAATAAAAGTGAACGAGGTTGGCTGATTTGATTGATCCTGGTTTGCTGAACTTTGAATGGACATTTGATTAGGCACACTCTCAGTGCAACATTAATGAAAACAAATTGGAATAGTGAGTTCTTTAAGACAATTTTATATAGAAACAAGGGTCTTTGATCATCTCTATTCACTTACGTGAATAATTTTTTTTTTCAGAAATGTAAGAAAGTCTAAGTTAAAATAATATCCTGAAGTATTTTGGAATTGCATAGCCTATAAGTAGATTATTTTGCTTTATTTGTTTTTATTTGTATCAGCATTATGTGCATGGTCCAATGTATTGCATTAGAATTTTTTATTTTTTATCAAGTATTAGTTTGAAAATGGTTGTTGACAAAGAAAAGGACAAATTACTTTCAGAAATGGAATTGGTTAGTTCATTCTAGGTAAGTGACACACAGTTCCTATCATACTTAAATTTGTCTTTAAGAAATGCACATTAACATTTCCTATGAAGTTTAATTAGGCATAGAGCCTTGATTCCACATTCTGTAATGCTTTTATGTATTGAAATGTCCACAATATAGTAAAATCCATCCTTTATACTGTAGCAAGCATTGCTTTTCAATAAGAAAAGATTTATGATCTGCCAAATGAACCTCAAATACTCAGAATACATTTTATGTCTAACTCCCATCATAATCTGTTAGAACAACCTGAGTACTAGAGTTTTGTCTCCGTTTAAATATATCTTTCAGATAAAGTTTATTCTCCTGAAAACTCCTGATGTCAAGTCAGTAGGAGGCACATGTTCAGTATCCAAAAGGATTATGCCTTTATTCAACAGCAGTGTCAAAATAACAAATGACAATAATGAAAAAGGTTTTATTTTTCTATGTTTACTGACCTGATAGCCTATCATTATCAACAGGATCTGTGCTACCAGGATATTTTTTTACTTAAAACTGTCACTTGGAAGTCCTGTGGAGACCCTCTGTACTAGATGATGGACAGACTGTGAATTTCTCACTATCATTGCTTTTAAAGTGTCCTCATTTCTGCCCTCTCACAGAGCTTCCCTTTTGATCTTCTTATTGTATTAATTAGCAAGAATAAACTTGATTTTGCACAACATTCTTACCGATGAAGGAATGGTCGCCATACTTGACCATATTCAACTTCAGAGAAAATGCACTGTCAGTCCATGTAAACTGCATGTCCTGATGATCTGCTGGAAGGAAAGCCCTTGTTTGCGGTCAGAGCCCCATTGCACTGCAGAAGGTTCCTAACACTGAACAGTCGAAGTACCACAATGAGAGGATGTGCCACAGAGCTCCTCTGCTCCACAAATTTGATGAGTTTTGTTGCATGATTTGGTACATGGTAGACACCATGGTAGACACGGTGTTTAGCAATGGCAGCAGAAATTGAAGATTCATATTTGTGCACCAAACAGTCTAAGTAGTCCTTGACTATTGTTATGAATTTTATCTTTGATTTCTTTCTCTACATTTCATTTCTCTACATCTTTGTCTTCATTTTGTGGAGAGGCCTGTGCTCATACCCAAGACTGCTGGCTTGTGCCTTTGGCCAATTGTGTCCAAACAGAGGATTGTATGTAATTCTCTCCAGGCATTAAAATTTAACCTGTAAAATCCTACTTTGCATCTAAGGAAACATTCTCAATGCTTCCATGTTGCAGGTAGATTTTGTGGCTGTTCTTTGATTGAAGATGTAATTTTTTTGGTGCTTTTTCCTCCTTCCTTGTCTTTCTCATGTCACATGCTTACCGGAACCTGTTGCTTTGGACTGCAGCTTTGCCAGAACCTAAAGGAGATATTTTGAGACACTTCTCAAAGCACTGAGAATTTAAATTGCTTGAAAAATGCTCACGTTCATCAGCAGTTGTGTCTGAGCCCACTGATGTGCCAGGTCAACACAGCAGCATTTGGCACTCTTCTCCCTCTGCTCCCTGTTGTTGTGCAGTGGCTTCACTGCATATCCTGGCCTTTCACCTCCCTTCAGCCAGGCTTTCCCATCTCTGTCACTCAGCTCTGCTGGGCTCAGCACCTTTCCAGTCAGGCCTTCAGACCGCTCAGTATCTCTTACTCCTGCATTCAGGATAGAAACTTCAGCATGGTGCAGCTACCTCTTCCCCTCTCTAGACCTTTGAGCGGAAGTCAAAGAGGATTGACATGTGCCCCTACTCTGTTTTATATATATAAAATATATTAATTAATTAATTATATAATATATTTTTATTATAATATATAAATAAATATATATATGATATATAAATACATATATATATTTGACTCAGCAATGAAAAGGTTTCTTTGGTTTCTTTGTTTCTTTCTTTCTTTCTCTTAATTGTCCTTTTGTTGTCCTCCTTGCTTTCAGATGGATTCTGCCTGCTTGTGTGCTCAGCTGCAGCTTTTGGAAAAGCAGGCAGTCATATTTTTCAGTGTTTCAACAATGTCCAAATCCAGGCAAATTCTTGCTCATTCCTTTTTTTTTGGAGGATTAGCATCTTCATTATGTTTTCACTGTCACTGTTGGAAAAAAATCCCTGATTCTCACTGACAGTTAGATTTTTGCTGAACTCTTGATTCAGGATAATTTCTCTTTTTCATCAGAGAAGGTTTTCTGGCCAATTTCCAAAATTCAGTGTGATATCCAAGCTCTTATTCTATATAGATGTAGTGTGTTTCTCACTTTGGAAATTGTGTTGCTAGGCACTGTCATAGTTGCTGTAACCTTTCAGTTCCTAATGCCACTTGTTTTGAATTTATCAGATAGATAGTATGTCTTTTAGACAAGGATTTTGCACCAGAATCCAGCCTTTCTGTAGATTAATACGCCAGTATAGGAAAACATACTTTTCCTCCATAGTGTTTCCTATGACTCTATTGACATCTTCCAATTTCATGGCTTGTATTAACCTTAGGAAGTATATATCTAAATTACGCTAAATGAATGAAACTATAAAGGAATGTTCAGGTAGACTTTGATGACTCTAACTACTTACAGTATGGATGTCTCAGATTAGTTGGGTTAAATGGGCTCTTGGGTGAGCTGACCTGTGGTTCCTCCGTGAAATGAGTTCACATTTATTTGAGTGACATAACTATTCAACATACTGCCATTTTCATTTCTGCTCCAGTAGTTAAAAACAAATGCAAAAAATAGGTTAAGACAATTTATAATCAACTAATTAGCTGTGCAGCTTAAACAATTGTTCAGTCAACATAGAAGTAAAGAAACTGAATTGGACAGCTTTTGCAAACCGTGTACAATGTGAGGAAATCCAGTAGCTGTCTCTCAGGCTGGGCACTTGGCATTAGAATTGACATCCAGCTTGCTTCCACTTCCAAACGCTGTCTTTCCTTTTTCTACCTTTTTCAAAAAAAAAATAATAAAAAAAGAGAGCTCTGTCCCTCAAAGCATGAGTTAGTGTGATTTTGACAAATTTTTAATTTTTTAATGGAAAGAATAGATTCAAGGGAAGGTAATATCTGACAGTTTTTCCTTCATATCCTAGAGCTACAAAAGTAGTTTCACAAATGTAGTAGTAGTTTGATTTAAATAAACTTCTGTTTATTTTTTGCATTTTCTTCTGGCCTTCAAAAAGCTTTGAAATTATTTTCCTCTGCTATGAATTTTGCCTTTTCTGTAGCAGTTTTCTCTGCGAGAACTGAAAAAGACAAGAATTTTTGGAGTGCGTACTTTAAAAAACCTCTCTCTTCATACAGCATTTAATTGCTATTCTAACTAACATTTGTGGTGTATTCTCCATTCAAAAGCAAAAAATTGTTGCAGTCCTTGTCCAGATGACACCGCCCATGATACTGTGTTGGACAGATGTGATTTTAACTAAATATGTGATGTTTACTACAATGCAAATAGCTACAATCTCTAGAGTAGGCAGCTGTAAAAGACCCCCCCCCCCAAAACCTTTCAAAACTCATTACTCCTTAGAACTAAGTGGCCATCACTGCTGTAACAGAGCTCTCTCACTTGATTTATTTGCCAGATGCTATTAAGTAGATGATCTTTTCACTGCAGATGCTTTTGGACATACTGATCTTAGATGCAGTTTTGATTAGTTGCTATCTTTTTGTTGTTGTTCTGCTACTTTCTTCTTTTGGTCTTCATGATATGAGGTTCAAACCAGACGAACAGATCAGACCTGCTCACGTGAGGGCCGTTTCCAGTCTGGATATGTATATTTTCTTTTTGTAGACAACCTTCTTTTCCCCAGCACTGCCAGACTGCTTCTTAAAAATCAAGGAAATGCACAGGAATGTCCTCCTCCTCCTATCAGTCAGAGGTCCAGAAGAGTGATCGGAGCAGTACAAGTTCACTTAAAATAAGCATATATTCACTTTTAAGTCACAATCAAATTAGTCTGGCCACTAAACTGAATGAATGATCCCCTGTCCAAACACAGTCCAATTCCCCTAGAAACTTTTTCTTTTGTAAATAATGCTGGTATAGGGAATATATATTCCATGATTACATGAATCCAGTCTCAAAAGCGTATATATACTAATATATTTTAATAAAATAATAACAGGCCCCCAAGTGCTAATCGCAACACTGTTGCTAACCCTCAACTAGGCAGCAGTTCGGTAAGGTAAGTGGAAAAAGCTCATTGGTTCTGTGCATTAGTTTATTTTAAAAGTTTTTTGCAGTTTGAATTTTGTACAAGTATGCACTTAGGTTATGTTCAGTACCAAACAGTTTACGTGGTGTTTGAAACCAGTGTTGGGAACCATGGCTTATATGAGACTACCTGGACCTTGCTTCCTAGACCAGGGTAAAGTTTCTTAGTCTGCCATATTTCTTGTCTATATCATGCCTTATGTTCATCTGAGACAAAAACAAGCAAGAAGTGGCAGTTTTATAAAAGTATTTAGGTTCAGAACCCTGCAGACAGGCAAGTGTGATTTTCCAAATCATATGTTAAATCAGCAGATTTGATTACAAAATCTGATCTCCTGAAGCAGCAGGTGTTGTCAGCCACAACGTGTCCCACTGCTCAGGTCTTTTCTGCAGCTGTCCAGAGCTGTTGGTTGGAGAAATGTGAGGAATCTGGAGGCCAGAGGGCACCTACAGAAAGAAAAGTGAGATGAACTGAAGATGCTGAGATGTCCAGGGTAGTATTGGGAAGCATGCTGGGCTTGGCTGCAGATGTGGAGTGGAGACAGTGGGAAGAGCTGCAGGCTGGGAAGGCACTGGTGGGACCTGCTTTAGTCACAGTACTTATTCCTTCTGGGGAAGACAGGAAAGGAACGGAAGGTCCGGGATTATTTCTCCATAATGTGCATTTGTGCTAACTGTTTTTCCTGGTCTCCAAATGACAGATTACACCTGCAAAATTTAGGAAGAGAGAAGGAGTGTTCTCAGAGTAAATTATTATTTTTCTTCAAATGAAATGATCCTTGAAAATACTTAGTACCTCCCTTGGACTAATGTTTGCTAAGCATATTAATATTTACCTTTGCAGTTTCTTGTTTTCTTCTTGAACTGCAGAGCAAGTTTCCTGTTGTTTCTTCTTTCCTTGGACAATTTCCTGCTGCAATGCTATGAGGCAGAGGTGTCTCCTCTGTGCACAGCTGCAGCAAGTGCTGTGACTCCCACTGAACCGTGTGTGTTTGCTGTAGTCCTCCTGATAAACATACCATGGATAGCTCTGGAAATACTTGATTTTTTCTAAATCGCTTCACAGTATTAGAAAAAGTGTCCAGGAGCCATACAATAATATTTATTTTCCCCTTTTCTCTGGCAAAGTGGGTGGGAAGCTGAGGAGCAAAATACCTGCAAGTGAGCCTTTAAAAGAGCCTTACCAATGAATCATGGTTTAATAGTTCCTTTAACAATAAAAAAGAAGGCTGGCCTATAAAATTGACACAAGGGGGCATATGTGTACCATTAAAAAGTCCCTGTAGTTTATGCTTGAACGGGTATTTTTGAATAATCAGAATTAGCAACAGGACATAGTCTGGTAACTGTCTTGGTATGTGCATAAATGGCTATGTTAATTACGTTTTAGATGACATAGTACTGCATATTCAACTAGAATGAAAACTAACATTTCTACATAAATTCAAAAGGCTTTAGCAATACAGATCGATTGCAAAATCTGTCTTGTGGTGTGGATGAGTGGCAGAAATAGCCAGGGCACAAAATTGTCATTATTAAATTTTTACTGTGTAATATGAGATGAATTATTCAACTATAATGTAATTCAGTACTCAAAAATATAAACATATTGGGACTAAATATTGTTTTGGTGCTTAAAAATGCCTGTGTTCTCCCTGAATATAGATAATAGCTTACAAACTTGTGACAGTGACTGTGGTGGTATCTTAGAAGTTTCTAGAGCAAATATGTTTATAAAGTACTGTATACCACTGCAATCAGCAAGCCAATGCAGGAGGCATGGATCAAGTTAAAACACAGTAAAAGATGCTACAGTAGCAAAAAATTCATTATGCTATTAAAATAAATTGATCTTCTGTAGAGACAACTATTGATACAGTGTCAGAATTTTCCTCTCCTAACTTCCCTTTTCTGTGACTTACTGTGTGTATTCATAACCGGTTCTGTTTCAAATTGCATAACAAAGCAAATTCATGCTTTTGATTTAGTTTATTTAAATTAAAAGGTAAGTGCTAGAGGTAAGAGCAGCCATTAAAAATGAATGATTTTTTTTGTCCTTTTTTTTTTTTTCTGTCTGGATTTACGCTTAATTTACACTTAATTCATCACTTTGTTTGTCCTTCATGCAATAACACCCTCAAAACTGTCATCTGTTGGGATTCAACTGAAATTTTTAGAACCGAAGAACAGAAGCTTTGCAAGAACCAGACTGTTTCTTGAGAACTTGGTTGCTACATGGCTTTGACAATGTTGAAATTAATGGAATTAGTTTAAGAGAATATACTCATGTGGTGTGCTTTACACCCTAGACAGAGTACAAGGCAGCAGTACAGGTAAATGCAAATTGTTTCTCTGTTATGTGTGTGTGTGTATATACACATATATGCACCTCCACTACGTGTCCATAAATGCCACTAACAAACACGCACATGTGCAGTCTTAGTATTCCAATAAAAGCTGGATTTACAATTCAGTGTTCATTTGGGAAACATTATTGTTCTGTGAAAGTCAGTGCCCTCAAGACTGTTTAAAATTTTGCTACTTTATTGTCATGATACTGTTGTGACAGCAGATGATCAAAACTCCCCTTGAAGCACTGAATGCTCTATTCAGTTAAAGACATAAAGAGGTAAGGAGATGATGCTGCCCTGCGTTTCATGGGTTTCCAAGCACACTTCTTGGCCTTGCTTTGGGTATGTGAAGTCATATATTCGTTACCAAAATGTTGAGATCTCATTGTTAAGAGTCATCCTTGACAGATGTTTCCCAAGTGTTCAGTTTCTTCATTTTACTCATGTGCAGCATCTCCTCCACTAGACACTAAGATTTGGCTGGTTCTTCCTTGAATCTCTTTAGGAAATTTGCTGTTCATATAGCTCACATTTCTTAGCAGTGCAAAAATACATCTTCTGCTTTATTTCATCCCTCCCACGGACATCGCATCCTGCCTGGGTCAGTTCTTCATTAGGTGTGTGTGCATGGATCCTCTGTATTTCTTCTCCTATGCCTAAGTTTCTTAGGCCTGAAGATCCAGTTGATGTGCTCTAGGCTAGGACTGGAGAAGGCAACATAAAAAAAATATTGAAGACCAAAGCATTTGGGATAAGTGCTCCCCCTCAGGTGAGGAAATCTGGACATGACCATGTGGCCTCACTGTACACTTCAAGTAGAACAAAAGACTAACTACAGTTCCTGGGAACAAACTACACATTGAAGGTCCCTTCTCCTAGCTTTCTATGTGGCCACATGAGTGGTTCCTAAGTGGTGGTTAGTTGCCATGACTGTTTTTCTTTCTTTTCTTTTTCCCTACTTGCTTTTTAATGAACCTTGAGTGTAGATACTAGAATTACTTTTATGGAATCTCCATGTCTTGAATTTTCAAGAGTAATTGCTCATAGTTCATTAAATTCCTTATCTAGACTCCTAGCCCCTTAGGCAGAATATCACTGGGATGCATTTTTGAAAATTTTCTAAGAAGAGTTCTTTTTCCGTATCTTAGTAATTATCTATTTCTACATAATCTTACTAGTAAGAGTTTCAAATCTGCTTTCAGATTGCTTGTATTTTTTTTTCCTCTGCAGAAAACAATTTTTCTAATTAATTCTGATCACAGAATCACAGAATGGCTGGGTTCTTCCATTGTGTTTTATGAATGTAATAAGCATAAGAGTAAAGAATAGAGCATAAGATGTGAGATCTTGAACTTAATCCCAATTTTTAAATTTTGTTTATAGCTAAGATATTGCCAAGATGTTATGGAGACACTTTGATTAAACTAAACTAAAAGAAAACATTACTGAAAACAGAAGGCTGGGTACTAAAATTGAACTATTTAGCATGTCATAATCTTTTTAATTCTAATTACCTGCTGTGTAAACTTGGTTTAAAAGTAGTTTCTTTGCAATATGATCCAGTACCAGTTGAAATGTGCTAACATTATACAAATCATTTTACACTTCATACATTATTTACACTATATAATCTGATCAAGACTATTACCAAATATTTTGATGAAGGCTGAACTTACTATGAAGGCTATGAAGTGGAAACTTCTGTCACTAAGATAATTCCTCAGCTCATTTTTCAGCCCTGGTTTGTTTTCTTTCTTAAGTTTTAGTTGTTGGTGTTTATTAACCTCGGTTTGCCAAGATGTTGGGTACTGCTGGAGAGTATGTTTTAGCAAATTCATTCTTGTGAGTTCATCATGTTCATCATGACATATCGTGCAGGTTGTTTGTGACCTCTAGCCTCTGAAAAACAGTATTTCTTGAGTTTAAGTGGAATATTTATGATAAACATTTACTGAGTGTTTGTAAAGCAGCAAATTATGTTCAGATAATGAGTGTTTAGTGCTGAAGTTCAGCACATCTCACAGCTGGACATGAGCTAATGAACACAAGCTGGTTTAAGTGTAATAACTGTTTATCCTCTCAGGAAAAAAACAAGTTTTGTCCCAGAAAGCCTGGGCAAAGTTTTTAACCAGACAGTTTTGCAGACATGTTGTCATTGCTCAAATTAAGAATATTTCTCCACTGACTGTCCATGCATGTAGGAGGTAGGAATGGTCACTCAGTAAAGGGCCAGCCTCTGTGACTAGCTTGTTCAAAGGTCCTGAATAAGTGTGTTTTAGGGCTACACTCTGCCATGAATAAAATAAAGTCATTAAAATCATGCGCTTGCTCTGAACATATCTTTTCTAAGAGGAAGAGTATCATTCCTTGTGTCCTGACCCAATTTGTGCTTGTATTGTTGTTTTCTATTTTCATGATCCTAATTATTTTCTATTTTGGTAACCATTTCTTGGTTTCAGTAGGTAGGTGCTGGTTTTATTGGTATACAATGCCATACTAGGTATGGTCAAGGTATCCACATTGACCATCCTTTCCTGAGTGGTCAGTTCTCAAGTCAATACCCTCAATTCATTTTTACATCAGAATCCTTGCTACTTCCCAAGACAGCTGTTTGGTGCATTCTAAAGCAACAAATAATCCACAGGAAATATTTTATGACCTTAACTTAAATAGTTATATTTGATGGTGGTATGAAATAGAAGTCACTGCTATGAGAAGCTTGTGTATGCAATGACTGAAAAATAAATCAGAATGAAAGAATTCTGAAGTTTCCAGTAAAAACATGCACATATATCTCCTGAAGATTTTAGTGGCTACTTTTCCTGTTTTTATGTGCATGTTTTGAAATGCTTTCCCTGGGCAAGCAGACAGGTGATCTGCTCAGTCAGCCCAGCTTTAAACTGAGAAAAGTGACAGGCAGGAAGGAGGGAGAAAGGAGCAACAGAACATGTATCTTCTGCCAGATTTTCGAACATATCCTGTCAGATGATTTACAGAAATTCGTTCTCTAACCCTTGTTGACTCCATGAAGCAGAATTCAATGAGGATGTGACTAGTGTTTGTAAGTTGCACCACAAAACTTGCATCTTACCTCTTGTTTCTCTGTTTGAAAACATTACAACTGCCAAACAAGTATCATAGAAGCTAACTAATTTTCAAGCATAGAACTAATTGGAATTTTTTGAGCCATAGAGATCTCTGCCTGTTTCTGGATTTAAAATATTCAATATTTCACTTTAGACATGATGGAAATTTGTTGGGAAACATACCATTAATTTATGATTTCACATATTGATTGAGGTCCTGCTGATAGCTCTATGCATAAGATTTCAAATGAAGTATCTTTAGGGACATAAAAAAGAGAATCCCTTATATATGTTGATGTTAATGAATCTTTATGTTTTGTTCTACATATGGCAAAGAAAGGTCATTGCCAGAATAAAGTGTGCTTTAATGGGCCTATGTTTTCCACTTATAAAATCATATGTAGAGTAATGCCAAAAAAAAAAAAAAAAACAGAAGTGCCAAAATATGTTTAGATACTTCAAATCAAGAGTGTCTTATTATATCATAGAAGTTTCCTTTTATCAACTCTCTCCTGGAAGAAATATTGAGAACTTGGAGTAGAGTCACAATTTATTAATAACTTATTGGTAATGGAATAGCTCTTCTTGGCAGTACATACCACGGATGCAAAACAAATTCCTCACTGACTAATGTCTTTTAGCTGTCATTTAAAATTATCAGGTGGTTATTACATGATTGGCTATTGAAAGAACATGTTGGGAGGGAGTCTTTCCCATTTTACTTTCCTTAGCTGTTTGTTCATTCATATAAGTGTACACACACTGGGCTAGTTGCTTATTTCTGTGCGAACTAGCAGAGGACCACTGGTTCTGATCACTTTTAAATATATCCTGCAGTAAACTCTTTCTTCTAGTTCTTGTTACTGCTACAACTCTTTATGAAGCACATTCTGATATATATCTCTATAAGAATACCCCTCATGCTTGTAATTGATAAATAAAAATGTAAACAAGATTTGGTTGCTTAGAATTTCGTGCTGGTTGCATAAGAAAGTAAAAAGCAAAGGTAACTGCAGTTCCATGAATTGTTTTGACCGACACAATCTCATACAGATAGTGGAAATTGAAACTGACCCAGCCAATCTGGCTAGCTCTTTCCTCTTCTGCATCCTCCTATCATGCCAACAAGTGTCCGTATAGCCACACAGTGAACTAAATTCACTAGCTGAAGAAGACAACAGGCAACCCACAAAGTTGTTTTTCACCTTGATCAGTTCTCCAACTCAAGTCATGACATAGCTGATGAATGCAAGCTCAGTTCAGTAGTAGAGGTCAGCCAGAAAAAAATAAAAAACCTGTCGGAGCTTATTAGTAGAAGAAAAAAATTTCTGAGCAGAGTCTTTATTCAACGACATTAAAACATTTTTTCCTCTTGTTTCCCAGAAATTCTTCTATAAAGAATTTATAAATTCTCTTTATAAAAGAATTTCTCTCATTTCTTAGGCTATGTGCTATATAGAGCAATCAATTTTCAATCCTTATCAAAGACTGTATGTGTGTATATGATAGAAACAGTAAAAACAAGAACACACTTCCTAACTTGCTAACACCAATTTTACTTCAGAGTTTGAGTGATCAGAAGGTCTGCTATAGTGTGGTGTTTAACTGGAGATTGTCGTGTTGCTAACATGGCACATTTGTCTCATGTAAATGAAATTTTACACAAGATATGGTTGCTGTTGACAATCTATCACAGTCATAGCATCAGCTTTCTGTGTAAGTGGAAGCAATTGTGCTCCCGTAAACCTGTTTTTCCTTGGAATTCCTTGCTGGGGTCACTAATCATTTTTGATTTGAGTCTCAAGGTGGATTAAGAGAGTAATAACTATTTGTCATGTTAAAATTAATATTGTCTGAACATTAATTACTGAGCTGTAAAGTGTTAAAGAGAGACAACTGCTGTCAATTGACAATTTAAACACAGTAATTACTGTGTTTAAAAACCTGCAATACCTAGATATATCACAATGAATGTCATAAGAGCAGCGTTTCTCACACCTTGTTTTAACCAAATATAAACTACATATAAAGAGCAGCTATTTGTATCGACTGTCTCAAGGCAATAGAAAGAGATGGGTAGATAGGTGTGTCAAACTGCTTAAAAATGGAAGTCCAAAGTAGGTGACATGAATCACCCTTTGGATCTACCTGTCTTCAGTAACTGCAAAGGGAGCCTGGATGAGTTTAACTTAGGTGATTTTGGCAAAAGCTGGTGAACATGAATCAGATGCAAAACTGATTGAAGAAGATCTTTATCTTTCCAGGCCATGTGCTCCTACATCATTAAGGCTGTTCTAAAACAAACTCTTCTTAAAATATACATATAACAAAACATATGTTTCCACAGATACTGAAACAGGAGGAGAATATTAGAAGCTAACTATAAGTGAGCTGAAAGTATCTATTGGGATAATTTCTTTCCTTCTATTGGATTTTGAATCAGCTCCTCAGACAGGCCTGCATTCAGTCTTCTTCATTTTCTTGTTTTGCCGCACTGCTTAGGAACTCCTTACTATGGACAAGAACCTCAGTGTATTAGACGCCACAAAAAATAATGATCCCCATTTCAGAGACTCTTTAGTGAGAAAATGATTTGCATATCTTAATATGAGTAAGAATTTTAAAGCCAAATTTTGTGTTAAAGTAGCAATATAGCCTTAGAATTTAATTTCTTCTGACAATGTATTGAACTTCTCCTGCTATACAATTCAAACAACCTTTTGTTTGAATGACATTAGTTGGGGTTATTAAGCTAAAAATGGGATATTTTACTAAGCAGAATCTGCTCAAGGAGCTGGGTAGGAGCTCCAGTGTTTTGTTGAGCTCTATGCTGCCGTGTATTTGTCAATACTTATTTAGCTGCAATAAGTCTAACTTGAGCACATTTACCTGAGCTGCGGGGACTTGAGCAGACATACCCATTGTGAACTTCTAGAAAATATGAGAAAAATTGTATTACAAAGCATTCATTAGAGGATGAAAAACAATTCGGCTGCTAGCATCAGCAAAACTTAATGGGATTCATGGGGATTAGGGAAAGCACTGCATTTCAAGATGACTGTAACTCAAAGTGGAGACTGTGCACAGAAAGTCGTGCTTGGCTTTTTCTCTTGGTTGTGTGTGAGGGGAAAGTAGAAACAAAGATTTAAGAAGCCCAAAAGGTGAAGTAGTCTGGGGTTTGATATTCCTTGAACTATAACCAATGCCAAACTTTTCAGAATGAAATGCAGACGCTATAGGACTCATTATGGAATATTAATTTCTGCTGTTGATTTTGTGGATCAAGATTTACCCTGTGTGTTCAGGACAAAAAAGCTGAACCTTTTATTAAAGTAGTGATAATAATAATAATCTTTTCTTTCTTAAAAAGGAGAAACTTACTGGGCTATCTGGCTACTTAGTGTCCTTTCACTTTGCAATCTTCAGCTATAGAATCTTGAGCCAATTTGTCAGGCCGTTACAGGAGCTGTGTATGTGTTTTATTAAGAACTGTCATTACGTATTTGTTTATTCCAGATGTGTGACCTAGCAGCACAAAAACATTCTGTACCAACAATTAGCTCCATCTTGCTTTATGTAACTCCTATGGTATTAATAGCATAACATTAGAAGTATCTTTAAAAATAAATGATGTGTCATTTCAAATTAGTGTGCATTGCTTTCAAAATCTATATTTAGAAATGAGCATCAAAACCACTTCTGCATGGACCAACAGAGATGGTGACACAAGAAAACTGGGTATGTTAGGTTACACATATCCTGATTGCATGTGCATCCCCTACAGCTCTAGAAGTAGATGTTGACAAACAGGTTGGCAACTTTCCTGTTTCTAATGGCTATGCTTTCTAACCTGTGGGCATGAATTCACAAATGATAACATAGTAGTTACCTTTATTTTCCTCTGCTAGAATCTAAATACATTCTCTTCAAGGAAAAGAACACATATGAGGGGTATGACTATATAAAACAGGAGATTATAGAATGGCTAAGGGAAGGAACCTCAGTGTGAATGCCTAAGCTTTCTGCAAGCAAGCACAATTAGCAATAAAAGAGCATTGACTTTATGGGAAAACTATGATGGTAATTCTATTAGAATGAAAAAGGCAGGCTATTTTGAGCCTTTATCCCTTTAAAAATCTTACAGCCATTTGCATTTTTTTACTATTCAATTTCTAACCTATTCATCAAGAGACAGACACTTTACACATGAAATTATGCTTTTGTGCGCATATATACAATAGGCCTTTTCACTCTTGTAAAGCCACTATTAGTCCTATTACAATGTTTGCTTACATCTTTTCTATGTCAGGAAGCTCCTTGCTATTCAAGTCTGCACGAACTAACAACATTTCCTAATTTCATATAGTCCTAGTATACCAGAGCAACCCACCGAGTGGCTGTTCTGCTGGTGAATTAGACATATAATTTTATTATTCCTCCCCTCTTTGTACCTACTCCTTCACTCGCTGAGGGAGGAGAAGGCCAAGCCTCCAAATAACAGCAGACATGTTAGGTGCTCCCCTTCCACCAGTCCAAACTGCTCATGTAAAAGGTCTTTCGTGCTGATGAAACCTATCTTTTTTTTTAAACTTGACTTGCCCAGTGTAGTGGAGCAATTGCTCTGTCAGGATTAGCCTTTGCCAACAGACACCCTGTGTCCAAGAACAAATAAAATGGTATTTTATAACAAAGGACGGAAAGCTGCTTCCTTTTGAAGTGTGTTGGGTTCTCCTTCCTCTTCCCTCTCCTCCACCATCCCAGCAGAAAATGAATCATTGATGAAGGCTTTTTTTTTTTTTTTCTCAAGTTAAGCTATGGTCACAAGAGCCTGGAAAGTGCACACATTTAAATATATTAAACAAAATTTAAAACTAACGTAGCATATATGATGTCCCTTGAGACGACTGAGTGAGGTATAAAAGAAATTGCAGTTTAATAAAAGCACTAGAACTCTGTAGTGGATTGTATGTCTGAAAAGTATCAAACTTGCTGTACGTACCCAGAGCTACTATATATTATCATTAAAACTGCAGAAAGTGAGGAATTACCTGTAAACGTGGCTTAATTGGATGCACACTACTTAGTTATTCTTTTATTTTAAAGTTTTGGTGAGAAGCAGGCAGGAAAAAAGAGAATCAATGAGCATCAAAGCCTTGATTCTATCAGCCAGACTTTTTCAATCAGACTTTAAGAATGAAGAGTATATGCCATTGTCAGCTCAAAACATGGATCTGTAACTCTTCAGATTGATCATTCTAATATTTACCTTCTACAGTCTGGAGTCTGGACAGAGTTAGCCTCTCTTGTCCAGCAACCAGTAGTCACATTTAGGTTTGTATTGGATAAAGTTATTTTAACATAATTCTTTGCTGGCCTTGGTGTTCAGATGGGAGCTAAATGTCTTAACAACTATTAGGGAGATCATAAAGTTTTCAAAGCACTTAAAAATTGCAGCCTTGAGTCCTGTGCAGTTCAGAAGTCTGTCATGAGATGTAGTATATGAATAACGAAAACCTCTAAACCCTTTTGCAGCTGAATGCACCTTTCAAGAAATATTTTAGGCAGCAAGGGGAAAACATTGACCTGAATTTAAATGTTGTGAAGCCAAAATCATATTCATTAGCTCTAGAAAGCTTGTATGCTCTATTGAGATATTGGAACTATTATAATAACAATGCAATTTTAGGGTCAGCATTAGGTCCTTATAGTAAACACTTAGTGATAGGAGGCATTATCAAACAGTAAGACATGATAAAACATATTTTTAGATATTATATTTTTCATATATTATCTTATCATATATTATTTTAACATTTAGACATGATAATAGTAATTATAAACTGTATGATGGTCAAGAAGAAACTAGTTTTCTTATTGTGATATAAAACCCCAAAAAGCCAATACCATTATAAGGCAAACACTCAAAATTGCTGTAGCAACTCCTGGAAAGTATATTGCGCTGAGGATGTCGCCTCAGAGCTGCAGCTCTGTGATGTTGATATTCTGCTTCTTGATCAGTTTGTACTAATAGAAAGAAAGTTGTGTTTCTGCTGTCACTCCGATCCACCAGACAGTGGGGATGTCAATGTTTATTTCCTCAAGGGACTATCATACAGTGGAAATAGCCTACTGTACATTATTAAGTTTGTTACCAATGTTACTGTCACAATTCCCTCATTATTTTGCAACTAGGTTTAGCCTACGGTCTCAATAGGGTGACATTTTGTTATTACAGACCCAGTGGAAATAGCGCCTAGCTAAATGCTAGGCTCTGCTGTGCAAAAACAAAATTAAGTTCAGCTATGATTTTCACATTAAAAACTTTAACAATAAGATTAATTACATTCAACAGACAGTATTTTAAACACTGATGGAGTAAACCTATTATATAGAACTGGTCACTCTAATAATAACAACACTTTACATTTTTATGTATATTCTTACTACTCTATATTTCTCAATTAGTGAATACAACATTCTTATGAAGCTGCTAGATAAACTCTAGTATTAATCTTTCACAAAAGATAAAAGGAGACAGAAAGGCAAATGAGTATCCAAGGTCATGCAGTGAGAGAGGTGCAGAACTGTGATTAAATCTGTAAGGAATTTAATTTAATTTCGATTCATTCGCAATCCATATAATCCTGCATAAGAGGCCAATAAACTATGACGGGTGTTAAGTCTATGGCTGCAGGACACACACAAACTAAATATACATTTTTTTCAAGAGTAGAACATCTTCAGTTGTGTTATATGTGTTTAATTATATATTTTTAAAAAGCCACTCTATGTACTGCATTACTTTACAATCTCAATGTAAAACAAAACATATAAATGGAGTAATGTTTATATCATGAGCCAAATTAGAACATGTTACTAAAAAAGCAGCAAGAAACTTTAAAACCTTTAAACTTTAAATACTGTAAACTTTAAATACTGTGACTTTTTGTCCGCTGTTGTATTTTTGACATGATATTGAATATGTTCTTTATTGATGGAATTGAAGCATACTTCTGAAATTTCTAAAGAGGATTGTATTTTTTTTATCCTTCTCTGCATTTATCTGCTCCATGTATTCAGTGAAAAGAAGATGTAGCTGATCTGTTTTCTCTATTGTGTGGAAGCACAATACTTGGCATTATAGGTAGTAGCTTGGCAAATATCCTCAGAGCATTTTGACTAATATTATTTTACTTTATTTGAGACCTGTTACCCACCGAGGTTGCACCAGTAGGTCCAAACCTGAAAGTATTTATAAACTTTTTTTTTTTAATCTTGTTACAGTTATTTCTGTCTGACTAATAGAATATCCATTAAAATTAAGTGAAAGACAACAGACATGAGTAAAGGTACCCATTTGCTATAGAGTGTCTTAGTATAATAGAATCGCTTTCTTAACTCAGTAAATAATTTTCAAATTAGCCCAAAAGAGTGCTTATGTGCTGTATGTAAAATGTTTCTATCACCTGAATTAGGTAAATTACAGCTAATTCAAGCATCTTCCTTGGAGAGAAGAGAAGTTGATGTTTCGGGTCAGTTTATGTTTTGCTTTCTTATATTAAAGGTTAAATATGTCAGCCAAAGAGGGAGGCATTATTTTTCAGGGGGGTATCTTGTCTGTATGCCAGGCAGCAGCTCCAAGTTTCTGTTTAAAATAAGACTCTCTGGTAGCCAAGAAACAGAAGCTGATGCCTAAATGCTTTTCTCAGTTGTGCTGTTTTTCGTGCTATGTTTTGCTCACTCTTGTTTTACACTGCTGTAATATAAAGTGAAGAAGAACCCTTTCCCTCACTGGAAACACTTGAACCAAGTAATTCTGAAAAATGCCATTTAATATGATCTGCATACAGACTAGATGTATATGCAATGGCAACAGTATATCATGAAATCTATGAACAGCAACAGCTATAAAACCATTGGAAATGACAGTTCTATTAGCTTGCACTGTGATCCTGTGAGTCCTTATAGTCACAGGAACTGGGGAGTTAAACATCTAGGTCCTGTATGCAAAATTTGTGTTTGATGCATTGCTGAGATAGAGGGAAGAAATATTGTTGTTATTCCATGAATTACTGCAAAATTGCCTCTAACTCAGCCAGGTTAGACAGGGAGCTCTAGTCTCTCTCCTGCCACAGTGAGACAGGAGCACGATTCATCTGACTTGAGTTTATCAAATAGTCATAATAAACAAATCCTACCCTAGGAGTCAGCCATGCAAATCCTACAGCTGAGCTGATCACCATAAGGCATTTTTTTTAAAACCAGTGCAAATAGCAGAGTTAAATGTTTACCTCAGGATAGGAAGAATTGCACCCTGGAGTCTAGTAACTATTAACTAGTTCTTCATTGACTATACAGGAGCCTGGGAAGGCTAGATCCAGCTTCTTTACATTGTAGACATCCACTGTTAATCATGAGAACCTCACTGAGTGTGAATAAGCACAGGATGGCCTGGCATGTTTGGGGCAGCTGATCTATCACTTCATTCTTGGTTTCTTGGGATGCCATCTTTGTGCTATGTCCAAATTAAACTGCAGAATACCATCTTCACTCAAGCTGGTGTACAAGGATGAAATTTGCCACGTGATTCTATAGGTACAGTATATTCAACTGGTCTTTAGGAAATATTCATTCTCTTTTGATCATTGTAGAACCAGAAGATTTTTTTAAGAGTAGGAAGAATTCAGATTCTAGGCAGTACCGCTGCATAAAATGGGCAAGACTTTGTATTCTTTTCAGCTGTTGTTTTCACTCTGAATTTATCCATCTGTGCCACTGATTAATATGGTTGGTGGCTTAATATTAGCAGGCATTGCTGAAGAGATATTATTATATTAAAAGTGGTTGAAGATACATTCTAATAAGAAATGATTCTTGGAACCATATTTGTTATCAAAATGGTGACAATGTTGATATCAGAATTTTAATATCCTGCTTGATAATTAAATTTCTGCCTGGCAAAAAATTTTCTCTGGCTTTGCCGAATGGGATAGACATCACTTCTGAGTTACTGAACAGAATTATATTCACGTACTGGTCAGTGAAAGGTTGCCAGTAGTGTTCTGTCTTGGTAATATTTCACAAAGATGAGCCTAAAGTTATAAAGAGCAGCTGCTAGCTGAGAAGAAAAATACAAGTTCTCTAGTCTTTGAATCATCCAGCTTGTCTTCAGTTTCTAATATGCTTTAGGGTACTCTGGTGCTGTCAGATTTTCATTCAACATGGCTGGGTGTGTGTGGTTAGGCTATACAAAAAAGGGAGCTTTATAAAAGAAAACGTCAAAGAATGATGAGATCCTTGCAGATGTCAATGCTCTATGGCACACTTTACTTGAATTATTGGTGTTGCTGACTTCTGCTGGAGTGCAAAGAAGAATGTGCTTTGCTTCGGTTCACTGATCAACTCTTGACTTCCCTTAAAATAAATGAAACCAAAAGACAGCTTATTAAAAAGGAGGCTGCCAGGGGATGATAACTGCTATTTTACTGTTTTTCTAATGGTTCTTTTGCTTTTTTAGAATGTACTAATTAACATGTCTTTAATGTGTCTTCTTATGAAAAGAAGCACTGCATTAACAGACTGTAGGTCTTTCCATACCTTTCCAAATCTTTTGGGGTATTTCAGTTCACTAATATCAGTAAAATGGAATAAAAGGGGTTTGGACATTCTCTTGAGAATCATGATTTCCTACAAGTCAAGTTTCCTCAAGTCTTATCCCGAATCCTTTTTCTTTCCTTTCTTTTTTTAAGAATAAAGTTATTTCCTTAGTTGTTGTGCTGGTTATTTAGAAAACTATTTTGAGGTATCTCAGTCTCTGCCTACTGAAGACTTCATTCAAAGTAGATAGTATAAATTATGTTATTCCAGTCACAGACAGGAAAGACAGTATATTAAAAACTATGCCTGTTATAATTTGAATCTTAATGCCAGGTTTCTAGGAATTTATGACTGGCTAGATTTAATGGCAAGTTCTAATATTCAGCACATAGATGATATAGGTAACTTTTAAAGATACATATTTTTTAATTGACTGCTAGATTGGGGCTTTATAGAACAGTTCTGCCATTACCGATCAGAGTTGCATTACACAGTTATATAATTTTGAATTCAGAAGAGCAAATTCTCCTTATTCCTTTGATAATAGCATATTTAATAGGTACCTTATAGACATATAGAATTGCCTTTATTGTTTTATCTAGATGACAAAGGAAAACTAAACTATCTGGTTTTTATGTCAAATTAAAAATGAATAGGTAAAGTTTGAAAGGAGTGAGGAGGGTGATATAATTATATAAATGTGTCTTTTTAATGAAAGGAGGAGTTTATACTTTATACTCTCTGGTGAGATCTTGCAGGATTTTATATAGCAAAGTTCTGGAAGATAACACAGACAAATGTTACTGGTGTCCATACTTCAGTATTTAAATCTGCAGCTCTCACATCTTAACAAGATTCTTTTGATATAACACTCTTTCCAAACCTTTTTTAGAGTTCAAAAAGTTGAACATCTGGTTGCATCAAGATGTCACACCGAGCTATTCAAAGGCCAGTTTTCTGTGGCTGACAGTATACAGAAAGCAGTACGGCTATTACCACGGCCAGATGCCTTTGATACCTCAGCTCTATTAACATTATATTATTTATAGCTGTATTGAGTGTGAGTTTGCTTCACCACAAGTCTGAAAGAAGGTCTAAAGTCTTGCCTCTTTCTTTATAATAAAAATAATTAAATCATATTGTCATAATATCTTCTTGCTCCAGACCTTGTGTGTGAACATATGTGTCTGTGTGCACAAAATATCAGTCTACCAGAGCCACGGTCTTGCTTCAATTCACCATATGTCATGGCAGAAATGGCCTGGAAGGTTTGGTCTTTACTATGTCATTGTGAAATTAAAAATTACTGCTGTCAATGAGGGCAAATTTTAATTTGTAGGTTGTATATGTGTGTATATATTTATATTATTGCAAAAAGCTCAATGACACTTTCAGTGTTTTGAGAGGAAGAAATGTCCCTGACCTTAGAGAGACTGATAGAATTGTTTTATCTAGGAAGGAAATATTGAACTAAGTTTCAAGTGGTGAAGTTTCAAGAATGATCCCCCCAGTGGACTTTATTAAATGTGTTGAAAGAATTCAAAGTCAGGATTAACACTTCCCCTCTGTTGTAAAAAACCATAGACGACCGATTTTCTTGGACTGCTTTGGCAGTTTTGTGCTGTGTTGATAAGAAAAAGCAAGAAAACAGCTAGTTTAACTGTGCTGCTAAACCTGGTTTGCCATGCTTCGCATCACTGCAATGGTACAAAGCAGCAGGCATACACCAGTGAGCGAGGCCCTACATGCTTAAAAATCTGCTGATGGTGCATGTAGTGGGGAGATGGTTGTGAATGACCATATTGTGAACAGTGTGAATGATGTTTGGTAAAATTGAGGGTTAGACTCAAAACAATGAGCAAAACAATGTTGCTTAATTTTGTACTTCAGTGTGTACATTGCTAAGAGCACTTTCTGAATGGCTGTGTCACATTTGTTCCCCTTTGAAGCAAAGGGAGGTATCAAAAGACAGTGAAAAGTTTTGTGTGCAGCTAGAGCTGAACTGACTTATAGTGGATCTTAAGGTCACTTTTCCTTCCAGTGGTTCTTGCATCCTGTTCAGTGTTTTTCACAGAGCTCTTCCAAAGATTCACTTTGTTATGAAACTCTTTGAACAAAGTTTGCACTACTGTTCGGCATTTTGCAATAAAAGGGTCTTTAGTGTCTCTGGCTTCTTTTTAGTACTGTTTATCTAGTCTGAAGCGGCAAGAAAGGCTGCGACAGCATCACTGTGTGTATCAGTGCACTTCTGCATTGACTCTGCAAGAAGGAAAGTGCTGCGTTGTTTCTTCTAGGCCATTTCCATGACCTGAAATCACAGGCATGCTGACACTTGCAAGTGAGCTGGGTAGTCAAACCTGCAGGTTTGATTCATTACATGGACATGTGACTCTATCATGCTCATGTTTTACCTATTTTTTTTTGAAATATTTACTTCCTAGGAAAAAACTATATAGTTTGTGCTTGTAAATTCATGTGCAGTGGATATTTCCAGGGCTGTAGTAAAAGCCATTGTGTTCATGATGCTAAATTTCTCTGGAGGCGATAGAAAATTATGACTTTGAGAGCAGAAGAGACAACGTGGCTTTTTCCAGATGAAGTCAGAGGCCTCCTTTGAAAGCATAATCTTGTAATAGTAATTCATACTACCCCCTAAAGCGCATTAGTCTGTTCAGCGATTGGATGAGATGCAATGAACTTAGCATCCACAAATGCTGTCAAACATGCAGCTGTATTGCATATTCACTAATAAGACAGCTGTAAAGTCACTTTGCCTTTAGGAGATCTGTTTTTTTGCTGAGCAGTGACTGCTTCGACTAAACTGAACTAAAATGGAGGGAGGAGGTACCAGGAACTACCTCCTCCCTTGGTTTTGATACTCTTCCTCTAAAGAGACAATTCATCAAAGCACCCACCACTTTGCTGGATTCCTTGCTAAGCTGGAGTAACTAGGAATTGCCAACATTTAAAAATGTATTTCTCACCTCTTGCTTCCCAAGAAACTTAGCTCTTCTTTTAGAGCAAAGAGCTATCCACAGCAAATACTGAAAGAGCCCATTTGTCACAGTGAGCCATTTGTCATCTCCAATTCTGTTGATACAGAATATGGCTCAGACTACCACATACTCAAGTTCTCATAGTGACTGCTGGACTCCTGGTGAGTGTTTAATATCTTAGTTCCAATCTTCACAGCTACTAGTGCATCAAACCTCGGTTATTTTCAAGGATCTTTTCCATTTTGATTTATTAACTGATTGAAAAATCAGGTTAAGGTTTATAAGTACCTGGATCAAAATTTTCTCCATTTAAAAAAAATAGCTATGAAACAAAACTTTACAAAAGCACAGATGAATCTAATGTCCTACTGCTTGCCAGAGATCACTGCATAATAGTTCTTAACACAGTGAGAATGATGATCACAGCACTGGCAAAATTTTTAATCCCAAACCTATCAAGATAAGAGAGGAAAGAATATATCTTCAGCAAACAAAAAAGCATTAGTCAGAATGAAGAAACAGATATAAAAATACTATTATTCTGGAAACAGAACAGTGTCAAATATCGCACAAAGTTTTCTGTATATCTAGATGTGGCTGCAATGCGGGAGACAGTCACATACAGTGATGATGAGCAGTGATATAATATAATAAACTAAAAATTCTAACATCTCTTTTGTAATTGCTGTCCTATAATGCTTTCTTCTGCCTGGTAGATATCTCACAATACGAGATGCTTGTGTGGTACACATTTAAGAAAAAGAGAGAAACTGGGCTAGGCGGAGCACAATTTTCTTATATGTTAATACAAGTTTGCTGACAAGGCAAAGAAATGTGTGAAATGTCCTGCAGCAAACATTCAATATTGTCTGATTTACACCAGGGGACAGCTGGCACACAGATGGCCTGGGATTGGAGGAGCACAAAACTGCTTTAAGCTACACATACTTTTCCTTGTAAGTTGGTGTGTGCATGCTGTGTCTGTAAGCAAAGTTTTTTCCTGCTATTCCAGCACAGAGGGGTGGGAAAGTGCAGATCATGAAGAAGGGATTGCATTGTTGCCTAAGTCTTTTTGAGGCTTTTGATTAAATAAATCAAATTCTGAATATGCTATTGTGTAGGAAACTCTGCATTTCAGAAGAGCTCTGCATGAAATGTTTTTGGGGTAGGTTAGAGTACAAATTACTTTAGCTTACTATATTTTTTTCCAAGGAAAACAGAATGCAAAATGAATGCATCTGATGAATAAAGCTGAGCTTAATAAAGCTGTTAAACACAATCCTATTTTTCAAACATTCTTCAGAAAGGAAATGGCTATGCTTGCTTTCATTGTCAATTAGCGTTACATAGGAATCTTTGTATATTGACTAGTGTTGAGGGACTGCACTCGAGGAGAGGGAGTAGATTTTCCTTTCTTACCTCTGTTTCAAGGATCAACAGGGCAGGGAAGGTTTCTCTATGTCTTGGCCTTTCTTGTGGGATGTAATTACTTCATATACAGTGAAATTTGCAAGGCAGTGAATCCCATTTGGTTATTGGAGAATGAATGCCCTGCCTGATTCTTGACACTGTGCTTTTTCTGACATTGTCTTTGTGCATTCGGGGTATTTCTTTTCCTCTAATGATAAGAAGCAACACAGGGAAGGAAGGTAGGCATTCAATAGTCAAAGGGATGCCTGCATGGGGATAGTTGACTTAATGTGGAAACAGGTTTTCACCCCTGTGAGTTAAACAGATCATGAGTTTTACAGATGAAAGATAGCAATGACCAATGATGAGATTCAGATTCTTGTCAAAAACTCCAAGCTCTCTTTTTTTTTCAGTGCTTCTGATCCTCAGTTGCTTTATACTGCCTCTTCTATTCCAAGAAATATGTACAGGCACTCCTGGTTCTAAATATAGAAAGGCTGAAGTGTTAATTTTCACTTATTTTAAAAATAAGAATGTGAGGGCACTTGCTGAGGAAAATTGCTGATTTTTATCTATTAATCTTGTATTATTGAGCACCATGTTGATGAGATAAACAAGGAGCGCTAAAAATCAACCTTGATCTGAAATTCATGTTGTGTTCCAAGGCATGGAACTGCTGCTGTGGGTAACAATTTATCTGTGGTATGTTTCACCGATCTGTTATGCAAGACACAAAAGAGCATTTTTTTTTCACATTTTTGTTTGTTTACCTGTTTTTTTTTTTCCCCAAAGATTTGTGATCTGTGGTTCCTGAGGAAAGAGATATCTTGCTCTGATTTTAATTCTTTTTGTTTATGGTGAGTCAGGGACCACCCTGGAGGGCCACAATTATTTCAAAACTTACGCTGAAATTTCAGAAAAGTTTGCAAGGAATGTATATCAGCTGCAGAATTAATTCAATGCATCTCTCTTAGTCCATGATAATAATAATAATCTCAATCTCGTATTTATGTTCATGTCTTTCATGTTAAAGTGTTTAAAAACACTGCACATTGTTCTAAAGGGACAAAGTGTGCAGGACAGTACACCTTATGGGTGTCCCTTATTGAGTGTATTGGAGCAGACATTGGAGATATTTGTATCAATGTCTCTGAGCTTCAGAGAAGAATCTTGATTCCGATCTTCATGGGGTATCTTTAAAGTCATAAGACACTTGATATTTAGACAGCTAAGTACATATTTGCACATACTTTTATGGTAGTTCTGTGCAAAATTATGACAAATATATTTGAAAATGTAGGCAGGATTAGCATTTCATGCAAACAGAATCATAGTCACAGCTGAAATGATGTATCTGTACTTTTTTTTTGAATAATATAATAGTGTTTTTGAGCAATATCTCTCTAGCACATGTACTGTTTTTACAGTGGATAATACAGCAGTAGCTTCTCAGCTGGTTAGAGTAATGGGGGTGTCTGAAACAGATATGAAGAAGTGAAAATGCAGCAGCTGCTCTTCTTACCTTGAGAAAAATTTAACCAGAAAGAAGATCATGTGTCACACTGCAAATTGAGAAGAGGTGGCTATATATTACCAAAATCACAACAGACTTCATTTCCTTGCAGCCCAGCAAAAATTTGTAAATTAGAAAATTAGAGTTGGTGTATATCTTTAAGTTGTGTTCCTGGAATTTTGGAAGAATGTGTTTCTTTTTTTTTTTTTTAACTACCTTCCCTTATTGAAGAAAAAAGCCTTTCTCTTACTTTTTTTTGCTTCTAAGGCTTTGAAATGTTCTATGGACACAGGCTATTAGAAATGTTCCTTTAATATAGTCACTTTCTCTCTGTCAAAATTCTGCCAATAAAAATAATATTCTGGATGTGAGGTTCACTTTGAAGAAGCATTGGGGAAACTGAAGTGCTAAACTTGAAATGAAATGAAGTATTTTAATGTTCAGCGTAGAATTACTGTCACCTAAATTTAGATATTCATAGTAGAGATGTTTGTGCCTTATTGTGTTTGTGTCTAGATGTCACGTGCTAGTGGTCAATGGAGAGAAATAAACACTTCTAGAGTGCTCTTCATCTGATGATTGCTTGGTTTTAGATTTCTATGTTTGGGTGCGGTGAATCACAACCTGGATGTAATTCCCTGTTGACATTATGGCAGTCTGCTCTGCAGGTCCAGGGGTGAAAGTCAGATATTTACACTGAAAATACTCATGTGTGGGGGCATGAGTCCTGCTCAGTGCCTCAAATATTTTTCATCCATTCCGAATCTGAATCCTTTTACACATTTCTCAGATATATTACATGAACGATGACTTTTGTCTTGAATCTTCCTTGGGCATAGGAATGTTATTCATGTTGCAGGTGAGGCCAAAATGTTAGGGTAGATTGTCCAGATTGTTGTACAGTCTTTTGAAAAAGACTGTAAGGAAAAAGATATTTCCTTAGGAGAGTTTTCTTCAGAAACATATATATAAATATATTTATATATAAAACAGGCATTTAAAAATTGGGAAGCAAAATGTGAGGCTGTGGATGTTTATTCATGTGGGCTATTAAGCTTAAACTGAGCAATACTGATTTCTTATAAGGTCTCCAAAACAAATGCTTTGCAGCAGTTTCAAATGAGCATTAAAAAGACGCCTTAGCCTTTAGGCTGCAGCTTAATAACTGTGATTTTCAGGGTGCTAATCAGATATAGACTTTTTTTCTTAACAGATTATTCTCTTTACTGTGACATTGCCCAAGATATTCACATTAGCTTCATTAAGCTTGGCAGACATTGTTGGCTGGAATTGTTTAATGAGCCAATCAGCATTTAATTGTGGTCTGCTGTCAAAGCATGTGTGATGAAGTCCACACAAATTAATAGCAATATACAATTTCTGAGTCAGTGCAGTGTAAAATAGCTCTGATAGGCAAGTATGGCAAAACCTGACTTAATTTGAGAAGGGTTTGAAAGTGGAATTCCTTGTGTGTTCAGTGGGCTTCTGCTTTAAAAATATGTGTGAGAATGTTATGTATACATATTCCTCCTCACATTTTTCTCCTTGTAGAGAAGGCAGTCCATTAAATCTGCTCTAATCTCCTTCAAATTAAAAAAAAAAAAAAAAAAAAGAAATGGGCGGAAAAATGTTACTACTAACATCTTCCATTTCTGATAACACTGAATCCTTTGGAAACAATTCCTACACTGTTGTAGCAATGTATTAAGCTGTCTTTTATTAAGAAGTGGCATTTTGTTCTTGCTAAATTAATCCTTAAGGTTTTGCTTTCTCAAGAAAGTGGCAAGAGAAAAGTTCTGTCAAACTAGTTAGAAGGGCTGTTTACTTTTGTATACTTTCCCTCTTCTAGTACAGAAGTGCTTTCTCAGTAGAAAATGGAGTTATGTGGTACATAAATAAGCCAAAAGAGTGCATGTGGAATAAAAAGCAGAAAGGTAGAAATAAATCCAAAATATTAAAAAAACTGTCTAGACAATAAAGGGGCAAAACAGCTGAGCAACAGGTTTATAGGATCAGCCATTCTACACATTTCTTGTTTATATTCTTGAACATGAAAATGAAGTCCAGTTTAAGGTTGGGTGATTCTAAATTATTTAATTAATCAAGCTATGGCTCCAATAATATCCATATCCTAATAACTTTAAGTTGACTGCATTTCCCAGATTTCCTAGGACTAGTCATTTACTTAATTAAATTACAGAAGCTACCAGCAGCATGATTACTGAGCAGCTCTCCATTAGATGATAGCTTCAGTTGAGAAGAGTAAACAAACATCATATTGTGTATGTTTTTTTCTTGAACTTTAGTCTCTTTTTTATATTATCTATCACTAATGAACCCTGGTTCCAAAACAGGAATTGCTTTTAATGTAGATCAATATGTGATAATGTATGTGTATATATATTCATTATGAATATATATTCATATACATAATATATGAATAATGACTGGTAAACTGTCTCTCCAGTGAAATTCCATTTCATTCTTGGTTTCAAATCACTGATAAATTTTAACTGAAAGTAGCATTTAGGCTGATGTAACAAAATTCATCTATAAAAATGCAGTATATGGATGCTGACAAAGAACTGGATCTCTGTAAGACTATCACTCTAATGTTTACATATCTGTTGTTCAAGTGTAACCATGACCCTTTCTTTTCACAGTCTTTATACAAAATAGAATCATAGAATAAAACAGGGTTGAAAGGGTTCCCTGGAGGTATGAGCTTCAGCCTCCTGTGAAAGCACACCTAACTTTAAATCTAGATCAGGACTCTCGAGAACTGGTCTAGAGGTTTGAAAATTCCACAGCATCTTTGGGGAGTCTTTTCCAGTAGCTTAACGATTCTCATGGTGAAGAATATTTTCCTATGTGCAATCAGGATTTCCCTTGTTGCAGCTTGTAATCATTGCCTCTTGTGCTTGTACTGTGCACCTTCATGGAAAGTCTCTTCTCCACAACTTTCGTCTGTGTAGAATATTACTGTGATAAGATCCCCTGCTTAACCTTCTTTTCACCAGAATTACCAAACTTCATTTTATAAAAGAGTTCTAATAATTTTGATCTTAATCTTTAGATACAAAGACTTGGATACCATAAAGGACATAAAGTTTTATTGAAAGCGCCCTGAGAAAAATTTGAGCCATAACTACATGAGCTAACAGGTATGCAGTGTTGAAGCAGGTGTTCTTGCTGATTCTCAGAATTGTGCACCTGTATTTGCCCCATTGCTACCTAGGAGCCTCATTCTTGGACTATGGGAATCAGGTAATTTAGTATGTTCTGTCAAAGGGAGGAACTTTGGAGAGACATTGTATCTTTACTGGGTCTGATAAAGGGCTCCGATCCCCCTCGGCAATCTCTTAGAACACTTAATGCACTTTGTAGGATTGTAGCTAAGAGAACATAGATAATCACAGAGTAATCCAAGTTGGAAGGGGTCACAGTGGGTCTCTGGTCCGGCATCCCCATGCCATCCATCCCTAGGAGAAAGATGCTTTGACGAAGGCACGTTGCCTTTCCATAAAAAGCTAGTAACTTGAGCACTCTCTTCAGAGACTGGAGAGGCCAGGCCAGTCACCTCCCACATCCAGGGGACTCACCCACAAATCTCCCCGCTGTGGAGACGTTTGTAATGGTCAAGCTAAAGCTACACTTTCTATGAGTGGATTAAACAGCTCCAGGGAAGCTTGCCTGTGTTGGGATACAGCTATTTACTAAATTATCAGAATGGACAAATGCGTGGCATTTCTCCTACCTGGTTTGGGTGCTCTGAAAATGTCTGTTCAGTCAAAGGGACTTATACAGGAAATGGCCTGTTTTTGGAACGAAATGAAATCTACTGGTTAGCTACTGAGCTCTGCAGGCCTGCTGGTTTGCATGAAGTTGCAGTCGCAAGAGGACAGGGAGCTATGTCATCAGTGGAAGCTGAAAGAGGCTTTTAGGATGATAATTTGGACATGGAGCTTCATGTCATTCATGCGTCTTGTTCTCAGTTCTTGAGTGCTCCCCTCAACTCCCTCCCCCAAAAAAGCAATATCTGCACACGTACCTTTCAGGTCCCAAACTGCATGTTCCCTGTCTTGCACAAGACAGTCTGCAGTTTTATGGACAGAAAACAGTATGGCATTGCTGTAAGCCAAGAAGCCAGGCAAGATTTGACATACTAGGGTTTTAAAAAGCAATGAGGCTAAATCCATATCTAGTAATTAGCAAAATGAATTTCATTTTCAACATTACTGAGATCAGCAGAAGCTATTGGGAGCTCAGCACTTTTCAGAATGAAGCATTTGCTTAGGCTCTTGCATGTGGAACTGGTTGCCCAAATCTCTTTTGGATCATACCTTTGAAAATCTTGACTGAAGTCCAAATACAGGAGAGGAGAAAAAACAAATTGAGCCTTCTAAATATGGCAATCTGCCACTACCAGTTGCTGAAAGCCCATGTAGCAAAAGCAGTGCCAAAAGTCAAGCTGTGAAACAATTCAGCCCAGTAGCAGTTGTCACCTGCAGTTCCTTGTCATCTTGTTGATTCTAATGTGATAATGAGAAATGCATCAGTCTTGACATTAAACACTTGTGCAGACATCCAGAAATGTTTAGGATGTTTAGGATGCTTTAGGTGAGGACTGGAATCTTATGTTCTTTGTGTTCATGGCAACCTTCAAAAAACTTCAAGGAAATGACAAGGCAACAACTGGGTAACAAATCACAAGTCCATTCTATTTTACTGAGCTACACAGTCTAACAAAACTGACATTTTCTTTTGAGAGATGGATGTATCTGACATCCCAGCTGAGACATTTCTGACATACAATGTGTTGTGCTGCTGAGACTGAAGATTTTATAATCCAGATCTAGATCCCTAGAAAAACCTGAAGCACCAGTGAACCTCCTAGGTCCTTTTGATTTAAACCACCATGTAGAAGAAATGATAGAACAAAGTGAACATAGGATGCACAATTTAAAATGAAATACATTTTTCCGAACTTTGGATGTCTTTAAGTCACATCACTGTGTAGTTAAGCTTTCTCTGAGAGTGAATAAATACTCATTCTCTGAGAGTGAAGTGTATTTAAACAAATTCTGTAAGTGTAGGGCAATCACAATAAGAGTGGATGATAATGATACTTAGTCCTGAAAGCTCTGAATTATTATAGGATTAATAGTATCTATGTCAGATCTTTAGGTCTAAACTCACTGATTAACATGTTTGGGACGGATTTAGTAAGATCTGAAAAATGTAATTCTTTTTCAAGTTTCATTTTTAATGCTAAAATAATTATCAAAACCAGCTGTACTGCACAGTTTCTTTTCTTCAGGATGGTGAAAATCTTCGAAAATTGGTTGACACTGTGAGATTTCCAACCACGAAGAGCAAGAAATCTTGTAAGAATTTCAAAAGTGAGTTCAAGGTCAGATACTATGGACTTCCAAACAAAAATTTTGCACTTGTGGCTAAACTTAACCCACACTTTTCTCTGGCTGATAACCCACAAATACCTACCTGGCTGATACCTAGTTATAGTAAAACCTTTTGTAAAAAAAAATCTGATATTTATATTCTAAAATTATTTCTATTTCAAAATATCCTATCTCTAGATCCCCTTTACATATTCTTGTAGTCTCCTTTTTGTGCACCAAAGAGCTTTCATTTTCAAATCTTCAAACCATTTCTCCTCCAAAAGCCACAGCTGTAGCCTGTTAACAACATCTTGAAAAGACATGGTTAGTAAACACTATTTACTCTGTCTAGTCTATCCTCATTGTATTAAATTTAATTGCTTTGGGCTTATGCTAAGCAACTAAGTAAGAATTAAAATGATTTAGCGTTATGTACACTTTATGGATGTTTAATGAATCTATAAAAGTATTAATAGATAAAGCAGATAGATAGTGTAGATACTACTTTTTTTGTAGCTGGATCACTAGTATCAATAATCTAATTCTTACTACTTTGTTTCTGGAGGTGTTCAAAATATGTTAACTGTGTGCATGCAGAGGAAGAAATACAGCAGTTTCAAGCACAGTCTCTCAGGATGTTGCTAACAAACTACAAGCACAGCTGGTGGAAAAGTACATTTGATGTTTGGTATGAGAGAAAGGATCCAAAAGTAATGGAAAATTTATTGTCCTTTGCTCTTTTAGGTTCACACTCATGCATTTGCAAATGTGTTTGGGATTTAAACAAATTTCAAAATGCAAACTAAAATTCAGTCGGATCCATAGAGTTTTTTTTTTTTAATATACTTTCAGCTACTTGAAACTTTTGATCTGCATTCATGTGAAATTTGAGCCAGTTTTGGCATGTGGCTTGCAAACTTTTGAGTGCACCTGATGTGGGAGCCTGATCGCTGAGCTGCTGCCCTACGAAATGGGATTAGGATTATTCACTGTCTGTGAAGTTAAGCACAGCTTGAAGGCAAAGGGTGTTGCACTTGATTTTATTAGCAAATTCCTTTACATTTGTTCCTAAGAGTTTCTGTTTGGAGGGAAAAGAGGAATAAAGCTCTATACTAAGTGGAGTATCTGAAAATAACCAAACTTATTAAATGTCTCAAATACAAGTCAAATGAACAGTGTTTCATCTGTACCAGGCTGATTCTGGTTAACGTTTTTCCTTCATGAGCACTACCAACTAGAAAAAGACAATGGAGAAAAAAACGTATCCTGGGAAAATAAAAGGGAAATTAAGAAAGAGAAATTTAAAATATAAAAACGCATGAAAGAAAGCACAGTTTCTTAACTACACTGTGAATATTTGATCTACCTGCAATCCTTGTTAATTCATCCTAAATCATACACTAAACATATGGTATGTGCAGATGGCACTTGCAGCTGCTCATGCCTAGAATCCAGGTGGGTGTTTCTCAGCAGTTTTATCATATTTTGTCTCAGAATTCTGTTCCAATTTTTAATAAGGAAGGATTCGTAAGAAGAAAAGGGAATGCATTAATAATGCTGTGCAGCATTCAATATCATGATTTAGGCTTCACTTGCATTTTAAGATTTAACATAAGGTGTCAGATCTTGACTCAATAGTTTGAAATAAGAATTCCCAGGGCATTTTTCTCAGCAGATATTTCAGTGTATTACTCAGACAGACCCTCACACATTTGCACACTTACATATACCATATCTAGGTAATGAGGTTCCTGTACCAGCACATCACCACACACAGTGTACAAGGATACGCATGCAAGGAGTGTATCTCCCTCAAATAGATGATACCATTGATGGAGTGCTCCAACCAGAGCAGGTGGGTCTTGGAAAATCTCTGAGTCAGTTGGGTTTATTTAGAGCTACTGTAAATGTCAAGTGCCTCTCCCAGGGCAACCAGTGATGCTTCTGGTGAGTGTTTTTTTTCCTTTCGCAATGCAGCAAACCGAATCAAATATACTTTCAGAAATATATGATCATGCAAGGTCTCCTTGTCTGTCCTCTAATAATAGCTGTGTTCCACTCTCAGACAGTAAATTACTTAGTACAAATCCTGGCTGTTAGGAGTCTTTATTACTGATGCTTCCTGCACTATCACACTAACTTGATTCTTGTCTTTTTTTTTTTTTTCAGTTTTCTCTTTTCTCTTTAGAAGAAGAGGTATAACTCAAAGGGGTTTCTAATATTTCTCGTCTAGATATTTTTACCTGCGATATTGCCTCTTTTAATGCCCTTGGGTGGCCTACATTAATGAGACATTAGTGCCATGCTGTGTGCACCATCAGAGTTACTCTATGTGAAGTCATAGATCTGAGGCCAGCCTGGCTTATGGTGAGATAGAGTAGACTTGCATAGAGAGATGCTGTGCATCCATTTAGCAGTGGATGGTTAAAACTGCTGTGCAGAACGTTACTTGCTTCAGTTTTGATGTCCTCACTGCTCATAATTCTTCTGGGGATTTTTTTCCTTTTTTTTTTTTTAATGTTCACTTTTGTTCTGCTTCGTTCAGTGTCAGTGCAGAACACCCAAGTTATTGGCTTGCTCTTCCTGTAAATCTTGTTCTTCGGACTCTAAATGAAGAGAACACCTGAACCACTTGTAAACTGTAACAGACTGTATTAGACAAGCACTTAGTTCTTTCTATTCTAAGCAGATCTGTCTGGAATAACATAGTGAACATTCTTACTGCGATACAGTACTTTTCCCTTATGTGCTACCTGCATATGTAATTTAGTGTAGTTCACTGTCAAAGCTCACTTGATGTATCAGGTGAAATGGTTAGTTTATCCCTCAGGCAAATTTGAATATCATTATAAAAAGCTTCACAAATTCACTTAGATCAATTATGATGCTTGACGTTATTGCCACTAAAATAAGGTTTTAATTCGCACTGAAAAACTAAGGCTTGTTCAGATACTGCTCTAAGAATTTAAAATCACAAGTCCAAAATTGCTGTCCTCATGATCACGCCAACTAGCTGCATAATCATTGAGCTGTCTCAGGACCAGGCCCTAAATAAAATGCACCGTGAAAGTCACTGATCACAGTGTATAAACAGAACTGGTAGGGGTACCAAACAAATGTTTTCCTCCTAATTAGTGGACTTGAGAGCTCATGGCTGAACAGAGGAAGGTTTCTTCCCAAATTTGAGAAAAATATGAGACAATGAGGGTGAATCTAACAATCTTTTGTTGCCAAAAGTGGTCATCTTGCTTCTTCCTCCCTCTTCTGTTCTGGATCCATGATCCTGAGTCATACTCTGTAATATTTTTGGTGCTTGTCACAGTTTGTTCACTGAATTTGGCATATTTGGCATAAAACTGATCCAAGAAAAAACAAACAAACAAATAAAAAAACAAAAAAAAACAAGCAGCTTACTGAGTACAGCTGATCAGTGGGTGACCAGAAGACAGTCAAACCTGGAAGATGGGAGGGGACAAAGAAAAGAAGAGAAAGGGTAGCACTGTTACTTCTAGCAGTAGTTGTCTAAAATCTAAATCTAAAACTGGGTCAGCTGTCTCAGCCTCCGCTAAACAAAATGACAGATGGACATGGGGATGGCTGGGATTGAAGACATGTGTCTTAATTCAATGTTTCTTTATTAGCTGATTTGGATTAACTCATGCACTGTTTTTGAAGATTTTTATTCTGACGTGCTTTTCTCCCTTCATTGAATGTTTGCGTAGAGGACTATGAAGTGTCTTGCATAAGTCAATGCTAGGCAGTGTGCTTGTGATCACTGCAGTCCTTAATTCCATTCCAGATCTGTGCTCAGTTTCTCTATGGACAATGAAATCCTTGCTTACCTTCCTCTCAATCAAAATTCACATAAACTAACTTTCATTTTTTTTTCTTTTTTCCTCCTGGAATGGCAGGATATTGGTAGAAAGAGAACCAACAAAACAAAGGCAGGACTCTGCTTTATATATTCTGAGTAGGAAGCCTACTGATATAAATAAAAAAAAAATCAGTTGAAACAGTGGAGTTATACAACATCTGAGGATCACATCTCTTTTATTTTGTCTTTGGCTCAAGCCATTCAGGATGTGATTTTTTTCTACCCTTGTTTGAATAGGCTAATTTCCACTGTAGTTTTGTAAATTGGCTTGGGTCAAAGCCAAGGATGGGTCTCAAGATCTTGGCTTTTCTTAATTTAATGTATGCCCTCTTAGATGCAATCACTTCATTACATGTTTCCCTTCAGCTCCTTAGTAGAATTTAATTAAGTAAGTGGCTCAATCTAAAATATTGAATGTATTTCTTTCAGAGTAAACATTTTGTTTATGCCTTTCAGAATGAAATCCTTATATAAGTAAAAGGTTTCCTCCTACTGATATGACTGTAGTGTAATAATAATTGAGATGATTTCTAGGCCCTCTGAAAGGCATAGCATTCTTCTGCCTCTAAGTTTTCATGACAATACATTGCCACTGCCTGTAAAAGAGAGCCTCTCCAGTATAACCTACTTCAGTTCAGTCAGCAGCCAAGGGAATAAGCACTGAAGAAAATCTTGCAAGCTTCAAGAAGTATAAGTTAGGGTGAAAGCTGCAGAATAGGGTTTTGGGTGAAATGTTTTGCTGCAGAATGACAGAATCCAGGAATCCAGGTCCTTCTTAGAATATACCACTGCCAGTCATAAACAATCATCTTATTAAATTAAGAAAAATAGAGTTTGTTAATTTTGTTGATTATTTTTACAATAATGCTGCAATATCCCTTGCAGCAATATTAATTGCAGCATTTTATCTCAAGTAAGTATTATCATTTATATCACATCTTTTTTAGTTTTATCATGTTTTGGGGGAGAATTTGGTTATAAAAATGCTCTGAACTGGCAGAGTTCAGTCTAGAAAATTTGAGTATATGTATTTGGAGGAAGTTATGAGCATGTGTGTGTTTTTAAGCATTTATGTACCTATGGTGACATGAAAGGATACTCGCATTTAATTAGAATTTTGTAGTTCAAGAATGACTTTTGACCCTAGCATACTTAATTTCTAAGTTGTGTTTTAGGACTATTATGTTTAGAACTATTCACTGGCCTTGTACTGATCCTGGGAGAGAAAAGAGACTTAGTTAAAAGTATCTTAAACATATCCTAGTGATAAGCACTTTAAGTGTGTTGATGAAACCCCTAGGCATATTGAATTTCAGGATGAAGCACCTCAAAAATACCCATGCTGAGCATGAAATAATAGGAAGCAACCTGAATGTGTTTCACATCTTTGAAAGACTTTGGCTGACTAGTCTCATTATAATTTACTTTTTCACATGTCTGCTCTTGGATTATTTACAGCCAACTGGAAGCATAAAGTATAAGAATACCTTTTCTTCTGGGATTTGCAACCCAGATTTGCTCACTGGTGAAAATGGGGCTCTGACTTGATTGTTAAGATGAATAATAGTTTAGATGAGCAAACTCTTTTTTTTTTTGTGCACCTATACAAACCCAATTTCAGCTTGGTTTAGGTCTCTAAATGCTTTTTTTTTTCATACAGACTATGGACAGAATATAAAAAGGTGACTGTACAAAAGACTCAGGAATCAATGATTCTAGGGATACTAGTGGATTTGGAGTAGCCCTTAATTCTCTCAGCTTTGAGAGAAGACTTCTTTAAAAATGAAACATATAGAAGGAATTATACATTATATATAGATATATTAATTATATATTAATTTTTAATTTTCTCTGGGCCACCACATAATACTCTTTAAGCAAATGGCGGTTGAAAACAACTGTGAAAAGCTGCAGATTTTGGGGGATTTACTCCCAAGAAATCTTCCGCTATTGAATTGTCATGGCTGTGAATGGCTCAGCATTTTATTTTTATAGTCAGTGAATGCGGTTTGATGAAACCTGCAAATACGAGTACACGACAAGCGGATGCAGAGGGACTATAAACAGTAGTGCCAAAGCTCGAGTGCTGTCTTGTGCCTGCACAAAAGCAAAGCTTGCTAGTGCTGCCATTGACTCCAGAAGAATTTCTAATCCCATCTGAAGTTCATTCCAGAACCCTGCAGCAGAATAACAAAATAACCTTCTAGCAAAGGAGCTAATCACCTTTGGGATAAAAAAATGTAAACAAAGAAATGCTCTTAAAAATTATGATTGAGGCCTGTAACATTTTAATGACTTGGCAGCTAGCACGGAATTGCTTTACAAACAAACAGAAACCAATATGAATGTGTCTCCTGGGCTGGCAAGTAAATGTATAAATCACTGAGATTAAGCTCTTTGCATTTAATACAGATCTTAAAACTGCATAATAAGGTGTACTTAGACTCAAGCTGCAGTGGGAGCTGGTGGAGCAATTTATTAGGTCGTTTTGGTACAGAGTTAATGAGAAACAGGATGTCCTCCATACAGCAAAATGTTTTGCTGCTTACCTTGCTATTTGCTACAGATCCTTTGATTTCTGGAAAAGAAAAGAGTAAATACATTTAAGCTGGGGCACACATTGGCATGAAGGATAATGCTGCTGCATTCCTTATTCCTGCTAGGAGAGAGAAACACAAACTGGAGTATCCACAAATTTAAGGTTGTTTCCTGTAAAATACAGATGAGCAAATAAGCAAATAATTTTTACATAGTGAACTATCAATTCTTATTCCTTCTTGTGTTTGTCTGTTGGTTAGATCCCATGACTGGGTGGCAAAGGAAGAAATAAAGAAGTCTGAGTGCAGAGGAAAGGATTTGTCTGGCAGCAAATGTCCCCATCCTGGGTTTGAACAAGACACAAATCAAAGTGTGCTAATTTTCTCAGAACAACAGAGCTCAGGAAAGGAATTTAGAGAATGAGAGCAGGAGAGCAAAAAAAAGGGTAGGTTAGACTGCATAGGGCAAATTCCCATAGAAATGAAGAAGGATGAGCCAATAGTATTTTCTAGAAAACTAGCAAGGATCTTAAGAAATAACATGAAATACTTCACTGAATGATTTATCTTTTTTACAATCTTTCAAGCCCTCTCGTAAAATTCCTTAGCAGGAATCTTAGTAAGTCAAGAGACCTGTCAAGTTCATGTGGTTAAGGTAGCTTTATTTCTGCAGCATGTGTGAAGGAGCAATATGAGATGCATTTGGCTGCCCTTGTTTCCTTAGCTCAGCAACCCAGTGCAATCTTACATCTGGGAAGCCTAGGGGCAGCCTTCAGCAGCAATTCAGAGCAAGGCTTAGGCCCTGGGCTCTTAGTGAGACATTTTGATCATTCTCCTCCCCGAATTACCTGTTTTTGAACATACAAATGTAGTATTTCCTTATAAATTCATGCAGATATATGCACCAGTAATCCTTTCCTGTTATATTGTATGGAGCATTTCCTTAATAAAACAACCACTACAAATGTCTTGTCATAGGACAGGGCTCCAGAAAGCAGCAGAATGGATGGAGGATGTACAGTTTACAGGATAAACTAGAGTTCTACTGAATGGAAATGCTAAACAGAACATGTGCAATTAGTTATTATTAAACTCCTGTCCAGCTTAATGATAGGTTTGGAACAGGAAAACACACATCAGGGAACTGCTGCACTTGCAAGGAAACAAGGCAACAGAGGAGCAGACAGCCTTCATTTTTCAGAAAGCTGTAGAGAGCAAGGCTAACACAATGTTCTGTATAAGTGACTTTGCAAAAATGCTTTTAAAGTCAAGCAATAAACATTTTAAATGCATCTTAAAGAAGAGAGGCTGTGACCCATTTCTAGCAGTGACTTAGACCTAATTTATGCCACAGAAGTAAAAGTCACACTCAGATATGTAAGATTTTTGATTTGCATCATTAAACAGGTAAAATCTTCTATGCAGACACTTCCTTCATTAGGAGGACATTAGTGTTAGCACTTTCCTACAATAGCTGCATTTCTGAGTGGGAGGTACTGAAGCTGTAGCTGTACATGTTGATGTTGTTGCGGCATATGTGAAAGTCTTAGTGTAGGCAGGAGGGCATACTTTCCCCCAAGGGATGGATACTGTTGTTCTTGAAGAGCTGAGGTGTGAGTCTGTTTTCAAAAGGTAATTTGGCTCTTTATGTTATCCCTGTGGTCCTCAATGATGTAGAAAGCCTAGTCATCTAATCGAGGCACTACAAATAAATGATAAAACAAGGTGGGATATACCTATGTCCCCTTTGCAGAGAGGTCCAGCTCTTGCACTTCTAGGAAGATCTTGAAGCAATTTGATTAACATTTCCTCTTTCAACAGTTCCTCCTTATCATGGATCGCCTTAGCAAGACAGAGCTGTCATATAAGTATTTGACACAGAAGGCAAACGAAACAGGATTCCGTTATAGTAAAAAAAAAAGATTACACTCATAATTTTAAATATTGATGGCACAATTGAAGCTAATGCCCTATTTCTTGTATCCTCGGTGATTCTTTTCTATTATATTAGACTTTCAGAGATTTTTCCAAAAGGAAAATGGTTAGAAAGTGGTTTTCATTTAAGGGAAACCTGAACTTAATACATTTGCAACTTCCTCAGTAGAATAATATTACATTTCCGGTAACGGTAATCAAAGTCTAGCTCTGCCCACCCCAGCACAGAAATGTAGTATTTTGTGGGACAAAACTCTATACTTAGAGTGGCAGAAGTGGTATGTTTCTTTTTCTTCTTTGTAAATTTTTTTCACTTGGGAAAACTGACTGGTAGATTAATTCTCTTTTAATTTTGGAAAAGGTATGGTTTAATAAAATCAGTTTAATCTGAAATAATATCCACATGGAGTAGATAAAATGGCATAGTTAGGGGAAGGGAAGAGAATATATTGTTCTGTTAAATTGCATTGTCATTATGCCAATCAATTTCCCAAAGTAGACTAATTGTAATGACCCCATTCTACAAGTCTGGAAATATTCCTGCAAATCTTATTTGTAGAATGTAGTTCCTATGGACTGTTAGGTTTTTCTAATTGCTTTTCTAATACTGCCTTGTGTGCCAGATGACAGATATTTCTGGACACAAACAATAATGTTCTGTGCCTCTGCCTACAATTTAGGTATTCTGCTTTCAAAAGCAGATAATCAGGAAAATAAAATACTGTTGGAAAAATTACTCTGGATCTGTACCTATTTTTTTTGTGCAGTGTTTGGTTAACTTATAAACCTTTCAAGATATGTCATGAGAATGGAAATGAAATCATAGTGTTAAATTAAATAGAACTTTGGTGACAGGTGTGATATTGGTGAATTATGGATCTCTTTAGAAAGGCAAGAAAAATATTAATTTTCCTGCTATAATTAGCTAAAATTTTGTCCCTATGTTCTGGTTGCTACTGGATCTTTTTCCTATTAAAAAAGAAAAGGAGAGCTCATTTCAATTTCCTAATAACTGCCAATCCAGAGGCTGTGTTGGTGGGAAGGAAGGCAGGTCCTCACAATTACTTGATTTGACAGTTGCCTATGGATAACTCTTGCATAAGCTGGAAGAGGCTAGAGAGACTCTAAGGTGATGGGGTGGGTGGCATCCAACTTGGTGGCCCAAGAACGAAGACTGAAATCACTTAGCAGATTTAGTGCTCTTCTCAGGGCCTGACTGCACCCTCCAACAGGTCTCCCTAGATCCAGCCCTGTCCTATTCCCTATCCCCACAGCTATGTCTGAAGCCGGGGCTGGGACTACCCATAGTACCTCCTCCTTCATGAGTGGTGGGATGGTGGGATGGGCCTTTCAGCGAGATCTGGTTCTCCCCCAATGGGAGTCCTTGCTGCTTTTTTTTTTTTTTTTTTTTCCTCTCATAGACATAAGGGTAACTAATTTTCTGCTCACTGAAATTAGATATGAATTTGTTACTCTGTTGAATTCTTGTTTCTTAATAACAAGCATGGTGCCTGATTCTGTTTGTTGACTGATTTGAGAGCATTTGTAAATCAACTAGTTTCATGATTCTTGTGTTGCACAAAGGGAAACCAAGGAACAGAAATGCAAAATGATTTGTCTGAGGGTTGTGAGCTCAGCGTGACTTTCTCCTAGCAGGCTATTAATGGGATCTCTTTCTATCCAGTCACCTATTATCGAGCAGATAGTTGGAACTTAACATTACCTGTCACACATGCGACTTGACATGGTTCAACATTTCAAAGGCTTTGGAGAAGGAGGAGGGGTGGACAGGTCTGGTAGATAGGCAGGGACTGACAGGTGCCCACATATACAGACTTTGCGCACACACTTTGCCTGAAAGTAAGTTAATGAGCATGTTCCTGATGGAATGGGGACTGGGAGGACTGTCATTCAATCATGTCAGTATGAGGTTTCAACATGGAGGCAGATAATGCACAAAGGTCTATACAATGTTCAAGGATAATGCGGTTTTCTTCATTCCAGGCTTGATCTCAGTTACTGAGTGCAAGACTAGCTTATCTGTCCTCCTCCTGCCTCTCACAGCAGTCAGTGCAAGATGTTTTGGAGGCCTGAGAGAAGGCAGTTATTAAATGCTAAACTTAGTGAGGACATCTAATAGCTTCTGGCACAAGAGTTTCGTTTCCCCTGAACTTTTCATTAAATAAAAACTGGAACTATGAATGTCCTTCTTATACATATCCATGTTAGCTCTCTCCGAATCTTGTTTAATAAAGCTGTTAGATTCTGAGGAAAACAGTCTTCACAGAATCACACAATGCTTGAGGTTGGAAGGGACCTCTAGAGATCATCTAGTCCAACTCCCTGCTCCAGGAGGGACACCTAGAGCACGTGGCACAGGGTGTCATCCAGGCAGGTTTTGAAGATCTCCAGGGAAGGAGACTCCTGATCCAGGGCTCTGTCACCCTCACAGTAAAGAAGTTCTTCCTCATATGGAAATAAAACTTTCTGTGTTTTAATTTGTACCCATTATCCCTTATTTTGTCACTAGCCACCACCGAGAAGAGTTTGGCTCCATGCTCTTTACATTCTCCCCTCAGCTATTTGTACATATTGATAAGATCCCCTCTCAGTATTCTCCTGGTTAAACAGGCCTCTCTTGCTTAGTCTTAAGATATTATTTGGGTTACTGTAAGTTTGTAAAGTTGGGTAGAAAATTAACCTGTTTCCCAGCTTTCACTTTTTATATGCTTTTGTTTATATGTTTTTTTATATGTTTTTTAATCTTAGTTATTGAACCAGAATACCTTTTTTTTCCTTTCTTTGGCTTTGCTTCTGTTAGGTTGTTTTTCTAAAAGAAAAGTTGTTGTACCATACAACCACATAGAGTTCAACAAAATGGGAGAAGAAGATGTGAAAAGACACAAGCTGTAAAAAACAATAAATACATTTTTTACTGTATTTATAAAAGCACCTTCATCAGTGCTTGAAGGTGATATCATAGTTTGTGGTAGCTGGATAGCTTGCAGAAAAGAGCTGTTCAGTGTTATAAGGAGAATACATTTGTTGTGTTTCTTTTTTTTTCAGTTTTGTATTAGATAACTTTGGGGGTCTTATTGCATACCAGAACAAGATTCTGAGTTTTATTCCCACTTTCCATATTCTGATGGGAATCAAGCGATTCTTTGGGAATCAAAGGACTCTTCAACCAGTACCATGGGTTTATGTCCCGTATTTTCATTGTGCCTGTCTTGTGTTTCTGGAAAGCCCCAAACTCGTAGTGGAACCACTTGACCAGCGTCAGCAGGTTTTGTGTTTCAGCTATTTCAAAATCTCCAGAAGCTTCTGAAAGCACAAGAACAAACAGGATAGCTCCTGGGCATGTTCCAAGAAGGAGAAACAAACCCTTCTGCACCTCCTCAATCTCCTTCTGTTTGGAGACAGAACACTGTCAACAGCGCTCGCTTCACTCAGGGGAGCATATGCATTGCAATATGGCCTTTAACCACTCAGTTGGAAACTATTCCTCAAGTAATACAGAATCATATACTCATTACTATGCAGCCTCAGATTGCTGTTTGTGATTCTACACATGCCAGACAGATGCTTGGAGCGCCTTATGAGAAAAGTACATAAATTCCCCAACAATACATGACAAACCATTTTCACTTATTTAAATGTTGTCTATAGACAAGTTAATTTTCAGTTAAAGAGGCTCGCTATAGCACGGTTGCAGGTTGCAGAATTTTTTCTACACTCAGGCTCTAGTACAGCTTCAGTGTGTGGGGTAGTCTAGTCCTAATGGATAAAACCTCATTGACTCTGAACAGCTGCTGCAGGAAATAAGTACACACTTTTTCAATTCTGATGAACATACATTTTGTCATGGATTTATGATGAGAAACTTCAAATTTTAGAGTATGTAAAAATTTTAGAGCAAGTAAATGATGGAAGTTTCTATTATTCATCGATTTTTGTGCCATTATTTGAAACATAAGCCTTGATTCCTCTGCCAAGACACACTTGCTTGCACAGACCTTTGTGGTCTTGCAGAGTCCTCTTGACTCAAGTAGAATTCTTCAGGTCTTTTTTTTTTTCTTTGTAAGTTAAAACACATTTAAAATTTTTGTGAAACAAATGTAAGACCTAAGATGTCACGTGCAGCATATCAAGCCACCACAGCATTTAATATTAGGGATGAAAATGGGCATTGGTAAAAGGAAATGCTGATGTATTCAAAATCTGCAGTCTCACAGGATGCTACTATAATGTAATTTGCTAGAGATTAAAGCAAGAGGGGAAGGGTCTCTACTACCTGTCATATTGCAGTAGCAACAAACACAGCACATTTAAAAATGATTAATGATGAGAGGATATAAAAAAATGGTCATTTTAACAGCTGTTAATACTAGTAATAAGGAGAAGGTTGTGCAGGATGAGTGATATTTATGTTCACTCAGAACTGTAGAATGAGTACAGATTTTTCATGACAATTTGATTCTCAACATTAACAATATTATGCTGTATGTACAAAAGATATGTAAAAGGTTTTGTTTATTATAAGCTACGCAATCTATGTATGTTGTTACAAAATTTGTAGGCAAAGGTTTTAATCTAAGCAGAAAACAGCTCCATCAGCTTGTAAGCCTGGAACTGTTGTGCTTCAGACAGCATTGAATCTTTGTTCAGTTGGAGATGCTGGCTGTAAAGCAAAAATGCAGGCTTAAAGGGATGTACTTTGTCAAACCTGGGACTAAGCACAGGAAATTGTGAACAGGCCCGAGGACAAAAACAAGGAGTAAGAAAGATAGGGAAGGGACAACTGCTTTTTCTTCAGAATCTTCATTCTAATATAGAGAAGGTTTAGAAATGGTGTCCCAAGGAAAAAGACAATTAAGTATAAAAACTAAAAGCACAGCGGGACTCTACCTGGAGATACAAGGAGGAAAATTATAAATGAATTGTATTGTGAAGAAGGAAGCACTAAAGAGTGGAAGTCAGATATTCAAGCTTGTATGGCAGCACAGCCCTGTACAGTCTATGATTGTGAACTGAAAGGGATGAATTTAGGGAGGGACATGTATCAATGACATCTGTTATTGCGACACTCAGTCATGCACTGAGTATGTGAGTTTAGGCATAAAAGAAAGAGAAAGAAAGGAACAGAAGAAGTTCACACCTTGAAATTCCTTCTCTTTCTTATACCATTTGTAAACTCACTGTCAAACCGTAGGAACAGATCTGGGTGCCAGAGCTGTGAGCAGGAATTTCTCCAGACCATTGACTGCACACAGCCAGGTACTACTCAGTGTGAAGCTGACACCGAGTAGTTTAATTTCAGATGATTCACTCTTATCTTCCTTCCCCCACCCCATGCCTGCTCCTGAAGGAAGTTCTGCTTTCTTGAATGTCTCTTGCCAATCTACTTCTTTATGAATGAATCTAAATTGCAATAAATGTCAATTGATTCATGATCCTCTTCTAACAACTGCCATCCTCTGTGTAAAGACATGATGCCTATGATTATGAATTAAAGAGAATACCATGCTCTAATGTATTATGAATGTAAAAAATTGGGGTAGGTAATACCTTTTTATTTAATTTTAAGCACCAAAATGAAAAGCGATTGGTATGGAGATCAAGAACTGTGTCCTGGGGTGCAGAAATCCTTTGATAGAAGAGGAACTAGGAAGATGCTCCATGGTATATCTCACTCTGATGAGACCTTAAACATAGCCTGACCCAGAGAGACATCCTTGCTCTCTACTATGTTCTCCCTCCCACAACTCTTACGCAAACTCCTCCATTCTCGCTACTGTTTTCAGTCCAGAATTACCCTCCTTTCCTCATCAACCTTGAAGCATATTAACTCATTCCTCCTTATACTTCTCAGCTTTCTATGATGTACTTGTTACCGCTTATATCAAACAAACACCCTCCTAATCAAGCCTTCCAGACCTTCTTTCTTCATTCCACAGCCTGCTCAGTTCAAGATGGCCCATTTTGCCCATATTGTCAGCCATTTTGTGCCACCACCTATCAATGGCTGACACCTCTTGTTGTCATCATCTGCGCTGTCCGTGTTTTGGGGGAAAAAGTAGCAGGAAGGATAAACACACACACATGCACACAAAAACAAACAGCCAGTAATTATTAAAAATCCCACAAATCCATATAGATGAGACCTTGGAGATATAACCAGATAAGAGGAGACGTATGCTAGTCCTAGGCACATCTGTGAAGTCCTCAAGACTAGGCAAAGCACTTTGAAGACCCAGAGCAAAACAGCTGTTGTAGAAAGCAGAAGGGTGAGGGGAAGAAGAGCACTGACATGGAACTATTTTTTAACCTATGTGTCACCTCTCACTATTAGCAGTTAAATTTGCCACAGTGAAACTTAGTCGTGTTATCAAATGGTTTGAGTGTAAAGCTCCTAACATGCTCGGCTTGCTGATTTTTAATCGTGTATGTCAGAAACAAGAAATCTTAAAGATACTTTGAAGTCAAGCACTCACCCAAAGAAACACCACATAACACATCATTTGTTTTACTGAGGCAGGCTTATGTAGTTCATCAGAGTGCCAAAAGAGGCCTTTTTTGCCCTGTCTCTTCTTCTATCATGAGGCCAAGCCTGAGGAGCATATACAATGCAGCTGATCACAAATCAGTCTCACCTCCTCCTTAGTTGCCCATGGGGAAGACCATGATTGAGAGCAGGTTGTATTTGTCCAAAATAGATGGTATGCCTGCTTGCTCTGATAGACTGTAAGTCAATCTCAGGCCATAGGTGCTGATCTTTTTAAATTGACACAGATACAAAAGAAATAGATCAATATTTACATATAGATTTCATTTCCTGTGGGTTAGATCTTCAGTCCTTGGTATTGTCTCAGCCACCTCAGCCTACAGTTTGCCTGGGTCTGTGCAGTGTTGTCCCAGAACTAGTAAGGCCTGGAGAACATGACATCAGATCCAAGCTGATGTATCTATGAAGCCTGGTGCTATGCTGTGCAGACTTTCCAAAGTCTTTTCTTGATGCTGACTTGCAGACATCTGTGCCAAGTTCCGTCATATGGATGACTCCAAAAAGTAAAAGGAAAGTTGTAAGCTAAAATCTGTGGGCAAGACATAGCCCGTTACCCTTGAGCTTTTTATATTTGCCCAGCAGAACACTGTGAAATTCTCTGAGACTTGCAAGGAACTGGCAATCTACTGTATGATCTACAGACCCTTCTAGCCTGGGGTCAGAAAGAAACTTCCTCTCAAGGGTATGTCATTACATGTTTACCTCACATATTATTTTGAAGCAGGTGGTGCTACCCTTGGTTAGAGTCAGGATATTGAGCTGGAGAGCCCCAGGGCCCTTCGTGTTCCTTTACCCCTGCTCGTTTTTGCCTTTGAGCAGTTGGAGGTGGACTGAATGATTTCTATTCTCTCAGGAGAGGTCTGTAGCACTCAGAAAATTGCTTTGTGTCATAGAAGGAACTCCTTATTTCTGTTGCAAACCAGTCCTGAATTTTTTAGAAAAAATTCTGGGAGAGTTTATAGTGCAAGGTTACCACTTAAACACAGAGACTTTATTAAAGCTACTCTTTAACAGCTGTGCACGGCCACGTATGAGAAATAGTGATCAGAGATCTGTAAGCTGTGGTGATACAGAACATACCAGCCTGGGGGAAATAGTTTTAGAAGGCACATGGGCTCCCAGGTTGTAGATGTAAGCAGGATCTTTGGTTTGCATACAAGTTTGACTTGCATACTTTCATCTTTACTCAGGTTTGAATAGGGACAAAAGCACGGTCTCCTCACCGAGCACATGACCCTCCAACCTGCCAGGACTTGTGTGACCTGCCTGAGAGGCCAGGCTTGGGGCGCTGCGTGCTCTGTCACCAGGGACCTGTGCAGAACAAACCCATCAGACCTGAGGCCACACGCAGGCTTTGTCGAGAATTCCCTCCAGAGTCCAAGTGTGCATTACTGAGCCTTAATTCTGTTTTCACTTATCATCCCCAGCTGTTTCAGACTGCAGTACTAGCATTTTTATTAGTAACAGCTGCCAAATTTCAGAGACAGTGCTCTTGTTAATTTTGCCTGAAGCAGATCTTGAATGGCTTGAAATGTCTTTAATGTATTTGTGTGCGTTTAAGATTTGTGTTACCGTTCAATAGCAAAAGTGAAGATCAGACTCAAGAACACAGGAAGAAGAAAATGTTATTAGGTGGGCTACCTTTAGCTTATGCTACTGTATTTGTTTTAGAGTTTATGAACATAATAAATTTCAGGGACTAAGTGTAGTCTATTCAGCTTATTAAGGATCATTTTCTTTTAATACTCTAATCCCCTCAGGATGCCATTTGCTGTAATTGTTTCTTGAATGATCCTCCAGTGTTTAAGCTTCATCCTCTCTGCCTTGTAAGCTATTCTGCGTACCCTCATGACTCTGTGTAAAGAAAAATGGGACACATCTGTTTCAAATTTGTTTTTCTTTACTTTGCAATTATGCCCCTTGTCCTCTTATCTATCTCCTAGGACAGAAAAAAAAAAAAAAAAAAGGTGCATTTGGCATTAACTACACTGTTTAAGATTTTACATACCACACTCATATCTCCTCAGAACGTCTTTTTAGACATTAGTCTATAAATTCAGATTTTATAGTCTCTTTCATACTTTTATTTTGTACTTGGATCAATAGTACTGCCCCTTTTCTGAACTTTGCAAATATTATAAACATTAGGCATATCTGTGAAGTTAGTACTGGCCAGCACTATAGATTGCATTAAGAGTGAAGCCAGACTGCACTTTTTCCAACAAAACTATGTCTTTAAAAGTTGCTTCATGCTATTTAGATTATGTTAGTTCACTGTCAACTATTTATCTTTAACTGTGTTTAATATTTTTAGATCAAATTCTATTATTCTGGACATCCCAGCATTGAAATTTTATTTTCATAGAAGTTTTACTGAAAAGAGATGAAAGACTTGTTAAATAATTGAATCTACATTCCTTTAAAGTACCTTCTTTCCCTACTTTTTCTAAGTGTTTTGTCCAGCCTAATTTGAAAGGTTTCCATGTTTCTCTGATTTTCTTAACAAACTATTTTAGTCTCATATAATTTGCTGACAGGAAGGCTATTTAACATTCAGCCTGATTTTCCCCTTCTTAAATCTATTGCACTATTAATAGCAGTATCTTCATGTAGCATGCCAAAGGACTCCTCCCAACTCTCAGCAAGCCCCCCACACTTTCATGCTCTTTCATAGTATGCTTATCCAAGCTATACATACTCAGCTCTTTTAATTTCCTCATAATTCAGTCCCACTGTGCCATGAGAAATTCTATTTTTATTCTCTGAACTTCCTTCAGCCCCTGGAGTTAGCAGAGCTCCTGCAGCTGAGGGAAGAATAAGAACTCATCCTGCAGCGGGGTCAGCTGTTTGCATCAAAAAAGTCAAAGGAGCCAAGACAATTTGCACTAGCTAAAGACTTGCTGCTGTGACTGGTCTCATGCATCCCTGCTGTGGCATTGCAATATGATGCTTTCATTTATGCACTGCAAACCTCCACAAATATCTTCTGTATTTATATCTCTTTGCAAGTATGTCTTAAAATGCAATGCTCTATCACTCTAAATACTCTTACAGCATTGGCACTTCCCAGATTTCTCACTGTTTCAGGAATAAGATTAATTTCTTCCTAGCAACCATGCAAGAGCATGTATTAAACATATTTACTTACAGGATTTTTCTAACTTAGTTCTATGTTCCAGTTCAATCTGCCTCATTTCTTTGCCTCCTTCCCTAAATTTAAAAATTTTAAAATTACTGCAATTGTTTATGTACAGGATCCTTCATTGACTTAGTTACAAACAAATGCAAAGGAAGGGTGCACAGTGCACTGTGAGAGGTGATAAAATGTGGTTTATCAGTTTGCAATGGGAGCATCAACCATGGCTATATCATCGATGAAATACCTAGCAGAGACCATGTGAAGTGGAAAAACGGGTGATATGTTCAGGGACCTTGCTTTAAACCTGCACACCTTAGCCTTGAGTTGTTTGTTTGGTGAGCTTAAGGGGTGTCTCCAGCTTCTTGACTTACAGTTTTCTCCTTGCTGAGCTTCAGTTTCTCTAGTGGCAAGTATATGGAAGCTGATGGACTGCTCCACCTTAATAAGAAGATTTCACTGCTTATAGACACTTTCTAGTAATAGTAGTATGCTCCTTCCTCCAGGTGCTCTTGAACCAGATACCTTTGCTCTCTGTACCTTATTCTGCTAAATGATGGATCCGGCCAACACTTACATCTCAGCATCCCCAACCCTTTTTCTTTATTCCACTAGAGAAAATTGATTGTCATACACTAAAAATGTTGGCCATGAATGCATAAAATGTGATCTTTCTTTTTCTTGAGGATGACAAATTTTGACTATTAATCTCCACGCAATCTATTTCTAGCTTTGGCACCCGAACAGAGAATGTCAGAGAGCCTGCTAAGTGTATTCTTCAAACAAAGTGACATGAGGATATGCAGCAACCAGACAAATAAATGCCTTCTATATTCAGAGTTCTAAATAACAATTACAGTGAAAGGTATGTGAGCTCATACGGAGTAAACTTTTGCAAGTAAATGCATACTGGGAAAGCTTTGTGAATAACGAGAAGAGCTTGCCTAGCCAGCTCTGCCAGGAGAGCAGCAGCCCTTGAGGATGGCTCTGGCTAGGGGAGAACACAAAGGAAAATGAGAGTGCACATAAATGATAGGGAGAGGTTGGAAAGAATTATGCCGAAGGCAAAGACTAGTGAAAGAGGAGTGGATAGCTGAAAAAAAGAAACCCCAATAAACAAAAAAAACCCCAACCATTTTCTCATCAAAAGGCAGTGCTCAAGGAAGGAAAACAGTTGGTAAGGGGAAGAGAGAGGGATATCACTGGCAGTCAATTGTCTTTACAGGAGAGAGGTCAGCTATCACATAGTGGGGTGTTTAGTATATGAGGGGAGGACAGCTGGTGAGGGAAAACAAATCCTACATATTTGGCTTTTTATCCCAACTGCTATGCAGCTTGAAAAAAATCCTTTGACTGTTGTTCAGTTATGCAGGGGACCAAAATTCAGGCCTGCTCTGAAATTTTCAGAATACTATTTCTAAATTTAATGAAAGCATCAAAGTTTCTTTTCCAAAGGAGCTAATGGGATTAAATACTCAGCTCCTATTGACTTTTAATATGAGTTAGGTATCTAACTTCCTTTTGTGCCTTTGAAAAACTCCTTGTTAATCTTCTCAGTTTACAATTTGCCCTCTGAGACTTCTTGTAAAGTAAATAATCTCTGAACCTCCTGAGAGTTTGAAGCATTGAACATCTTGCAAAATCCCCCCAAGAATGCAGGATATGTGATTAGGGAGAATTCTTGTCTATTATTTTGCTCAGGATATTTAGTGTGGTTTCATGCGTACAAAAAGGGAGCTTGAACATCTGCCACTTCAATTAATAACTGAAATTAGAGATACAGAGCAATGTATCTCATTCTTGCTGCCCACTGTGGCAACAGCAGAGCTATAGCACTAGGGTGGTATTTGTGCGTGATTAGCAAGACTTGGTGTTATTAAATGACAATGTTCTGATACAAAATTTCCACTTAATCCTATGAACTGGGCACTAGTTGTGACTTCTGCTGAAGTCAGAAGAAGTTATGGAGGGAGACGTCCTTGCACAAAGATTTGTGGAGAACCACTTTTATTGCCCCTTCCAATGCCCATAAAACCACAAATACCTCTGTACTTATGAAAAAAAGCTGCGCTATTTGCAGCTAAGGCTCTGACAATCTAATCTGCAAACATCTTTGCTGCCTCAATAATTTCCCGTTGTTTTATTTTCTGCAAGGTATATTACTCATGACTTGATTAGTGGCCACATCACATCCTGAGCTACCATCATCCTTCACTAAACCATAAACAGATGTGTGTGCTCCACACCCACTTAATAGAGACTCTTCTGTTCACATTATAAATATGAACCACGGGCAGGTTACAGAGGCAATCTATGGAAGGAAAAAAACAAAGAATATGGAATACCAAGGGAGAAAAAGGTCCTGTAAAAAGCATATTCTCTGTGTCAATCAAATATCAGCAGAAGCAAAGGAAACTGAACCACTAAACCTAATGATCTCCAAATCCAGTGAAGAAAGCTTACATAGATAATCTCCACAAAGTCCAAGTAATAACAAAAACCACCATAGCCCACATAGTCCAGGTTCAGTGAAATAGATTCAATTGAATTGTCTTCAGATTTGGCAAACCTGAACACAGGCACAGAGACTTTAAAAACAGATAAGCATGCCATTAAAAAAAATGAAACTGGTAATTGAATGGAGTGAGCAGGTGCATCATGGCCAAAAAAAAAAAAAAAAAAACAATGTCATTTCCCAAAGGCAGGAGACTCAATAAGATTCTCAACAGGAAATTAAATGGAGTCATCATATTTTTCTAAATTAAGAAACAGAAAATATTCTACAAAGACTGGGACTGTATCAGTCACTTAGATTTATGCAGACTCTGTGTAGAGAAAGTAAACTTAAAGATAATCCTCTTACAGATAGACCAGGACCTCCCATAGCCTGGAGTTTTTGTTTCCACCTGAAAAGGGAATCTTTCAGTGGAAGCAAAATTTAGATCTGTAGATTGCTGTGATATCCATGGAAACATGGACTAAACTGATTTTGTAGAATTTGGCATACATTTTTAGCAAGATTATTTAACTGTGATTATTTTTCTGGGTGCTATATCAAGAAAAATGACTTCACAAATCATGTCCAAATTATATTATTGTTTCTGTATCCAACCTATTTGTTGAGAACAACGGTGAGGTTCACTTTGTCTGAAATTATGAATCTGTCTGAGCAGTCAATGTCTTCTTGCTTTTTTTTTTTTAAATATGCGGCTGAGTCCTTGGAGAGATAGGATCTGCCTTGTGTATCTCACAGCTTACCAACAAAAGCAATTGTCTGAAGGAAACCCTGCATGCAGCAGTTAGCTATATTTAGCAAAACTGTAAGATTTGCAAGCCTTTTAATTAAACCACCATGAATATATTAAATTCTGGTTTTAGTACAGCAAATATAAAGAATATAGTAATATGTAGAATAGTTTAAAAGCATAGCAATAAAAAAAACATGGCTAACTGCAAATAGTGAAGAGCAGGAAAAGCTCATATCTTAGATGTGTTTTCATCTTCTGAGCTTTTTTATGGTAAACCACAGGGGGAAAAAAAAGCAACAATAAGGATACATTTACAGGGATGACAGAAAATGCTGGAAAGTTTCATTCCAGAATACCTGAAAAGTCACGCAGGTACATTGTTCCATATTTCTAGAATTAAAGGATTTTTTATAAATGATACATATTTAACATTGATTTGTAGTTTTACTTTATCTGGAACATCCAACAGTGCATATATGCAGTACAGAACAGAGATTTTTGAGTTGAGTCTGGGGCCTAGGGCACTAAAAGCTGTGTAGCTGCTTCAGAGCATCACTTTGCCTGGCTTTCCCAGCAAGGCTACCCAGCCCACAAGGAACGCTTACGGCTGTACCACTTCTGACAACACGGTGACGTCGCGTGTCACTCACAGTGCTGTGCAGATTAATATCCTACTTTTCTTGCTCAGCATGAGTTTCTGAGATGACTTTGTTTACTCTCCTAAAGAAGACTGGGGTGGTAACATTTCTGAAACTGGTGGCTGGTTTCTACTGCTGAGGCAGCAATAGCTTTAGATATGATTTGGAAAAAATATAGGGATAAAAGATTCTTTCTACAGTGGTTGCTATTGAAAAGTCACTATCTAATAGCAACTACCAAAGAGTAAAAATACTAGGTTACCTCAGTGGCTGGGATACAGCTGTAGCAACTTCAATAGTCACTACTGCATGCACAATTTATTCAATATAGCTCTTTTTTTATTCAGCTCAAACATTTGCATCTGAATGTTGTTCTGAAGTTCTGAAGTTGTAGTGAACTTTGTAGAGGTGAAGAAATAGGGATGATGAAGAAATATTGTCTTGCAATGGGTTACAAAAGGGCAACACATCTGTCAGTAGCACATCTTTTAACTCATTATTGCTGTATCTTTTTTACCCTACAAGAAAACAGCTCCTGGTATGTTTATTTTTGCTTGAAAGGTTGCTTGGAGGTGGTAGCCTGGCAACTCACAGGTTCCTACAGCTGAAGATAGAACTGAGAGTGAAAATCCTTCGGTAAGAGAGGGGAAGAATCCTTATTTTGCTTTCTGAAATATATGCTGAGGGTATTGTTACTAGATTACTAAGTTATTGCAATTTCAGTTTCAGGTAACAACTGAAATCAGATATTGTGGTCTCTGTTAGTAGCGGAATCTCATGAGATTCAACAAATGCAAGTGCAGGGTCCTGCACCTGGGGAGGAATAACCCAAGGCACCAGTACAGATTAGGGGTTGACCTGCTGGAAGACAGCTCTGTGGAGAGGGATTTGGGAGTCCTGGTTGATGACAAGTTGACCATGAGTCAGCAATGTGCCCTCGTGGCCAAGAAGGCCAATGGGATCCTGGCCTGCATCAGGAGAAGCGTTGCCAGCAGGTTGAGGGAGGGGATCCTCCCCCTCTACCCAGCTCTGGTGAGGCCGCACCTGGAGTATTGTGTGCAGTTCCGGGCTTCCCAGCACAAGAGGGACATGCAACTTCTAGAGAGGGTCCAGTGTCAAGAGACAAAGATGGCTAAGCATCTGTCTTATGAGGAAAGACTAAGTGGGTCTGTTTAGCCTGGAGAAGAGAACAAAAGCATATAAAAAGTGAAACCTGGGAAACAACAGCTTAATTAATTTTCTACACAACTTTACAGACCTACAGTAACCCAAATAATATCTTAAGACTAAGCAAGAGAGACCTGTTTAGCCTGGAGAATAGAAAACTGAGAGAGGATCTTATTAATATGTACAAATAGCTGAGGGGAGAAAATAAAGAGGACAGGGCCAAACTCTTCTTGGTGATGGCCAGTGAGAGAATAAGGGGTAAGGGGTACAAATTGAAAAACAGGAAGTGTCATCTCTTGTGATGAACTTCTGAGGAAAAACTTCTTTACTGTGAGGGTGACAGAGCCCTGGAACAGACTGCCCAGAGAGGTTGTGGAGTCTCCTTCCCTCGAGATCTTCAAAACCTGCCTGAATGCAACTCTGCGCCACATGCTCTAGGTGTCCCTGCTTGAGCATGGGGTTTGGACTAGATGATCTCTAGAGGCCCCTTCCAACTACAGCCATTCTGTGGTTCTGTTTCATAGGGTCCAGAGACAGAGTTCATTATCCCTTCATTATCCCTTCATTATCCCTTTTCATTTGAACACTCACAACTTCATTTTACTGTTTAGCAACAAAGGCTTTATTTTGGAGTAGACTCCCTCATGACACATCAGAATAGTAGAAGAACTCATTGTCCTCATATGTTTATCTTCCCTTAGAAAATAAGTTTCAAGCTTAGAATAAAAATAAAATTTTGCAGTCTTCTCGCACTTGCAATGCAGCCTCCAGGTCTCAGTTTTGGGGTTCTAAAATGTCATTATGGAAAATGAATTTCCTTTCAGGATTCTGTTAGGAAGAGGAGAGCATATCATGGGCTTTGGCAGCACAGAGGTTCCTTAGCTCTGTATTAAAGCTCTTTGAATGGACAAGAGGAAAATGTGACTCGCATTTGTTATTTATATTCTTGTATAGGTCTTTGGAAAGTTCCAAGAAATACTTGGAATTTCCTTTACCCTGGGGCATATAGTAGAGCTAGGGCTAAGGGAAAATGTTTATTTTTCAACTCTGTAGCTGGTAGGAGGTTTTCAAAGCTAACACTTGCATAGGGTTTTGTGTCTTTGTGCAAGAACTGATGGTCTTGTCAAACTGTGACTAGCAATTCATACTCACCCATCACAAACTTCTTGGCAAAGCCTTTACAGATAGTTTTTATTCTGATCATAACCTGGCTGAAACTTTCAGACTTCAACATTGAAGAAATCCTAGGCACCAATGTGTCACTGTATTTTTTTAATTACGTAAAAATACTGTTACTACCTCTAAGAAAAGTACAGCGACCAAATCTAATTAAATGACAAGTATTGAAAGAAAACCTGTTTGAAGAATTAATTTCTTCTTTTTATGAGAATGAAATGCAAATAACACCATGATCAGCAGCAATTATGTCCTCTGCAGCATTAGTGTTGTTCATGCTAGTTATTATTTGCTGTGTACTGACACTTTAACCATCACTGGAGTTGATAAGCAATAGTCAAGCCATCTGCCTTTGTGATAAGGCTCCCACATAGCACTACCTTATTTCTATGGCAAAATGTTATAGAAATATGAAACAAGCAAGCAAGGCTATTTATCTGGATGGGGACTGTACTATCGTCACTGGAAAATTGAGAATAAAACCTTGAAAGCAAGTATGCCTAACCAGTGGCTTTTAGCTGCTTGTTTGCCCTCTTCCTGAGTACTTCCTCAGTGGTTTTTTTTTTTTTGAAGATACAACAAAATTTTCTTCACAGCATCTGCGTAGGTGAGTAAAAGTTGAATCACAGACACTAGTGTATTTTTTTTTCTCTCAGCTAGGTAGGGTGAATCAAATGAAAGCATCTCATTATCATTTGTATATATGAGAGGAGAACCCCACCTCTGAATGTAATATTCTGAGAGATCTTTCTTGATAGCTTTGAAATTGCCTCTCAATAGGTTGTATGCTTGTTCTGGAAGAATCTCCACAGATAGTGAAGGGCAATTTCAGGTTTTATACACGTGGATTCAATTCTGTTTAAATCCAAGCGTGCATTTCCAATGCTTTAAACAGGCCTCAAATCAGATATACACATCTACAATTGAGCTCCTCTTCCCAAGCATCTATTGATGGAGGGAAATAGGCTCTTTTGTGAAGTTAGTCCTGTTAATGCTTCTGTATGTCTTACAGAAACCAAGTATTGATGGCAAAACTTAGGCATACTTTGTCAGAGGCGAAAGCTTAAAAAAAAAAAAAACCACCATGTAGGCAAGCAAAACCAAGCAAATCCTTTTGGGCACTCTCACTTCGAATCTGTCATAGGTCATTTTTTTTTCTTCGAAAAGTGCTAATTCACATGCTGTCAGCCAAGAGACTGTTTGCCAGCTCTTAGCTAAATTATGGACTCCAGAAAACTGTTGTCATAAAGGATGTGCTGACAAAACCTTAACTATTATGAAACCGATGTGCAGCTAATAAATAACACAGTGAGCTTAATTTCTAGAAGATTTTTTTTTTGCGTGTTGCAGATAATTATTTAGCTGTCTGTGCTCGTTTCAATCAGCCGTTCCTAGATCTCTCCACTGCTGGTTTCCTATTGTGTCAAAAGAGTAGAGGGATAGGCTGTGGTTTTGACAAATGTCCTATCTCTCAGGCTGGTAAAATTCTGTCTGGAATTTTATTAAGGACCCAAAAAATGAAACAGGTAACCTTGATTTGGGTTTGATCTAACACCCATAGGTATCCTGGAGTAACCCGGGCACAGAAGATTATGCTTAATTGTGTTTAGATTAGTTATTAGACTTCATGAAGAACTTTGAAATGGATTGGAACCCAGCACTAAGACATGTCAAAGCTGATAATTTATTATACGTTACGAAAACCACCTGAAATACTATGTGAAAACATAGGAAATATAGATGATTTAACATACAAATTTAAGAAACACATTTGAAAATCATGTGTATTAACAAACCAGCAAACCAGCAGTTGTTGCTGTAACACAGCTACAGGCACGCAGGGACACATGTGTGTGAATGTGCACCTAATGAACTCCAGGCAATATACATACATTTAGACTAGAATCCTTTCACCCCATTGAATACTCTTCCCATACATGATGTGTCAAATATAGCTCTTTATAGAAATATTAGTTGAAGCAGGGAGACTACAGGGAGTTTTCACAAAAAACTGTTGTTCTCTTACTCAAGGAGATGTTTTATTTAGTGTCTATAACATGCATTGAAATAAATCACAGTTTCATATATTAGGCCTAAGAAAGGTATAAAGAGATGGTACATTATGTTAGTACCAGGCTTGTAGTCATGCTATGCAGCATTTTACCCTTAGGCTGTAGGGCGTGAAGGGGAGCCTGGAGAGCAGTAACTTGCAACAGGTATTTATTAAGTGTGGGATATATTTCGTTGCCCTTTTCAGTCACTGAATCTCAGTGACATTTGTGTATTTAGCACTGTATTCTCTTCAACATACAGACTGCTTCTTACCTTATTATCTCTTTGCAGTGACATACCTTGTGATAAAGACCTTCATCAGGCAGCTATGCTCAAATGAGCATGTCTATACATTGCTGTCAGGATTCCTTTCAGCTTTGTTTTTTCTGATCAAATCACAGATGTGGAGAGCTATTTTATTTAAAGGCTCAGTATTCTGTGGAACACTGTTGCTTATTAAAAATAGTCCTAAGTGATCAGGAGGGAATTATAATTTGAACTTCTGTAATTGAGGAAAAGAGTACTGGTGTGCCCATTAAAAGACCAGTCATCAAAATTTTTGGTAGCACTATTAAAATTCAGAAGCAAATTTAATCCTGGCATTCGTACAGTACTGTTTCTGTCATCTTGTGATGAGAATGAGAAAAAAAGGTAATCATCTCTTGTATTTATTTTCATTTTTATTTATTTAATGCTTTATTTAATGCTTTAAAACATATGTTTTGTAATGAAATGAAATGTATGAATTCAACATGATAGGGAATAAAATCACATTTTTTTCTAAGTCAATCGCATATTTGTTTTCTTTGGAGCCCTCTTTCATTCCTTTACTTAGAAAAATGTTAGTAGGATTATGGATTTAATTCTCATTTTCATTATGGATGTGTTGGAGGCCCTGCTTCACTCTAGCACTGAGCTTTGCATGAGGAGCATCCGTGCATACAAACACACTGTGCTAGGCCAGCTACCCAAAGAACAGCTCCTGGCTTCATGCCGCCCTCCTTCTCTTCTGCTATGTGTCCAGGCCGTATGGAAAGAGGAAGTGAGGGAGCTGTCTGACCTGATCGAAGTGGAATCTGCAGGCTGCCCGTCTGCTGGGCAGGAGAGCATTGAGATGATGTGTAACGGAGGTAGCACGAAGGAGAAATGTTACACAGAGGTGAGGCTGATCAGAGTTGTGTACGTGCATATATGATAGGAATGGAGATGGAAACACACACACAAATACACAGAGTGAAATGCATGCCTGCAACTATGTTGCTAAAAAGCATGCTGTATCAGTATGTACGTGTTTGGATATATCCCTATGTCCTGTCAAGTAAGTGTAAAATTCAAATAAGCATGTGTCTTTTTTTTTTTCTCTGTGCAATAGCCAATACTGAGTTTTGGTACAGATGGAGAATATCATGGAGTGAGTCAGAAGTTTTCTCTCTCCTACTCTATGGTAGGATCCAGGCTGTTGGGCAGGGCTACTCCTTGCTGTGCCAGCAGTCCTGCCTCCAAAGTAATCCAGACCATGGACATACAGTGGTCCAAAGGAAACCAAGAAACACGTGGGGATGGAGTATATCAAAGTCTCATTATAACAGCCAGAGAGGATATAGCAAGATATCTATTCAAAGAGAAGGATACCAATACAGTCACAATGCAGAGGCAACCCATATTTGTTACATGCTCACATGATATGTTACATATTCCCACTGCCAAAGAGCAGTTTCCATGGAGATTAACTGCTTCCTCTGCTGTAGACAATTAGATGACAGAAAGGAGCATTGGACTGGTCATTCGCACAACTAGAGAACACCTTACGGTACTGTACAGAAGTGAAGAAGTAATCTAGAAAAGCAATAGGAGTTGGGGAGAATCAGTGCTGTTTTAAGCATTGATCTTACTGGAGTCAAATCCCAGTTCCCCAGGTAGAACCGGTATTCCAAGGTACATTAGGCAATGCATGTTCAGAGGTACAATGCTGGGTAGTTTGGATTCTCTGCCAATCCAGACAATTTCAGTCCAAATAGTCATATGTCAAATGACTATTTGAGACTTCTGTTCATGCAGTGTAAAATCTGTCTATTTTGGGCAAGTAAGTCTGACATGTTGGATCATTATGGGTGCTCGAACAAAAGCTGTGTCCAGTGTGTGTAAAACCCTCAAAGCAGCTCAAGACAGAAGAAATTCCATGTGCTTCACACTAGCTGAAAACCAAAAAAGTTGACAGTCCACCTACACCAAGTTCCTGGCAAGTCCAGGAATTTTATGTCCTGAAAAAGAATGTCTGCTGTATATCAGAAAGCATTAGGAAACTTGGTGACAAGGACATGAAATAACAAATGGCTTAGAAAAGTGAGGAAATGGTGAAGATTCTGTATTAAAAAAAAAAAAGAATAAAAATAACAATTGTAAAAAAGGTCACACAAAAGCATGGAATATTTTCGGTTTAATAAGAATGGTAAGAATATGAAACACAAGTTCAAGAACTGCAGTAGTACTTTTATATGTGTGTTTGCAGAGACAGTAGTAAGGGAAGATCTTTGTCTGAATTCTGATGGGAGAGGTGACATTTATGCTATGAAGTGATGAAGTGATTTAAATTTTCTACAGGCATACAGGCACAAGATGAATTCGACTATAAAGATCTGGCAAAGACCTTACAGCTAGTTTTATTTAAAGACAGAACTGAAAGACTTTTTATCAATCTTAAAAAAAAAAAAAAAAAAAAAAAGTCCCAAGAGCTCTTTCTCTGTGGAATTGGTTTCTGTGAAAAAAGACTGAGAAGATGTTTTGCTTAATGACATAAAGAAGCCTGGAAGGAGAGAGGAGAGAACTGGTCACCCAGTTGGAACAAGTTGTAATTGATTCAAAAACATTCGCCTTTTGCAGTTTTCAGAAGTTTCTGTTACCTTTCAGTATAGAAAGGAAGGCTCTATCCATAAGTAAAGATGAGTTAATTACTAATGAATCTTGTAAGGTAAAACTTTCTATTATTTAGAGACTTTGTGTTCGCATATTCTTTAACAAGTTTTAGTACAAAAATGATAAGAAAAGCATCTATTGAATGTAGTTGCACTGAGAAGAGATTGCTACTTACTATAAATTTGAAAATTAGATGAATTATTTCACCCTAGGGCAACGTTTCTCAGTCTAGATTTTTTCCATGGCAAGTAAACAGATTCCTACATTTAAATACTATTTGTTAAAAGTGCTGAATATACTTTTTTCATATCAAAGGGCAAAAGAAATTCTTTATTATATATACATATATGTATATAGTAATACAGAAAAAAAAAAAACACATGTAAAGATTCTGCCTGAGCTACAGGGAATGTTCTGCGCTTTGGAACCACAACAAGTCCTATACATTTAAAGAAATATTTTGACTACATTTGAATTACCATCAAACAGATTAAAACACATTCCTTCTCATCTGTTGCTGTGAGCTGTATTCTGGAAAGTGTAAGCAATATCTTCTTGTGAAGTGATGAAACACAACTCACATGATGAACACTTCAGCTGCTGAGGGCAGCTGAGAAGTGGACCAGCTGCTTATGCGCTACCTGAAGAGATCACTTCAGATAAAGGTCCTCAAACCGTTTCTGAAAATTTTCAAATGTTCCTAAGGAGAGGTTCAGTAAAGCACACTCTATATTGCTTATCAGCTAACAGTGACAGGCGGGTTAGCTTCCCGCCTGCTAGAGCTGCAGACACCTTCAAAGGGCCCTAGGGGAAAAACCTTGAGGAAAAACCTAGTCTACCATACAGAAAAGTCTAGGGAAGTTATTTCTTAAGTGTCAGATGAATTAAGTTTGATTTCTTGGATTATGTTTTTGCAAAAAAACTAGGAAATTTGTACATGTGATTTTATTTTTAAAAGATGAAAACACATACCTTGAGTAAGGAGAAAGGGCAAGAAAGGGTATTTTTAAGAGAATACTGTGGTTCAGGCTCTCCATAGTAGGAGTAAAAGGGCAGGCAGTGAAGAAATGGGAGGACCATTTGCAGAAGGATCCAGAAAGGGGGGCAGTACTGCAAGTACTGAGGATGTCATCAGAAAGGGAAAAATAGGATATTTATCCTAGAGAATCCATCCATGAAAGTACAGAAGACAAATCTTTGCACTCAGAGATAGATGTGGGGGATAACAAAGAGATTTTTGGGCAGGCTGCTATGGTCATAATTGAATGCTTTACAAATCCAATTACATCAACAGTTTAAAATTTTAATTTTATGTGTGTCTAATTCAATGCTACTTTAGTGTGATAATAATGAGCATACATAGCAACTAGGTATGTAAACTGTAACCACAGTGCACACAAAACATGTAACCATAGCAGTTTTGTTTTTTGTGCATTGCACCTCTCTATAGGATGTCACTATCTGTGAAAGTGGCCATTTTGTGAGAAAAACTTCCTATAAGGAGCATTAGAGGAAGAGAAACATCCTGTGACCTTCGGGGACATGACATTTGTTCTTTCTCATATAACTGCTTCACTTATTTTAGAGTAAATGTTATTATGACTTACGGTACATAACATTTCTCTGCATATGAACTGTAGCCAGTTCTGTTAATAATATTATGAGTTAACTAGTCATTGCTTTACTTCTGAGAACTTTCCAAGCCTAAAAAAACACTTCACTTTTTGTTAAATGTCTGAGTTTTCGCTTTTGATTAAGCACCATTCATGTAGGAAACTAGAGGCATCAACATGTCATCTCCAACTTGAAAAGAGCTGAACATGCAACATTCCTTACTTATTAACCCTAGATAAAAAGCAGTATCTTAAACTTACAATCCTAAATGTAGTCCTTTTTTTTTTCTTTGAAATGATAGGAAATTTTTCTCTCAAAGACTACCCAGCAGTTTGAAGCAGGCAAAAAAGTGAGGTAGAATGCAAAAGATCTTTTATCATCATCAGTAACAGAACCACATATTTTCTGTAGCATCTTTCATATCTGAGACCGATCTGTTATTACAGTACGTGGTTGTGTTTTTTAATTCTGCGTTTATGTAGCTTGCTTGAATATTATGCTACAAAAAATAAATTTACCATCCATAATTGTGCTAAAGCTGCATTTTAAACGATCACACAAGAACCGTACAAGCATTTTAAAGCACTTTATTAATTTCCTATAAAATATGACAACGTCTTACAAAAGGTTAAAATTTTTTGTTGAGTGGCCCTGAGATATCTTCTGAACTAAAGAAGAAAGTTTTTTTTTTTTAAATGATAGCATTAGAACTAAAATAAAATGATACCTTTTGCACACCAAGTTATTGGGTAGGAAATGCTTGGTAATTGGAGACATTAACATCAGATCATTTGATACACCCAGATGAAGGAAATGAGCAGCATGATCAAATTAAAGTCTGAAAAATTAAATATGAATATTTCCTTCAAAAATATGAGGTATATGGAAATAGGAAATAGTCCTGCAATGAAAAAAAAATCTTGCTACTTCAGTGAAGTAAGTTTGGAAGTTGCTGTCACTCTTCAGAGTATTTGCTTGCCTGTTATATGCAGAGTCCTCTATAATGGACAGTTCATCTTCATGACAGCAGAAGGGGCAGAAGTCTCTGCAGCAACATTGCTCACACACAACCTCTCCAAAACTGACATCTGCATATTTACAGCAATCTCTAAGGAGCAGAGAAAATTTGCAGTACAGCAAAAGAAATGATTGGGGAGAAGAAAGACAGCCTTTGTCTCTCATATGATACTTTCAAAATTTCATCCAAAAGTAGGTACAGAACACAGATTAAGAATTATTTCTATAAATAGTTCCTTCTTAGCAGGGTTAACTATAGCCTTGAGAGGATTTTTGCCTTTGTAGCCTCATAGAAATCATTGGTGTGGAACTGGAGTCCTGCCTGCAAATACTTATCTCTGTGACAGATCCCAGAACCACTGCCTTCTGAGACAAAATTTCTCTGTCCACTACTGTAGAGGAAAATGGTCTTGAGGCATATTTTCCTTTGGAGGCATATATTTTACCAAAATTTTCATGTGACCAGTCTGTGTGTTAGCCTTTTACACAAGAGGAACAGAAGAGGTATTTTGCACCCCATGACAGACCTCCTCTGACGTTGTGGTGATAGGATGCAAGCAGGTTGGATGACCAGATAGGTATTTTCCATGTTTAAATATATATTTTTTAGTGTCTTGGATCTGGCATTGCCCCAAACAGCCGGCAGATACTCAGAATTATTTCTAAATTATTTGTTTAAAAAATCTGTGGTGGTGCACCTGATACTGACAGTTGCCAGAGCTGCCACATGTGACAAGTGAAAGTCTCCACAGTCTTCATTGCACTGTCTAGAAATTTACAGCACTTATGGTCTGTTCTGAGCCTCCTCTCAGGGCTTCCTCACAAGGCATTAAACTGTTGCCCAGCACTAGTGACTGATTGCTCTCCTGGACAAGATGATTTACTGTGAGCACTAGAAATTGCCTCAGTTAAAAGGCATATTATACTTCAACATCTTTGTGTATCTATATCTTTATAAAAGTTAATCCCATTCGCACTATAACAATAAGAAAATCACTATATTTCCTTCACTGAGGAGTTTTGCCCGTTATATTGTTCATGTCTCATTTTTGTAGTGGGGAGTTGAAGCCAGTGCTGAAGTAAGAAGATGGAGCAGAGCTGTGTTTAAATTTGTTCTGGATATTTAAGAAAGCAGGTAAAAGCAAAGGGCAGTAACACTTATTTTACAACACAAATAGAAAACCTAACCAAGAGAACAGAATTATACAGAATTTTTAGATTAACAAATTGTGGCAGAAATTATAATGGCTTCACTGATCAAACAATTCATAGTGCCAGTTCGTGGATAAATTTAACTAAGGAATCCATACAGTTAATCACAGACCTGATATCAACCTGAAGAAACTGAACTCCAGGCCGTATTTTATTGCAGTTTGCACTGTCAGATTAAATTAAGGCTCCCGTTTGCACTTGCATCCACGTGTGTGATCGGCTGCAGCGCCTGCTGATTTCTCCTCCGGCCAAGGTCTGGAGCAAAACAAGCAGTGTGCCAGGTGGAGGAACATCACTAGGGAAAGCTGAACCCTACCTTGCTAGGCTGGGGGGGAACTCCATTCTCTCAAGCCACAGGGCATGAATCTTGGATTTATTTATTTATTTATTTATTTATTTGGTATCAGGAACACTCATACAGATAGAGCGGATTAAAATCCATAGCAGTATAGCAAGCCCCCTATCTAGGGAGTCTAATATTGTTATTTATCCTGAGACTGTCTCAGAATAATATCTATTTTTCTTTCAATACGTTGTTTACCTTCTTTCTGCCCACTAATACTTTTGCTTTACTGAGGGAGTAAAGAGTGACACCACAGAGAACACATAAGACTGAAACATTCCCTTGCTTAAATTCTTTAAGTGTTCATGATTATGCAGGAGAATAAAAAACTGAAGATTATTGAAACTTGTGATGATTTCTTTCCAGATGTTTCTAAGATCACAGAATTTGATCCTGTGCAGAGCCTGAGGTCAACAGCCTTTTTAAATTTGAGATAATTTCCTGTATTCCAGTAATTTTGCTTCTGATTCCAGCCAATGCCAGAAAATGCAGTTGTGCAATCTGGAAATATGAACTGTACTCTTTCAGACCACATTTATCATTGAAATTCATGAATTTTTTATCACATTGGTTGATGGGTCACCCAGACTATTTTGTCCTTGTCTCATTGATTTTTTTTTTAAATGTAGGTAGCTTTGCTACCTGCTAAAACATTACTCTAAAACAAGTATGTACTCAGCTACCTATGCATTAAAACTCACATTTCCAAATAAATCAGTTTGTCTTATTCCAGGCTAATATGGAATTCTTGAACTTCTACTGTGCATTCTCTATGGTAACTTGTTATATCTTCTCACTTTCAAAAAAAAAAAAAAAAAAAGTATGTGTGGGGGACTGTGAAGCAATAGAAGTCTAATCTTATTTCCAAATGGATGCTAGCAATATTGATAGCAATACCAGGTGGGGAATTGCTTGGGCTACCCAGATTTCGCATTGTACTACAAAAAAGTTAAGAATTGAGATGACCTCTGCTTGCATAGTTATTAGAAGAAAGATTTGTCTAAAAACACTTCTAAGAAATGCTCTGTATATCAACAACAAAAGTCATTTCAAAGCATTATATTTTATTTTGCATGTACACGCTCTTGGAGCCTGATTCTATCCATGTATATATTTACAATGAAACAAGTTCTGTGCCTGTGTGAAGTCTGATTTCTGGGTTTTAATTTAAAGTCTATTCTCCCTGACCTTCCAACAAAAATAAGTTACACATGATGCGTATATGACTCCAGAGTCTAAAAATACATCTGTAATGAAGATCTGAATGGCAAAATGTATGGTGTCAGACAGAGTAATATTGTCCCCTTAAGACTATATAAGAGTACAAAAAAACTCTCAACAGTTCTTCAACATGTTGGCTAGAAATGTCTATGCTGATCAGAATCAGCATAGGAAAAAAGTAATATAATTCAAAGTGTTCTTTAAAAAACAGCACTTTGCAATTCTTAAAAAGTGAATTAATTCATAAAAAAAAAAGAAAGAAAAATAATTTATATATTCCTGTATAGCCAGTGTCTGGCTTCAGGGTGGGAGGGCATTATTGAATTTTTTTGACCTTACTCCTTTCCTGAGAAAGTGAGGAAATTAAGGAAGAATGAAAACATTTATTTTTCTAGAACAATACCTCTCATAAAACAACCTTCTCTTTAATTGAGTGAAAACTAGCTAGTGAAAACCAGGCTAATTCTGCCTATTTGAAAATAGGCAGATTTCAGAAATCTGCAGATTTTCTGCAAATTCCAGAAAATGTGAAAATAAATATGAGGAATTAAATCTCAATTCTTTATCTTCCATTTTTTACTATTGAAAGATTTTTTTTTAGCAGGGAAGAATATGTGTGTGTGTGTGTGCGTGCATTCATTTATGTCTGTATATATCTGTATGTATTATATATAATAAATACAGATGTGTGTGTAGGAAATATATTTAATAATCCTAAAAAACTTTCACGAAAATTCCTGGTTAGAAATTTGTTATTTTCCAGTCAGCTCTTGAATCTGTATGTTTACATAATAACCTTGAAACTATTTTTGAAGTCACAGAATGCTAAGAACAGGCAATTCTTTCCAAATAACCAGATTCAAATAGCCTAACCTCCACCTGAGTTCCTGTTTCAGGTGTCTCCTCCCTTTTGAAAACAGCTGGAGGTTGGTGCCAGCCAATAGCAAACACTAAGCAGAAAACGTCTGGGTGAAGCGTTGATTGGCTGATGTGGACTGAGAAATCTGCTTTAGGGGAAGGAAGTGGAGGTGATGGTGAAGTTGGTCAAGGGATTTAGGTCCCAGGGGGAGATGGAGCTTATTAAAGAATAGTAGATCTGTCAATTTACTTTCATGTTATGATGTAAACAACAACAAATAAAAAAATTTTGTAACCAAAAAAGAAAATCACTTGCTATTCACATTTGAATCTCATTTAAGACATTTTTGATACTTGAAAGCTTTTAATTTTCTAATGTGCTAGCTTTTCAAAATATTTTGAAAATGAGATGTCTTGAAGTTTTCACCACCACTCAGAAGATTTATGTTTCTAACAACACCTCTGTAAGTCAGTATTACAGTCTCGAACGTTTAATGAATGTACATTTCAGTAGAAGACATATTCCAATGTTATAATTTGTATTTCATTTAAATAATAATCTTTAATGTAAATGGTGTCCTTTTATCATTATCCCTAAAAATAAAGTGAATCAAGTGACTCCTGACTTCTTGCCAATTGGTCAATTATGACTAATACACTTTCTATTTGAGATCTATTGAGCTGTTCTTGTTGATGTTTATTGTAAATGACCTTAAAATTATACTCCCCTCTGTGGGTATTGATTTATCTAAATGTATTTAGCCAGAAGATCGAAACAAGATAGAGCAAATAATTTTGGTTTTGTTTTTAAAACTAAACTTAAAAATGCCTCCATCATTATTTTGAATTAATTATATCTGGTGAGAACCGAAGGGATTAATAATCTACCCACGCTCAGTGTTGTGAATGTTAACATCTGTAATTTAAGCAGAAGTAGTTAAGTTGAGTTCAGTTATGGAACTGCAAAACTAAGAATGAGCAAAGTGAGATTGTTCAGCAAAACCCTCAAAACACACCACAGCAGGGAGATGTGAACGAATGCCACAGACAAACTAATAACCTTTTTTTTTTTTTTTCAATTTAAAAGCTACTTGGCATTTTATTTATTTTTTAAAGTATCCAAAGGCTCTTGCACTCAGCAAAATGAACTTTTTTTGACATTCATGATTGCCAATAGGGTTGGAATTTCCTATATCCCGTTGTGGGAATTCAAGCTGCAGAGAGCCCAGGGAAGAGGGGAGCACAAAGCCCCCAGGGGCCTGGCAAATGCACACATGAACTGCAGGATGTGACATGACAGCAGCACTGACAGTACCCTCGGCAAGGGCATGAATTTCCTTAAATCGTTTTACCGTGTTGCAATTTTAAGCTGCCTGCCCTTAGTCAGGCTAGACTCCTCAGGCAATCAGGAAGAGACTGATAAAGATCAGGAGACAGATACTTATGTAAGGGGCTACAGCTGGTAACCTTGGATGTGCCTTTTATTCTTTCCTTCAGTTTGCCCAACATCCTAGTAAGGGAAAGCATCAGGATTTGAAAGTAGGAAGAAAACAAAGAACAGTGAATATCTGTTTGTAAGATGCATGCAAAGCAGCAGTTTCTGAGCACGTCCAAGGGCTCATCTGTTCCCTGTGGTGTTCAGCCTGGGTGTTTTGCATTAGAGATGTTTGTTGGGTAACTGAGTTAGGAGAACAGAGTGCACGAGGTACTTGGGGAATGTAGCTTTAATAGGGACAGAAGAGGCCCAGTATTCATCAAAACTCCATATATACTACTCTGTGATTGCGGTTACCCGTCGAAGGTTGAATTCTCCCATCCTTTTCTGGTAAAACAAAAATGACCTTGCATACAGCATCATAATCTCCTGTATATCTTTTACCAATGGCAACATCTGCAGTCCAGGAGCCATTTGATTTTCTGCTTAACAAAAATTGTGTACCTACCCACCTTCTAGCATCCCCATAATCACACAAGCCATTGCCCTTAAAACACTCTTCAAGGCTGCTGGCTCTTACCTTAGCTCTATCAGAAACTATGAGCCAAAGGTGTCATAGCTACAGCTCTTCCAAATAGGTATGTTGGGTTAGAGGTTTGGCTATGTTCTGCCAGCTCCACCAGACAGAGCTTAACTCCTGGAGAAAAAGAAAAAAAAAATCAGTATCAGTGTCTGTCTATTGCTTCTATTCCCCCCTCTAAGTGAGAGGTAGGAGAAATAACTGACTCCAGATCACAGAATTTTTCCAGGACTGTTTTTGAATGGATACATTTGTCTTTCTTGACCACTGCGCCTGAAGATTCAGCTGAATTATTGGGTACTAATCTAAAGAATGACTAGATGGACTAAATGCGCTTCTGCTCTGCAACATGAAAACTTTTGCTGAATCAACTTCAAAATTTGCATAGTAATCTTGAGCTAGTCTTGAGTTACTGAAACACACAGGAGCCTCTGACACCACTGAATTCCTTCTAGGAGCTGAATTATTAGCTCTCTGAAGTGCTGGCTTGCTGTTATTGCCTTGAGTAAAATAGATTGGCCATCAGGATTCCTTGGTCAAACTGTAGACTTTTTTTTTGAAACTACAAACTGTTGTTGTGTTGTGTACATACCAAGAATAATGCTTGTCCCATTCTTGTTCAAGTTTTGATGGAATTGAGGAAACCATGTGAAGAAGTGACAGCAAAATCATCCCAGTCCCTTAGATGACACTCTGGGTGCATCTACTAGATACCACAAACCATAACAACCATGTCTACCAGATTAAAAATTACAGCTGGTAACATAACTGTCTGCTTTTTTTGGCATGCAATCCTCAAGCAGGCCCGCACAAAAACATCTTAGACACTCTGGTTTGACTTGGGAAGGAGAAGAAGAGCATGCACGATATGCTTATTCTCACCATTCTAGCCTGTCATCATGTAGCAAACATGCAGTAGGCAAAAAACGGAGGGAAATGAGGAAGAGACTATAGCCCAAGTTGTGACCCTTGTACTAGAAGCTTTTTATGGATATAATATTGTTCCATATACAGTTTTATAGCTGTCTGATCATGACGATTATGTGAAATGAAATATATAAGTGGTATTGGGAGCGAGGACCAGAATTCCTGCTTTTAAACAATGAGCTCTCCTGAGATGACCCTGAGTTGGGTTTCTAAACTCTTGAGAGGAACAAGAACTCGTGCTACGTCCTGGCTAGTGTGCAGGGTTCTGGATATTACTCACTTGACAGTGAGTGCTCCCAAGGTCTCCATTTCTGACATCAAGCCTCAGGTATTAAAAAAAAAAAAAAAAAAAAAAGTTGGGAATAAATGCTCTGCTTTGGACCAGGGCCAGGTAGAGAAGCCCCATACTTTGAATTCTAGATATTGAGACTCTTGTTCAGATGTTCTGCTTGTTGACATGACGTAGTTAAGATGTTAGATGGTGACACAGCAGCTGACACAGCAGATACTACTTTATTGTATAGAGTTGCTTTTGGTATAAATCACAAACACAGAAACCATTTGTTAAATAGAAATTGACAATAGGAGTAAAAGAAAACTTTGCAAAGAGTTGCTGAATGTCATCATGGGGGAGATCACAACCATGATTAACTCTAGCGATTTTACCAAGAGTGATTTACATACATTATTTTGGACAGCCTGTTTAATGGAAATTGGCATGTGAATATGTAAATGCAGAGGTAAGAACATTTTCAATAATTCAGAGGTTTTACAAAATACTGTCCAGAAAGCTGGAATAATGTGGTATTAGTTCATTTAAAAAAAAATCTAGAAGAAATATTCACAGTAGCTTTTTTTGGTTCTGAATAACAGGAGAAATAAGAGACCATTAGCTTATGGGACAGTTTTTGGAAAGCTAACATTTTAAAACACATATATGACTCAAATATTAATTCTGTCAGTCTGTATCTAATTTAGCCATGATTAATGATAATTTCCTTGATTTACCATAGAGAAGATGAACTTGGTCAATTATTTTTGACTCATTACTTTCTACTTAGACCAGCCATAGTTAATGACAAGAAATATGCAAGACACAGCATATTAGGAGTGTTTTCCATAGGGCAAAACAGTCCTACTAGATGTCTTGGCATCTAAGTCTGATTTTTCTTTGAAGAAAACTAAAAATCCTTTCATTAGATAAGATGGTAAGATTATGGGGCTCCTCTGAATCCACTTCTATGAATGAATGTGGAAGTCGGAAATAAATTCATTCATGGTTTGAGAAGGAAAACCTCTGGTCTAGGCATGAAAAGGTTTGCAGCAGAAAAATTAATTTTGCTTACAGTTATATAAAGAAAATATAGTTACTTAGAAGTTAACGACTTTGAATATTGCCATATTCATAAAGCTGTGCAATACTAACCTATCTTCAGATAATGAATCATGACATGATCCTGGATACTTGCCTCCCACATCTGTTCATTGATACCCTGTATTATACACCACCTGCATACTTAGTGGTTCCAGCTCCTAAATACACTTTCTTTACGAGATGAAGCACAAACAGACATATGTGCACTGTCGATAGCAACCATGACAGATGGAAACATTGCAGATTAAATGCTGTAAATTCCATACATAAGCTAGTGTGAGTGCAGCATTTTCTGGAAAACTAATAAATATATTACTTCATTTGAGAAATTCATCAATATGCTGGTCAAGGCACCTGGAGAGGACTAATTGACCAGCACCTGCTCCTTCTGGTGCTTATCTGAAATTATTCTGTTTACAGAAATCTTAACCCTGCTATAATTTTAACTTGCTACAAACCACACTCCGCTGTCCTCCAGTCCTTGAGACTATTATAAGAATAGGCCTGGTGTGGCCAGATGGCCTGTCCCTGTATTTTTCATGGCATGCTTGTGATCCTGCTCTGCTCGTGGCATTTAGCACCAAGACTGTTTTCCCACTCAGGGGGATGTAGTCCCTCGAGGAGTACCCCTTTCTGCTGAGTTACTTCTCTTGCTGTCCTCGTGGCAACCTCGCCTTTAGTCCCTGTTCTGCTCTTCAGCGTGTCTCTTGTGAACACTGCTTGCTCTCTCTGGCAAGTACATCCAGTGTGCTTAAAGTGGTATCTCTTTCAAGGTTTTGTGAAGCTGGGACTGGCAATAGTTTGACAGCGTGAGACCCCTGTCATCACAATTGTGGATTTAGCAAAAATCCAAGTGTTTGGTCTTTTCTGCTGCCCTTCACTGCAAGCCTTAAAATCCCCCTGATTTTCCACCCTTTGCTCAAGATGCAGACAGTCTGTGCTTAGAAGGTCCTGTCCAGGCATTGTGCCAGCTCCTTATGAATGCTAATAACTATTTATACTTGGTTTTAGAAAATTAGATAAATTCATATGTTTCATTCAAAGATGAACTGAGCATATGCTTTGTAATGCATGCTTTGGAAAGAGTTCCTCTATTCACTTAGTCCTTCTTTTTTATTTTATTTTTCTCCCCCTGGGTTTTTTGACAAGGAAAACAGTCAGATGTAGTCACCTGGAAAATTTTGGGTAGGAAGGTCAAACATTTTAGAGTTAGGATCATAGAAAATGAGGGTGTTTCTTAGTGAAAAGAATATTTGTTAACCTTGAACATTGTAGTTAAAAATGGGTGGATGGAGTTAAATTTGTAGGATATGCTCTTTTGAAAGTCCAAATCTCCAGCTGAAACCAGTTATAATAAATTGCAAGAAGAATATGAATTTAAAGTATAAACTCTGATTATATCACATGCATCTGTTGTTGTGGTAGGTTTTCTTTTGCCATAGTCCTGTTTGCTTTTGATATGACTATGAAATGTGTGGCAGATATTTCAGAAATGTGAGAGCATTTTTCATATAATTGAATACAATTTTCCATACCTCTTCTGTACCTGATTTTCTAGGCATATGATAGGCTTCATTTACAGGCTATTTACCACTGCCAAACTTTCAATGTGCAAAGTACAGTTTTAATCTAAAAAAGGTCCCTGTGAAGAAAAGCGAGACTGCAAAGCAAGTGAGAAATGCAAAATACTTGCAGCCTCTGATTCTTCTGGGAACTGTATGTGTATATCTGAAAACACAGTTTGGCCTGCTGTTTGAAAAGGTTGCTCAGGGTCAAATTTTGCCAGCAGCTTTCAGCATGTGGCTCTGATTGAAGTCAACGGGAGTCCTCTGAGTGCATCTGAGGGCATTGAATAGCCCTTCCTACTTGTTTTCACTCGGGATATTTTCATGAATGGCACCTCTGGGCAGGACCATTCCAGCTGTTCATTCACTTTAAAGGCCATCTCTAAGGAAAGTCTTTCTTGTATTTCCTTTCATTCTCTGAGCAATCCTGAGACTTCTTCCATAGTTCCCTTTCTTGTTGATTTATAAAGCTAGTAATGCTTACATCACAGTCTATAAAAACTAAAACTTCAATCTGAACAAAAAAAATATAAACAAGTAGATAACATACCTACAAGATAATAGCATGAACAGCTACTGGCAAACACAGCATAATTCATTTTCAGCTGTCTTTTTAAAGATAAAGGACAATGCAGTCAATTTCAAGATGTGGAGATTTTCCTTCAAGCCACATTGAACAATCAGATCTAAAACAAGCCATATTATGCTCCTAAAGTAGATAATAATATCAGTGATGAGGTATTGTTATTAGGAATAAATTGTTCCTCTAAAATAATAAATGGATTTAATGGGCTAAATGATGATAATGTACTTTCCACGAATCTGCCAGAGGCAGAAATGATTTTGTTGGTACTGGAGTCCTAGGTTGATATTCCTATCGCAAAACTCCAGCAGCTTGTGGCAGTTTGGGTATTAACATGAAGAAACCTGAAGTGGCCCCTGAAAGCTGAATGTTTCACAGGTTGTTTGAATATCCCTTAGAGCAGGTCATGCTTAAAGCTCTGGCTTTTGTTCTGTTTTGAAGCTCAGGTAATGACAGGAGCATTGTGCTCCTGAGGTTGTTACTGAGCAAAGCTCCCCCTGCCCAAAGTGGTATGTGATTAGCATGATTATAATGATGTTCATGAGATATTTTATGTTTACTTTAAATACCATCAGTTCTAGACCCATCAATCTTCTTCCATACTGGCTCACACCAAAACTATAGTCTAGTGCTGTGTCCTGTATTAAGAAATGCTCAATGCTTATGATTTAAGGAAGAAGGAAGGGCATCCATGTAAGGCAGGTCTCTGCTGCATAGCTTGCATTTTTTTTTTTTTTGGCTCCATTAGTGCTGATAATATTTATCTATGCATAGATTAATGTAACTCCATATCCCTAATTAATATATAATTCATACAAACAGTATGTATGTTTCTAAATTTTAACTTTTTTTGACATTACTTGAATTAAAAAGGACAATTATTGTTCAAAGATCAATGTAGGCATCTTTCTGCAGTTATTTTTTCCCATTGATTCATTTCTACTGTATTTTTGAATGATACAACTTGAAAGCTTGCATAATTGTATTGTGATATCTATACCAAAGTATTACAATTCATAAATGAATATAAAAGACTTTACATTGTTTTTAGATTCCAGTGCAATGCAGTCAGTCTTAACACAAAGGGGTTTTTTTTTGCTTTTGAGTATGTGATACTGCAGTTAGAAAGAATACCATTTTTTATTGATTATTAAATTTGCAAAAAGATCCATCTGACTCTTCTGAGCACTAGCTCTTCAGTCTTGGCTGGGATGCCATCTATTTGTTGATCTGAATAGGAAAGGATACAGTCTTACATAAAAGCTTTTCATCACAGCACACTGAGGGTAATGGGGACTCTTTCACAAGCCAAAATGGAATCAGCAGCAACTTTATAGGACCCTCAATGCAAACAAAGGGCCTAACTTTTGTTGGACTCAAGACAAAGACAGGAAATTGTTGAAAGCAGAAGTGGCAGTAAACTCCAAATTTTCTTTGATTAATAAAAGTTCCTTTGAGTTCCTACCAAGTTCCTTTTTGAGATTTGGACATTTGGGGAATAAATTAATGACAGAGGTAGAAGTACTAGTTAAAATTGACATTGTCAATAGTCTCTTTTGAGAGTAGTAGAACTTTTGCCAAAATGTTACTCACTTGGGATGATATATTCCATATCCAATGTCTGCCTAAGCCAAAGCACCCTTGTACTATGCGTACTTAAAGAAAGTCCAGTGTTTTGCCCCATTGACTTTGAGGTACTCTAATCCCATGTCTGAGACTGAGCAGGACTGTAATTCATTCTTTGTCATTACTACCCAACCTTTAGATGGGAAATAAGAAAAGAAATATATTTCTACTGTGGCTCATCCAAAAAAACATTTTTTTTCTCACCTAATGCAGCGCAAGTTGATCAGGATTTTGATTTTGTTGATACAAATGATGGATTCTTGTTCTCCAGATGGTTACTTGTTAGTAGACTAGTGTGCTTTGCAGAAATACTAATTCTTTTAGGAGAAGAAAAAGAATTATTTTCTTACATAAACCTTTTTTTTCTGATCATGAATCTGTCACTTTTTAAAAGTAAAATAATGAAAACATAATACGACAGTGAGAAGGTGCTCTGAGCCTATAAAAACTGCTGCAAACTTCACCCTACAGGAAAATACAAGATGAACTAGCTGTTAAAAGGTGCAATGTGATGAATGGTGGAAATTGGGGAATTCCGTTATGTGATTATCTTTGAGAAATATTGCTGGAAGAATTACTATTTGGGGAAACATTTAAATATGAATATTCCTGTCATATTCAAACTCTTTCCTGATCTGTTCATAAGCAGAATAAAGAAATATTTCATATTGCTGTGATCTCTAGAAATGGGAGAACTGTCAGATACTTCATGAGGACAACCATAACTACTGATTTTTGTAGGTAGTGACTAGTGTCATTTTTCATTTGATTTCAAGGAAGTCCAATGATATAACTGAGAGAAGAAGGCACCAGGGTTGTCATGGTTATCCAGCTCTGGGTTTATAGATAATTTCGGTTTTTCAAAATCTTTTTTTTTTTTTAATTAAGCATTTTCAAGGAATGCATAATTTAATTTATAGATGTGTTCCTTTTCTTAAAGATGCACTTTGGTACTTCAGCTTGCTTCCTCGTTGGGCTTTGGAAGCCCTGGCAAAACCTGCTGAACTGGTTTACCTTTTTGTTCAAGAGTAAGAAACAGTCAAGTTTAGATTTCAACAAACTGTTTTCAACAAAAGAGCAAATTCTAATATTCTGGTGGATTTTTTTTTCAATCAGCTCTAGAAATTACATTATGAAAGTTAGATTCAAGATGATTCAATAAGAATATTTCACTACTTATGTTTTAGGGGAAACAATTAATCCCTAAATCTTGGAAATTATCTAAAGCATTGTCGGTGCTCTTTTGGTATGCAGAGCCTATTTAGCATTGCCCAGAAATTTAACTACTGATTTGGTCTCTTTAGTCTACAAACATGAATGAATTGGTGTCATTGTTGCTCAACGGGTTTTACAAAAATAGTATTAAGAAAATGTGTTGCCTTCAGGATGATGGATGCAGTGGCACAAAGAAAGGATGAGGAATGGATGAAGAATGGATGGGGTAATTTGCTTTCACTTGCAGAAAAATGGAGCTGCATTGAAAATCTATCAGGGGAAAATTACAGAAAGGCTGAAACAAGCAGCTATGTTAGTTTTCTTTTCAGCAGTAAAGCTGAAACTGAAAAAGTGAAGGCTTTGAAAATTTGTAATGCAAACACATAATAGGAAAGAATAGCCAATTTAATTTAATTTTGATGCTGTATATAAAATGATGTCCCATCTTAATAGAATACACTGTGCGACACAACCTTTTTCTTTTCTATTGCAAGATTGTTTCCTGACGTTGCACAAAAGAATGCTGTTTTGTTACACCTTAGCAACCATCCGAGATGCAAACATTGATCTTTATCTCAGTTCACATATACTGCAGTGAATTTCATAAATGTTGCATTCAGGTCTTAATTATGTTTATATGAAAGATGATGCATATGAGAAGGGGAGAAAACTTGAATCTATTGCCTCAGTAGTTCTACCACATAAATCTTCCATGGTGGGAAATTTAAGTAGATTATGATTTTAATTTGCCATGAAACAAAGATGAAAACTCAATATGAAAATGATGTTTTATGTATTTGGAGGCTTTAATAGGTGGAAGCCTGGATTTCTCTTGAAAAGGTAATGATGGTTCTTTTTACTATGAAAAGAAAAGCAATTGTTCTCTTATCAATTTACTTCTTTTAATTATTTTTATTTAGAACCATGTAAATTAAAAGGCTTTATCAAACATATGGCAGTCTGCCGATTTCTTGCTCTGTAGAAAAATTGTATTTATACATGAGAATACCCTGCTGAATTTCTGAAAGAATTAGGGACGATATCCAATAAAGAACTCTAAGCTAGGTTTGCAAGGAGACTGAAGTATAATAAGGCTGACGCTGTTTAACCGATGCCTTGGGCTTTGGCTCTAGAAGCACAATCTGTGTTATGTGTCCAGGCCCCAGGCCCCAGGGGGACATAGGGACCTCAGAATGAGATGCAAAACCACCAGACTGTAGCAGGGAAGCTGCTGAAATCTGTGCAGAAATGCTGAACCCAGGCGTGTTTCTGCAATATCACATCCTTCCATAACTGGGATGCCTCTGTCTCCTCTGAATTCAAAGTCTGCCCCCCAAGTAAATGTTTGTATTGATAATTTCTTAGAGCCAGTTTGCTCCTGCAATCTGGAAATTACATGTTTCATTCAGATAACAAGAAGGAAAATGCAGGAATACTATGACATGCTGTACTTAGCTCAGCATTTCCTAGAAAGATAACTGTGGACTTTCGGAAAATTTTCGTGTATTTTGCTTAGTTTCAATTCTGAAAATAAAATTTGGAGACTAAAAATTCACTTGCTAGCTGACTGTATGATCATATAATTAGTCCCTGTTTTTCAGTACAAGAAGAACTTCTTCTAGGCTTCAGGGATTAAGTAGATTCTAGTGCAAATTCTAGATTATAAAAGCTAGTTTATTAATAAAATGTATGTTGCAAAATGTAATGAAGTAGCATTAGATTACGTCAAAAACAGGTTACCATGTGGAGCTTGTCTTATATCATCTCTACAAAAGGTATATTTATTCCTATATATTTCCACAATTGCACACAAGCACTCATGATTCATTCTCTTCATATAGAAGTTTCTGGAATCACTGACAGTATGAGATGCAGTTTTGGGGACAAATTGTACAAATCTGACTTTCAAAACAAGTTTGCTATAAGCAGCGCTGCAGCTCTGATCTGCTTCTTTCTCTCATCACCAAGTGGTTGTTAGTACAGTAAATAATTATTGTTGGGATACACACTTTGCATAGTACTTTGCAATCCTGTGTTGTCCCATTGACATCAATGAGACATCTTCTGCACATAAATCCCATCACAGATGAATATGCGCAGGATCAGTTCAGAGCTCAGAAGCTCTGTAACTTACATAGTTCTGTTGGTCATTTTATGATAATTATGAAAGTTATTAATTCATGTATGGTGTTGTGTAGCACAGCAATGAAACTGAAGTATAAGTCTATATTTCATTTATTGAGCACTGTGCAATTTACTCAAGGTGTATCTTTAACAATTGTAATTTGTGATATGAATTGTTCTAGTGTTTCATAATCTCTTTTTTTATGGGCTTATAATGCTGTAAGAGATACTGACAGATTTCCTTTTTTTTGCTGTATGTGAACACCTTGGGCTTTTTAGCACATCCTTGAAGCAGTACAGCAGATACTTTGGAAAGACCAGGGTGAAATCCGAAAAAAAACAAAGTTCAATAATAGAAAGTGTGACAAGGAGTTAATAAAAATTTTTATACTCCATCCAGCACAATAAAGTATCTGCATAAAATATTTCAAATCTTACAACAAAATAATCTTCTATTGTAATTATCTCATGACTCCATAGCATACTGTTGCTCCTTTGCAGTGTTTATCAAGCAAAGTTCATGGCTCTCTTTTTGAAGTCACTGATCTAGACCTGTGGTACCAACAGGGAAAGACTTGAGCTGTACGAGTATATAAATGACAATAGATGAACCTGCCTTTCTCTTGCAGAGTTCTTGAAGAACATTCTCAAAGACGCCAGGTGTCAGAAGGAAACTCTTTTTGAGTGTCTGGAACTTGAAGACTCCAGTGGAGAGGTGAATGACAGCTTTCCCAAATTTTATTATTATTTTGTTATTTAATGTTATATTGTGAGCTGAGTAGTGGTTTGCTTATGGAATCCAGGGAAATACCCAAGGTAAGGCAATGGCCTTACCAAAAATATAATATGAGTCAAATCATACTGGGACAAGCCAGAGATCATATTATTCAAAAAATTAACTGATATGGCACAGCTTAGATCTGTAAAACTAAATTATTTTATCTTTTAAATCAGCTATTTTCATGTGGAAGAGTGCTAATTGGCAGTAGCTAAAACTATAACATAGTAAGATATAGTAGAATGGTGGCTTTGCCTTGGCAGTTTCATTTACTATAGTGCATATTGCCAAGAGAAAAAAGAGAAGAAGAAGAGAAATCCAAAACCTGAGTTGCACAAAGAAACCTGCTTATGGGATAGACTTTCTTTCATCTTAATATTCTAACCTCATCCATCCAATCAGATGACATACAGCATTGCTAAACATTGCTGAGCAAGAAAATTTCTATCTGACTTGTGCAGGGACTTCTCTTGTATCTGAGCAGGTACTGTGCCAATGTGTTCATGTGTAGTGGTTCAGATGACAGGGGCTTAAATGCATAAATACTTCCAACTAGTTGTTTTGCAGGCAGATTAATTCAGGCTGTTTTACAGAGCCAAATAGTTTTCTGCCTATATGACTCATAAGAAATGCAGGAATAAATGGGCCTTCTTGTTTAAATGAAAAAAAATCCCATTATTTTTAAAACACAAGCATGCATGTGTATATATAAATTTTAAATAGACTGACTTTTGAATTATGGAGTTCATATCAGCAAAAGAAAAAAAGCAAACCCATGAGGTAAAAATACCCCCATTTATTTAAGTATTAAGCATGTCCTCAGGGTTCCTCCCTTCCCTTGCTGCTTGAAAAGAATTAAAGGAATTTGTACTCTTCAGCACATTTTTATTAACTCTCAATCTCTTTCAAAAAGTTTGTCTGGGATGAGCCTTGACTGAAACAACAGACAAGTCTGATAATCATAGTAAGCATAATCAGAGCACAAATTCAAAAAGTTTTAGTCCATGACCCAGATGTTCCTTATAGCAACATAATTCTGCTTAAAAAATACAGTTTTGTTTCAACAGAGACTTTAAATAGAGAATTTAAGATTATTCTTCCAAAGGAAAAAAAAAGTTCTCCATGGGACTTGGTGGGAAAGAAACAAACCGGGTCATTTAAAGTAATTCTTTGATGGAATCTAGTCCTAAAACTTAATTTTTGACTCAGTCTTAAAATCAATAGTATTCCAACAATTCATTCCTACTTGGGAATGAAACGGCATCATATATCTCAGACCTCTGAAAGACTTCATTTGTGCAGGAATAAAATCTATCCACTGTTATTCTATATCCTAATTCTACCTCTAGACTGAGCTGCATTTGAAAAATTGCAGTCTGAGTGAAATGGTCATTTTCTTCTGCAGGCACCAGCCTTCAATCATGGTGGTGTAGGCTTGACCAAGGCTTCCAAGCCTAAGACTCCAAGCCCCCACTTAGCCTTTTCACCCTTGCATCCTCCAGGCCCTCATAAGTGTTCTCCTTCAAGAATGTACTTGAAGAAAGTCTCTCTCCTCCTACTGATTGACTTTCTTCTTAACTCCATGAGCTTGTAGGAACCAGAGAAAATATAATTTTCCTTTGGAGAACCTCCAATATTTAATATGAGGCTGGGTCAGGGTTGCTGGAATGCACTGGAGTTCAGAGTGAGGTATGGAATCCATTTAGAATTGGATAAAAAAGGCTGCAGAGCTAAACTTACTTTGTGAGCCTACATAAGCCTAACGGCTGGATTACATGGTTTGTGTTCTTTACAAATATATGTTATCAAAGTTACCCTTGGCCGTTGTCAGTCTCACCTTCCAATAAACATGAGACTTACCACTGAAGAGTCCTACTAACTCACTACATCTTACAAAGATTAGCATAAAGTGAATTTCACAGCGCCTTCTGTTCATAACATTACCTTAATTCTAGTTATATCTTTGCTCTGATTTGCACTTGTACTGCAGTGTTAAGTTTCCCCACCCAAATCAGTTAATCAGCCTGACCAATAGCCCATTATGAAGTCCTGTCAACCTTACTGCATGAGGCAATATAGTGTAATTTCTATGCAGGCTCAAGAGGTTTGTCCTGCCAGAAGTGAAAGCTGTATATTGAGTTAGGCGTGGGTCACACAGATGATGTAATGCTTAAACTCAGAGCTGACTTAATTTTAGGGTGTGGGGAAGAGTAAATAGAATTTGACTCACTGATATGTTATTTAATACCTGTTAATGTAAAGAGATTGTGTGGTGATCAGTCAGGACAGCTGGTTATAAGATGAGAAAGAGAGGAAGTCCTTGGAGTAGGGGGACTGTAGTTCTTGATTAACTCCTAAATTCTTCAGATTTCATGAAATCAGGAAAACAACTGTTGCTGCCAGAAGCTAAAAATCTTATTTGGGTGAAGTATTTGAAATTGAAGTATTTAAAAATGCGATGTTTGCAGGAATCCATATCTTATATTTAACTTCAGACACCGTTGATTTTGAAACAATTTGGACCAGTTTTAGGTTTGGCAAAGAATTAGGATTCAGAACAACGCTTGAGAACCTGACTCTCTGTTGTTTTCTGCAGAGGTCACTAAGATGAGCTAAGTGTGGTAAAGGTAGAAGTGAATGTTGTTCAGTGAACCAGCTGGTGTATTTGTATCGCTGGGTCATGCTCACACAGTAGGTTGACCAGAAAAATGTTGGCATGGGGACTTTTGTTTTCTTCCAGTTCAAAAACTTAACCACAGGTGATGCTGTCTGGTTTCCTCCCTGATGTGTTGCAGCAGAGGAGATCTGTCATGCAGAAGTGCTCTGCAGGTGTGCTGATCTACCTAGATTCCCCCCAAAGGGAATAACCCCTCATAACACATTTCTATTTAAAAGTTAATGGCGTCTTAACATGTATTAACTTATCAGGAAATTTACTGCTAAACTGGAATTAGGCAAATGGCTGCAGTACAAAATTCTCCTGTCTTTTCCATTTTGCAAAATCATGCAGGGTCTTGCAGGATCAATAGTTTAATATCTGTGAATGGGATAAATAGTGAGTCAATTTAAAATGTTTCCTGTTTGTCAGGAGAATTTCAGCAACATTAAGCACTTGTAGACTGAGAACTGTGATTTTTCAGGGGAATGAAATCAGTCCCATTGCTGAGCCATTTTACACAAGGCTGAGCAAGACCTTCCTGAGTGAAAGAATCTTGCAATGGAAGGAAATGGATTAAATTTTCTTGGCTTTTTCCTCCCTCCTATGGAGAGAAATACTGTCTGTCAGGTAAATGACACATGTGTCCTAACATTATCACATGAAATCTGAATAAAAAGACAAATAAGAAGTGAAACTTTGCAAAGTTACATGGCCTGATCCTGCTATTTGTGTGTAAGAAAGATTTTCAGTATAGTATGAGCTCATGTTTTCAGACTGAAAACTCCAGGGATTCATACTCTGCTCACACAAATCTGCTGTTAGACTGCCTATTTAGACTGATTTATAGGTAAGAAGTTCATGACATGTTCATAAATACATTAGTAATTTTACTTTTATATAAATGATTTTGGCTCTGTTTTAGTCTGGAAAAACCTGTTCCACATGAGGTCCAGAAAGTAACAAATAGCATATGTACTAAGGAATTTGTCGCTATGTGAGGGACAGGAAGGAGAGGATGGGAGTTGCCTTGAAACTACATTTGTTTTCTTCTGAGTTGCAAAATGTGTGAAAAAGCTAATGTGATATACATTCTTGTGATTTTTAATGCAAAACTTATTTGATATTGAAGCATTACAAATCTCTCAGAGGAAGCCATTATCCAGCGTTTATGCGACATTATCTGAATATTCTGTTATTCCTCAGCAAATTTGCTTCCTCTTGCTGGCCATTCTGCACTGATGATAACCAGGCAGGACACATTTGTGGAATTTACTGAGAGATTATGTATTCTCTGAATCGAGTGGACTCCAGGCAGGGCTAGGATGCTGCTAGGGAAATAGAGGCAAAGAGTCCTTTCCCTCTTGTTTGTGCACTAGTTGTTTAATATAAAATGCATTACATTTGGTATTTAAATAAATTAACTGGCAGCTGTGAGATCAGTTTTATAATGTTCAGCAAGGTGTTTGATATTTGCAAACATGAAAATCTTAGCAGAATATCCATTAAAAGCATGAGAAAATGAATGTAATACTTTGTAATACAGGTTAAGCAAGGATTGTATAGGGAGATGAAAAGCTTTTTCCTGATCACAATTAGGAAACAATGGACAGGTTTAAAGGCATGCAAGTCTTTTTACAGGTGTGAATTGTAAGGCCTCAGCCTTCAAATCTAAGTTCTAGTGGAGAGTAATTGCTATGATTTTAACTTGCTTATGTTCAATTAGAGAATCTGAGAACTGGTTAGCATCGGTAGAGGAAGATTCTCCATAGCAAGGGAAGAACTCATATGGTTTTGAGGGGGAGAAAGAGGGAATGATTTTCTGGTGAACACTCAGAGAATAGTTAGAAGTTGAAGAAAGAAAAAGAAAAGCAGAATCTCTTTATGGTTTTTAATTTTTAATGTTCAGGGCAGTTACAAATTTGAATTTGCTTTGTTGCATACTACAACATCATTATAGTACCAGTTATTCCTTTTGTATTTTCCTGCACAACACTATATTGTTTATATACAGCTAAATATGTATTTTTAATAGAAAAAGCTGTCATCTTTGTTATACTTAAAATGCAACCTAAGCACATGTCACAATCTGTACTTCCCCAGAGGCTTTCCATTTTGACATAGACATTTCTACAGACTAGAAGAATCAATGATACAGAGGATCACAGGGTTAAGAAAATAATTGCCCATCAGTTTTATTAAAGAGCTATGCACTGGATGTGTGCCAGATAATGTGTAGCTTTCCCCAGAGCCACTGAAGAAGAGTTTTGCAAACTGTGCATCTTTAGTGGCTACTGTATTTGAAGGATTATTTTTTTCCCTTGGGTAATTAATCAAAGATACATTCTGTCATTTTGATTTTTCCTATCATGCTGTGTAGTTTGTGTGAAACAAATAATCACAGGATCACAGAAGGGTTGAGGTTGGAAGCACATCTGGAGGTCTTCCACTCCAAATTCCCTGCTCAAGAGGTGTCGCCTAGAGCAGGCTGCCCAGAACTGTTCTCCAAGAACACACCCTCTCTGCACAACCTGTTACAGTGCTCAGTCACCCTCTCTCACTGTAAGAGTCTTTTCCTTAGATTCAGATGGACATCTGTTGCCTTTACACCCTCCGTTCATATATTTATATGCATCGATAAGATCCTCCTTTAGCCTGCTCTTCTCCAGACTGAACAGTTGCAGTTCTCTTATCCTTTCCCCATAAAAAACATGCTTGCATTCTTAATCATGTTAGGGTCCATGTAGCAATGATAATAATCCTGTAGTAACAGTCTTGTAAATACTAAAATCCAACAGGCCCTCATGTTTGAACCTACAATAATTTTTGCCTATGTTAAGCTGTGTTCTGCACAGTTCTTTGTTCTGTGCTGTAGCCAACGGCCAGGTTGGAACACCAAGTCTGTAATGTGGCACAAGAATTATATGCAGTTTATTACATTTTTTAGATTTATAACTGTGTAGACCAAGAAAAGAGAATTTTACTGCCCCCAAAGATTATTATGGGTGTATTATCACACATTATAACATCATAAAGTAATATTTGAGATCTATGCATGCGTGTGAAGGAAGATAGATGATAGATTTCATGTGTGAGTGGAATAGGGTTCAGCAGAAAATTATGGGTTTAAAACAGGAAAGATTGCAGGTTTGAGGGACTAGCTTATGCAGGAAAGACTCAAACCTAAGATATCCATACTTTCCTAAAAAGGGATATTCTCTCTCTGATGTAAAAGTTTGAGAGAGAGGCATTAGTTGAGAACTATTCCAATTTTCAACTCAGATTAAAACATTCCTTCCGATTGTCTAGGGAAAGAACACTAAGCACAGATGAGGTGATGAGGCAGGTGACCAGAGAGCTGAGCATTTGATTTTGCAAATAGCAATACACCTTTTCCATTGACCTCTGAAGGATTATTTTCTTAATTTGGCACTCATGGCAAAAACGTCTGTAGAAAAAAATCTGGATATGCACATAATGAATTGCAGTGTTTACTGTTGATATGAGTAAAACCATAATCTGCTGATTGGAGTTGAATTTGAAAACTGCTAATTCATAAATTTTGATGTTCCAATTATTTTGTTATTAATAAGTACCCCATCCACCTGTACTGCCATCATTTCAATAGCCCTGCTAGAGATCACTAACCACAGACAATCAGACATGCCATATCACTGTGCATTTTTCTAAAGGAGGGCATTTTTCTAAAGGAGGGAAATTTAATGAGACTTTTATATGATTTAAGATGGCTGCTTTTCAAAGCAGAAGTACAAGCAAACAAAAATTAAATTCCACTGAGATTTTAAACTCAATCAACCAATAATTTTTGTGTTTGGCATATTTATTGGTGTCCTGCTACAAATGGCTTAATATTTCTTACTTTCAGTAAAAGTGTTACATTTGTTTTTAATCATAAATTATTGCTCTTCACAGAATCACAGAATGGTTGAGGCTGGAAGGGAAATCTAGAGACCATCTAGTCGAACTGTCCCCTACTCAAGCAGCACATTGCATGGGATCGTGTCCAGTTGGGTTTTTAATGTCTACAGAGAAAGAAACTGCACAGCCTCTCTGGGAAAACCACTCCAGTGCTCTGCCATCCTCACAGTCAAGCTGATTTTCCCCATATTCAGATGGAACCTCTCTCTCTCTCTGCTAGGTGGATTTAGCCACATAGAAATTATCCAAGTCCTGTTGTTGTACAATTATAAATAAGAATGGAAACAATGTAAAAGTGTTCAGAGGCTTACCTCAAAGTGTATTTTAAGTTTTCACTGGTTATTTGTTATATATGTCATAAACAAAATAGTGCTATGACCATGTTATTATGACATGTATTGTCCTGTTTGGATGAACCAAAAATAATCCGTGCAATTGAAAACACATAGTTGTTAAGACTATGCAGCTGCCTGGATTTGCATATGTTGGGGCTGTTAAAGAGAATACCTGAATTCCCTTGTCTAAAAATAAAAGCACATTTGGTGATGCAGTTCAGCCATCCTCCCTGTATCCTATGGGAGACCTGATGTCCGCAGACCCATAACTCAACTCAGTGTCACTGCAGGGTATCAGGAGCAGGACTTGAAGCATGGCCCTCTCTTCATGGACCTGCAAGACAGCTGAGCAGTGGTTAGTTATTTAGTTATGTTTTGAGGATAATATCATTATTTATTTATTTATTGTCTCCTAGACACCTTGAAGAACCTTTTAATGGTTTTAAAACACTGGCTAGCTCCAACATTTTGCTACCTTGCACATGAGGAAAGAAGCAATAATCCAGCAACACGTATTTTATCAGGAACACAAGAGGCCTTGCAGATCTAATGTTCCCTCTCTGTTCAGATGCAGTAAGATATGAAACTTTAACAACAAATGATATGCATTTTATTATTGCTAGTAATTCTCCATTGTGGAGTTAAAGGTACATCACTTGCAGAAATCTATTTTCTGAACGTACTAGAAACATCTCTGCAAGGTATATACATTATTTAACCAAACAATAATAAGCTAGAGTATCTTCTTTTTTTCTTTTCAAACTCTTCTTAAGCATTTTATTGCTTTTTTTTTTAGGCTTAATAAGTAATGAAATATTGTATGGACTTTTTATTGATGCATACAGTAGTTATGCAATCTTTCCTAGGGCTACTTCTCAAGAAAATGATGTGTCACTTCTTGCATTGTCCATGTAAAATAAATATTATTTATTTCTAATATTGAAAGAACATTCATACGGACAAACCTTTTCATTAAAAAGGGCCACAAACTTTTAAAAGGCCACTGCAATATGATTAATGACGCAGAAATTTTAAGTGATTTTTTTTTTTTTCTATCCAAACAGACTCTGTAGAACTTTACTAGTCAATTTTAGCCCAAAGATAGTTGTCTTACTTTAGAGGAAGGAAATGACTTTTTGTTTCTAGATATAGCAACATAATAGGAATTGAATCAATAATATCAGCATTTTTGTTTTTATTGCCAAACTATCCGGCCTGTCCATAGGTGACTATACTAAAATCTCTTCTGATATTTTGTACATATACAATAATATGTGAGAACTATGTTTTAGAATTCACTTAGCTTTGAGAACTGGACTTAGGAAAGTGCTTTTCATTTAGATTACTCTCTCAACCCACCTTCATTTGCAGCTGCTCAGCTCAAGAATAAATCTCAAGTTAAAAGCAATTTTACTTCTAGTCTATACAAACTCAGAGCCTTAAAATAAGCCTGATATGCAATATTGTGGAAAGTGTCATTTAAAAGTATTTTCTAGTCTCCAAAAATGTATAATTATTCTTGAAATAGATCTGATTATAAATCATGAGCTTGTGTGACTAACATTTTAAAATAATTAGAGTGATGCATGTTTCCTAGCTATACTGTAATCACCTATTATTAAATACAAGAATAGCAATGGTCTGGGCTCAATTTTTGAAAATGACAGGAGAAATCACTATTATCAAATTGTGCTAGTTTTGGTAAACACTGTGAAAAATAAAACATAGTGGAATCCCTCATGTCCCAGAAAGCTTATAATCAATAGCAGGAGATAAAAATGGTGATAAACCAATAGTAAAGAGATGTTTATGCATTGGCAATACACTTTAGAAAACTGTTGACCACATTCCACTGAATACAGCACTCTATCAGCCACCTTAAGTGTCCCCATTCCCTACTAAATGCACAATCACATAACATTTCAGTGCAGTTTGGTGAAGTCACAGCTGGGAAAGAAAAAGTCAACTTGGCACCAGCATTTCTGATGACACGCGCAGCAGTATGTACCTCCCTTTGAGTAGTTCTCCCTGGAGGAGGACTTAGCTTCCTCCCTGCTTTTCCACTTCCTTTCCCCTCAGCACCTGAGGAAAAAAAAATGAGCCTTTTCAAAGGAGGTAGGGTATCATTCCATGTTTCAGAAGGACTTCAGAAGGATCTTAGTTAAGTTTAGCTTCTTTATAAGTAGGACTGCAGCTGTCTGAAGTTTTTGCTATAGTGAATGGCAAGAAATAGATACGCCTCTGAGGACAATTCTGATCTTTGGGATCTTTCTCTGATCTTTGAATTGTCTTCTCTGTGGAATAAAGAGTTTGGGTTTAGAAAGAATGGGATGAATGGGAGTCAAAGTGCTTAGTTTTTATTTTAATCTTCCAGAATTACAAATAGCACCAGAGTTCAAGGCATAGAAAAGTATTAATCTGATAGATGGACCTTAGTCCTCATTGCCTTCTCTTGCACTTAGTGGCAAAGTTGCATAAGGTTACAATGGGGGAAGGTTTTATTTCTGCCCTGTCTACTTACCTATTAGGATGGAGAGGTGTCCAATTTCTATTGTTTGTCTATGTTTATGTGAATGTGCCTTTATAAGTTTATACTTTTTAAAGGATAGTACTAAGTGTTTTGAATTTGCAAACATACTCTTTCAAGTGCAGCAAACTGCACTTTTATGTGTTATTGCAGAGGGCTGACAAATCTTGCCATACACAGGAGCAAGATCAAACTGGTGGCAGTAAGCGGTAAAGTGCTCCTGGTTGGAATGGTTCCTCCTGAGCCTGGAACACCACTGGGCAGAGGAGCACCTCACCTCTTTGTGTGGAAAGGGCTGGTGGCTCTCTGCTCACTCTGCACTCTCAGGGGAAGTGAAACAATCTTATATCTTAAAGAAAAAGATTTACGGATAGAGTTCATGGAGGGGATTTATGCAGGTAGAGCAGCACTCGAAGCTGAAAGCGTAAAGTGAACAAATAGAATGGCTCAATCAAATGGTAAGTGATAAGCTCTGAATATTTTTACTAAGTTCTGAATATTTTTGGCACTATCAAATGCAGCCCTTTCATACTCCTAATCAGCAAAGGAAATGTCTGATTATCATTCTGCAGAGCAAATCCAGAGTAAATCTATGCACTATACATTATGGCTCTGAGACATCACTCTACATATGGAACAGTCCCAACTTCATGACATAAAATCAATAAAGGATCAGTCAGAATAGTGTACATTCTGGACCTAACTATGAACTCTCAAAACCATTTAAAAGCTTAAATATTTCTCACAGGGCTGCAGGAAGCTTTAAATTTCTATGCATAAATAACAAGAACGGATAAAGAAGTAGCCTGGAGAAATAGAAGAGAAAATAAAAATGAAGATACATGTTTCTTTGAGAGTGTAAATAATAAGGGAAGACTTCAAATACATGACTGCAGAAGGTTTTTTTAAAACTGAAGTTAAATAAACATTTTCTTATACATGATAGAGAAGATGATGGTCCTTAGATGGGTTTCAAGTTTCTGCTTATGGGTGAAAACAACTCAAATGAGCACTAAAAAGACTTTAACAGTGGAGTAATCAGGATATTTTTTTATTAATTCTATTAGTTCTCTAGCCAGGTAAATGCAGCTTAGGTGATGAATTGAAATGCTGGCTGTTAATATTCATATAAAAGCACGAAATCTGTCAAAAGAAATACTTACACAGCATTAAAAATCACAGTGGAAAAGATAGCAATGTTTTATGCATTATAAATGGTTCAGGATTGTTTTTAAAATATGTTGCCCAGATTCCATTCATCCTAATCCTTAACTCAAAGAAGATGTTTATGTACTTCTTGTCATGAGAATGAAGTTCTACCAAAATTAAATCACTTTAGAAAAATGAATAGAAAATAATATCAAATTAATTTTCTTCTGTGGATTTTTCTGTTAATTATCAATGCAGTCCTCAAAACAGATGCATATAAAAATTCCATTGTAAACTGTGGATTTTTTATGTAGTTGGTAAAGAGTGATCACTGAAAACACAAGATACTTTCTGGGAAAACTTTACTTTTGCTGGGTAGATTAAGACATGATGCCTTAAGCCTGTGAGGTTGCCTGATATTACCTGCATCCTCATTCTTCAAATGGGCTTTCCTGTTGTTCCAGACAATTGCCTATTGTCTGCCAGGCTAGGCACAGGATTAAAGCAGCTGTGAGAAACTCTATTTAAAAGTCCTACTTTTCTAGAAGTCTGTGCAAAGCTCCTTTTGCCTGTGATATAGCCTGAGTTTCACACAGCTTCCGTTAAGTAAATTCCCCTTTCTTTACAAAGCACAGCCATTAAATATGTATGTGGAATATGTGAGAATTTTAGTAGAAGGCCAAGAAGAAAGATATTTGTGGCAATGCCTCAGGTCTTATGGAGAACAAAGGGCAGTCACTTGTAACTTTAATATGGCTTGATAGACTGAAAGAATGTAATTTAAGACATAGTTAGAAAGTTCCTATATATTATCTTCTTTCTTTTTTGGAGCACTTGACGGGAGTGGTTTAATGGAATCAGCACTTGACGGGGATGGTTTAATGGAATCAGCACTTTCTTGTATATTCTCATGTCTAATGCAGTAACCAATTAGAGGACCAGGGAGATCCTTAATATACACTATGGAAACACAAACTCATGGTTTGTACACTCATTGAAGTAGGAACTATCTAGCATATAAAAGGTGAGCAGAAAAAGAATAGAAGCCCCACATAAGGCATAATGTAGAGCCCTCACATAAGGCCGTAGCTTTGCTGATCACCTGAACTGACAATTTCATGTTCAAAGAGCTGCAATTAATCTCAAATTTCTTTTTTTTCTTTCTTTTTTTTTTTTCCTTTCTGAAACATACTCCAGAGATTGATATTATGAATATACTGATAAGAGTGAGGATTTCATATACTAAAGTTCTCTGTGATTTGAAATATATTTGGGGAAATCTGTTGAGCAAAGAGACCCTTATTATTTACCATGTTACTTTTTAGTCAGACTCATGGACTGAAATAAATAAGGAAACAGAGGCTCACAGCTTTTATTACAAGTAATACTTGCATCAATTCTAAATCTCTGAAGTAGAAAACCAATCTGGGAATCCAGGAGAGAAAATTAAGCAATTAAAATGTAAATTGATTTCAATGGATTGGCTACCTGGAAAATGGGCTATCACTTCTGATACCTGGGAACAACTCTCTTATAGTTGCCCAGAATTCACTGTATCTGATACCAGCACACTTACTAAATCTATAGGTCACAAAACTCTGTAAATCTGAGAGAAGTAGGAAGAAATTCTCTTTTATTTTTATTTTTTGTTATTTCTATTTGTTGCAAGAAATCACAGCTGTCTATGGTGTAAAAAGGTTTGTCTACTTCCTCTAAAAATGGGGCTTACTGCACTTATACTCTGCATCTTCTGGAAGAAATAACACAAAATCAACACTCCCTTTCAAATGCTTTTTAAAAAGATATGTATTTTTGACTATTTGGGTTCTGATTTAAGATTAATCTTAATGGATCTTAGTGCCCCTCAGTCTGACAGTTTATTTTCTGTGCTAAAATGTTGTTTTACAAAAATACATAAATTAACCTGTGGATTCCTTGAAATTCTGCTCATATGGAATTTAAAAAGCTTTTAGGGAAACTTACTATGGGTTTCATTCCTCAGAAGAAAAAAAAATCCTGACTAGTAATGCTGCTTTGTGTATATTACTCCTGAGATACAAATCATGTCCAAAATGTCTGGAATTCATGTTAAAATCAGAAATATCTGAATGACACTTCAATAGTAATAGATTATCCCCCATAGCTCATATGAATTATGGCACCGTTGAATCTACAGCCTGTGTCCTACTCTTAAAGAAAGAAAGAAACAAGCAAGCCTTATAGTTAAAAAGGCAATTCATTAATTTTCCCTGCAATGAAATAAAATGAAAACCCAAGGATCTGGGGCCTGGTTGAGCCCAGAGAGAGGAGAAGTCACTGTATATCCCTTGAAAAAGTGTCTGGTAAGAAGACAATTGCTCTTTTGCTGAAGGACTGCATTTGTATGAAAAAGCCTGCATGAGCAGGATGTGATGGGTGGGAGGAACTTGTAGAAGGTATGTTTCTTCCGTGGATAACTTTTAATTAAGATAATTTTAGCGAATTTCTTGATTGCATGACCTCACAAATCATTCTGTTTGTCCATCTGTGAGGATGTGATAAATGTCAGAAGAGGAGCATAAATAAACTGGGGGAAGGAGAAAGGAAAATTACAAGAAATCCTTAGGCCAGAATTGCCATTGAAGTCGGCACATTATGATACTAGTCTTATTTTAGTGTAAATTGTTGTAAATTAGAAACTGAAAGAGTTTTGAGACTGTATAAATTGCATTTATAATCTGGAACTGATTAAAGAGATGAATTTATTTCTTCTATCATCAGTGCAGAATATAGAGTCCTTATTTGAAAAAAGTCAAGTCCTGAGAATGAAAACTCATTATGTACATTGATACGTGACATAATCGTAATTTTCTGTGTACTAAGAGACTGCTCTTGAAACTGTTTTGATAATTTCTATGATTAAAAAAAATATTCCCATGTTACGTTTCATCCATCAAAGGGGCACTGTTCTGGGTTCAAGGAGGTGATTGAAGGTGGAAGGTAGGGGTGGAAACTCAGTCAACATACTTTTTACCTGCTTAGGGAATAGGTAAATCTGCTAATTGTCTGCCTAAAGTTCAAAGAGTGGCAAGGATATTTTCACAAGGAAAAACATACCCAGACTTAGTTTTGTATGGGCAAAATTGTGGCAGACCAAAAAGAAAAGAAAGTTCACATCACATATGCTGACAATTACCCTTTTCAAAACCCATCTGTGATAATAGGCCAGGTAACTTATGTCAGATGCTGAACTCAATCAAGCCCATCTGCCTAAGAGATTAAGGAGGAAAGGAGTGAAACAACCCCACAGCAGTCCATGTGGATATCTTTATTTTGTGGATGAACAGTGGTTTTGATATGTCTGGGTTCTATCATCTTTGCTCTGCATGCACTCACAGATGACCACTGTGAAGATGACCGTTGGTTTAGCATGTGCGTAGTAAGTCTGAGACATCACAGAATGATGAACGCACTGTCTAGGCACTGGACAGTTCTTGCATGCATATTTCTGTCTCAGATATCCCAGACAGGAATGTGAACCCCTAGAGTTGTAAATCACTATTTTTCTCTCTGGACCCTAGAGCTCATGAAGGTCAGGTTGCCATCAAGCCTGCACATGAACAATGGAGATGCTTGGCCTTTGGAAAGTCTGCAAATAGGCAAATCTCCAAAGTGTTCAAGTTGTGGAGAAGATTTCAAATGTGGAAAAGGACTTGAGCAGGGAAAGATAAATAGATGATAGGTTTTTATATTTTGTTGCCATATTTTTGAATCCAGTTCCACATACCAGATCTGGACTTGGACATTAAATATTTAACAGTGAGCATTTGTGCTTATTCTTAGATTGGCAATCTCTTTCTCATTGTTTTTAGCTTGGTAAATTGGACAGCATCTTGTTATTTCATCTCCAAATCACAAATCTACTTGATTAAGTTGTTTCTCAAGCAGAAAAATTCCCATCTCCAAATTGGTGCATTTCCAAGCGCGGTGCCTTTCAGCCTACAAAAGAGAATAAGACAACAATTCCTTTTCACCTCAGGCCACTTTTAACCTTTATTCAAAGTGCTTATTGTATTCTTATACTGACTAAAGACAGATGAAAGGAGTTTGGGTTGGTCTGTTTTATGGTTCCCAGCAAAACAACTGCACTGCCAACAAAATGTTTTTTTTCTAAATACCATCTTTTCTTTTTCTTCCTGTGAACAGGAATTTTTTGCATTTTAATAAAATGTTTTTGACCTCTATTCAAAAGTGTCATGACTAGACAAAAACTACATGTCTACTCCCAGAAAAGACATGAAAAGATGTGGCGTATTAGATTTTTCTTTTATATTTTATGCTACACAGAGGAAGAGTTCTAACCGTTTTAAGGGCACCAAAGAAAAGGGCCATAACTGCTAATCGCTATAGCCTTTTTGCCACACAGAAGTCAAGTGGGGGAAAAAACACAATCAAGATCAATGTACAATACATGTACTCTTCCATCAGAGCATCACTGGCCACTTCAGACTACGGAGTTTTTGAGCTGTTTCTCCGATTATGTGATTATTAATCTTATACAAGTCTTTCTTCAAAACTGCTCTATATGAAGTTGAGTGCTAAGAGGCCTCTGTTGATACCAGGAAAAGTGTCTGCAGGTGCTTTCAAATCTTCTGATCCAAACAGAGTGCTTCTGTGCTGCCTTTATTGTTTCCAGTTGGCAATTTGAAGATCAAGGTTTCCTCCTCTCTGACACTTCTACAGTTGAGAAATTTTCCATCAGTGTCTTCTGCTTCAGAAAATACACATTGAAAAAAGTAAAGAAGTATGCAAAGTCTTCATTCTTCATCTCAAAATATTTAAATGAGCTCCTAGTTGCTGTTGTATTCAACTTAGCTCTTTACTCTTTTTAAAGAGTTTTCAGGACTAGATCTGAAAGATCTTAGCAATTGCAAATCAAAAATATACTTTTAAGATCATAGAATCATAGAATGCTTAGGGTTGGAAGGGACCTCTAGAGATCATCTAGTCCAACCCCCCTGCATACGCAGGGACACCTAGAGCACGTGGCACAGGACTGCAGCCAAGCGGGTTTTGAAGATCTCCAGAGAAGGAGACTCCACAACCTCTCTGGGCAGCCTGTTCCAGTGCTCTGTCACCCTCACTGTTAAGAAATTTTTCCTTAAGTTCCTATGGAATTTTTGGTGTTTCAGTTTCCGGCCATTTCCTCTAGTCCTATCAGTGGCCACCCCTGAAAAGAGACCATCACCGTCCTCTGCACTCCCTCCCTTGAGGTATTTAGAGACACTGATTAGAGCCCCTCACAGCCTTCTCTTCTCCAGGCTGAACAGGCCCAGCTCCCTCAGCCTCTCCTCATAGGGCAGATGTTCCAGGCCCCTGATCATCCTTGTGGCCCTGCACTGGACTCTCTCCAGCAGCTCCACATCCCTCTTGTACTGTGGAGCCCAGAACTGGACACAATACTCCAGATGCGGCCTCACCAGGGCTGAGTAGAGGGGCAGGATCACCTCCCTCGACCTGCTGGAGATGCTCTTCTTAATGCAGCCCAGGATTCCATTGGCCTTCTTGGCCACGAGGGCACACTGCTGCCTCATGGTCAACTTATCATCCACCATGACACCCAGGTCTTTCTCCGCAGAGCTGCTCTCCAGAAGGTTGGTCCCCAGCCTGTACTGGTGTCTGGGGTTATTCCTCCCCAGGTGCAGGACCTTGCACTTGGCCTTGTTGAATTGCATGAGGTTTTTCACCGCCCAGCTGTCCAGTCTGTCCAGGTCCCTCTGGATGGTAGCGCAGCCCTCTGGGGTATCGGCTACTCCTCCCAGTTTCGTGTCGTCAGCAAACTTGCTGAGGGAGATGATAATTACCCGGAAAAAGATGATAATTTTGTTTTCATGTTAAGGCGCCTGTATTTTTTTTAAAGTGGACATTTTGCCTGGTACAAAGCAGAGATATGTGCAGGCTGATGTGAATCAGCTGTATTTATTTAACCACTTATTTCCAGGACTCAGATGCCTCTTGAGGAATTGAGACTGATGGGATGAAACACACATGAGGGGGTGAGCGGTTAGAAGCTCAAGCGAGACCAGCAGAGAAATGTCTGTGCTACCCTCACTCCTGTAAAACCAACAGGCTGTGACTTCCAGCCATGTGCCTTAATTAAACTACGAGACTTTTTTGTTATTATGTGTAATAGGCTGCTGGAACAATTTGATTAGTAATTTAAGCCAGTTATGTAAATAAGGCTAAAAGCCCATGAGGTGAGAAAATTTGCCCTCCTATTGTTTATAAAGCGCCACATTCATCCATTGCATTAAAGAGAAAATATTTATTCTTGTTTGTCTTGTTTAACCTTAGTTCTCATCCCTTTTATGCATTGTATGGTACTGGGCAAGAGTGACTTGTTTTGTGACTCATTTAGATGCACAGTCACTTAGCATTCCAAGACTTTGTTTCCAGTTTCAGTTACACCTCTGCAAAGCTCCAGCCAGATATCATGTGCTCAGGTTTTCATTCTAGTCTGAAAGATTAGTCAGAAAATGTTTGGGCCATTTTAGGAAAAAAAAAAAAATGAAATGCTGTTTGCTCATATTAAGAATATTTACATGCGAAGCATTTCTTATCTCTGTCCTTTGAGGTAGAAAATGAAAGAGAGGTTCATGATTTGCCACATTGTTTCTCTGTTGCAAAGTGAAGCTTCTTAAATTTGCTCGAGTCTGAGCATTTAATTTTGAATTCTCTACTAGAAACATTTTCTGCATATGAAAAAAGAAAGCCAAAGCTTCTAAAAAATGGAAACAGTGAATATCCAAAATTATATTTGTTTTTTTATTTTCCTTTTTTTTTTCTTTTTTCTTTTCTTTCCAAAAATAATATCCTTCAGAAAGTTTGTGCAGTTCTAGGAAAAAAAAAGTACTGAAAAACACTGCTATGGCTATTACTCATATTCCTTACACAGCACAGATTTATTCCTGGAATGCTACCCCTTCCATATGAGGAATGAGAGAGGTATCCTTCAGTGGAAAAAAAAAATGCAGGCTTGGGTATAAAAAAGGATTCTAGCTGAAGAATAAGTCACAAAATATAAATTAAATGTGCAGTGATGAAGGTAGTAGAAATGAGTATCCTTACAAATACTGTCCATATTTGGACAGTATTCCATTTTGGAATGGATGTTAGATGCTTCTACAAAATACAGAGTAACTATTAGTAAGCTGTAGTTTTGTTTATCTAGTTAGTTTTAAATACACAGCCTTCCATTAATATGTCATATATAGATGTCTCCTCTCCCTCTCCTTTTGTCTTTTTGTTCAGCCTGGAGGAGTGTGAAATTAGTGTAATTTTAACTTTTGTACTTGTCAAGTTAGACATATTACATTACTCATAAGAAACAATTCCTTTTACCCAAGCAGTTAAACAGACCTTTTTTTATTATTATTGTTCCTTAAAAATATCCTAGCATAACAATGGATTTACTAAGGTTAGGTTCTGGCAGGAAGGACTAAATTGCAGGAAATAATCTATATTTTGCTACTCCAAACATCAAACAAGTAATAATGTATACTATTCAGCTCCCCATTTACTGATATGAACATATTTAGCAATAAAAAATTAGAAAATTGAAATTTTTCCCTTATATCTCATTAGTAAATTTTACTGACACAAAATTTGATCCTGTCAGATCAGTCTTCAGGAATGGAAAAATGGAAGATAAAAAGTTATAGCTTCCAAATGCTTGCAGATAAGCCAGAAGAGCAAGAAGCAAGCTATTTATTGTAACAGTGTTTTGTTTCGTAAAAGGTTCTTGTGCAGATTGTGCAGATTAATCTGGAGAACGTTAATGAAATTGCAGTGTGAAATATATGTCTAGTGAGAATAAGGAAGTGAAATGAAGCTTTATAGGGAACATTTTATGATTTTTCAGGGTTTTTTTTTGTATTTTATTGCCTTATGCTTGTTCAATATGCACAATTTTCATTTGATTTTATTTCCACATACTTCTTCTGTGATGTGAGCTTTTTCAGATAGAAAATTTTGAAAATGCCAAAGCTTTATGTGTGTATATATATACACACACATACATATATATATAAAGGAGGCTTTAGAAATGAAGTTTTAATCTGTAATGTCTGTTACCTCAGAGCCCTTAAATTTTCCAGGACTGAACACCAAACCATTCCTGCTAATCTAAGATTGGCTTAAGAACAGCGTGATTCTCGTCCCTCTGCCATGGGGTGGTTAATCTCGGAGTGGTTATAATCTCAGGGTAGTTATAATCTCAATCTATGGCTGCTCTCATTTTCCATACCTAACTGTCACAGAGAGAGGCCAGCTGGATCACAGGTAGTGGCAGTCAGCGTGGCTGGCTGGTGGTGTCACCTTGACAAAGCTAGTCTAATGCAAACAAAATGTTTGAATGCATTTATTTTTGCTATTACTCCTTGAAAAGTGTGTGTGTCTACTCCTTTCCACTCCTCCTCAGTCCTTTTCTTGCCCAAGTAATGATAAACTCCACAGGATGATGGAAGATTCAGACATCCTAGCCTAGTGCTTGCTGTATTTGCCAGCTGGCTCAATGCTGGCCTCACACCTTGCTCCATGGGAATGGGAGGGAATGGAGAAATGGGAGCCGAGGTCCTTAACAGTGCTTATTCCCAGCAACAGACATATTCTCATTACGCTGTCCCTAACACGAGGGGAGGTGTTCTTATTCATAAAACTTTCCCCGGCTTTGTCGCAGGAAGCATCATATAGTGTAGTGCTTAACAGAGCTTATTTTAGCAAATGATTTACATTTAAACATCTTGCCTGAGCCCTTACAACTCTATTCCACTGAGAACATTTCCTTTAACAGGAAGACCAGGGGATTTTGTTTGCACTTTGTCAGTGGGGAAATTGCAGGAGAATTGCATGTTCCTCCCTTCTTGGCTTGAACTGCACTGTTATCCTGCTGTCTGCTGTGGAAAAGTCTTAAGTAAGTAAGTAAGTGGAGTGTTTGCCGCCATGAGAGCCTCTCCATGTGAATTATTTACTATTGACAGTGGCAGCTAGTAGGGAACACTTCTGTGGGTTATGGATTTATAATTGCACTATTAATTTAAGGATTAAAGCTTTTTGTTATGACTCAGTGAGAGAAGGATTTTTTTATTTTCTTATTCGTTTTGAAACCACAGAAGATGTATCAGAGATCTGAGCTACCATATTGTCTATAGCTCAAGAGCGAAGCTATGGAATGAATAGTAATAATAAAAATAATGCAAATAATGATTTTATCTAAAAGCTCTTTAATCTGATTCCATGCACAGGTGGGCATAGCAGAAATTGCTGAGTTATTACAAACGGTTAATGCCACTGCCTATCCCCATAGCGGGGTCAGCAGAATGAGCCGAGCAACTTCTCTTTATGCACTTCTGTGAGAAGACCTGTGGATTAAATTAATAAGCAAAGAACAATAACCTAAAACTGCCACAAAGCTGGTATCACCACGTCCATTCTCATACCACCTGTGGATTTCCTGGTGCATATCACATGTCTTTTCCATATTCCTGACTAGGCGTGGAAAGGCTATAGTGTTGTGAAGGACACAGCACCCATCCATAGCTCTGCTCACGAGGCTCCAGGCACAGCTGAGACCCAGGCTTGACTGCTGAGCTGAACAGTGTCACATTCAGCTGAATTGGGATACAACCAGAGAGGTGTTTGTCTAGGATGAGGGTCGGAATAGACATATTTTGCATTAACTTTAATCTAAGTTTTGGCAGTGACCATGGATTTTAGTATCTGACTAAAGAGCATGAATAGGGAAGGAGGTCCTACATGCTGTCTGTAGATGGCAAATTTAAAAGAGACTGCTCCATATTCATCTCTTAACTTTATTTCTTCTATAAAGTCTGATACTTGTAAAGTATAATCTATCAATATTCCTTTCATAAATTGTGATATTAAAGCAAAGTTCAAAATAGCCCTAGAAAGAGCCTAAACATCTTGGTTGGTACAAGGTAGATTTGCCTCTTGAAGTAACTAGTCTGAAAGTGATTAGCTTTTAATAATGAAAAAATAATCTGTTCACTGAATGAGAGTGTGAAATCTTAACTAAATTCTAGATTACTCCTTAGCTGAAATCGTAATGAATACAAATTAATTTTCTGGTTAGATAACTATGATTGTCTTGGTTTTGGAAGTCAGTGTAACTGTCATAAAATAAGAGAAAAATTTCAGAAAAACATAGTCCAGAGACAATTATAGTCCAATTATCGTAGGAGGACAGCATGCCAGAAATATATTACATTAACTTACAAACAACTTGCTAGGAATCATATTGAAAAGCACTCCCTGTCTCTAGTGATGTTTCTGTAATGCAAAGGCTGATGCTGTAACCTGTCAATAACAGCGTGTTGCAGCGGGTGACACAGCATTTGGTGCTGAAATGATGGTCTTGCTGCAACAACCACCTTGTGCAATTACTAATCCACAGTGGCTACAGGTGTTAACCCATGATAAACATGACTGCTAACTTTTCCACTCTACAGTATTTTTTCCAGTAAAATCCTGCTGAAAAATGGCAGACCAGAATCCTGGGTTTCTGTTTATCCTCAAGCCTTTATTTAGGAACAATTACTCTTAAAGTGTCATAAAATAATGAAGTTTCTTTATTTGTTTATAAATGACTAAACATATAATCAAACTGTTGAATAGATTTTAAGTATATCCATTTTTAATATTGCATTTTACAGAATCTTTCACAGTCAGTTCAGTGATAAAATCTTATGAACTCTGTGTTTTCCTTTAAATAGTCAGATACATTAAAAAGCTGCCTTCCTAGGGTGATGCTTCAGTGCAGAAGGAAATGTGACAGCTGAGTTATAAAGCAGTTGAGTTATAAACAGTAATTTACAGTCAAAATGCTTATCTAGCAAGAAATGTAATTCTGTGACCAATACTGCTCTAATGTAAAATATATACTTTCCTCTTTTCTTTTTCGCTTTTCTTCAATATCCTGTTGTGAGCTTTAGTCAATGCATTTGAAGTAAGCAACAATCATCTCTTGCTCTTTTTCTTCCAGACAGTGAATTCCACAGCAGATTTTCACTTGCAGCTATAAGTTGGACAATGAGATCTTACTAATCAAAACAAGGCTGAAAATTAAGAAAATAAACTCAAGACTACCACAAAAATAACTGTCACAAAAACTTGCTTAACCCTGTTATGGTAAGATTATGGCTGACCTCAAGCCTGATTTTTGCTATGGCTAAAACTTCACAGAGATCCTCATAGCTTAAAAGCCTTGTTTTTTAACCAGCATAAATTAATAATTATACATATATAAAATATACATATTGTTGCAATTACAAAGAACTATATAAACACATGAGCAGTGTGACTTCATAAAATTAAAATGTAATGTTCATGTCAGCTATAGTTGTGTGGAAGCAAGAATCAGTGTCCAGAAGGAAAAACTGTCAGAAGGGAGGGCCAAATATGGTAAACCCTGGTTTATAGCACTCATTAGTGTTTTGAGAGGACTCCAAGGCATAGTAAATATTTTAGAGAAATGGCTGGAAAGACTATAGGACAGACTCTAAGCAGCAAACCTGTGAAAACCAGGTACTGGGCAGGGGAAATGAGAAAAAGGAATGCAACGACTGGGTCTTCATGTGTAAAAATTGAGAGATTTGTGCTAGCAGGTGGAAGAAATATTACACTACTTATTTCCCTGTAAATTAATGCTTGGGCCTTTATCTATATATATATTACAAAGATACTGGTTTTCCTACTGTAATAACTTACTGGAGTTATAGACAAACATCTCACAGTTATTGGATGGCAGGAAAATATTTGCCTCACAAGAAACTTACATTTTAGAAACATGAGGTTAAAGCTGCAAAACAAACAAGAAGACCCCAACAACATAGGTAGTGTGTCTGTCTGTCTTAGAGGCCCCCGTGGCCTGGCACCTGGGTTTTCTGGATATTCCCAGTTTCATATTCATACCACAGCTTCTTACAAAGAGTAACCCAAGAATATGAACAAATTTCTACTTTTAATATGCCATGAAGCAGGAAGCCAGACTAGATGCTATCTGCTGCATGGATACAGTGAGAACATACTATGTAATGCACTGATAACATCAGACAAGAACAAACCGGCGCTCTTGGGTTGCTTTTTACCTGTGAACATACCTGCCAAAAGATTCAGTAGATTTTGTACTGTTTCAGACAATTTTCATCTGGTCTGGTTATTAGTGTTCTAATCTTGATGTCATTCACACTGTCAGCACATTTACAGAGAATCAGTAAGAGAGTGTCTCCGTGCTATAGGGGCTTTTCCTGTCTCCCATACTAAGAATAGAATGTACTAGGAGAGAGAACTACCTCTGTGGGGAAAAAAAACAGACAAATGCCTCAGAATGTTTTAACCTAGTTCCTACAGGTTGTCTCAAAACCCTGCAATCTAATACTGCAAAGTGGAAATCACTACCTACTGGCTGTGGTTGGATAGTACTTCCTCAAAGGATGAGATAGCACAGATATAGGGGCAGAGAAAGTTTTGGTTCTGCTGATAAAATATTTCAGACCTTCACTCCAAACACAGACTAAGTAGCGATCTGGAGACTGTTGCCTGGGGTCTCCTGAGCAGCTGACTCAGATGCTGGGCAACTTGCCTACTGTAAAAGTAGCAGCAAAAAAAAAGAGTAGAAAGCACTGAGGTATCTGACCAGGCTATTAATCAGTGAAAATGGGAAATGCAGAGAAACTACGTCTTTGCATATATTAGCTGGATTTGCATACAATTAGGCAGCAGGTCTCTGTAGGGTTATCTTTAGACTCAATTAACACAGCTGAGCTGAGAATGTTAGCTTGACATAGTAGTATGTGGAGACAGCAGCTCTCAGATGCCGACTTGGGTCCTGAAAGCAGTACAATAATGTCAGTTATAAATAGTACAGCAGACAATATGCAGGTAATATGGGTTTGAATACTCATGCTAATTTATTACAAATTTGCTTTGGTATATCTCTTGGACACAGCATTATGCTGTTTAGACTTATCCTTCATGTGCAGTGAAGCATCTTTTCCTGCATTTAGTCAATATGGAGCATTACAGTCACAGCTGTACTCAGAAAGCAGGAAGAAAACATGAATGAAAAGATGAATAAAACATCAGTTAAGGCAAAATTTTATGCTTGTTGTCAAATGATGAAAAGCTAAAGGAGAAATGTCCTTAGTTCATTGTGGTTGAGATGATCATACAATAATCAGAAAATTAAAAACATGTCTGGGGATGGTTTCCCTAAAAGTTAAGGGAAGAAAAACACTGGAGATAGTGAAGTGACACTGGAAGGAGAATTTTTAAGTACTCTATTTTTTTTTGTCTTAAAATAATGGAGAAGGAATTGCCAGTCCTCAGGTTATCAGTACACTTCATCCAGTACATCAGTACATCCAGTAGCATGCCCACAGATTGGATGAGCCTCCACCAGATTCATGAGACATGAATCCTGTAGGCAACAGTATTCTGAATACAACTACAGCTGAGGCACACGAGCTGGCAGAGCCCTACAGTTTATCCCTTCTAACAGTAACTAAGCTTTGCCATTACTCTTCGATTGCTGGGAGTTTACGAAGAGGGAGGTCACACCGACACCAGCAGGAAGCATTTCTGCATACTTTTATTGTCATTTGCATATTCTGTTATCTTTAATTGAGAGTGAAAGTTCTAAGTGAAGTGGCTCTGTACAGCTGGGCAGAAAATCTTCTAATTTTTATAAAAAATCTATTTTGATAAAAATGAAAAAGAAAAAAAAAAGTCTATTTCTTTACCTGTGTTCAGTGCAAGAATAGACAAACCAAAGATGATGCCAAGGTTGTCTGAGGAAAGACATAGTTTATAAAAATAATGCAGATTAGTTTGGCCATGTACTCAACTGAATATCCATTAAATTTCACTAATATTTTTAAATTAGTTATTCCCTTCTGAGCAACAATGTTAAAAAGCACTAATTCCTTCGTAGAAGCTTTTCAGCAGTCAGTAAATTCTTATAGGAAACGGTGTGCTATCAGATAAGTTCTACACTTGGAGAAAAGAGAGAGCCAAAATGATGGGTCAGCAGAACCTTCCAGGCTGCAAAACAAATCTTGCAAAATAAGGCTTTCTGCAAAATAAGCTTTGGCCTCTTCAGATGAATATTTTTTGGAAGTGTCTGATCTATATTTGCATGCTGATGCCAGATGATGGTGTCTTAAATCCTAAAGCTGAACCTAAAGCAACACTCAAATGAAACAGGGAAGTGTTGCTGTGTCAAAGCCACAGATAATATTCCATATGTAGAATTAGCCCAGCAAGTTTCTGGAAAATAGCAATCTTTTGAATCTTGTAGCAATAAGATTAGTCTCTAAGTGGAAAAACAAAATTTTCACTGATAGTTATGCATAAGAAAGTAATACGCCAGATCCTTAACTGGACCTAAAATCTATATAGCAGTGTAAATCAGTTAGGCAGTGGATTTTTACTTAAAAAAAAAAAAAAAAAAAAAAAAAGGTTATCATCTGTTAAGCCTATCTAGAAAATAAAAACACGCCATTCACATCGCTTCTGAAGTCATCTGGGACTCAGAGATTAGTAGTATGTTATGCTTACCTTCTGATGATAATATAATACATAAGTAATGTACCACATCTGGCTCTGTTGTACCTGACCATGCTTGAAAATCTGTTTCTAAGTGTATTTTATCACATCCAGTACACAGCATTGCTCTAATCATTGGTGTGTGGTAACTGAGACGATGGTGTGTGACAAAAGGTAGTTTCCATCGTTATGAATACTGAATAAGATATATTTGAACAATTTATTCTTCCCGACTACGGGGTTTTCTCTAGAAATTGCAATGTACAGATGCACAGTTTGTGGTTTCTTAGCAGAGAAAAATGAAAGTATTTGGGGCCTGCCTATTTTCAAATAAAAAGTCAGAGTTCCCAGAATTACCTATCTTTGACATTTCATTCTGGAAACTCTGATTTAGCAACAGACTGCTTCATTGTCAGGACAACTTGAGTACTACAGACAGCATTTTTACAGTGCATTTCCACAGGCACTTTTTTCCTTATGGGGGCCAAACTTCTGTTTTAAGTATTAGTGAAATTACAGGATGTCAGCAAAATATGGAGCTGGGCTGTGGCTAAGATGCTGTACTCTACAAGTGTACTCATCTAACTCTCAGTGCCTTTCTGTTCCATTTCAAAGCAGGAGATTTCAGGAGATGGAAAAGACAAGTAGGCATCATTTTTGTATGTTCTTCCATTCATGACTCAGTATTTTTTATGTATGTCAGGAAGTTTGCATTGGAATTCACTCTTTCCTTGGGTCTGCTTCTCTTTGCTATGCAAGTGAGATATTTAACTTGGTAAAGGTATGTTAAGTAGAGCTAAAAAAATATTTATTACCATGTTGTAAATGAATTCCACTTTCAATTAAATAACCTTGTAACTATACAAAATACCCATCTGAAGGCTAGACAAGGTTGTACTTTTATCCCAAGGGCATAGTTTTAAATTTTCCATCCAAAGCTTTCACCAGCAATTGCTTTGCAAGACAATGAAATAATGAGATGATAGTGTTAATCATTTGATTTTATACTTGCTCCACAAGTTTTAAGCACAGGAAACCTATTTCAGATTTACTCCATTGATCATTCAGATCTTTGCTGTACAAGACAAAGAGAATATCCACAGAGACAGCTTTGAATTCCTTCTTTTAATTTCTATAAATAAAAGATATGGGAAAGATTTGTGTCACTCTATGTACTTCAATGATATTCACACTTGAGGCTGACTGTTGGTCAAAAACGTATTTTAAAAAAAGAGTTGATGAAGATACTTTACCTAGAGGCAGACTTCCTTTCCAGGGACTAGAAAGAAGCAGAATATAGAGAGGGAACAGGGCAGTCTTATTAACAGAAGTTCACTACAACCACTGAAAATTGTTTCCAAAAGGCCTGTTTCCTCAATGGAAAAGGACTTTATGTCAATAACCCATTACTTCAATAAAGCTTTGGGAAATTTCTTCATTTCTAGGTATTTCTATGCAAACATCAGGACCAAGCAGTTACAGGCAAAGTTTTTTGTTCCTTTTTTTTTTTTTTTTTAGCACTTTGGCTAATTTTTCATGCTGATAACATCAAATTATTTCCAAATCCAGTGCCAATAATATCCTCTTTCCTTCCTTAGAAAGTGCCATGTGACATGAGATCAGCCTGTTAAGAACATAATACGAGATTATAAGAAATAAGAACACTTGGTATAATTTATCACATTTTAATCAATATCTAGCTTTTAATAATATGACCAAAGCTTCTCCTTAATAACACTTGTTCCTCATTTATTCCATTGTAGTTCAAGTTCAATACATTTCTTCTATTTCTTGTCAAAAAATGCATGTGCATAAACTTAATACTAATTCTTTTTAATGGTTCTGGTCCATAAAACAAGTCTCATTCATCAGTTAGGGCAGTTGTAAAGTAAGAGGTATCTTAGAAAAATACACTTCAGGCACATTCAGTTTATCGTGTTCTATTTGAAATGCAAATCATTTAAACAGTACTTCTGAAATCACTTCATGTACTGTTTTGGTTGAAAGGTCATGTGAAGAAGGCCTTTGGCCTACATGGTTGATTAGGGAGGTTAGTTGATGGTTGATTAAGTTGATTAGTTGGTATTCCTCTTAGGGGGAAATAACGCCAGACACCAACACAGGTTGGGGACCGACCTTCTGGAGAACAGCTCTTCAGAGAGGGACCTGGGCGTCATGATGGACGACAAGTTGACCATGAGGCAGTAGTGTGGCCTCGTGGCCAAGAAGGCCAATGGGATCCTGGGGTGCATTAAGAAGAGCATCTCCAGCAGGTCGAGGGAGGTGATCCTGCCCCTCTACTCAGCTCTGGTGGGGCCGCATCTGGAGTACTGTGTCCAGTTCTGGGCCCCACAGCACAAGACGGATGTGGAGATGCTGGAGAGAGTCCAGCACAGTCCTGTGAGGATGATCAGGGGCCTGAAACATCTGCCCTATGAGGAGAGACTGAGAGAGCTGGGCCTGTTCAGCCTGGAGAAGAGAAGACTGAGAGGAGACCTGATCAGTGTCTATAAGTACCTCAAGGGAGGCAGTGAGGAGGGTGGTGCTGGCCTCTTTTCACTGGTGGCTACCGACAGAACTAGAGGAAACGGCCAGAAACTAATGCATCAAAAGTTCCACAGGAACTTAAGGAAAAAATTCTTAACAGCGAGGGTGGCATAGCACTGGAACAAGTTGCGAAGAGAGGTTGTGGAGTCTCCTTCTCTGGAGATCTTCAAAACCCGCTTGGACACAGTCCTGTGCCACGTGCTCTAGGTGACCCTGTGTGTGCATGGGAGTTGGACTAGATGATCTCTAGAGGTCCCTTCCAACCTTAAGCATTGTATGATTCTATAATTCTATTCAAATGAGTATTGGATAAATCATAGCAAAAATTTTAGGCAAGTCCGGAACCTTGGCTTTTGCTCATATTTCTTCCATATGTCATCCATTTTCTTCTACTTGGGCCTTAAGAATCCTTTACTAATATCTTCAGAATGGCCTTAGATGTTACTAAATAGAATAATGCCTTGGAGTGAGCCTATGAGTAGATTTCCTGATTATTGTCTATAAAATTGAGGTCACTCTGAGGTCTATTCCGGAGTGATCCAAATAGCTCCTTCCAGGACAAAATTGAGGGAAGCTGTACAATCCCTTATCTCTGTGTAGAAGGAATGATATAGTACCAAGCTGAGCTCACAGATACCAAGGAATTAAACATTACACCTTTTAGTGAGTGATCTGATAAACAACTCATTGTGAATGCCTGCCTGTCTTTCTCATAGTCTCTATATGTATTTTGTCATAAAGGGCGTTGTTCTGGAATAAACAAAAGAAAATGAGATCATATAATTTCTGCATTTTTTTAGCCAATCTTTACAACACGAAGGATATAAAGGAAAAAAGTTTTCTTCAAATTACATGTTGACTAAGCTAGTTCTAAAGCAAAACAAATTTAATCTTTCCTGGATAACTTTTAAAAATGAAGTTTCTTATAACATGTTGGAATGTTCCAGCTGTTTGAATATTTTGGTATTTATATCTCATGAAAAGTTTTGAGTTAAGAGAGGAGTGCAGAGACATCCAGAGGCACCAATATAGAAGAGCATTTAGACCATTTAGTATGTTCAGACAGTCAACGGAGGAAGCGTTTGAGTTGCACTGATGTCAGGGGAATCTGAGGGATCTTCTTAAATAAACACTTGCAAATAATATATAGAATATTTTAAATTACAGTGTAGAGCCACTAAATTGTCATGTAACATCTTCTGTCTTGGGAGATTATACCAAATAGTCATTTGATATTTCCTAGGAAAAACTTTCTCAAATTGAGAAATGCTTAAATGTGAGGCATGGGATTCAGGAGAAAATATCTTTTAGTAGAACAAGTAACATGTCCAGAGCTTGATAGCCCAAAGCATACTTATACACATATTTCACAGCTTTTCCAATTGGGCTAATAAAAGATATTATCTCTCCTTTTAAACTGGTTTAGCACCATCATCCTTGGGTATCATAGAATCATAGATCATAGAATCATAGATTCTATGATAGATAGAGGGTATGAAATGCTAGCTTCTGCAGTTTTCTCCTTTGCCATTCAGATACTGACGTTACAGCAGAAATTTATAGAGAAAGACCTTAGCATTTATAGAAGCAATAAAATCCTCAGACAGGATGACCTGGAGATCATCTGAGTGTTCTTTCCCTCTTAAATCCCATGATCAGAAGAGGTGCAACACCACAGGAAAATTATACAAAGACTGGAGAAAAAAATTATGAAGTAACTAGTAGTGTGAGAATAAGGTTGCTAGATAAGCGTCACTTATTTTTGCCATCACAGCCTACTTAACCCTGATCTCTCATCTACTTCATGTTAGTCCGTGGCTTGCTCTTATGAGCAGACTCTCTGTGGGCAGAGAGTGCAGGATAGTGAGTATTTTACTTTGCTTTTACATTGCCAGTAAGAGAGATTCAAGACCAGAAGTTGTATAAACTCTCACTTAGGTGAAATCATCTTTAAAATACATAGAAATACATTTTCATTAGTTAGGAGTGGGTGTAATGCAGTTATAAACAGTAGTAGAACAAGATACCTTAGAGAACAGATACTGTTTTTTCTGTTACCAAACAGTTAAATGAAATGCCAAAAAATATGTATAAATTCTGTTGACTTTTCTCCTCTCAATATGTCTAGGGATATGGCAAATGAAATGTGAACTAAATGGACAAATATTTCCCAGACTCTTTATGCTTTTATGCTGTCAGAATACCTTGTGTATTTACTGTTACCATTTCCAAATGTCAGATAATAGGCTACCTACACTCTTTTACAGTATAGAGATACTGCATCCAGACAGTAAGTAAAATGGAACTGTTATAACTGCAGTTAGGAACAAAAGTCTACATTAGATGCTCATTATTCTTCTTCTGCATTCAGACAGCAGAGAGTACATATAAATACAGTATATATGAAAAAAGCAAGAACTATTTTAAGAGGTAGGAAAACACTTGATTATCAAAGAATTAAAGAACTAGAAAAAGATGCATATGAGCAGACTCCTTGAATGTCGCTGCTTTTTAATTAAGAGTTCTTGACTTGGCAGTTCTAAGATTCTTCCAGTAAGTTTTTAAAATGTACCTTTCTACTACAAAATTAAATGAGAAAACAGAAATTCTCTGTGTTTTCAAACCAATATGAATAATAATAATTATTATTCATTCAGGGAGATGGCGATGAAAGGAAGAAGGACTAGAAGGCAACATCAGAAGAAAACTCTGCAAATCAGGGCTGGAAATCTGCATTTTAACCTGCATATTTACTCCTGTAACAGCTGGTATATGCTTTATTTTGCATAGGCAAAGCAAACCATCTGCAACGTAGGCTCTGTCTGAAGCTTTTAATGATACTCTGGGTCACAGGTTCTGTCCCAGAAATTTCTGTTTCTCACCTCTCTCTTCTATAGGCCTTTTCCTTTCCCTGATACCTGTGTGCTGTCTGAAGGATCACACTGATCCCAGAATTGGCCATCTCAGTACATTGCCCCATGTTCAACACCAAGGTCCAGGGTGTGAGGAATTGGAGCAGGGGCATCTAGTTGTAGAAAGTCCCCTATGAGAGACACTCTTTCTCCCCGTGAATATTTAAAACTGGCATGATCTCCAGACAATTTAGCAGACAGCCAGTATCTCTACTGTGATTTTCCACACACGTTTTTGGTCATGTTTGATTCTATACCAGTATGTCACATCACTGAGATGAGTGTAAGCACACTCCTTCCTGATATAAATTTCTGATCTAGAACATCTCTATGATTCTACAAACTCCCAAGGTTTTCCCTCAAGTCTACTCAAATCTTCATTTCTTCTTTTCCAGTTTTGTAGGAAATCATCACTGTTGTTTTCATACAGACATTTTATACATATGAAGGTGGAAAACAAAGGTTTTTAATGCATTTTTTTCTCAGAGATAAAGCAGTTCCATTATTTTCAAATGCACAGTATGCTTGCACCAGTATGTATTTAGCGTTGAAGTATTTGTAGTTCACTGATCGACTCCCTAGGGATCTATAGGAAGTTTCAAGCTCCTTCTGCTTCCTACTCTCATTCACTGTAGTAGACAAAAATGTGCTAATTTTTCCTCTCTTTCCTACAAGTACCTTGAGCTTCCTCTGCCCATGCTTAGTGTCTGCTCGGAACACTGATCTCAGTGCAGGGCATGATCCGAACTTTTTACATTTACTCACAGGTGCTGCAGTCCTGATACCTCCACCCACCTTCAGCATGGCAGGTATGTGGTTAAAATGCTCATCCAGGGACGGTTCAATTCACCAGTCCTATCTCTCTGAAGAAGGATTTAGGCTTCGGTTTCCCATAAAATGATTTAATCTAATGACTGACACCTACAAGTGAAATTTCAGTGCCAATGTTGTCCTTGGTCATGTGGTCCTGATCATTCCCTTGGGAGAGTGAGTTCATAGGAGGGAAGCAGTAGGAATGTACAGGAGAGAGGCATAAGTCAGGGAAAACTCTCCCTGCTCTGACCAGGACAAGAAGAAGGAAGCCTTTTGTTAATTGACAGTCATCTCAATGGGGAAAGAGTTACGTTATGGCCTTTGCTCAAGGTTCATTGAATATTCTATTGAATACAGGCCTGTTAAAGTTTAGGAAAGGGTCTCATGGTAGAAAATATTGGAAAATTTAATTAAAAACTGTCATTTTGAAAAGAAGGAGTGCTACATTGTAAAATAATATTTTAAATAAAATAATTTGGTTTTCCAGTTGTAAGTATTCTTTATGTCATATTTGTTATGCCTTCTGGCACTTAGTTCAGTATTTATTGTAAGGCCCATAGGCTGCTATCACAGGAGGCAATGAAATTCATTTGAAAGATCAACAACATATGGAAAACATATCACTATGGTAAAGGACTTAATGTTATGTTAATTCACAAATGAAGAAAATAGTCTTTCTGTGTATAGAAAGCCAGCACATTTAAAGTATATCCCTTGAACAGTTCGATACGTTTCTAAGCCTTGGTGAATTCTCCTAGTACAGTAAATTTTTGCTATAATTCCCTACAGCAGGATAATGCCAAGCAGGAATACTACAGAATATACAGCCTAGAATGAATTATCAGCTAGAATAAACCTCTCCCTCTACAATTTTACATTTTGTCTTGGGGAACTTCCATATGAAAGTCTGTTTTCCTTGAAAAAGAAAGGCCTTGAGCTGAACTGTCAGACTTCTTCCCTGATGCTGTATCACGGTGATACCTGCAAGTGAAATAAAACATCCAAAGTTTGGCTGAACCTAATAATATCTGTTGCCTTGTCTGAACATTGACTGACTTAGAGGTAGAGCTGAAACAGGGAGGAAGCCACGGAAAAATTACCGCTCTTTGGTCTGTCAGACAAGTGGGAAAAGAAAAAACTCAATGTGCGCGAATTCAATAAAAAACATCCTGAAGCAGCTATCTCTGGAAGGCATGGGGGCTGCTGCATGCACGCTTGGTTAAATGGTTGTTCTGAAAGATATAAAAATAGAAGCGCAAAACAAGAAATCCTGAAAAAGTTTCTGTTCCCTAACTTGCCAAAACATATGAAAATGTTAGTTCAGTGCTAGAAGATAAGGAAATTGACCCACTAGATTCATAGTGACTAAGAGTTTTTACTTTCTAGAAAACCAAGGAATATGGGATGGGATGGGATGAGATAGGGGTGGGTGTTTCACTCCAAAAAGGCCCTAGAAATGAGTGAGAAGGTGAAATCCTTAGTATACTCAAGACAACTTTTGGGTAGTCCAGTTTGTTACGAGTAGATAATAGCCTAATTTATGATGATTTCCATGGAAGAGCTGCAGTGAGTCATTCAGCAACCCTTAAACCAAAAGGCCTAACACAGCTTTTGTGCAAGGTCGTGTCAGGCCCAGGGCAGCATCTACAGCTGTGCATAACCAAATGCATCTGTAAAGCAAAACAGACTAAGGACAATACAAAAGGTCATATGCAAAAGCTACGCAGGTCACATTCAGTGCTCCAACTTCACACCAGAGATCCCTCTTGACACTTGTAGTAAGGGGTGCAAATGGGCAAAACATCCTCCTGAGAAGAAATGTGAATCACTCAACAATAAGGTAGGCACTTTTACAGCCATTTTACAGGATGCTGTCTAAGGGATGTGATGTTCAGCTGATAGGGTCAGATCACCTTTGAGATTTCTCATAAAAATTGTAGAAATGAAGTACCCAGACTTGGGGGCAGCTTATCACTTGTTAAGATAAATCTCTTCTTTTCTTTTTTGCTCCAACCACTCAATTTTTCAACAATTTCTCTGCAGTACTGATGAGCTTTTTTAAGATGAGTTTGGAGGAGGGTGATGAAAGATAACAATATGAAAATACATTTTCTCTCTGCCTCATGGAAAATAGGGTAAAGCAAGGTAAGAGAGACTCTATTTTATTAGGTTGTAATAAAAAGAATCTATTTTCTCTGTTTATTACTAGTCATGTTTTGGCTAGTCTGATAAGTAGACTTACAACATTTGCAATTTATGTATACTTCTCAGCAGAATGAAAATTTAATTTATTCTCCTTTATAGCATTCATATGAAATATTTTTCTTTGAGCTTTGAAAAACTGCTAGAATTTTAAAGTGGTTTAATTTATAGAGTGTTTTTCTACTTGTTTACTATTTTATAAAAACAAAAAGAAGAATGACTTTATCCACAACACAATATTTCTTTTAAACAAACCTTTTTAGAAATGAGCATCTTGTAGAGCTTTTAGCAATAAAAAATAAAATATCAGGAGTTCAAAAGGTGTTGACCATTGCCCTCTGCCCTGTACTATATTTTTGAAGGGAATCTGGCGGAGACAGCTTTGGGTAGCAAACTGCCAATTGAGCAGAAATAGTTACTAATATGAAAGGGCACGGAGAAGGACCAGTATAATGAAAGGAAAGGGTTTTCATATATGTCTGCAAAAACATCTATTTTGGTTTGTACCAATGACAGTTCTTTATGATTTGAAAGGAAAAATGGACAAAACAGGATGGCACCAATTTGAAAAGCAGGTGGCACTCACATTTTTTTAGTTTTCAAAAAAGACATGCAAAAAAGCTGGGCAGAGCTGAGGGAAGTCTCTATGACATTCTCTTCATATGTAAGATAAATCTAGATCAGCTCTCATAAGAATGATGGTAGGGAGCCTTAATAATAGTATTTTTCCTTTATTATTAATAAAGGATAACAATAAAATCAGTATTTTTCATAATTAAAATTTTGGAGCATTTTAGCAGGACAATTTCCTATAAAAAATGCCAATGCGTTGGTGGAGTTTGTCCAAGGGCACCTCAAAAGTATGATGGTGTCATGATTAGAGGTTTCTGGTAACTTCCATGCTACTCTGTGGCTTCCCACTGCTACAGATAGCCAGAACATCCAGGGGAAGGATAAGACTGTTGAGGAGTTACCCTGCTTGTGTCAGGGTATCTACATAGAACAGTGGGAGGAAGACACTCTCGTTTAGATAATTTGGTTTGATCCACAAACCCTTCTATTTTTTAGATGTAATTTTTGACAGTAAGCCATGAAAAAGGGCATTTTTAGAGGAATTTATTCACATAGCTTCAGCTATGTTGCAGATTTGAAAGAGTAGAGACTATGGAAAAGTGTACATTATTAGGAAGAAGTTAAAATAATATCTTATTTACTTTCATTTGGCAGTGACTTTTGATGCGTTTTAGCATCTAGGCTAATGAAATATTCCTGCCATTTGTGCAGCCCAGCAAATCATTCTGAATATTCAGTAGCACACTGCAATATTTTTTGTCATAAATTATGGATCATATTACCAAGGGCATCTATAAACTCATTAGGTAATGACAAATGGAAAGCTGATTTGGGCTTTCAGTTATGCAAGTGAATTTGTAGTAGCTTTGAATGCTACAAAACACTTGATTTCAGAGGGGGCGCTTTGTTTTCAGTACTGGAGGAAGTCTTGGAAGCCTTAGAAAAGAAAGAGCAACTTTTAGGGCACCAAGAGCAACATAATATTTAAGAAAAAAGTTTAAGAAAGCCACAAATCTTGTGAAAAAAAGAAATCCATTTGCTTAATTTGCTTATTTAAGCAAGTGTTGTCATAGTTATATAAATCATGGCAGCTGTTCTGATCAGCAAATCTTAAACCTAGGGAGACAATAGAAGGCAATGAACTGAAGCAGCATAGAAAGTGCCATGTTTCTGACATTGACATGTTCTGGTAGCTGTTTGTGGGGAGAGGTAAGCATTTTCCCTTGTTTTCTGGCGGCAAATGGGTCCGGTTGCTGCTCTTTAATCAGTAGAGATCTGCTTCTAGTTGTAAGTGTGTCAGTGGAGAGACACAGGATAGCTAAGAGGAGTCAAAGAAGAGGGTGGTATCGTTCTATGCAATCAGGAAAGAAAACAAGGCCAATACCCCTCCCTAAGCTGTGTTCACAGCAAGGATATTTATGAAGAGTTTGTAGCAGTTTAGGGTCCGGCAGAGACCATGGGTGTCTAAACTGCTTTCAAACATGGGTTATCTCCCAGTAGACTACTCCACAGGAGGTGGGTAAAGCTTCAGGTGCTTGGAATCAGCTCTTCAGTAAAAGGTCTACAAAGGCTCTTCTAATACTGAGCAAAGAAGGGACATGAGATTTTTCTGATTTAATACGTCTTCTAAGCTCATAAACCTGCTTACTTCGGTATCTGAATAGCTATATGAGGTATAGATATGTCCTCCATTTTTGTGGGGAGCAGGCAGAGATGAAGCTGTCAAAATCCAGATGTAAGCATTGAAAGCTGCCCTATTTCAGGGATATTCAACTGTGGAGCAGTTTGGAAGCATATGAGAGATATCTGAGTTATGCCTTCTGCTATTACTGTATTACTGTATTAGCAGAAAAACATGGCAAGTCATTTCCATGATCCTTTGCTTGTTTTTTGCTAATGCATTGCTAGTCAGAAAAATAGCAGCTATATTTTGAGGATTTAAGTTTATTGCACACGTTTTGCAGATCTGGAAGTTGTGAGGTGCACATGCTTGGAATATTATCAGTCCAGGTTTGTATACATTTATCTAAGTGAAGACCACCTGATTGCCTGGATGGGTTCCTATTGGATAAAGTTGGTTGAATTATTACCTCCATTTCTTCTCCTGCTACTAGATTATATGGAAAAAGAACAATTTTTCAGATAGTCAGTCAGCCAGAACTTTTCGTATTGGAATTGAATGTCCATACAGCTATACAGCTTCTCACTTTTTGTCAAATTTATTTCATGAATTGGTAGGAGAAAAAAAAAAAAAAAAAAGCTTAACATTTACATTCTCATAACACTTTCCCTCTATAAAGTGCAAATGACCTATCATCTTCAGTTTGCACAAATGCAAGTGAAAGATTTATGATTTGCACAAGACAATATGAATAGTCACATTTTTTTTTCTCCTATATTATCAGCATTGCAATTAATCTTCTGATAGCTTGTTTTTGTTTAATGATACCAGAATTCTACTCAATTTGATTCAAGTGCAGTGATGCAAAGTAACGACTGGATAACTTTTCAAGTACAAAGCAGGAACCCCAAACTTTCAGACATATCTGCTTTGTGTATCTTGGCTGTAAATAACAGTGACCTCCCAATTTTTTTTGGCAATGGAGAGGGAGCAAAGTGCACAGACACATTTAAGAAAAAAAATGAAAGAGGTTATGAAACTAAAACACTACACAAGAGTTAGAAAACTTACATGCTGTGTATTTGGTCTTTACAGTAGAACAAAATGCTTTGATGTCTTACAATTTGGAATCTGCAGGCAACAGTTTCAGAGGTTTATAAAAGTCCTTGTTGTCGTATCAGAAAACCATCTGATCCAAATATCTGAATTTACAGGTATTTATTAAATCAGAAACAGAGAAACGTTGTTGCTGAACTGCAGTTCACAGTTACTTGTGGCAGAAATGAAAAGAAGTTTAAACAAGCTGAGAGAAAATTGAACCTGAAAGGGGAACCATGGAATTACAGAATCACAGAGTGATTAAAGTTGGAAGGAATCTTTGGAGATCATCTAGTCTGACTCTCCTGTGCAGCCAAGGTCACCTGGAGCATGTTGCACAGGTTCATGTTCCAGGTAGGTTTTGAATGTCTCCAAAGAAGGAGACTCCACAGCCTCTCTGGACAACCTGTACACATGCTCTGTCACCCTCACAGTCAAGAAGTTTTTCTTCAAATTCAGGTGGAACTTCCTGTGCTTCAGTTTGTGGCCATTGCCTCTTGCTCTGTCACTGGCCACCACTGAAAAAGAGTCTGGCACCCTCTTCTTCTACACCGTAGGAAGCCCAGAACTGGACACAGCACTCCAGATGTGGCCTCACTAGGACTGAGCAGAGGAGGAGGATCACCTCCTTTGAGCTGCTGGCAACACTCTTCTTATTGCAATAAGCAGATTGGATATCATTGACCTTCTTGGTCACCAGGCCTGATGGGTCATGGTCAACTTATCCACCAAGTCTCCCAGATTCTCCACAGAGTTGCTCTTCAGCAGGTCAAACCCAGCCTGTACTGCTGCATGAGGTTATTCCTCCCTAGCAGCAGGACCCTGCACTTGCCTTTCTTGAGGTTCCTCTTTGCCCAGTGGAACAACTTTAACACCTCTGGTGCTCCAGCCATGCCTCCAGTTTTGTATCATCATTAAGCTTGCTGAGGTCCTTCCTCCAGGTCACTGATGAATAAATAGAGCAAGAGCAGACACATTGTTGACTCCTCAGGGACACTGCTAGCTAGATCACAACCCTTTGAACGGCACTACTGATCACAACCCTTTGAGCTCCCGCATTCAGCCAGTTTTTAATGCACTTCACCGTCCGCTCATCTATACCGCACTTCCTGAGCTTACCTATGAGGATGTTATGGGAGACAGTGTCAAAAACCTTGTTGAAGTCAAGGTAGACAGCACCCACTTCTCTCCTCACATCTACTCAGCCGATGATTCCACCATAGAAAGCTATCAGATAAGTTAAGCATGAATGCTTAATTGAATGCTTAAGCATTAACATGTGCCCTTCATGAATCCATGCTGATAAATCCTGATCACCTTCTTGTCTTCTGTATGCTTTTGGACAGCAGACAGGATGAGCTGTTCCATCATGTTTCCAGGGATGGAGGTGAGGCTGACTGGGCTGTAGTTGTCTGGGTCCTCCTTCTTGCCCTTTTTAACGACTGGAGTGACACTGGCTTTCTTCCAGTCCTCGGGCACGTCTCCTGTTTGCTACTAGGAAGGAAATAATAGAATAATAACGGGTGACTGTAACACAGGTGACTTATGAGCTTGGTTTTGACTGGTGTCATAATGCACAAAAAATGTTCTCCCTCCCTAAATGTCCCCTGTTCAAATGGATTCATCACATCTTTTCTGTTTTTCTATTCTCAGATAAATTTCATCCAAGAACTGCTTCAAAGCATTTGGAGGAATCCCCTCTGGTGAGGTCTTGAAATATGTATTTCTTTTTTTCCTGAAAAGGGCTATTTTGCCCTACTGACAGGCCTACCTTTTTTCCCAAGGCTCTATTTCTGTGACACAAGAATTCATTTTCCAGAAATTATTGTTTCCACAATGGTTAGAATAACCTTTAGCTGCTGAAAAAAACCCTCCTCTTTGATTCTTGGGACTAGTATGCATCCATTCCAAGGGAATAGGCATTTTTTTTTAATTTATGTGCTTGTATACATCCCCCTAGGAGCATCAAATCGCATGTGCGTTTTGTGTATTTTTAATTAAATCAATACTTGCTACCATTTCCTATGTCCTTGCAGACATATTCTGAAGATGTTAGTTTGTAATACTCTTTAAATGATGATTGTGGATTATGTCCTTTCCTGGTGCTCTCCAATTAGGTATTTTTTCTCAGTGTTCTTTGACTTTCCTCTTGTGTGATTTGCGGTTCACTTTGGTTGATCACATCACTCTATTCACATGCTCCTTTTTCAGTCTACTTTACCAAAGGGTTATATAACATCCTCCATTCCCTTTGTTCTTTCCAGAAATCAGTCAAGCTTAATACATTTAGCACTGTATTCTTCTTGTCTTTCTGTTTGATGGTTTGAAAAAATTCCTCTGATGGCCTCCACCCTACTCACTTCACTGGTAATGGTGTTGTTGTTCTCTATGCTCCCTTAGTTTCATTGTCTGTATCATTAAACTCTCCTTCAAGTACAACTTTGCAATAATACAATATGGAGTTGAGATTTTTTTTCTCTACAATTCCATTAGTATTGACCTACTTTTCAATTTCCCCTTATTTATGACATCCCAAGTAAATATGTTGTTATTACATTATTCCTGCAGACACAGTGGGACAAGCACAGGGAGGATATAAAATCCTCAAGCAAGTGTAAGACTAAAAGAATCTGAATATGAATAGATTCCGCTTTATTTATGGAAAGGGTTTGAAAATGTAAAGTGCCCAGCATTAGCCTATTTTGACCTACTTATTATTAGGACTATGTCTTTTAAAGAAACACTGTGGCATAGGAAACCTTCATAATTCTTTACTGATTAGCTCAGGAATTTAATGCATGTTAGATGAAACGCATGTTTTCAGAGATTCTCACTGTTTTGCACACTAAAATTAAGCAATTCAGGTGGCATATTATACAGTATATTTTGTTTCTCTGTCTCTTCTTTTTACCACTCCTGCTATCCTACAGGATGAACAAAGAAAGAAACATGACAGAGTTCTCACTTCACAACTTCTTTATCTCCTGAAAACGGAGGTTTCTCACAATGAACTATCCTTCCCAGAGAAAGATTTTAGAATAAGAAGAGTGATTTACTGTTCAGTTTTTTACCTCCTTTGGACAGAGGAAGATTTTTATTTTGTTGAAATAATCAGTATTCAAACTCTGCTTTGATTCTGCACTGGGTAAAGCTAGAGCAAGGAATGGTGAGTGTCTGAGCATGTGACATAAATCAAGATTGGCGATGTTATATCCTGTCACATGCCAGGGTACCAGTTATACTGGTGTATTAAATTCTTGCAAACCGGTCATAGAGAAAACTGGGTTGTTTTCTTTAGTCAGTTGGTAAATGCTATACTGATCTGCATGATGACAAAGGACCTACTTATTTTTTTTTATTGGTCACTCACAAATTATGTAAGTACAATATACTTTTTGAGACCTATGTCTTATTAGAAAACACAGGAGTGTGTTCTTCTATACACATCTCTATAATTTTCAAGGAAAAAGTAGCTGACTTTCATAGAGCTTAGACACTGATTTTAATTTTAAATCTGTTTATTGGAGAGAGAAATGTGTTTTGAAGCTACAGTTTCATCATTTGGAACTAACCAGAGGATCTGCTCTTTTGCAGATAAAGTGCAGTGTAGTCTCAGTCAAATTACATCAACCGTATTTTATCTCTGTGTTTTTAGTATCCTTGCACTTATCCTCCTCATCTGTCACTAAACTTTTGAATATTGGAAGTGACTTAGTGAGAAGTATTTCATTTCTACTTTAGGATTTAATTTGTTGCCTATCATTTGTTTTACAGCCTTTATTCTTCCCACTGTATTCTCCCTTTGTCAGCACTTTTGAAACTGTGAGTTCTGAAATTGTGAAACACAGTTGGACGGAATTATTTCTACAAAGTACCCATTCTTAAGAAGAAATCCTCATATTCCCTCCTTCTATAGAACTCCCTTTCTCTCTTTATTAACTCTGTCTGTAGGGATATATGAAAGTCATAGCAATTACTCTGTTTAAACATTGTGACTTTCTGCAGTCTGAGAAACACTGCATAAGAAAATAGCAGATGTGCATTACAGAAATTCCTCGAGCTTGCTCCAGTCAGTGCAAACTCCTCCAATTAGTTCTTGTCTGTTCCAATTAAGAAGTACCAAATCCTTTCTCTTCTCTGCTCTCTTAACATACTTCTCATAGGCTAGGTTTTTTTACTGTGTAAATACTGTTCTGTTAGTGGAATCCAGAGTATCTTTAGTATGGCACAGCTGCTAGAAATGCAACAAGGCTTTGGTAGCATCAGCGTTAGCCCCTTGAACAAGTTCTCAAGTTTTTTAACAGCCACACTGCAGATTTCTGGATATATCAAGTCATAGAATTTACCCAAATCTTTTAAAGTCCCTGAATATGCCCACTGTTTCCAAAGTTCTAGTATGTCCACAGCTAAAAATTCTGTGCTTCGAAATGAATAGCAGCCAATCATTGTAGGCAGGGAGACAAATGGCAGTGGGATAGTTTTGTGGGTGAGATATCCGATAAGAGCTTAGAGCTAGTACTGCCTATGTAGTCATTACCTACATTTCTTTAAGAAAGTCGGTGAACTCTCTGTGGTTCATTTCTTTCAGCACAAAATGGGAATTCTAATGCTTCTTGACTATACATAAGTATATATGTATGCATATATGTATATGCGTATATATATATATATATGCAAGACCATGTCCATTAGTGTCTTTAGTGTACTGAAGAAGCTAGAAAAGATCATAAATATTTAGCATTCATAAATAAAAGAGGGATTCATCTCGCTCAATGGTAGCCTTCCAAAAACTTAGTCATCTAAGATCTCACACTAATTATGAGAGAATAGGCAGCAGTCCCATGTGCCTCTGACATTTCTCTGAAAGTAGGATGATTCATTCTCAGAAGGTACATATATCTCTTCAGTAATGACAGAGGTGACTGCTTTAAGCTACAATTCTAAGCTTTAGAGGGCAATATTTGCTTTAGGTTCTCATTCTAAATGGAAATCTTTGTTATGGCGGTATCAGAAAACATTGGTTTTTGCCTTAGATGAGCCTGGCATTATCAGATCTTGATATATCAGGAAACAGACTATAAGAATTTTCTAAATGCAAACATTCTATACGCTCAGAGGGGAAAAAATATCTTTGGAAACTGAACTTAAAGGACAAGGATGCATCCGAGCTGAAAAACATTTTTTCTTTTGTTTTTGGTGTTGCTGTGTTTTCACGCTTTCTGGGATGTTAGAACATTCCAGAGAAATATTGCCAAATATTTCATTTCTGACAGCATGTAAATTCAGGATGATGAAATCCCTAAGATTACTGACAGAACTGAGAAAGGAGGCAAGACCTATTTGCCAGTTTGTGTTACCATCTTTCCTCATCGAGGATTCAGGATTCCAAGGTATTTCCAGCTATAAAAATCCTCTGAAGGGTCTATGGCAGCTGTGGTCAGGAACTGCTAGAGATATCTGAGGGGCAAAAGAAATACTCACAGTGAAGGAGCTTTAAGAACGTGAGAAACTCCTAGACATCAATTAGTGATACTCGTTATTAGCCAAGATACTGATTATCTTTGATATACACTGTTTTTTGTTGGAAATTCTGCTCAGAATTCCAGTCTAGGGCAGTATAATCATGACATAGTCATTAATGATTAGGTGTAAATGTAAAATAAGTCACAGTTGCATTATACTACTAATATTTCCTAATCTCTCTTTAAATACCTACCTTAGTGCAATAAAGATTACAGAGGTGTCACTCCTTGTAAGAATACCACTCGAGTCTTCAAACATAAATTTATTCAGAAAAAGTATGATTAACCTTTTGCAGACTGTGTTGGATATGTAGACATCCATCTTTCAGCAAGATTAGAGTGAATCCATTGCAAGTTTACTATGGAAGTTTCAATTTTGAGGGGACTTTGCATATCATTGTGGAAAAACAACTGATGTTAGGACAATGATTAGCGGCATATTTTGACCAGTGTGTGTAAGAACAGACCTTTACCTTCCTCCAAATCTTACAGGAAACTCTCTGAAAATGATTGGAATTCTGAATATATTGTATAGACATTAAGTAATGAGCAAGAAAAAGGATATATGACTAAACTAAATGATCTCAAGTTGTGCCTACAGTTGTGGCTTTATTTTCCAATCTAAATAAACCTGAATATATGCAAAAACTTACTTGGTTCAGTCCTACATGTTCTAAACTCTTTGCTGCCTAGTAATTGGAAATGTATTCCTGCCTACAGGCACAGAAGTGTCTTTTCTTCAGAAGTTTGCTTGTTTAAAGGTCATTCACTGCTGCCTGCAGTAGATAAATAACAGGATCTGAGGAACTATTTATCATAAGAAAAGGCCTTGTATAAAAGAACAGGGTGGTAGCACCCCCTTTCAAAACATTGCATGAATTTCTGAGCAACTTGTTTCTATGTAAATTATTGGTAGGAGATCTGAGAAAAGCAATGGTAATGATGAGAGACTCAAAGAGACTGATTTACTAGAGAAAATAAACTACCATGCATGTGGTAACCTGACCAAGTCCTTTGTGGCCACTGGAGCTATGAGAGTCAGTGGTCCAATATTTGTTGGATATAAATAGAACTTCTTAGGGTAATGGAAATTAAAAAGAAAGAAAAAAAGATTAAGTCTACTGGGACAGAAGTCAGATGTGTAGTCAGTTATCTATGTTTAAGTAATTGCTGTTAGTAAAGTCTTAATCTTGTTCTTGGTAATTGTTGCATGACTACCAGGAATGTGCATTAATAACAGTGTGAAAATGGAATGAAATTAAAAAGAGAAGGGGAAAACCTTCCTGAGTGTTACGATTGCTGAGTTCTAGAACATTTTCTGAAAAGAAGCAACAGCCTTGACTCTCTGGACTTTAAGAGAATAGAAAAACACAAATAAATGTGTAAAAGCAAACAATTTTATATTGAAAGAGCAGAACTAGATTTGCTGAGGTTTATCCATGTTAAATTTCTATCATAACCAAAGACTTAAAAAAATATATTTCCCTCTGACTGTGTGTATAATTCAGATGGCGCCAAAAAAAAAAAAAAAAGGAGCTTATGTGTGGAAGTGAAAAATTCTGCCTTTCTTTGTTATTGTCACTTCTGATCTTCTCTTATATTTTCTATGAACAGTAATGTTTAAAAAATGTAATGCTTTTCATTTCCTTTTTTCTACATCTTTGTACCTCACTGAGGCAGCACTGTTCTCTTCCTTGTTATACAATGCTGCCAACTTTGTAATGCAGTAATTTGTACTCATCTCCAGACAGTCAGATGCAGCAAGTGAAATATGATTTACAGTTAAGGGGTTTGGCCACACATTTTTATTGTCTGGATTTACACTTTCCCTATCATCTCTTTTGATTTAACATATATAATGAAAATGACTTATTTTGTCAAGCCGTATGCAAAATTTCAGGTTCTTTTGCTGTTTCTCCTTTGTTGAGTCACTTATGTTTTTCCATTTTATTCAATGAGTATGTTGTAAAAGATATGTGATTTTATGCGATTTTTTTTTCATTTCTTTCTGTCTGAGTATCTCTTTCTGAATTTTGTGAAATATATTTGAGTTTAACAATGTCTTCTAATGCTAAAAGAAATTGCAATAGTCTAAGGACTTGTTGCCAGAAGTACTATATTCCTCATACAGCTTTGGTTTTGATCTACTAAGTCCCATCTCATGGTTTTCTGTCATTACTCATTGCATTCTCTGACATCCTTCCCTGATCTCATCTTTTCTTCTGTACTCTTCATGCCAGCATAAAGTCCTTTCAGGTCATGGTTCACAAAGTGCTAACTTTCTTTCGCTGCTTCTGTCAAATTTCCTTAAATCCTTTCTTATCAAGTTGTTAATGCCAGGCAAGCATTGGGTGGCATGGTTGCAATTCCTTAATTCAGTCTCAGCTTTATTCATTTTTCCTGAATTCTTTTTGTTTTCTTCATTTCTTTATCACAATTTTCCTGAGCTTCTTTCCAAAGCCGTTGACACCTGCATAGCCTGACTCTCCATACCTATTTTCTGTGGCATTTATTCAATTTCTTTAAGATTAGAAGACACTATTAAACCTAAATACTACTACACAGGACTCAGAACGTTTTCACTGATGAATTAATATGAAGGAAATCCTTATTGCATACAGAAATTGTTATTTTCCTCTAGTCTTCAAATGACATTTCTTTTACATCTTAATGTTTGCAACTAAAAATCCCGAGAAAACAAGCAAAAGCAAACTATGGATTTTTTTTTGTGTAGATTTTTAGTGTTATGTCAATACATTCCTTTCTTCATGCAGCTAATTTTAAATTCCGAAAACAAATACAACTGAAACACTCTAAAACTCATGAGAATTTCTGTCAGTGCACTGCAATATGGTTTACCCAATTTACCTACAGGTTTGTCCTCCTTCCACTGTTAAAGCTTTCCTCTCTTTATTATCTTTCTTTGTCATCTGATAGCTCTTTATACCTTGAAACTCTAGCGTCCTTCTCCTTTTTGAGAAATCCTATCATTAGATTCAATGTGTCTGGCTTTTTTTTTTTTTTATCAAAAATACAGTTCAGTTACATAGAACTCTTTGGAAAGTAGACTAAAGACCTTAATTTTTATGTGGGGCATTTTCCTTTATGGTATTGTTTTCCTTGACAAGGTCTTTCTTTGCGCCATTTAGTTAAATGCATCTTTTACTCTCATTGTTTGAATATATACTCTGAGCTAAAAATTTAAGTTTGCAAAACTCTTTATAAACTGATGTCGATAGTTTCCTTTATTTCCCAGATGTTTTCCAGTTTGGTACTTCTCTCAGTCCCTGAATATCCTCATCTGTGATCTTCATCTTATTTTGATTAAACACATGACGACATCCATGCTTCATTTTTTTGATCTACTTGCCAAAGAACTTTATGGTGTCTTTATTTCCCTTCATCCTTGATTTAAAGAAATCAAAGATACTTTACTCATTTTAAGCATTTGCATAATTTCCTCTTTTCATTTACAAAGATCTCTTTTTGCAGGAATTGTCATCATTACAAACATTGTTAGTATTCTAGAAGATTGTTCCATATCTAATCTGCAATAATGTTGGTGATATTAAGAATGCTCTTCTTAAAACTAACTTTCATTTTTTTAAATTTGATTTTGAGTTGAAAACTTTATGGTAAGAAAAAGCATATGTCAATTTTTAATTAGCAATGATAAGGATCTCCCCACCCCTCCAAAAATAGAATATTTTTTCAGAATCACAGCATCACAGAATAACAGAATCATAGGATAGCTGAGGTTGTAATGGAGATCACCTAGTCTGACCCCAGTGCTCAAAACACAGTCTTCTATAGCAGGTTGCCCATGACTGTGTGTATTCAGATTTTGAATATCATCAAGGCTGGAGACTCCACAACCTCTTTTAGGAGTCGATTCCAGTGTTCATCCACACTCACAGTAAAAAACTTTTCCTTACATTCAGAAAAAATTACGTTTCAGTTTGTACCCATTTCCTCTTGTCCTGTTTCTGAGCAGCAGTGAAAAGATTTTTGGTTCCATCTTCTTTACCACATTCTCATCAGTTATTTATAGACATTGATCAGATTACCCTCATCCTTTTCCTCTCTAGGATGAACAGGCTTATCAATCTCAGCCTTTCCTTCTGTGATGGATGTTCCTTAATCATTTTTGCAGTCCTTCTCAGAACTTGTTCCCGTAACTCCATATCTATGTTATACTGGAAAGCCCAGACCTAGACACAGTACTCCAGATGTGGTCTAACCAGAGTTGTGTAGACGAAAATGATCTTTTCCCCTAACCTGCTGATCATGTTCTTGCCAACGCAGCCCTGGATGCTCTTGGCATCTTCTTGACACAAGGACATGTTGCTGCCTCAAATTCATCTTGTTCTCAAAGACCCCCTGCACTTTCCCTACAAAATTGCTTTTCAATTAGTCAATGCACAGCAGGTACTGGAGGCCTGGGGGCTATTCCTAGGTGCGGGACTCTGCACCTCTGCATTTCTCTTTGTTGAACTTCGCAAGATTCTTGTTTGGCCATTTCTCTAGCCTGTTGATTCCCTCCAACAATTTAATCGAGGTTATATGCAAAATGCCTTCTTTCATTGCTTTGAGCACAGTAATCATGCACCAAAGATGTCTGGTCTTTCTTATTATTACTATTTAAAAGAAGACACACGCACAGAAAAATTCAAGTTTTTTTTTTTGTTTGTTTGTTTTGTTTTTTTGTAAGTAAAAGTATACAAGAGCCATTCCGGTCCTGAGCTTTAGAAATATTGGCGGCTCTGCCAATCTCACAGCTGCCAAAGAAAAGACAGAGTTGTTGTCCTACTGTGTTAGTTGATCAAAAACCTATATGACCTGTTAGCATGCCTGACTTCCTTTGCTTACTGAAGAAAAGTAGCCTGGCAAGAAGCCCTAGATAAAGCTACCATCTGCTGGGCCTTTGGATTTTGTCAACAAGGCTCCTGCCCTCCACAGCCAAGTTTGTATGAGGAATTAGGACTGGACAAGACCAGGCTTTTGCTTTCCATGTTGATGTCATAAAATGAGTCCACTGACGACAAGGAAGGGAATGAGTATTTTGGCAACTGCATAGAAGCACATGATGCCTGGCATCGAAGGGCATGACGAGGACTACATAATTCAACAAAAAAATTCTTAGTAATGTAATAACTGGCCCAGAATTTGCTGACTGCTAGCTAATTATTGAACAATCCCAAATTGTCTGATGAAAAACCTACCCTATGTCTTCTCAGCTGCTTGTCCCATATGACTAATAAGAACTATTTTTGAAACAGGTCCAGGCATGTCTTTGTACTGCCTTTGCTTTTCCACAGCTCTAGCCAAGCTTCTCTCTACCAAGAATCCTGAAAGTCTGAGCCAAAACCAATCTGTCCTGGTACTTCTTTCACAAACAAGTTCCTTGTTAGATTTTAAATGCAGCAGACACTGAAATATGCCAAAAAGAAGGTTGAACAGAAGGATTCTTTGATTATAAATTCTCTTTACCTCTTAAAAAAGGTGACTTCTTTGCTGTTAGCCTTAGTACAAGCCACATAGGAAGGAAGGGAAAAATGAAAAGCATTAACTCCTTGACAAACAAAAACAGGTAGCAGTTACTAAAATTATCAGTAACATAAAAGGGGATATTCTGCATACCAGGTGTACACGCCTCCAGAGGTGTATCTCTCTACCATTTCAGAGGAATTTGTGAAACCTAGACTAGATATATTTTCTGGCCTGAATTTCTAGAACTGACACAATTATTTGTAGTCTTTCTGTTTAAAATGCTTTCCCTTAGAAACTTGCAACTTTTACAATTGCAACTTGGAACTTCTGTCAATTCAGAAAAGAATGCTAGATTTGCAAAATGAGACCACTAGAAGAGAAATTACAGAAAATGTTTATTTTCTGAACAGTTATTTTCCTCATTTCTGTCATACTTTGCAAATGCCAATATTCATGATATTTGTAAAAGGACTACAGAATTGTTCCTCAATCAACAATGCCCTGATCTACCACTGTCTGAAAAGACCGTCAAATGAGACTCAGGACTAATTTTAATCAGAGCTGCAGTCCTCAAATGCTGTTCAAATACAGGCCTTGGTGATATTTTGAATTTTAACAATAGCACAGTAACAATACCACAGTTCAGTGATCCCCAAATAACCAAAAGATTCTTTTCTCTTTAAGGAAATCTTTTCTTTCTTCCTTCCTACAGCCATACCTATTACTCCTGTTTGGCCAGAGGAAAAGAAATGCTTAAAATGCTGTGATTCAACATAGCAGAAAGATAAATCTGTCTCAGCCTTTTTTTTTACCCCCCTACTCCTTCTCTCCCAGGAAGGTGCTAGAAGTGAATAAGAAGCACAGCAATAGTTTTCTTTGCTATGGCCTACCCACACATCTATCAGATTTGTAAAACAATTTAATTCGCTTTTTCTGTCTCTCTCTGTGGAAATGCTGCTATTCCCCCTTTAGCTCTGGCTGATTTATTCTTTGCTTGAGAATTTGGTCAATTCTACAGAACAACCTAGGCCAAAACAACTTTCACTCTGGTACCACAAACAGCGAAGAATCGAAACTGTCCACCACATCTCTAACTAGTCCAGACTTTGAACAAGCATATTTATGCAGCTGTATGTCCTCCATCCTAATCTTGTCTGATTGTTTAATAAAAACTCTCACACTTTCCTTGACGCCTTTACTTGATCATATTCATGTTAATTCAAAACAGTGAGAGGCAGTCATTAAAAAATATGTTCTCATTGTCTCACTCCAGTGTATTCTTTTAAGTCTTCTACTTAGTGCTGTATCAGAAAGCACTTAGTTGCACTTAGCACCTAGAAGGAAATCCAGAACTGTGGATCAGATAGGCAGATGAAGTTTACAGATTAAAATAGAGACATCAGAATGGGGATGACAATGACCAACACAGTGATCTGGGTAGTGCAGATCAATGGGAAATCATGAAGATGATAGAAATTTTCTTGCTTTTTTTCTGTGCAATTTCAGGGCTGTGGCTCTGGACTGGGACACATGACCTCAACCTGCAAATCTGTCTTGGTGACAGGCCCATTCAACGGTTCTTTCCAAGTGGAGATGTTCATTCTTTTTCTTTATAGCACTTTTTTTTACCTTTTTTTTTTTTTTTAGTAAACTGTAATTAGCATGGGCATCCTGAAAATGAATAAAAGAATAGTGCAAGCTGCTGAACAAGATCTCTGCCTTGCAATTGGAACAGTTACCTGAAGGACTCAGTTGGATTTGGTCCTTTCCCTTATGAAGGTACTTCTACACATGTCTGATAACATCTGTCATAAATAAAATTATCTACATCTGCCCTGAAGAAATGTCAATATTACAAAATAACTGTATTGTCATCTTGGTACAAATGCTGGAATTAAATTTATTCTGTAGGACATTTGACTGAAATGTTATTGCTTACTTAAGTTGCAAAATGTCATTCATATTCATTTGTTAAATAGTTGTCTTTGGTAATCAATGGATTTCTGTAACCTGTGAACTGTAATCAACATCAGAAAGTCCTTGAAGAATAAAGAATGAAAGGCCAAATAGTTACACTGTGTAGAAAATACTGTATCAGAGTAGTGTTTATATCATAGAATCATAGAATCCTTAAGGTTGGAAGGGACCTTAAGAGATCATCTAACCCAACCCCCAAAATATCAGAGTTTCCAAAACCAAGAATAATATTTCTACTCTAGAATTCAGACAATATATTTAGCTTCATAAAATGTGCTGTATTTTGATCCATGCTCTCATCACAAAACTTGATTTTTCTTTGGGCAACAACTTGTGTAATCCTCATGAACCTGTGCAATCCTCATGTATTAAGAGCTGCACATAGTGTGAGTCGCTATGTGTCAGGAGAACAGGTCCTAGAAACACCAGCAGTGAGCTGACCACTGACCCAGGTACTCTCTCTAATTCAACCTGTTGCAGTTTGAAAATGATGGTGGTGGGGAGGAGATATCAAATACTATCAACACTAGCTATAAGTCCAGCTCTGGTGGTATCGGATTCACAGTCTGTTGACCGTAGGCCTGATTACCTTCCTAGGAGGAAATACACAAATAGTATGATCAATTGTAGGCTCCACTCTGGTATTGTTGGATTCATGAACAGTCTGTCAACTGTGGGTCTGGTTGCCTTCCAACAAGTAGTCGAGTTTAGGAATAGAATGATTTATTCGAATGCAACATTTACAAAGCAGGTTCCAGATGTCAGTACAGGGAGTTCTCTGCTACGGCGTGGCATTTTTAGCTAGTTCTGATGAACACATGTGCAATCATCATTCACCCCAGAAGACAGGAGTGGGCTCTTAGTCTCAAGTGTCCTCAGACAGTGTCCAGACCTGAGGGGAGGAAAGAGGGTTCAGTCTGTCGACTGATCCAAAATTTGTGATGGAATCTTCCCTCTCACTTCTGAGTCTCCTCAGGCAGTGTCCCAACCTGGGGGGAGGAAAGGGGTTCAGCCCATCAACTGATCCAAAAATTACAATGGAATCTTCCCTCCAGCTTCTTTCCTCTGTAACTCTCCATTGAACCTTTTTTCTTACATGTAGATGGAGCTTGAGTCACTCAAAAAAATCCTCATGGTGCTAAAAAGCAAAGCAGCATATGCTATTTTTGAACAACATGAAAAAAGAACAAAAATTAATCTGTTGACTGTTTTGGAATAGGATGAATTGTCCTTTGGAGGTTTTTTTTTTTTTTTTTTTTTTTTTTTTTTTACTGATTAGAGAGAGTTTAACTAACTTAAAATAGATGCTTAGTTTCTAGGAGTGAAAATTAAGTTACATGAATCCTGCTTTCACTGGACAGTTTATAACTGCAAATTAGACAAGACCCAATTTGCTTTTTTTACTGACCCAATGCAGATGGATTCCTTGTTTTGAGGGAAAATAAACACAGAACATGACAAAACTCAGAGTTTTAATAAAGCTTTCTTGACAGTTAAAAACATTTTAAAAAGTTTAAAGTATAATAATAACAAATGATCAAAATAATAGTTTAGCTTTCAGTACTACTGAACACTCACAAGACGGTAAAATGGAACAAATGTTGTGTGGCAGAAATATTTACTTGTCTTTAAGAACAAGGTGTCAAACGGGTGAACTACTGAACTCTGCATAAGATCTCAAAATATTTAATAGAGGGAGAAAATAATCTTTAAAATTCTCTCCGAGTAGGCATCAGGGAAATCTGGGCTCAGTTACAAGTTCTGTGCAACACATAAACTTCCTGCGCACATGTGTGTTGTCACTGTTCATTTTTTTGGCTTAAATTTATTTCATTCTGTATTGTGATTCGTAAAGTTTTCAATTCTCTTACAGTACTTAAAAATGAGTAAATATTAGGTGCTCTTTTTTTGACTCGCTGCAGATAGTGAGCACGCATGAGGTCTGATGGGACCAGTCAGCCGTGGGATTTATAATCCCCACATGCAAGCAATATTTTTAGATACTTATTTGAACTCCCCAAATAAGCTAGCAATTTTCTTTCATTCCTGTGTCCTTATGCATTTTAATGAGCGCAAACCAGAAACAATCATTTGGTTCCTATCATTGTGGATAGATTTTAGAAATTGAGGGTGCATACCTTATGGATGTCCCCATCTAAGAATAAAGTCAGATGAGGCAGTTTCCATTAACAAAGGAAGACAGTTAATATAGTTTGATAAAAGGAAGTAAAAAAGAAAAGAAAAGAAAAGAAAAGAAAAGAAAAGAAAAGAAAAGAAAAGAAAAGAAAAGAAAAGAAAAGAAAAGAAAAGAAAAGAAAAGAAAAGAAAAGAAAAGAAAAGAAGCTTAGCAACGTGTGTCATGGAAACCAAGATTATGTGCCCAAAGAGATGCATATATAAAATATGGCAAATAATGGAATTATTTCATAGGCTTCAGATATATTTCACACACTGAATTAGTTTGCAAGCCCTGAGGACCCATGAGTAAAAATGGACACTTCAAAATCCAAAAAAGCAGCAAACTGAATATTAAGTGAATGTTTATGAAACTACATGAAAATGTGGCTAAGCAGAATGCGGATTGGAACAGTATTCCATCTTAAATGTGTATGATTTACAGTTTTCATGTTTTCCTGAGCAATAGTTTTCTGTTATGCCACTTTCTCTTCTTGTTGCCTAGTTCTTCCTTTCAGTGGGGAACATACCTCTGATGAAGAAATGCATCGTTGCTTCTTCAGGCTTTGCAGTGTGACCAAACAGGGCACGTGAAACATTTATCAGTGTCATCTAATTATGGTATGGGCAGATCTATGTTAGAAGTTGAAGATTTTTGTGGCACTTCTTGTCGCTGTGTATTTTATAATGCTGACCTTTTCAATATTCAGTGAGTTGGAGAAAAACCCTATACATTTCAACCCAATTGAGAATGTAGACACAACCTCACATGTAGACTTTTTTTCTTTCTGCTAGACTCATAGACAGTTGGTGGCATTTGATATTTCTTTCAAGATAATTGAGAAAGAAATGAAGCAAGTGACACTGACTTTCCAATTGTTTCTTTTTGCACCATTCCATAAATCTGCCACATTAATATTTTCGGGTCTGGCTTTCTAATGTTTGATTGCAATAAAAACACACACCTTAACATTAGGTAATGAATCACTTACTTAAATTCATAGATTCAAAATTACAGTCTCCAAATAGATCTTAATGAGGAGTTTGAGCAGCACGGATTCTGACAGCATTACTCTTGCCGAGTTGTACCTTACTTTACAAACAAGCCTGCAAAAAAAGTGCTTCTCGTGTGTGGGAAGACCATTAGTTTTGCAGCAAGGAGTTTATTATCATATACTCTACAATGATTTTAAAGAGAGATTTAGGTATCTCTAGTAATACTGTTGTCTAGCCCACATAATATAGAAAAAAATATATGTTTTCTGCCTGATCATTGCATTTTTTTGTAAATAAATGTTTAGTAGTTAATGGCTTTGGAAGATGCATCTGGTTACATTTTAAAGTTCTTTGGTCATTGAGAAGGAAGCACGTTATTCCTTCCTTTGTTCTAGTGTTCTTTGGCTGCATTCAGTGGTATCTCAGAAGCACATCCTTAGTGTAATTTCTAACTAGTGTGGGGGTTTCTGAATCCTCATTATATTTTCACCGTGTTAGGAAAAGCAATTATGTAAAACCTTCATGTATAACAGCCAGTTGTGTCTTTCATGTTGAAATATGACAAAAATATTAACCTGAATGCAATGCAGATGAACTTCTAACTTAACTAAAATAATTATTTTAAAAGTCATATTCTTTAACATAATCCACCATGTTGGCTATATAATATCAAAATTTCCCCCTTCTTCCTAATTGCATTTCCCAGAACACTGCACATACTGTGGGGATTTATCATCATGCTGAACTGCTGTTCAGTAGGTGCTAAGCACTCATAACAAAACACATCAGTATACCACTGATAAAGGGTATGCAGGTTGAAGGAAGCTTTGTATATATTGTAGACACTTAAGTATATATTATCCCAAAGATATTAAGTTGTTCATAAGATTACAGAGCTTCAGCAAGCATTCTTCTTTTCTTAAGGAAAAAGTGTTCTCAAGGATCTGTGTTTATTTTCCTGTGTAAATCCATTATTCTTCTCAGCAGCCTGGATTGCCTTCTCACCACAACTGTAATGACACCTCACATACTGGAGAGACTAAATTTACTTAGAACTATGTCTTATTATAATATTTAGCCACACTCTGATAATGGTGATGTCTGAACTGAGGAGATATACAAGTTTCAAAAATAAAAAACAAAACAAAAGTCTGAATCTAGGAGCTCATTATAGGCAAAAAAAGTAAGGTACAATGGGGTTTAACTGTGGCTCTCAGGAACTGCAAAAGATAAAAGGAAAGCTTTGTTTTGTAATAGATTTATTTCTAATGAATCACATTTCCTTTCTGTAAAAAATGACACCTTGTTCATCGATGCTCAGATGATCATGAATAAAACAAATTTAAAAAATGAAATATGATTTTGAGCTTAGGACAAGTAGTAGCTATTATCTTTCTTTTGTAGCACAGGATAGAACAATGTATTTGAAACAACATAGTATTGTAGATTTTAAAAATATGTCATTTTTTGGTCCAATTGCTGAGCTTCAAGTTATTTCTAGCTGCTCCTCTGCATTCAAACAAAAGCACCAACAGCACATCTGGGTCATCTTCTCAGATAATAAAATGCTATATGGTAAAATTATACACTTGTTCTAGGTACTAGAATCAAATTCAGGTTTTATAGCACTGCTTGGGCCTGTAACTTTTTGCACTGCTAATTCATGACACAGAATTGGCCCAGCAAAACTGCAGACTGGCTGAAAATTATTTTAAACAAATGACCGTGTTCATACTAAGTTCTCTGCTGCCTTGTTTGAAGAAAATATCATGCTTGCTCTAAGTAACCAAAGAAACAAAGCTTGGAATAGCCATTTCTTTTCCCCGGTATATATTTACTCCAGACATGAATTTTTGTAAGTTACAAAATGTCACCGAAAGTCTCTCAGTGGACTCTATGGATGCTCAGGACCCAGGCATACCAATATTTACATCCAACTTCACCTTACTTCTCTATCCGAGTCAGAAAGGCCTGGTGGTGGGCTGGTGAACTACACAAAGGTCTTTTGACCTTTACATATACTGATACAAAGACCATGAATATTGCTTCTATGATTTTGTCTAGGATGCATTAAGTTATGCATTAGGTTATGCCATCTTAGATTCAGTGAATTTATTTGTGTCCATAAGGACATGTCTACTTGATGGTCTAGACTATTAATTAATATTGGAGCTGACATTTATTTTTATATAAACACAATAGCTACCCCAGTAATCATTAAGAATTGTTTTTGCACAAAGAACAATTGCCTAATTAGACAACGAAGACTGAGTAACAACAGTGGTTTAAAACTACATGTTTCTCACATCAGTTCCTCTATTATTCCTCTCTCACTTTCTTTCTTTCTTTTCCTAAAATTTTCAACCCAGGAGCACAAGTGGAAAACCCAGATTCAATTAGCTTCAGATCTTTAATGCAAACATTAATTGCTGATAGGATCAGCAAGAGGGAAATCACAGCTAGACTTGAATTGTCATCTTGAGGAGGGAGCACATCAGCAGTGCTCCTTCCTCTGCCGGCCCGTGTGGCTCCCAAGAGATATCCTCAGAGCTGTGATCTGCAAGCTGAGGATGGAGGTAGTTGATTTTCCACCATAGTTAAGATTTCAGATCTAAAATGTAGCTGTGCAGAGAAATAATGAAAAGGTGAAAGGAAGGGGAGGTGAAGAGAGATTGTGTCAGTCTAACAGGGGACCTCAAATTAGGACTGCCTGTGTTCGGATTCAGAGGATGAGATCCTGGTGTGAATCAACAATCTCGTTTAAGTAAAAGGATTGCACTGGTTTCTTCAGCTGAGAATCTAACCTGCAATATATTCCCCATCTCCTTCTCTCACCTAGTTTATTGAATTACAGGACAATTAGGGAAAAATCTGTTAGAAATCTGCCCTTCCCACCCCCATCCATAAATTTAAAATTTATCAGAATTACTCAAGAGTTTTCTTCTTCATTGCGTTCTGATCACAGAACCATTCTTTTGAGAGTTTGCTCAACGGTTTGATGGTGTAAACTTTGGACAATTGCTCTCTGAACCTAGCTGGTGTGTCTGGCCTTGCCACTGATATAGGTTTTAAGTCTGTACATATTAGTTGAGGCTAAACTTCTGTTTGCAGTGAATTAGCACAGCTCAGGAAGAAATCTCCTCCTGTCTTACTGAATCAAGGCTGCATAATAAGAGGAAAGAAGATTCACCTTTTTTTTTTTTGTTCTTTAGAAGCCATCTTCTGTCTTTATTACTATCATTGCTATTGTTGTTATTAGTGCCAAAGAATTCATTGACTTTTGTTTTCTTTAAGAGGGTTTTTACAGAGATTTATGAGCTCCATTGCATCTCATTCAGATTAATAACACATTTCACCTAATATCTTCTGATTCAGGACATAGCTCATAACAACTATATAATATGGAAACTTTCTTGTGCTTGAATAACTTTCTTACCTTCATCCATATACCTGCTCTAAGGTTAACTCTGAAGGACACTGCTTTAAATATAATGGACTCCCGCACTATGTTGGGAAGTAATAATAGTACAAGAGAAGAAAGATAAAAAATGCGCTGGTGCTTCTCTCAAGCAATGCATTTAAATGAATGACTGAAAAATACATCACGGACAGTGAATGTGACAAAACAACACAACTGCTGATGGACGTGCAGCATGCTCACTCACGTGTGAGGCATCGCCTTCTATCTCGTGGAGCTCTGCTTCCCAGGAAACCGGTCTGTTTGGAGCTTGGCTATTACCAGAGAAGCCAATTCTCCTTAGCAATGTCTGAGTAATTTGGTTGTCCAAGAGAGCATTGTTCCCAAACATCTTCCCCAGATGTAATGATCTGATTTTGGTGCACCCTGATAGTGCATCAACAGCCATGGACCCACCCATGAGCTATGTTGACTTCTTCATCAGTGGGAGCCTCTGGCTCAAGTTATTCTGTTATCTCCGCCAAGACTGACAGCCAACGGGCAGTTAATGCCAACTGTGAAGTGTTCACCTGGTGACCCTAATATGTAGTAAGAAGGTTATGACCATCATTTAATTGCTATCACCTACAGCTAAAATCCCCTATCCAGCATTCTTTTCAAGCAGAAAATGCAAACTATAAGCTAACAACAACTTTTTAGCAAATAACCTTTTGCAGTAATTATTAATCTTTTTCTTTGAAAAACATAGTGCAGCAATGATACATGCAGTTGTTTATAAACAAGTTATCTTTCAAAAGAACTAATGGTTTGAGTGATTTTCATTGACCTAAGCAAGTTTGTTAAATACTGAAATTACAGAACTTATTTGGCAAGTCAATCTAGGTTTTCTTTTGTTTATAGTGACCTACAATAAAAATAGCTGCTGAAGAGATTTTCATTCTTTGTACATTCTCTTTTGTGCAGCATGTTTTGTGGCTATGTGCTTGAAACATAACTGTGAGCATAAAACATTGTTAAACATTGATGCTTTCTTGGATCCCAGTGTCTTTTTTAGGCAGTTTGTGAACCCTATCAGGCTATAGAAAGTCTCTGGCAATCCATAAGCTTGTGAAATGTTCAGGGACAGGACAAGGACAGGAAAAACATAAGCTAATGAAACAGAAAATGATCAATTCACCAGCTTTAAGCCAAAGTGGATATGTTAACTGACAGAAGATAAAGTGCTTTGTAAATAGTTTTATCCCATTCAAATAATAGTCATATAAACAAACCTCAGTATTGATAAACTTTAAGAAATAAAGATTTTTTTTTAATAGTGGGAAAGAATGGGTAAATGTATTAAGGGGATAAAGGAGTAGAGGAGGGATGCCCTCTACCACTTCATCCTTATCTTAATTCTGTGTTGATTCTGCTCTAAGAACACTAGACAATACTTGAGCAGAGAACTAGAGAAAGTAGAGGAAATGAATTTCTACTGTAGTAATAAGAAATTCAAGACTGAGCTTCCAGAGTGATAACTGTGTTTCACAGGTGGTTATAGCTGCTTGGCTTGCAGCCCTCATGCCTTACACCACCATCCAGGGAGCTATAATTGGCTACAAGCACACTATGAATCTTTTCTTACAGTCCTATGGCTTAGTTATTGCTCAGGTTTACTAAATATGTCTTCCTTTTTAATTCTTTTTTTATTTATCACTAATTATGTCTGAAGCAATAGGCAATAGAAAATACAATTTTGGTGTGTTCAATCCACATTAGAAATACCTTTCTAAACTCTGCATTATTTACAAATATTCTGGGAGATAGTATTTAGGGATAATGATACGGGCAGTTTCATTTTATTCAGTTGCTCTGTCTTGGAGTTTGTTTTTTCAGACTAAAAGGATAAAAAAAGATACTTGGATTAAAAAGATAAATTAGTCTGGCTAATGCAGGTACTTCCAGGTACCACTGTTTGAGAGTATCAGAATTACCTCATGAGTAAGAATCCTTATAGCAAAGGACCCTGGGGGAGCTAAAATTTCTGGATAATTTTATTCAGTGAAAGCAACAGAATGCTGGTGTTGCCCTGTCAAAAATATTTTGCTGCCCAGTACATTCATTTCTGAATGGAAGTTTCTTTCTGGAAAAACAAGAGAATATACATTTGGGGTAATAAAATCATTGTTGCATGAGCACACTGAGGGAAAGGAAAAGATATAATTTAAATGGGAGTGAAAAGCTCAAAAGGATATTTCATTTGGAAGTTTTTGACAATTTACAGAAATAATCTCTAAATTACTAGGGAAACACGTGTGAAGAGTTCTCATAATTATTCACTGTAAGTCTAATGCTACATATAGTCAACACAACAAGGTCAGTAATACTCCGTTCAAAGACACAGCTGTGTTTCTATATTATACGATAAATAGTTTAATATTACATTAATTTAGGCATATGTGCTCCTTAAGGAGAGTCATCAAATGATATGTTGCAGGTAGTGACTGCCAATTATCTTTCCCCATGAATTATATGAGATCTTATTAAAGGAAAAGTCTCTCCTATAAATAATTTTAAAACTTCATTATCTATAAAGAGGATAAGGTTAAAGCCTTATCTATTAGGCACCTGGCCCTTGGATTCTAGGTCCTTGGTTTAGGGGACTTAGAGCCTACAAAAAAGCAAATGCAAAAACACAGCTTTCCAAATAGGGAGTTGGATTAGAGTTATCTCCTCCCCAAAGGGTAAATGTTTTTCTCCAATTTCTACATCTGAATAGAGCATAAGATTTTACAGTTTGCATTGGGTGTGCTTGGGTGCTCAAGCTGCTGAGGTCACTGAAGGTAAATTCAAAGGGCAGTGGGCACCACTGGGGTCAGAAGAAAGCATCCAGGGAAGTCAACAGCTTGGGGAAGGTAGGGATCTCCACTTTGAATTTATGCATCTACAGCTTACTTAAAACCTGCCTATGTAATCAACCAATTTATTTTTAGAGTAGACTCCATAGCAGATACCAAAATGCTTTGGGTCTCTCCTGTGAAAAGAGAACTCCAGCAAGGGATTGATCATGACAACTTAACCTATTGCTTCCTTAGCTGCTGCTCAACTGTCTGTAAGGTGGGTATGGAGCTAACTTGACCATTACGTGTAATAAAGTTTCAACAGTGAAGATAAAATAGTTCAAATTACATAAAACTTGATGGCAGGAGAGGATAAATGTACTGCAGCTGCTATAATCCATAATGTTTGAGCTGGAGGCTGTGATTCGCCATGCAATGCATAGCATGTACCCTTTGCGATCAAATCATGAAATTGCTTAACAAATCCAGAATTTTTGAACAGTTACACACTGCTCCTCTCTCTCAGCATAAAAAATCAGAGGTTTGCTTAATTGAAATATTCTAACAAGTCTTCTGTTTTCTTATTTTTTGTTTACTGTATGAGGATGTTTCAGAATACATCCAATTCCACTGTCTTCTGAAGTTCCTTCGTGTTCTGGATCTTATTTTGGTGGATGAGAAGTCTTTGCACATTCTGTTTTAAATGACCTGTTAAGGCTGTAGTGCGCGGGGAACAACCTACCACTCAGCAGAGAAAGACCAATATAAACTGGCAGTCTGTTGTGCTGAGGCAGCTACCTTGTCAAAAAAATCCTGGGGATTCAGAGCATGGAATGGCCACAGGGTCCAAATGGGCTAGATCGCGAAGTAGTAAAATCTACTTGCCATTGGTTCAGCCCTCTATTGCACATCTCGTGCATGTCCTGAACTGAAGGGCAGCGGCGAGCAGCCCAAGGAGACCTTCCAGGGACAGGCACTGTCACAGGCACTAGACATCACTGCCTCCCACCGTCCCTCACCGTCCCTCACAACATCCTCCTGGGCAAGCTCCGGAAGTGTGGGATAGATGAGTGGACAGTGAGATGGATTAGGAACTGGCTGGATGGCAGGGCCCAGAGAGTGGTGATCAGCGGTGCAGAGTCTAGTTGGAGGCCTGTGGCTAGTGGGGTCCCTCAGGGGTCAGTCCTTGGTCCAGTCCTGTTCAGTTTATTCATCAATGACCTGGATGAAGGCACAGAGTGCTCCCTCAGCAAGTTTGCTGATGATACCAAACTGGGAGGAGTAGCCGATACCCCAGAGGGCTGTGCTGCCATCCAGAGGGACCTGGACAGACTGGACAACTGGGCGGTGAAAAACCTCATGCAATTCAACAAGGCCAAGTGCAAGGTCCTGCACCTGGGGAGGAATAACCCCAGACACCAGTACAGGCTGGGGACCGACCTTGTGGAGAGCAGCTCTGCGGAGAAAGACCTGGGTGTCATGGTGGACGACAAGTTGACCATGAGGCAGCAGTGTGCCCTCGTGGCCAAGAAGGCCAATGGGATCCTGGGCTGCATTAAGAAGAGCATCTCTAGCAGGTCGAGGGAGGTGATCCTGCCCCTCTACTCAGCCCTGGTGAGGCCGCATCTGGAGTATTGTGTCCAGTTCTGGGCTCCACAGTACAAGAGGGATGTGGAGCTGCTGGAGAGAGTCCAGCGCAGGGGCACAAGGATGATCAGGGGCCTGGAACATCTGCCCTATGAGGAGAGACTGAGGGAGCTGGGCCTGTTCAGCCTGGAGAAGAGAAGGCTGAGAGGGGATCTAATCAGTGTATATAAATACCTCAAGGGAGGGAGTGTAGAGGACGGGGATGGTCTCTTTTCAGTGGTGGCCACTGATAGGACTAGAGGAAATGGCCGGAAACTGAAACATCAAAAATTCCATAGGAACTTAAGGAAAAATTTCTTAACAGTGAGGGTGACAGAGCACTGGAACAGGCTGCCCAGAGAGGTTGTGGAGTCTCCTTCTCTGGAGATCTTCAAAACCCGCTTGGATGCAGTCCTGTGCCACGTGCTTTAGGTGTCCCTGCGTATGCAGGGGGGTTGGACTAGATGATCTCTAGAGGTCCCTTCCAACCCTAAGCATTCTATGATTCTATGATTCTACATCTGTGCTTTCCTTCTTCTGTTTCCTGCTTCTCCCCGTCTCACTGGGCCAAACTGGGGGGTGGCATCTTGAGAAATAGGTTTTCTTCTCACCCTTGCAAACAATTGTGTTCCTAAATGTTGATCATGAAAATCTCTCCCTTAAAATACTGATTCATTCAGAAAATTTCCGTATGGAAGTTATAATCCATAGGAGAGCCTGGTAAATACTAAGTCTTAATAGAACTGCATGATTTTACTGCTTCTCATTGAACTTTCAGCAAATATTTATCTGATATTAATAAGCCAGGAGCATAATGTTCTCCTTCTTTCTATGTTTTTATGAAATTAGTTATGTTTGGGACTATACCAACAAATAAAGTTCTAGAAATTTTCCTACAGAAGAACTAGATGTGTGCGGTTGACCTTCTGGTTACCGTATTTATAAAAGCAACTGAAAAATCTTTTTTAACATTTGTAGGGATCAGAAGCAATAACTTCAAAAGGAAGTGTGAAACAGCAAACATTATTCCATGAAAGTAAAAAAATAAAATGTAACATTAAATGCAGCACTTTTGTGACTCTCAGACATAAAAAAAGGCTACCTGGGGCAATGGGTTTGCTGAGGAACATATTTATATGTAGGCTGAAGCTCCAGTCACATCTTCAGTCATAAAGAAAGCACAAAAGATAGTTGTTACTAGCCAAGTTTTTACATGTATTTTTATTATCATACATATTAAAATACATATTTTATGTATTTTTATCATCATTATTATATGAGTGTAGTACAAATCAGGGTACCCGTTATGCATTTTCAAGCACAGTCTTAAGAATTTTTTTTTTCCAAATTGAGCATCCTGCAGAGTAACATAACCCAGATAAGCTGGGTAGGATACATCTAATGTAACTGGAAAAAAGATGGACTTGTAGCTAGGCAAAAATTTACGTTTCCTCTACGTTCAGGGGTGAGAAAGGTGCCTCCAGACTTAGCTTCAATCTATTCTAAGACAGATGAGGACAATCTTCCTCTGGAAGTGTCTTTATCTGCTCACTTGCCACATTCTGGGCCTAGATAACTGTGAGAAAGTGATAACCCTGCATTTTGAGATGGCAGAAATTATGTGAGATAAATGACAGCCTTTGTGCCCAGTGTTTGTTTTTAGGCATGAATCTAGACATTCAATCACAAATGCAGTTTTCATGTATTTTAGATTTTATTCTGCTCTGTCAGCTGAACTAGCAACTTACTGGGTACATGGCCTAACTCTTCTACACTTACAGGTTAAACAAGTTAATTTAAGCCACCTTCAAGTGATTGCAAATATTGTAAACTACCAAGCTTTAATTTTGATTAGTCTGAAGAAATAATAAAAAAAAGGATTAAAATTTTAGTAGGACCTTTTTATGATTACATCTCTAAGACCTCTTAACATTTGTGAGCTTGCAGCTGAGGCTGTGTATTACACGTGCTGTAAAAGGCCTGGAACATTTCATTTCCCTCATTGTCAAACCCCTAACTTATCTATTTGTCCATTTCAAATTCTTCATGTAAACAGAATCCAAGTGTGTTGGAAAGCACATGCAGCCCACAATTTTAGTGATGCATTGCGCTGTTAAGAAATGCCCGTTTTGGAGAGATTTATCTTCATAAACTACACCCTCCTTACCTATACAGCTTCAATTCCTATATTGTCAACAGAAGACAAATCATACTAGTAAGAAAGAGTCAGTGCTTGTCAGCACTAATAGATTTATTTTTTGCTAAACTGCTTATTTGAATATTCTTATTTACTAAGGAACTTACACTGTGAATATATAACAAGTGCATGTTTTTCTATCTATGAATATATTTTAGAGAGAGCTGTATTAGCACTTTTGTCAGCATGTTGTTTTTTTATACAGGGCTACACGTTCTGAAATCAGAGGGGAGAGTGCCTGATTCACACTAACTGCAAGAAAGCAGTGGCTAGACATTAGATAGTCTTGAATACTGTACACGGGGCATAAACTAAAAATAGCCTGTTTTTTAAACATCACAGTTTTAAAAGAGGTAACCACACAGACTTACCTGTTCCAGCTAAACCTCACACAGTCGGCTAGACTACTCTGCAGAAAGGCTTAACTGCCAGGGTTCAATGCTCCAGATAAGAATTTTGACATGTGGTTGGTCTGGGGTTTTGTCCAATTTCCCCCTGAAAGGAATCATAACTGATACTACCCTCTGATGAAGCAATCCAAATGTATGAGTGTGTCCCAGTGGGAGTCAGCTAGCCGGTAAATTGTATATATTCAAAGCTGCCTTTTGCCTTTCTTCAAAGATGTCTCCAGCCAAGACAGCAAAGTGTGGGCTTCATACTTTTAAGCTGAAAGGGAGACAATGTAGAAAAAAAAAGTTCTATTTCTTTCAAAAAAAAATTCTTGGAGATCCTTTATACATGATAAATAAGCAGTAAAGAATGGAAAATCTGTCTCTTCTGCTTTGTACTCAAAACTTCCAGCTAAGAAAATTTTGCCCAAAGTTATCACAAACTCACTGCTTTTTAATGGCTCATTTTGAGACAAAAAAAATTGTTTACATCTGGTTAAACTTCAGCATGGGAAGACAAAAAAGTCATATGAATGGGCCAAAGAAGCTAGTTCAATTATCTCAAAGTTCAGAGCTGCCTCAAAGAGTAACACTAAACAATAATAACGAAACTAACTGCCGTTGCTCCTTTGAAACCTTAGCTAGCAGTTGGAATACATTGACAAAGCTGTATTCAGGGATTGAAAGGGTCGTTTAAGGGCATAAGGGAGAAGAAAGGGTTGAAATCTCTCGCTTTCATTTCCCCTTTAAGGATGAGGAGCCAGCAAGATGAGGCATTTCACACGTGCTGCTCTCCTCTACTCTCCAGCCGAGATGAGGAAGCCTTGCAAAAGCTCTGCCTGTTATGAACTATCAGCAGATAGGCAGGAAGAAAGGACCAGCTAGGAAACTCCATAGCAGTTTGTGACACTCCCTTCCTCGAGGCAGGCTCCTGGCTTTCTGGTGCTGCAGTCCTCCCAGCAGGACTGTGTCCTAAAACCCTTGGGAGTCTGGGATGTGGTGATTTGCTCAGGATCATGGAGACAGCTGTTGGGCAGCAGGGGGACTGAATGTCTCTTGGATTTGTAGTCTCTAAATTTATTTTCTCTTGTCATCTGCCTGTTTTTATCAGCTGTACTCCTCAGGGTGGCAGACATCATATTTATCATGTTATCAGTGCTGACAAAATTAAATGGTAATCTTCCAGACAATTTTCTGTTCTTTTTTAAACAAAGACATCTCTCCCTTTCTCTCATGCAAAAGAAACTGATAAATATGGCTTTTTATCCTTTTTCATTCTACTATTCAGAAAATATAGGCATGGAACTGACATCTATCATCTGCAGTGTGTTTAAAAAAAACTATTGAGGACAAGGAGGAAAAAAGAACAAGGACAAAAAAATGTTTCCTTCAATCTCATACAATAATGCCAATGGCAAGTTTTGCCTTAATAGGAGTAGAAACACTGTTGCTGCCTCTTGAAGCAGAAAGAACATAGTGTTGGAAAAAAAAATCAATGCAAATTATTTTAAGCGTCCTGCATTATATTACTCTAAGTCAGCCAAAAAAAGGATGAAAGTGATGCTCTGTGTGATAGAGGAAGGATGTAACTAAATACGAAAAGGCACAAGTTATTTAAAGGCTAATAGATGATGGAAACAGTTCAACACAGGTGACATGATTGAAGAATTTGCCTCACAAGCTTATCTAAACTGAAGAAAAGAAGCAACTAGAAAGTAATACAGAGAGAGGATGTCGAAAAATGAACAGAAAGCAGAAGAAAAGCAAGAGACAAACTAGCATATGGACGCTGGGGAGGCTGTTGTGCCAGTAGCAAGTTCATTTGGTTGCTGCAATATTTTGAATAGGAGACACTAGCAGGGGGCTGTGAGGAGAGGGGACAAACTGTGGGTGCCTGGGGCTATGCCGCCCATGGCAATATGTCCCACAAGGACCAGTGGCCAAAGGCTCCTCCTCTGCAACTACCCAAGCCTTTGGGAAGGGTATGGTCCAAAGAAGCCTGTTGAATATTTAAAATATTTCCTTATGTTTACCAATTTAAAACTGACTGTATCATAGCTGCTTCCACAACATGCAATCTGACTAATGACACTGACTTTATTATATCTCAGTGTGAAAATAACCAATTATTTTGGAATAAATGGAAGTTTAAATAGTCATGTGTAAGCCTCTATGAACAAAGTATTACAATGTAGTGCTTTTAAAGCAATGCACATTAACTAAAACAAGTATCATCAGGCAGATCCGAGAAGACTAAATTGCAAAGTACCCATATGATATGCTTGTCTAGTAAAAAGAAACAGAAAAGATAGAAACTCAGCAAGCCTATGACTCATACAAGGGCTGTAAATAAGAATGAAACCTGCCTAATAATAAGTGTTTTCATACAGGTACGTTTGTTTTTGATGGGTCAATTTGCTGAGTGAAATAATATGAGAAAAACAGGTGTGAGGCCTGCACAAAGCTAGACACAATATATATTTGCACAGATAAAAACTTCTTTGAGTGCTAATAGTACCCTGCAGATTTAAAAAGATTTAGTTGAAATACTAGTTACAGGACAAATAGCTCTAGTCTCATTCTTCTAAGAATAATAAAAAAGAGATTCTGGATACCCAGTGAGAAATGATATTTCTATATGCAGCAGTTTTGGTCTTGCCATTTCAGAACGATGCTTTTTTTTTTTTTTTTTTTTTTAATATGGCTTTCCATCAGTGAAAAATATTTCATTTTTCTCCTAGCACTAATTAATGACCTTCCACTTAAAGGAATGGGCTCTACAGTAAGATATTTTTAATATGAGATTTTGCTGTGTGTTAAACTGTTGTTATGTCTGATAAAGTTAGCATAATTTAGAGTAATTGTGTCCATCTCTACTGTCCACTCAGAATCCTAAGACTATTTTTGTTGTATTTCTTTGGTCTGATTTCTTGGTAGACACTTGCCAAAGCCTTCATGAGAAATTTCTGTCTTTTATTTACCTTGTTACTGATATTTTCTGAAAATTTATTTTCCCTCCTTTTTTACTTTTTTTTTCTGGTGAATAATATCTCACTAATGTGAGACAGAAAACCTGTTTTATAGATTAGTGTTAAACTATATTATAGCTTAACATTATAGATTAGCATGTTAAGCTATGTTATAGCTTAATATAAAAGCTATACAGAACTCACTTGAAAAAAAATGCAAACACGTAGTAGTGAGGCTTATTAAAGATTGAAAAGATATACCTATGAATCACATAAAGTCACTGTTACCTGAAGTCTTCAGGTCAGGATCAATGGCTTTCTGAAAGGTAAGGTCTAACTTAACCTGAAGCTCTGTTAGATTCATAGGATTCAGTAGGTAAACTCCTTTCTCACTTGCTAGTCATTAGATGAGACAAAGTTATCACAATGATTTCTCAGCCTTAAGCATATGAGTCTCTAAAAGATCATAAACTCCTTGACAAATTCATAGAGTTTCCAGAACAGTCTATGTTGTAAAGAAAGAAAATAAACTGAACAACCTAGCAGCAGGGTGTAATTGCCTGGTCAGGACTTTAATTGGCATGGAGGAGATATGTTCTTACCTTGAGGAAAAAATTCTTGGTGATCTTTAAACTCCACAGACAGCATCTCAGTTTTGTGGTACATCACTTGCAGTTGGATGTATCTTCAACTGCAAGTGGTACATGTTAGTGTTGGACATAAGTGAACTTTCTGTCTGGGAATTAAAATGTCACCAGTACTGACAGAAAATGAAAAGCTTTACATACATTTTTTTCCATGAGAGTGGCTAATAGTGCAAAAGGAATAGGAACTGGAAACAGTCTTCCACTGCTCTGTGCTCCCTGTGTCAAATCTTCTGTACAGGTTCTTTCCTATCCCTTAGAGGACTGAAAACTTTTCAAAAGTGTTGAAAACCTATATAATCAGCCTTCTTCTCCCTGATTTGTTTGTGTTGAAGAAAAAGGAGGATGAACTACAAGTAGATGAGTTGGAAGACAAAATGAAAAATGTGAACATAAAGACATGACACACAGAGGTGGAAAGGGAGAGTGGCAAAGTGGTTTCAGAACTGAAACGAAAGAAAAGACATTGTTGGAAAAAATAGCTGACAAACAATAAAAAGATTCAAATCTTGGGACTTTTATAACCTACAGAACTGCTTAAAGATCTACAAAGCTGACAAAATGAAAGGAAAATTTGGATTTTCTAAATGGACTCTCCTCTGAAATTTGAGAGTTCATTGTAGTGTTTTTTTTTCTTTTTACCATAGATAAATATCTGAGCTGATCCTCACTATGTTCAGTACTGACTCAGACTCTACAATTTATTGTTTTCCCATGAGGTTGTGGTAAATGAAAAGAGCTTTGTGACAGAATAGATGAATGTCTGACAACTTATGACTTAGCCTTAAATTTAGTGACCTGATTCAATTTTTAAAAAACTCTGTATTAGGTTCTAAATTTTGCAAGGAGAATGTAAAATTCTTCCTTTAGTCTCTTCATAAAAGCACTCTCCAGTAATCACAAGCATGTTGTTGCTCAGATGGTATGGAGAAAGGCGAAAGTGTTGGGCTGGAGATATGTATGCCTGGTACTAGTTGGACCCCTTTTACTTTAGGAGTGAAAAGGAATAAAACAGAAGGTTGGAATGGGGACCCTGCTCTGGAAGCCAGCCTCCTTTCCATACCAGAGAGAAGTCTATTTTCAGCACCATCTGCCACTCCACACTTCATAACTCCTCCATGGGTGTAGCAGCCCTGCTTCCTATTAGGCCAAGGTGCTTGCTGTCTCAGGCAGCGTGCTGTGCTAGCTTTGAGAAGATTTAAGGATAATATGGATTTAACTACGAAAAGAAAATTCTTAAACTGACTTCATAATTATGTGACAGCATACTCATCTGTGTCAAATTCTAGAGTAGACGGCCCTCCAGAGAGCTAATCAAATTAGACTTTCCCACACACCTTTTATCTAACTTTGTGCACTTTCTTTGATTTTCTTCACTCTTTTTTTCCTCTCTCTTGAAAAAAAAGGAGGTTATTTCTTACAGAGAAGGGATTTTATATTGGTGGGCACAGAAGGAAAGGCATGGAAAAAATCGCTTGAGGTTTCAGAGGCAAATTAATATTCTTTAAATAAGCAGTAAAATCTTAACTTTAACTGTATGAGCTCATCACTAGAGCATGGGGAACCTTGACCAATGATGTTTCTAATGTGTTAGAAGTTATACTTTATGTTTGAAAAGGAACTTCACACACCATAATCAATTACCTGGTAAAATTGTATAAAAAGTAATTGAAATCTCAAGACACAAATTATAGCCTCACGGAAAGCCCTGTTCAGTGTTCTTGAAAATGTTAAACTCACAAGCATTAAAGAGTAATGGTATTTCAGCAAAAATGGATGTTTTCATATCCTTTTGACTACTTGACATGTTCCTTTTTAAATGAGTTTATTGAAAGGATGAAATTAACAGCTACAGATAATGAATTAACCTATTTCATCCAGACAGCCAGGTTAAGCACAGATAGTTTCATGTTGTGCTATGCTATGCTGGTGAGATAGCTCATCTCAGTCGAACAATACAGATCATTTCAAATGATGAAAGGTACCGTGGTCTTTAGCAGGTAAGACGACTAGGTCTTACCTATAACATTTTATAATGTAAAATGTAACAAAGTTATAAAACAAACAGAAATGCCATCACGTTATAAATTTGGGCCTTCTAGAAGGCCTTTGTTTCAGTTTATTTCTCTGGGGAACCTGCAGCCTCACATACTTCCATGTTCATAATAAAACCTTCTAAAGTGTGATGAACTCAGACAACTCACCCTGAGCAGCAGGTTTTGATTGCAAGAGTATTTCAGCTGCTGTGAAATAAAGAATCAGGAACAGGAAAACGTTTACTGGCTGATCACTCTACAAGAGCCTGAAGAAATATATTCTCCCTTCTTTCTGCATAGCCTGTTTTGGTGGATGCTCCTCTATATTTGAATTCAGTTTTAGACAGTAAGGTATTTTTACCAATGTCCATGCACTAGGTCTTGTCAGTATATTTGGCTAACTTTTTCCTGCCTGTTTGATTTGGTTATTCTAAAGGTTAGAGGTGATGAGTCATCTGTCATTTGCTGGCTCTATACATACAAAGAATTGACATTGCTTGTTGAAAGTGCAATTTAATGACAAAATTGCCTTCTCAACTAGAACACTGAAAAATAGCATGGTTCTAAGGTTTTAATCTAAGTGTTTTTGTGAAGTGGCTGAAATCTCATATTTTAAGCTCCCCCAGTACTGCATTTTGCAGGCAAATAACCTGAACAAATAAATCCTGAACTATGGCTTGGATCCGGATACTGGCCTAAGCCAGGATCATTAAAATCAAAAACAGGACACCCACTGACACTAGTACTGCAAAAGCAGGACATTCTAAGTAGGGCAGGGCTCAGCAGTTGTATCCAGTCTTCTAGAGCTCTTCCCTTAATTATATGTAAAATCTTGGTATTGAGTAAAAGGTATTTCAGATTTCCCTTCAAACTAGGTACCAAGTATAAATTATGAGCTATAATCAGGTATCAGTGTCTTGCTACCAACATCCAGAGTGCATCCATACAAGAAACGTTCTTTATTGGAGTTAAAATCCACTTGCTGCTCCTTCTCAGTAGGTAAACAGCAGCATTCTGTATAATACCTACCTTTCACTGAAATCTATATTCGAGCAAGTTAAGTACTTTAGTTGAATAAAAAATGAATAGCTGAATAAAATATTTTGATTTTTAAATCTGCTGATTTTCTGAAGTTTTAAAATGCTATTAATGCAATTTCACTGTGCAGGGACATAGGAAGATAAAGGCTTGCCATATTTTTTTTCTATTTTGCAAAGCTAGAAGGAAGGAGCATGAGTAGCAAAAAAATCTTATATGGGAGGATGCTGGAACACAGGGTTTTGTGTGTATTAGGAGTACGAAGTATCATGAAGTGGCATTTCCTTAATTTTTAATGCAGGTTCAAAGTCAATAACAGTAAAGAAAAGTTTTGTTCTAACTGGCTCTAGACAACATGAGAGCTTGGAGCACTGGAGAGCTTTCCAGTTAAAAGAAAGAGTTGGCATAATTTTAACAAACCTGAGTGGCCTCCCTACCACTGGGCTCACCAGAATACAAACTCATAGGAAACTGGATTAGGTCAAAGTTCTGGTGATCATTTCTTCAAACTCCATTCAAGCCCTTGTGATTTTTTTAGGAAATGTCCAAAAACTTTAACTAACTCACTGTAAGTTTCTCACCCCACAACACGCCCACAACATAACTGAAAATTAAATGATCTGATTTACTTGTGTCTATAGCAGTGGTCTTCCTCAGTGACTCATGGGTAATATACATTATATCACTGAATGAGGTTCACCACTATGACTCACAGCCATAGGAAGTGTCATTTTGTCCATTTCTATAGGGAGTTTTGTTTTCTATATCTGTTACTTGGTATTATTACCTAGGGGATGCTAAAGGTGAAAGACTATTAGCTTGTACATTACAACTGATTTATTTTGTGCTGTTTCCTTCTTCTGAGACACACACAGTTCTTAATTTCATCCTAAATTATCAAGTATTTGGCTTTAACAGACATTTATACCAAGTTGTACTTATATACAAGTTGTGCTATTGGCAATCACAGTAATTGAAATGTAATAGCAATGTATAATGTGGATAGGCTGTAAGGAAGTATCCTTGCCATAAGTCTGCACACTGTTCAGTTAGTCATGAACACAGGTTGTGCTTTCTGTGCAAGAAGTGAACTACAATTCCTGAACTTTCCTGGAAACGGGGTGTTCCTCAGCATATATGAATGAAGGGAGCAACAGAGGGAGAAGAAAGGAGCAAAAAAGTAGTGGAAAGAACTGCCTCCCGCCCCAATATATAAAGAGATATAATAGATGTATTAAGGATATTTGGAAATAAAGCAACCTGGGTTACTATTTTCACACACACATAGGTATTTGCAAAAGAACAGTGGAGAGCAGAAGAGCACTGATGAGCTGGAGTGACAAAGTGTTAATAAACCCTCAAACCTTGCTCTTTAAAGGTCAGAAACTTTTTAATGTTAAAACAGTGAAAAACTGGAAAATAGTATGGCACACACTATAAATCTACCAGCAGAAGCCTGCCAGAAAGCTATAAAAAAATCAGTGTTACAACATGCATATGATTGAATTTCAATGAATCATCATTTTATAGTGGCCATGACATGAAATCTCCTTCTTCTGAAACTGAAGGTTAGGAATGATGCAGTATTTTCCACTGACTTGAAGTTTACCATAAAGAATGTGAAAGCAGCATGATAGAAAACAGAAAAAAAATGAGGGAGGTCTGCTAAAAAACGTGTAAGATAACAAGGTAGATCCTCAGCTTAGTACTGTTTCCTACCATTAGCATAACAATCAAGACTGCCTTGCTTCAGCATCTGTTTTTTTTTATATGTGACATAGCTTAAACAACAAATCCAAATAAAGCTAGAAGGAATTTTCTTTGCATTTTTGAAGTGACTAGCTCAAGCTTTGTCTTCATTTTTTAGTAATATGGCACCAGGACTTTAAGTGTGATCCTGGAGGAAGTGTATTCCAAAGAACATAATGACAGCTGGTATGACACTACAAGCTGTAACTTCTTCTGGCTGGAGATATAATCGGTCATCTAGCCGCAGTGTGAAACTTCATTATACCAGGAAATTTCAAAAGCTAGTGATTTTTTATTTCTCTGGCACTAATAGCCACACAAGTTGCAATTGTAAATACTCCTGTAAGGTTGTAAGGTTGATAGCCACATCTTAAAATAGCAGAGGCAGATCGTATTGTAACTGTAATTACATGAAGTGACTGAGATACCAAATACATGTCATAGGCTTAATCTGAGAGTGACCTTGTTTTTCCAGCTAAATTAAAACTTAATCGTGCCCTCCTATTGCCATCCTATTTTACCACAAAAAAAGTTGCAATCTGTCAATGCTAAGTTTGTAGAAAAACTAAGTGCTTATATTCATAGCACAAGAAAGTGAGGGAGAATGGGTTGTTGCATGTCTAGCTTCTGGATGAAATTTAGAGAGTACATTTCAATTTTCTTATGTCACTCGGCATAATTTCTTTGTGAACTATGTGCCCAGCCTACTCTCTTGTCACGTGGCATGAGGTTAAATTGGCATATATTTTTAGGGTCCGAGTTCTAACATTTTAGAGGTGTTTTGGTGTTCACAGTAATGGGAACTCCATAAGCCCACAGAGCAGGCAGAGCAGTAATGACACCACCAAGACAAGAGCAGTAATGTCGGGGCATGTGCCTTAGCTCTTCTTACTAAATGGATTGTGACCAGCAGTGTGGGTGTACATAAAGCCAGAGCAGCTTCATCTCTGAGGGCTGTGCACGCCAGGGACCCTGCCCACCCCAAAAGAGCATGTGCTTGTAGCCATCTGGGAGTGAGGGCATGCATTAAACCATTTGTGTGTCTGGATTTGCGGGGAGACGATTAGATCTTTACTGGATTAATTACAGAAAGGCATTTATTAGCAATCTATATATGCCTAGTATTGTTATCTGTTGCATTGCTGATATTTCATCCTGAATGTACAGTTCACTGATTGTGGGTTAATTATCTGTCATTAGGAAATCAATAAACTGCTTCCATTCTGATTCTATTTAAACCAGAGGAACAGAGCAACTTTTCCCTGTGACATACAACAAATGATTTATGGTCTTGACCTTACAACTGAAAACAATGGAAAAGGCACAGTAAATTCAAAACAAACCAAAAAGAGTTTAGCAATCAAAGTGGTGAGGGGAGGGTTGCTTTTATAAGTTGCAATTAACAAGTTAAGAAGCGCTGTTGACAAAGATCAATGTAAACCTTTTTTTTTTTTTTTTTTTGCTAGCTGATGTGTGCCACTAGCCATCACTTAGGAGAGCAGGAGATCTGTCTTGAAGCTAGCTAATAGCCTGGAAATATTATGCCCATTGAGTTTCACAGAAAATAAACCAACAGGCTCTATTTCAATGAAGCATCAAATCAATCCATTGCTAGTTCTTCTGTAAACACAAAAGCAAAAACGTTCCTTGGGAAGGATGCTCTGTGCTATCTTTTTTTTTTTTTTTTTCAAGGTGAAGCACACAATTTGCATATTCCAGGGTTGGATAGTGCTGTTGTGTTTTGGCTGCTATCCCAAGTGCAACATAGGTAATATTGCACTCCCTATCTCTTCAGCACTGGCAGTAGGATTCCCTGGCGCTCCTTTCCACAGCACAACCTTTACCTTTGGGATGACAAAAGATTGAGAAGAGATCTGATCAACATGTACAAGTACTTGAGGGATGAATGTAGGGAGGATGGGGCCAGGCTCTTCTCTGTGGTGACCAGTGACAGGACAAGGAGCAATGAGTGCAAGTTGAAACACAGGAAGTTCCATCTCCATGTGAGGAAGAACTTCTTCACTGTGAGAGTGACAGAGCACTGGAACAGGCTGCCCAGAGAGGTTGTGGAGTCTCCTTCTCTGGAGATTTTCAAAACCCGGTTGGACACAATCCTGTGCCACGTGCTCTAGGCGTCCCTGCTTGAGCAGGGGGTTGGACTAGATGATGTCTAGAGGCCCCTTCCAACCTCAATCATTCTGCGATTCTGTGATTCTGTGAGGGTTTCTATGTGTGATGCTACCCCGCACATGAGTGACACCAGTGCAGAGGGAACTACTTTGAAAGGCTCTCCTCACCAAACTCCTTGTCACACACCTTCCAAGGACACTGTGATCTTCCCCTATGAAAACAAAAATTTTGCATTGAAATAAAATACCTAAGAGAAAATCATAGGGTTTGATCAGACGCAAGTGACTGGCCTCATCTGAGGGGCCATTCAATGCTGCACATTGACTATGGATGTGCAGTAGATGCTCTGCAGTGGCTTCTTTATGCTTTAGACTTAATGACATGATGAGAACAGACAGGCTTAGTCTAAGTAACTGATACTTTAGTATTTACATACTTGCTCCTTTGTGTCATTTGGTGTGAACCTGGGTCAAAATTGAAAGTTCTGAGAATGTGTCTCAACGAATTGACTGTGCGCAATCACAACAGTCATGAAATACCTTTGAGAGAAAAGACAATTTTCCTGAGAGATGAACAATCTAAAGCATAAGATGACACACTACACTCCCAGCTTAGTCAAAGCTTGTGGTGATTGCAAAAACAACAGAGAATATTTGTGTCTGCTAACGTGCTAATGACTTTTGTTAGAAAAAAATGTATTTCCGAATAGCTGTCAAGGCAAGTAAATATGCAGTATGTTTACACTGCATGTAAGTCCTTACTGCAGCCTATTGTACCAGGACAGTAACAAGTAACACCTTTTTTTTTTTTTTTTAATAGGCTATTCAATTAAATAACACGCTAATAATAGCAAACCTGGCAGTTTTAAAAGCCATGGCATTAAAGGGCACAGGACTTCAGTCATCTACGCACTGCAATATAAAATCATCATCATGAAATGCTCAGTCTGAAGGGTCTGCTCATGACCCTTGAATGAAAAGTGAATAGGTAAAAAAGGAGACGTTGCAGAGCACTGAATTTTATGAATCAGGTATTTCCGGTTATTTCTTATTGTCTGAAAGCCCTTATAAATAGCATACGATGATTTTCTTGTGAGATTTTATTGTTTTAAGTAAGGGTGAATCCTGATCAGGTCTTGTGTGAAGATGACCCCTTCTTATTCAATACATTTTGTTCCCTGTTTGTGCTCATCTCTAAATTAATATGCATTGTTAACTAAGATAGATTTGTAATAATCCATTCTCCCATCACGCCAGGCAGCTCTGCTTGCCAAGGCAGTAAAAGCGAGTGGGCTGGTTTCTAGCCCTGCTCACACCTCATCAGCAGAATTGTGTCCTTCAGCCCTGCTCCTAGACGAGTGTTAGATGTGAGCAAACCCACCGAGAGCAATCAAAGCTCACAGGTATTACCTCAGGCAGAAAAGGAAAACAATCAACCTGCCCAGGCCCCTGACATCAGCACTTGGCCTTATGCAACCTGCATTACTGGAGCTGATGTCTAGAGAAGAAAACACTCATATTGGCCTTCAAAGCCTAGGAATGATTTTTCCAGACTGATATTTAGTAGAAAAATACAATATCAGGTTTGTTTCCTATAAAATGTAATAATTATATTTGGAATTACCAGAGACAAAAGTTATGGATTCTTACAGTGACACTTTTACCAGGAATTTTACATTATGATCTACATCGATTCCAGGATAATAATTTCTAAAGAGAATTTTATTGATCCTTTTCTTGTCAGGTTAATGGTTCAGAGCCTCAGCTGTGTGCATCAGCATATTTCATCTGAAGCTGGCATCATCACTGATGGGCAGATTCATCCATGGTATGAGCCTGTTACAAATGTGCCCTTGGCGTGATGGACTGCTGCAATTTTGGTGGAAATTGCTTAACATTAACCTCCAGTACTTCCATCAGAAAGTCATATAGCATATGGTATAGTTCTTGTCTACAATTTTGTATTAGAAGATGTTTTTTTTTGTGATTTCCATCTACAAATAACTAGCAGCAATGAGAGACAAAGAAAGGAACTTTTACTTATCAGGTATTTGCTTCCTACAGAAAAATTTTATAAAAGAAATTAATTCATAACGCTTCTAGTAGCCTGGGTATAAAACTGAAAAAGAAGAAAAAGATTTTAAATAGACAGAAACAAACACTAAACACTATTTTGTTCATATGCACAGGCTTTTGGTGCAATGGCTGTCCCCCTTGTGAGAAAAGGAAAGGTAAAAGGAAAGTAGAAAAGGAAAACGTAAATCAAAATAGGTATAATTTTAGCAGTTTAATTAATGTATTTTAATTAGTGGACTTGTATGTTCATTTTAACCCTTTATTTCTTCAAAACAGAAGGTCTTCCAGAGTCCAAGGACTCATACTGAAGTCCTTCTGGTAAAAATTCTTTTCCTTGTGTTCCATTTAACTAAACTGAAAGGTTCTCTTTTAGGCTAAACTAATTAATTTAGCAAATTCTTTATCTATCCTTAAGTCCACAAGTGGATCTAGTATTTTCTTTGCCCTATTTCTTATTAACTTACATGCCAGGTGCAATCCCATTCCAAGTGCACTTTCTATTCCATAGTAATGAGAAAGAGGGTTTTTTTTTTTTTTTTTTTTTAATTCTCACTTGTCAGCTTCTCAGCAGTCCTGAATGTCTATCTTTCTATTTACCTTTTTGTAGCTTGATTTTTGCCCACTGCCTGGAAACAACTTCTGCAATCCCAGGTGTGCAGAATAGATCCCTGCTGAAGTATTAGTTAGCCCACCCTGGACCCGATTAGCATTCTTTTGACAACATGAAATCGGCAACATTGCATTAGAATTTCATTTGAAGACTGGAAATAGAATTTTTGCTAGTTTGTATATGCTCTGTACTAGAAAAATCCTAAAAGCAAAGACTAGCTTCATTTTTTTTCTGTCAAAATAAAGGACTAAACTTTGGACTGCACTGCTTGGAAATTGATTTGCTTAAGTTATAAACAGTCAAATGCCTTGCCAATGACTCTAGAAAACTTGGCTCCATTCATAGCCATTATTCAGGATTCCTCCCTCGGTTGCTGTCCTGTCACTCTTTTCTGGCATGCTTGTAGGAATGGAAAAAGTGAATTCTCAAATTTGCTGTTTCTGTTCAAAACACCTAACATAAAGTCTGATATTGAAACAGATGATGCTGCTTTTCTTAGTGTCTCTACTCACATTTGTCTCCTGTGTTTGTCTTCCCATACTCCCATTCTGCTTTGTTCCTCTCCTGCAGGGGGTAAAAAATCCAGAGCTTGGGAGCTCTCGTTAGCACTTCAGAAATCACCTTGTATCGGCAGCTCCTAGTCCTCTCTCCAAAAGAAAAGATGAGAGAAGATAAATTTGTGAGCAGGGAAAGCTCAGACTTAGGAATACAAATCTCATACCTGTATATGCCTCATTTACGGTGTGCTCCATAGTAACACATGAGCAGACATAAGCTGCTTTGCCTTTGTTTCAACCCAGCTAGACAGACATGAGCTAGCTCTATACCTGAGTCAGGATATCTGTAATATCCCAAGACTAACATGATTTGCCTTTTAGCAGATCAGATGTGCTTAATGTCTGTATAAATCACTGAGCTAGAGCTCTCTCAAATAGGAGGTGTGTGGTCCCATTGTAATTACTCTTACAAATAATGATTCAAAAAAAAAAAAACCAAAACTTCTTTTGCATGTGCATTTTTAACTACTTTCTAGAGTTACAGTATGTCTTGCACAAATACAAATTGAACATTTGACTTCACTTGTGTCATTTACCCATTGGACCCTACTAGGAAAGGCTAAGGCTAGGTGTACAATTATAAAACTGAAATATCTGATGATAGCACTGAAAACAAGGAACAGAGAGAAGAAACTGTAAAAAGTAAGAAAAATCACCACTATCTCTTTTTATAGGAAAAGCCAATTTTAGTCCTGTTCTCTTTATGCACAGCTATTTCCTTTTTTTTTTTTTTTTTCTGCTACTGCACCAGTAGGGTTGACTGGTGATATTTCGGAGATCCAAATTTTGACCATCAGTAACAGAAACTGAAGCTTGCCATTTGCCATTTCTCATGGAGAGAATAATGAAATAGGACATTCCCACCAGCAAAACCATCACCGCATGTGAACTTGGGGTCCTGGTGGCTTTCTGCCTCTGTGGAGACAGCAGCAGAGAAGGCTGGTGGCTTCAGGGCTGTGTGTCCTTGCAGAAGATGAGAGGGTGGCATATGGCCACCTCTCCTTGAGCTAGGGCCCACTTGCTCCGTCGCCCACGCTGATGCCCCCAGACACTTTCCTGGCCAAACTCAGTGAACATTTCCCAGTCTGTCGCTGAGAAGACGTGCTCATCTCCAAAGCAGCCTAACTCCCCTTTTTGATGCCTGTGTGCACGGGTATCATATGAGGAAATTCCCTGTGGAGCTGGATTTTTGTTTCCCTTTTAACGCAATCGCACCAGCATTGATGTTGGGATTTTTACTTGTTGTCAGTAATGGTTTTACATCAGGGATTGTGTTTGTTTTTGCTCAAATCTTATATGTGACCATGACAGCATGACACAAATCATCATCCTGAGTAAAGCTGAGCAGTGTGTTACATAACCCATTAAAAAAAAAAAAAAAGAAAAAACAAAACAACCAAAAAGGCCATCATCAACAGATAAAGCAGCACTTACATTTATGGACATATTTTGTGGCATTAGTTCCATTTAGGTTGTAAAACCTCTCTGACACAGATGCTTAATCTACTCTTTACTTTCCAGAATGCCATGTTAATGTTATCCAGTCATTCTCATTTGAAAGCAACCATCATACACTGCCCCAGCCCTTTGGGCAGTCTCTGTGCTGAAGACTTTTTCATAAATCTTTCAGTTCAAATGCTGTAGTGAATTAGCTGAACTATTTATTTATTTATTTTTGTGGTGACTAGTAGGAAAGGATGGAGTGACTGCTCTAGAGGCAGCAGGGACTGCATCCTGTAGCTTGCAATAGCTGATCTAGCTCCTCTAAAGGAAGACGGCAAGAAATGGCTGAGGGGCTGAGTTGACCTGGGCCCTTTTCTGCTCAGCGCAAACCAAGCCCTTTCCTTCTTTTGGAATTTTCTACGAGCTGAAGCATCCAGTTCTCTGTACAGCATTTTATGTCTTCTATAGTTCGATTTCAGCAGGAGGGAAAAAAAGGCTTTGCATTAGAAATAGCTGCCTGGAGGCTAGCTGTCCCGGATGCTGTTACTCAGTCACTACGGTTGCTTCATGAAGTCAGATACTTCTCAGTGTATTTAAATAAATCCGTTTTAGCTTTTTTTTTTCTCCACACTTAAAATTTTGAGGGTAAAATATGCAAAAGAACATCCACCTGAATCTTTTTATTAGTAATTACATGCAACTTCTAAATGTGTGCTTATGTCCCTTCTGATGTTGAAAATATTTGCAGTACTTATAATGCTGATATCAAATATTAAATTAATTGAATATACATGATTAATTTTACAAGTTCTTGTGTGCTGATACTGCTAATGACACTGCTGATACTGCACAAGAGACTGGCATCTGCAGTATAAGCAAGGAAAAAACACTGGTGCTACAATCCAGACAGGCATTCATATTTTTAAACTTAATGAAAAATTTTGCTTTTTTTAATAGTTTGGGCTGCTGACTATGATTAAAACTTCATGAAAAATGAGGGACATCTTTATTCAGGGGAAATGTATTGCTGCCTATTCCTCAGCAATTTAATGAAAATATTTGAGTGTTGGCAGATGTGAGAAATATTGTTTGCCTGAGTGTATTTTTGCTCATTCTTTTCCCATTTACTGGATGTAGAAATGCACATTCATTCGTAGTACTTCAGCTGAGGTCTCTACGTGCTGTACTGCTGCTAGTACCCACTGCAGGGAGGAAAGATGAAAGAGAACAGGGTTTGGAGTCTCTCTCTCAAACCAAAGCCAAAGTGTTATTCCTTCTTCAATACAGGAATAGCTGACAGAACTTTTATTAAAACAACTGTGTCTACAAACCTCAGTCTTGTGTCTACACTATCCTAGAAGTAGAAAATTGATGTATTTCTAGTGTGTTATAGGCAGCAGCTGCAGAAAAGACACAGAGCAGACAAGTAAAAGCTCTATACATCATTTAGCTCCCAAAGTGACTCTGCTAAAACATTAGAGCTAGACTAGCTTCCACAGAACACTTCACTGCTTCTCCAGTGAAGGGTTCATTTAATTTCATTAGTCTTGCTCAGGATTTCATGTTGCACAGCAGGGAGTAGAGTTTGGCTGTGGTTATTATGTTTTTGTGTATGTGTGCACATGCACATCTTAACCCGAGTGATACTTATAGTTAATACGTTAGCATCCTACAGTAATGCTTTCCATTACCTCTCTCATAAGGCACCTCTCAGGATGAGGAATGAGCTATGATGACACAGAGCATTTCCACATCAGATTCAAAAATGAAATTCCCAGGAAAATATTAGACACCTATATCCAGCTATTGAAAGATTGTATTTCTGAGGATGGGGTTAATGGAAAAAAAAAAAGATTTAATATATAAAATAAGTCTGTTTATATGTTTAAAGTGCAGCTAATGAAATAGAAGCATGTGTCTTTATACCAACCTGTCTTGCAGATCTAGATAATCCTGTGTCCCTGGTATAAGTACACGCTTGAGCCAGATCCACAACCTTCCTTCAGTGACAAGGCCTACGACAGCAACCACTATGGGCTCATCCCTGGGCACAGACTTTTCCAGTTCAGCACAGATTCATCCATTCCCACTCCCAATCACTCCTTTTTGAGCCAAACAATCTTACATCTTTTCTGCACTATGGGGAAGATTCACAGGGTGTCAGGGGGAGTTTAATGCCTCGGTTATCAGTTGAGATGCTTTCCTGGGGAATGAGACCACACATGCTTTCCAGGCAGAGAGCTTGGTATGGGTCTCCCATATCATGGTAGACTCTCTAATCATGCCTGGTTTACACGTTGCAGCAGCTTGCAGGCCAGGTCTGTAAGTACTTGCCATCCTTTACTGACATGCTTGGACCTGCTCCTCAGGCCAGCAGGGAGTTGTACAGCCAGAAGATCTCTCTGGTCCTCACAGCAGGATGGTGTTGATGGAGATATAAACATCATGAAGTGAAATTATTGTTATCATTTTCTATGGTAACAGAGTGTTCTTGTTTTGTTGTTTTGACTGTACTCTTGCCTGCTCTGGGCCCTGTGTTGAAAAAGCACTCCAAGCCAAAAATATATGGTCAATCACAGCAGGAAGAAGGGGGCATACGGGGTGCAAGAGGTCATATGGGGAGTGCCACCCTGTGTCTGTGCTCCTGCTCCCCCTTTCCTCATTGCCCTGCTCTGGGCAGGGCTCACAACACTGACAGATGCTTTGAATATCTTCAGTGCTGGTGAGGATGCAAGGACAGCCTCCTTTCCTGAAGAATCAGAGCCCTAGATAGGGTCCTATTTTTCTCCATTGTGAGTTTTAAAAACAGGGTGTCAAGGAAGGGTTTCCACCTTCAACACCAGATGTCCACACTTCTCTGCATCCTGGTAGGAAGATTTAATGCCAACCTGATGCCATCCTTTTCTCCTCCTCTGCTCTCATAGAAGGAGACACAAGCTCAGAGGAAGTGACAACAGAGTGGGGCTGATTTTGTCCAAGTGCAGGAATAAACATGAACTATGTTCCTCACTCTTAAGGGAGGAACAAGACCTGCTGTTCCCCAAGCATCCCTTGTGGATCTCATCCCTAAACTACAGCCCACCCTGGAAGGATGCAGCAGGGTGCAGCCTTAAGGGTGATTAGCGCTAGAGGCAATTACATCCCACGTGCCAGAGGTTGGTGACATTGCAGCTGTGTTTGGCTGATGTTTCACAGAGGTATTCGTTTCCAGTAACACTCACCTCGTAATCTAGACTGCCAGACTTATCTCTCTAGGAAGAGAATTTCTACTGGAAGCAGGCCACTGTGAAAATACCCATATATCTAAGATACACCACATTTTTCCATTGGAAACTTGCTCTTTATCACAGAAGCATTGTGGTGGGAGACGGCTTTATTTCTAAAGATCTCACAGACAAAGGCAAAACTCTTTTTTAAACTTAAAACTTAGAATAAAAGGACACTGTCATTTATGTGTATTCAAACATGACAATCATATTACCGTATCATTTGTTAACTTCTAAAGCAAAATTTTTGAATTTTTTGGATTTTGAATTATTGAAATAGAAGAAAAATGACCTAATCTTAAAAACATCATCCCAAGCAAAGCTATACACAAGTTATATTTATTAACAGCTTCTAACAGCTTCTTAAACTAGTTCTCTTTTGAACTAATATTAGCCAATTAATAAAACAGCCTTTTTGTTTTTCAAATACAAGGAATTAAAAAGGAAAATACATAAATTGTATGGGAAGAGTTTATTTATTATGATTATAAAACGTCTCCCCAGAGAAGCAACAGAGAAGCAGGGGTCTATATTAACTAACTGGGCAAAATAACTTAGCTAAGTGGGTGTAATTAAGAGTACTGTCTTGAGACCTGCCTTGAAGGTCCTTTTTCTGCTTTAAAAACAATTATTATTTGGAGCAAGTTTCTCACTGAAGAAAACAGTAATTTGTTTGATCAAAATGTCTGAATAAAAAAAGTCCAACTGATTCAGAATTTAGCTTGCTAACTTCTATACATAATTCAGACAGAAAAAAAAAAGTTTGTCTTCAGAAATTTTTGTCAGTCAGAAGCCACACACTGAAAAAACTGCAGTGGAGCTTACTTGAAAGATGGAAATGACACCCAAAATGACCATTTCATTGTATTATTTAGGGATTAGAGGAATGAAAGAATGCAAAGGTGTGACTAAGCAGAGCTAGATCAGAGATGGAAAAAGAACCAAAACCAGAAATAAAAACCTGAGGCAGATCTTCAGCTTCCCCTATGAACCGCAGTACTTATTGTGACTCCCATTTTAGAGATGGCAAACTGAAGCACAGGGAACTAAATTACCTTTAGAGATTAAATACTGCAACCCCGAATAGGCAGCATTGATATTCTAGGTAGCTGCTGGAGTTGGTGTGGGACCTGCTGAAGCTCTCTGCACACAAGGAGGTCATCTACTGTTGAGAGAATGCTATAGAAAAGGTACAGGCACCTTTGGGTCAGGAGATACAATGCTCTTCCTACCAGGTGGAAACCTTATTGTGGAAACCTTATTCCACTTCACATCGTCAACAGTTTTCATCTCTTTCATCATCATCAGGAAATATCAGAAAACCAAGAAACCCTCTTAAGACTTGTCAACAAGCTGGCAGTTATTGTTTAAAGCAAGTTAAACCAACATGCAAACTTGAGCATTTATCAGTGTCACAGGCATAAAGATATTGGCCATTCTGAATATAGTTTTCTTCATTTTCCCTGCCTGTTTTGTGCAAGCTGCATCACACTGTCATATCTAGCTCCTCAGCAAGCACTAATATCAGACTACTCTTAAAATCTTGCTTGGGGCTTCTAGGTTTTAATTTTTTTTCCGCTAAGAAATGGCATAAGCCCCCTCATCAAGTCCATCAAGTGAAATATGGGTTTCTGCAGACTTAGACAGAGGCTAGTGGTGGTTCTGAAGACATTTCTGGTGTTTAAATGGCGGAGCTGGCCATGAAGGAAGACTTCAGTGCTGCTGGCGCACAGGCTCACCAGTGCCCTCAAGGCTGTACACCTTGTTTCTTTCATGGAATCTAAAATCTCTGGGAATACTGATACCCCCTCCTTTCCCATGTTTCTCCTTTCTTCCTGTTTTTCTTCCTTCTACTCTCTCTCCTCTTCCCACTCCATCCCCCAACTCAACCTGCCCTCCCATCCAAAAGAGTAAAACGATACCAGCCAGCAATTTCTGAGACACGGCAATTAGGACAAACACCACAACATTGTATTATTGCTCAGTAGCTTTTCTTTTCTTTTCCTTTCTTTTCTTTTCTTTTTTTTTTTTTTTTTTTCTCTCCATCTTCAAATAGATCTTTGAAAGAAGTTGCACAAGTGTTAGGATATCAGGATACCAATGAACCTATTCTGGACAAGAGTTTTTGCTTCTCTGAACAAGAGTGTTTGCTTCTCTTCTTTCTACTCATTGCAACCAATTCCTTGAGAGTGAAACCATTGATTTGAACCAAACTGTGCTCCATTTCAATTCTCTTAATGGCTAATACTGTGACTGTATTCATATTTTGCATAGCTAAGATACTCTCCAAGTGGATGACAAATATTGTCTTCATACAAAGCTTAACTGCTGATATCAGAAAATAATCAGCTAGCCACTTTATAATTACTTCAACCTTTGTAATTGGATGCACCAAAAGCTAAATTTTCTTTTGATGATCGATGAGCTGGAACAGGCAGCATGGGGTACTCTGCATGCTCCACTACCACACCTACTACCTGAAATACTGCCAGTTCCTGGCAATTGCTTGCAGAGTCTTGTTTTGGAGGGTCTCTGCAAAAAAAGAAAGATGCATACTGTTATAGGCAGTTTCTTTAGTTTAGTCAAGTGATTCTTGAACACAGTATAGAAATATTCCCATGCTCTTCTTTAGAAGTCTTACTGCTGTGCAGACTGCAACATTTTAACCTTGGCAACAGAATTCAAAACATAAAACTCACTACCCAAGTATCTGAACCAACTGAATACTTGCCAAAAACACTCACTTGCCATTCAAATGTCGACGGCTATGGAAAATAAAGTGGCTAGAGAGTTTCCCAGCAAGCAGGACAATATGTTTCTCCCAGCAAAGTCAAATATTCTGCAAATTTAATTTGGTTCCCACAATCATTCGAATTACAATGATGCTTTTCCAGAGAATTACATTATCCACATTATAGAAAAATAACTTGATCTGAAGCTACATTAGAATGCTATAATGGAGGAAGTTGTTACTTACGTGATGCCTATGTCATCTACAAGACTAGCAACTGAGAACGAGGGAGGCAGAAGAAGGAAGAACAGTTTCATATTGGACTTTTCTGAAAAAATGTCTCCCTCTCAGGACTTCTGGGAATGCAAAATAATGAGGATCTACATATGCTTCAACTATGATGATGGGTAGCAAAGTTCATAAATAAATTAAATTTGTCTTCAGAGTAGGATTTGAACAGTGTGCAATGAAGAATGCAAAAAGTGTAAGCAAGGAGGACAAAAATATGGAATAGCTGCTTCTTATAAGCAGCCTCTACTCTCTGCATCAAATGAGCCATGCAGTAAATCCAGAAACATGGCAGGCAATTAAGTAAGTCTTCATCAACATATATATGCACAGGGAACAAGATTACCATTTTTTTTTTTTTGTATTTTCAGCATTTCTTAGAGTCTGAATACACAATCTGGCAACTTTAAAGGTCTTTTTTAGAAATGTGGCTGTATAGGATACATATATCTAATTCACTGACTCATCTTACTGAGAGTTAAAGAGCTACTTAGTAAAGTGCTTTGAATCTTTGTTCATACTTGCCTTTTTCTGTGATGTATGTCCTACGCTGCAGCATAGGTCTGAGAGTATTAGATGTAATCGAACATTTACCACTAAACCAGAAAATATCACCAGAAAGGGCGATATTTTGCAATATTTCCACCATTACTCATGCAAAAGATACATGAATTCACAGTCAAGGTTTAAGAGCTAGATTAACAAGTAGAATAAATGCCACTTTAAGTAAATATTTAAATAAATAAAATGTTTTGGGGCACTTTCAATTTAAGGACCAGTGGGGGTGCTAGTGAAGCCACTCTTCCCAAGACATTGGATGGAAACTCCTTTATGAATTGTTCGATAACACTTGAATCTAATCTGCATGCCTGGGAAGGGGTTATAGGACATTTTAAAATCTGTATCAAATAACTAGCACTTTATAAAATATAAAATCATAAGAATAGGATTCACAGGTAAATCCAATATTTTATCACACCTGCTGGAGTAAAGATTCATATTGGTATCATTTTTCAATGTGGCAATTTTAATTATTAAAAAATTAGAAAACCAGATGGAATTACAAAACAGCAACAGATTACTTAATTAACTTTTGCCTATTGGGATAAATAGAACATACCACAGAATATATCAAAGCAGACACCAATGAGACACTATACATTCTATTAAAAGGCAGGAATTTTCCTTTTCAGATATCAGTTCTTTTCAGACAGAAGCAAATGTCTATCAATCAGTCTCATTAAATTAATCCAGAAACAGGTCATGTTATAATCCATAGCACATTACACCATGGCAAAAACCAAAAGAAGTACACTAAGATGTTCCCCATAGGTCAGTGAAATCAGCCCCCAAAATGAGAGAGGTGGACAAAGAGTGAAAAAATAATATCTGTTATTTTAAGGGTTATGAAATTTAAATTAGTCTGCCACTACTAATAATCATCCTTCAGTTGTGCAAGAGGGCCTTAGAACAAAAGTATTAAAAACATGACTTTGAAAATTGTCACCGTATTTGTCAGACAATATTACAAATATTCAGTCAGCTTCACTGCATGAAGCTACATATTACATCTGTGGGTAAAACCATGTGAAAAATGTGAGCGAATCAGACAAAGTGCAGACCTGTAAACCCACAATAATATAAATACTCCTTTCTTATATGAAATACCCCTTAAACTTATTGCGGTATTGTCTGGATTTCAGTAATTGTCTGGATTTTTTAGTAAAATTTGCCAAGATGTGCTCTGAAACAGCAGTTATTTCAAAGAGGATACCAGCATAGTTCAAATGGAAGCTCTGTAATTGCTTTATTTGGCCAATCAACCCTAGCTGATGACTTCCAATATCCCTAGAAAACTAATGATAAGTATTGGACACCAAATATGTATCTAAATGATGTGCACTGTTATCTTTTTATTTAATAAAAATGAGTGTCACCATATATATATGTGCATACATTGGGTTATTGCTATTGGAATTAACAGCCTGCGATATAATCCCAGCCTTCCAGGAGAAGGGCTCAGCAGAGCCACGTGAATGGAAAGAACACTCGCTGCAGGATTTTCATCAGGCTTCAGGATATTGTGATTGTTAGTACCTTCAAATTAATACCAGTTAGGCTTGAACAATTTAAATCTCACACTAGATGATTTCAAACAGATAAAAGAGAGTGTGTTACACAAAATAAAGGAATACAGAAAATACAGCATTGTATTATTTACTAAACAAAATAACAAATGAAATCATGTTATTTTTAAACAGAATTAAGAATTGAAACAGAATAAGTAACCAAATTGAGACCATAAATCACTGACAAGAAATGTAAATAAATGTATTAAGGTGGTATGTACAACTTGTTTAAACTGCTTGAGACCCCAAACTGCAAATGTTGAATACTTTAAAACGGTTCAAGTGCCTCTGTTTTTACCATATGTAAAAAAAATGATAGTCAATGACTGCAATGAAATGTACATACCTACTATTTTAATAGTTTAGGCCCAGATCATCGAAGGATTTAGGTTCCCACTCCTCATGGAAAATCTGGGTCTCAGTGTTTATAACTCCTTCCACCGAAGGAGTAACTTTTTTGGTGCTGTGAAATTACAGTCTTATCTTTCCCTAGCCAGGGAGGGAAAGGGTCGATACTAAAGAAAGGGTGGTTCTAATCGGCAGAAAGGTTACGGCACTGCAACTACATGAACCACTTTCCCTAAACAACATAAAAATATTCTAATATTAAGGATTATTTTACAACTCAGTGGAAATATGCAGTAATGCAATCCATTTCCTTTGTCTGGATGACAAAAATGCAGTCTTAACAGTCACAAGAGCCTGCCTTGTGTTAGCTATAAAAAAAAATATATTTATATATATATTTATGCAACTACTATGTGCATTAAACAAAATCACTGTATGAATCAGCAGGGTTCAATAACACTTGTATCTGGATCTTTGGGAGGGGTGCACTAAAGTTTGTGGCTCTTCTCTGGAAGGACTCATAATGAAATGGCAAGGAATAGAAACCCATATGTTTAAAATCTTAACATTTTTCTTATCGCATCGCCTGAGAAACCATTCATAAGATCTCTGTCACCTAAAAGCATCTGTTGCCTTCACTTCAGTCCATTTTACTGTTCAGAAATGAAAGATATCCCTTAAAGCAAACCTGATTATTAATTTTTAGTGACCACTGAAACTGAAAATCCATACGATTTCATTGTGAGTTCCTTTCACGACACAATTTCAAAACTGTGAAAATTCTGTTACTTTCATTTCCTACTAGCTTGTGTTGACTTATCATGAGTTGTTTAGAAAGATATTATTCATCAGCATACAAGAAACATATACATTGTAACTCACTCACTTATGTGGGCAGGCTAATTTAGAATTGAAAAGTGAGTGTTTTTCCACATTCATGTGTAGAAGTATTAAAAAAGTCACTTTTTTTTTCCCTTTACCTGCATTGGAATACTTTTCTCAAATCACCTGTGAACATTGATCAGTGCTCTTTGCACTGAGAGGGTTACAGATTTGTCACTCAGTCTTTGTGATACCAGAGAAGAACACTGGAACCAAAGGGTAACACCCTTGTGCACCAAAGCTTTATTATATTTTTGATTACTATGCATCCCCATACCTAAAGCCAATAGCTGGCACTTGTGCCATAGTTCTGTCCACTGACAAGTGCTCTGCATGAATCACTGAATCTCAGTCCGCTACCCAAAACTACTGCGCAGTGGTGACCTGGTATCTTGGATAGTTTTTCTTCTTGGACAAAGCTTATCCAAAATCTTCTTTCTATCAGGCTACAGCAGCTTAGGGCTTCTTTCTTTAAAGAGAGGCAAAGTAAAAGTCTCACACCTGTAGGCCAGTACTGGTGTTCTGTTCTAGAAATTTTAGCACTGCTCTGATACAATGAAGCCTTCTTTTTCACCCACTGGTTCCACTTCAGCATATGCAGGATGTCCAGATCCTCTTCTGAATTTCATCGCTGGCCATCTGCTTGGACGCCGCTACAACAGAAAGAAAATAAACTTCCAGAACATGAAAGGTGCAACAATAAAATAATAATAAAAGTCTTTAACAATGCCCTGCAATTTCACTTTCACATGTGCTAAAACCCACTCCATGACGATACAGGAATGGAGAAGCACAGTTCAGCAACAAGAACTAGAGCAACGAATCCTTTTCTCCAAAGCTTGACCAGCTTATCTGTGAATTTGGCTGCGTAAAGACCTGTTGACCCACTATTCTAAAAGATCTGTCCACTGCTCTTCCTTACTAGTTCTGCACAGAATGTGCTCCATGCAACAACATGTATCAGAATACACTGAAACTAGACTACTTTTAATTATGTAGGACTAAAGTCTGGCATACTTCTTGTGGATTGCCAAAGGAAGGACTTTCTGTCTCGTTCTATTTGAGTTGTTTTCTTTGATGATTGAGACGAAAGCATCCTTTTCATTTAAATACTTGTGGTTCTTTAGTACAAAGGTCATAAGAGGTTCTAGCCAATTTTCATTAGTATCCTTGCTGACTGCTTTAAAAGCAGCTAAGAAACAGAGAAGCGAAATGAATCATTTCAAGGGCAGATAAAACAATTCTGGTATGGTTGTGATATCTCTGAGAAGGAATATTTTAGAAATCCTATCTTTTTCAAACTAATTAATGTTTGGTGTGCCTCAGAATGTGGGTGATTATGGTGAGATTCTGTCAAAGAGAATAGGTTGTAGGAAAGCAAGGCACTCAACTCCTTCTTAAAGTCAGTTAGTGAAAAAGCTCTCCTAAAATGCCTATTCCCTATTTAAAAATTTAGCTGCTAAATATGTTGATACTGCCCATTCTCTACTGCCCACAGTTACAGTCTGGAATAAAAACTAGGAGATATAGCAAGCTGTGTGAAACATCAGAGGAAAACAACGATGATCATTTATGGCTTATACTTCCATTAGTAGTCAAATAAAATTCAAGGCTAGATCACAAATGGCTTTTTTTTCCTGCTTTATATTTGAGAGAAGAAAGTTGACCACTGACCAAAATGGTTTTATTTTATCACCCTTCTTTTGAAAATATATATTGTATTTAATTTGTTGGCACTAAAATACCCCATTTTTACTGGCTTCCAACTGCTCAGGATATTTCATGCTTCTGAGAAGGGGTCCTGACAATGACAGACCACCTGCAGCAATAACAGTCTACTGGGACTCACTGTGCTGTTGAACAGGGGCCACTAAAGAAAACTTGAGGGTCTAAATCCTCTTACCAACAAACAACACGTCTGCCTCAGGACACAACACAAAAACTTCCAAGGGCATCACTGTAAGGAAGACACAGCTGGTTTCTTTTTCTCCTATTGTAGGGTCAGGTTGCTTCTGAGGCATCCTGAGCTAAATTCTGTTTGGCAGGTAATTTATAATCCAAGGCCTTCCAATGCAATGTCTTCTTACAAAGCAGGAAGGCAGAGCACCATCCTCTTTAATGGAGGTGCTTTTCTTAATAAGAAAACTTAACTCTATTCCAGCTTTGCAGATTTTTTTCCTACCTAGGCTTGATTCAGAGTGCTTTCAAAATTAAGAAGGACATCTTGGTTACTGCTAATAAAAAAGGATCACATGCTGTTCCCTAAAGCAAATCCACTAGGTAAATCAGAAGTAATTGAATTAAAGGCAAAAGAGTTATTCTAGATTTACACTAGTATAAATGAGAAAAGAATTTGACTTGAGAGGCCTCTGAAGCAAAAAGCAATGGAAAACTAGTAGCTAAAATAATTAAAATCAATCTCAGCAGCATGTAAGGATTAGCTAAATTTTAATCCATTAAGATGCTAATTTCCTTTAAGTATATCTAAGATTAATTTCTACTTTCTTGCTACATTGCTGCCCAAAAACAGTCCTATCATTTTGGGCTATTATTTTTAATTGCCTTTTCATTGTGATGAAGTGTGAAATACATATGTAACAATTCTATTGATACAAAGGGATACAATGTAAGCATCAGCTGTTGATCCAAAAATAAACCAACACACTTGAAAGTCATCTCCAAATACTAAAATTGCAGCTTTTTAGTGGTTTCTTTTTACATCTGAGGTGAGATTTTCCAGTCCTAATAACAGTCTCCTTGATTTCTTTTCTTTTTTTTTTTTTTTTTTTTTTTTTTGTTTCATGGATATTGTAAGTAGCTGCCAGTCTTAAAAGACGGCATAGAGACGCTTTCAATTAATTGGCTTATCTATTGACTCTCAAAAATGTAGATACATTACAGGCTTAACTGATAAAACCCAAACTGACCTAATTGCTTTTAATGGTTCAAAGTTCCTGGAGATACTGAAGCAGCTCAGGGGAAGTCTCATGCAGTCCTTCCCCTTTTCTCTGGGAAGCAGAGAGATAACGGGATCCAAACAAAAAAACAACCCAGCTCCCCAAACTATACTATCTCCCTCTTGGCCCTTCAAAAAAGTGAGGAGAAAACAACCTGGGTATTTAAACTAATCCCTTAATTTTGCCTTCCAATCTAACAGGAATAAATATTTTTCATTCTCTGGGATTAAAAACCTTGGAAATCCTCCAAGCTGTGGGTGTTGAGCTGTAACTCCTGCTTCCTAATACAAAGCAGGAAAGCAGGAGTGGGCTTTTTCTCGTATTATTGGAGCTGCCATGAGTTCATTATTTTAAACGAATGAGTTGGAGGAAAGTACCTGTAACTTTACAAGACCAAAACAAGGTATACTTTAAGATACAGAAAAATGAATTACTTAAAATATGTATTGTTTAAAAATGTAGTTCCTATTGAATATCAGTAAGATAAAATGAAAGAAATTTAGTAGAGGCAGATAATCCATGCAAACAGAGACTTACCCGGCAAATTTCTTACATCAAGCTGTTTGCTCCACTGTTGGTGACTGGCAGTATATTTTATGTAAAGCATTTTATATAAATCTTGGAGCAAGGACAGGAGCTATTTGTCTTACTCTGAGCACAAAAGAGGGAGGCTCTCACCTCCCAGCACTGCAGAGTGGAAAGTGGGGTGTTTTCTGGTCGTTGTTGCACTGAGCTATCTCCAGCTTTCCTTGCAGTTGACTGCAGGCCTTCTTTTAATATGAAGGCCTCATGAGTGTTATAGGACCTCTTTAATTGTGTGATTTATTCAAGAGGTGACCAAAAGAAAGGTTTAATGGATATCTGACAGTATTTAACTGAATACTGTCTAAGCAAAGCTAAATTGTGTCGATCTGAATATGGTTTCCAGTGCAGCAGTCTATACATTTTTTTAAACTCATTTAACAGCCTCGGGTAGTCTGATTTCTTGCTAAATAGTAACTTTCAGTAAATTTCTGGTAAAACTTATTGTATTTCAGGAGAAGGAAAGGAAAAAGAGCTAATAGTTTTGATCCTAAGAGTCTCCATTCACTGCCCAGGGACCTTTCAAGTGAAGTGATGCCTCTTTTCTTCTTTTATTTTCTATTGTCAGCAAGGGACCTATCTACCATTAGCCACGAGATTACCAATGACACAACTCTAAAACAACAATATACACAGTTTTCAACTGAACAGCAAGCTACAACTCAGTAAAGAGGAAAAAATCAGTAAAATGTATATATTTCTACACAGACTTGCAAACTGGAAAGCAATCAATGTGTCCCTAATCAATACCATCTTGAAAACAAAGGAAACAATCAATTTAGACTTCTAGTGAAGAAAATGGTACAAAATTAATCCAATATTTTTGAGATGGGTTTTTGAAACACATGAAAAGAATGAAAGTACACCTAAGCAAGAAGGGAAGTCTAGGTTGCATATGCCACAGAAAAATATAAATCATGTGATAAGCACTGAAAAAGATCAATTATGGGAGGACTGGCAAACAACACATACATAAAGTAGTATTAAAATGTTGAAATTTGATTGATTCCATGCTTCTTTCTAAAGAACCAAGGGACATTTGGATGCAATACATTACAAAGATAAACACTCTCTCTTCAATAATTGTCTGTTGAATATTTCTCACCTGAGGTGGTAATTCATTAAAGGCACTGGAAATAATTCTACTTTGTTGGCTGAATTAATTCTAAGAGTTTATTTTTTTCTTTCATTTCCTTTCATGCGTTTGCATGAAAACAATTTTAGATTAGTGATGGATAGGAGGAAATTGGTAATATTTATTAAATATTCTGATGTTCTTGCATTCTATTCTCTACAGATCATTCAGGAAAGAAAAACTGGATGAGCACAGTTGTTTACAGGTCTGCCAAGTCAGAAGAGCAGTGAAGGAAAACCATCATTAAAGTTCTACCCTTCTCTCATCTTCCCCCTCTCCTTATACTGAAGATTTCACCAATTATCAAAATGTTCTTTTCTATGTATTTCAATCACTGTCAAGTCCCAAAGTGTTGCGTATGGCTCAACACTTCATTCCCATTTAGTTGTAAATTTGAACAGCAGATTTCACAAGACACACATAGGCAGATTCTCCTTTCACACCTAGATTACATAAACTGTTACTTGATTTAGAGGGGAGGCACAATCTTTTGAAATACTGAAAGAACTCTCTGGCAAACATTTCCCACTAAACTGCACCAAAGTTGAAGGTATCCAGTACCTTTTGGGCTGAATGTTCTCATTTGATTTTGTCTTCTCTATTTCCTATTCATTTTTTTTCAATTCTCCTGTATTTCTGTTCTTCTAATTTTTCATAGGACTGTTTCACTGAAGGTTGTATCTTACACACTCACATATTTACTGGACCTATCATATTCATATGTCCAGTTCTTTATCTAATTGAAGAACAGAAATACATTCCAATCTATTTCAAAGTTCCATTCTTTAACCATATTTTGTCACTCATGTTTAAAGGATATTCTCATTATACATAAATACAGATCACTCTAAACTTAAATTTAAGCATCAGAGCCCCAGACCAATCATATAGACTTAGACAAATGAATTAAGAAATGAGGGGGAGGAAACTGTCACAAGGCCCACTGGTAAATAAACATGTGTTCACCTGATACCAGCAAGATCCATTAGTGTGATATCACTAGGCCACTTTTAATCTGTCTGGGTAGTCTGGACATCTACTATCTCACAGCAATGAATGCCTTTCTTATTTCTACCTACCTTGGTCATAATATGTAGGTATGTGCTAAGAGTGACCTGAAATATTGTTTAGGCAATTGATTTGTGTATGCACTTAATCTCTTCTACAGACACCAATTTATCTGGCAAATTCCAGACAGAAATAGACAGGCCTTCAAATACCTGAGTCTATACCTCAGATATACATTTCTAGGAAAATCACTTGCCTGACACCACGTGAATTGGATATTTAGCAGAAACTCTTCAGAAATACAGATTGCGTCAGACTGTAAAATTCAATAGGATCAGTTACCTGCTTCATTTATTTTTCTTTTTAATTTGATGGAAGTGCTTGTTCAAAGTATCTCTTTGTGATTGAAAACAGTTCTTATTACAACAAAGTTTCTGCAGTCTAAGGATCATATAAGTAGCTGGCCGCTGACAGATGAGAAACAGAACACCTCCTTCCTCCCCACCTTTGACTTTTATTGTCAGTGTTAATTATTTATTTTAAGGCTTTTCCCCTGTGGATGATTTAAGTTTCCCTTGCTGAGCTGCTGGTTCCTGCTGAGCTGGATAAGCTTTGGAAAAAATAACTTTACTATCAGTGCTAGGCAATGACAGTGAGATCAATGGCAATATTGAAAATGCCAGGACACTGCAAATCTTTGAAAGAAGAGAAAAATGTACTTGTTCTCTTCTTTTTACTCATCATCTTCACGGCACATAATTCAGCCCTAACTTCTGGTCAAAATTAAACTGGTGACTGTCAAGCCATTTTCAAACTAAAACATACTGTCTGAATGGGGGAGTGCATACCCCCTAAAACTGGGATGTACCCCAAAAGAAATCAGCCCAGAACTGTAGGCTTCATCACCTGTCTAAGCCATCTGAGGATTTGTTTTTTTTTTTAATTCCTTCTTTCTTTTTCACTCTATATCCTATTTACTTTGCATTTATTTGAAGAAATATATGATGTCTATGATATAATGCAGAAATAACTGGAAATGCTGTATGAAATGCAGGGATGGCAGTTAAATGATGAGTGCTGCTATAAGCACAGATGCAGAAGTGAACCAGAAATGCCAATTACTTGCCTGAAACCCAAGAACTAGCTCCAACTTTTTTTTACTTCCATTTTTACTTCTATTTCCTTTTTCCAGGTAGACAATGGAGGAGCAGAAGGTCAAAATCTGCAAAATGTCTTATGCTAGATCTGAGTTAAATTAAACAGTGCCAGTAAATGTTTTCCATAACCGAACACAACCATACACACAACTCAATTTCTAGAAAAAAAAACAAAACCAAAACCAACATCTAGTGCTTTCTCAGACAATTCCAGATATGACTCAGGATTTGGGAACCATCCTTAGTCCATACTAACAGTTAGTCTGCAAGCAGTCACCTTACTGGGAGGCTGGCAGAATTAAATGACAGTGTAGACCCTTCCATGCTGTTTGCTTTCTATGCTAATGAGCAGTCCTGCAAATATTTAATTTACTAATAGAGACATAGTTCTAGCTACTTCGGGAAGAACCAAGATACATTCCCAGGCTCTGATTATGCATTATTATTTTATTTGCTGATGATATACAGCTGTTCCTTCCTCTCTCCCTCTTCTCTCCCTGAGGTCACCCCATGTTCCATAGCACTAGTTGAACCCACTGTGTGGCCACTCACAAAACCAGATTTATGATATTATCCAACCTAAATGAAGCAAAACAAATAACTTAGAAAGAGATTCATATGTGCATGCATGTGTGTGTCTGAGTGTACATTGTGTTTCTAGGCAGCTGAATCAGAATAAATAAAGATCTGGGAAACTACAGTGAGGGCAATGAAGTTAAGTAATTTTTAAATTGGGATCTTTAGTCAAAAGAATGATTACTGGTGAGCAGAAACACCCATACTTCTCTGTCAATGTATGATCCTCATTCTTAAGACATACACAGCCTTCAGGGGCTATATGTGTTTATAACATGGAAATACATATATATTTTTTGTGGTGCATGTAAGCTGAACCCAAGAGAAAGAATACTAGTTTCTCTATTTGTCAAGTTAGTTTGGCTCTTTGCCTAAGGCTGAGAAAGTCTTAACTTGCAATGTTTGATTAGGCTCCCTAAAATACTCTGCCCATGGGAAAACTGTCACAGAAGGATTTTATTCTGCTGATGTTATAAAAAAATGTTTTAGCATCAGTATCTCTTTCTCCAGCTGGGAAAAGACGTTGCAAATGCTGACTCCCTGCCTTCATGCTGGCCAAAACTTCCTCTGAAGACTTCTCAGATGAGGCCAGATCATGTTGCTTTGGTTTACTGAAGGCAGAGCAATGGGATGACAGATGTGGTAAGCAGTTGATTCAAACTTAAAAGGGCCTTGGACCAAAATACAAGTAAAAACATGAGACAAGTGCACACAGAAGAGGACGATTTAACAACATGCCTGTGAAAACATCTAAAGTCACGTGAAACCCAGAAGCAAACAGGCAGAAGAGATTCTTCCTTATGCCTTGCACTTTACCAACTCTTCCTTGTGCATTAATTGCTATTAGTGCTAAAGTTCACACATAAATGCATATCGATAAAGGGTAAAAAGTAAAAGAAAAAAAATATGATGAAGACAAAGAAGGGAAGAAGTAGAAGCTAAACTACTATTAAGGTTGGTATTCGACCTGCACCTGAAACCAAATTTGAGCAAATCCATCTGACTCAGCTAGGAATGAATTTATCACAGTCCACATTCAGCTCTGTGTGGGTGTCACTGTGGGTTGCAGTGGTGAGTGCAAAATTAAAGAGTGCAAAATTTGCATGTATTTGTCTTCAACTCACAAGCTTAACGAGAAAAGGAAAAAAAAAGACAGCAAACATGAGGGGCATCATGCCTGGGCCTGGGGATGAGTATGTGAGAAAATCTGAGTGAGGTGGCTTTGTCTGTATTAGGTGGTAAATACAGAGATCACAAAGGAGAGGCGGACTTAAAGCCTCAAGTCTGTGACCAGATTACTATGCATATAAGCAGCATATTTGCTATATGATTTGCAAGATGAATCATTCTGTACATGTTCATACTTTCACTTGGCTGCTGTTGCTAAGATAGCAGCAAGCCTTTATCAGTGACTTATCTCCCTGTTCCAGACTTTTATCTAAACAATCTCTAGGTACAGACTTAGTGACCCTTCCAGTGGTTCTTCTTCTTTGTCACAATCCATTAGAAAGTGTCCACATTCATGAAAGCAAGAGAGTACTGCGTATCAGGGTTATCAGCAGTGTTTAACTAGAGTATATTTATCATAAGATGGAGGAGTTGTTGAGGTGAAAAAACTCAAATTTTGCATTCTCTGTATCACCAAACACCCATAGAAAATCTTTCTTTCACAGTGGTGCTGAAGTGAATAAATGTCAGCGTCTACAGTATAGATGTCTGCATCTAAGCTGGTTATGTGCAGTTGAGGGAGAAAAAAGGCAATTTATCGGATCTTAAAGGAAATGTCTCAAACAGGTCAGGTGAATCATGATCTAAAAGTGTTTGTTTCTTTTTACCACTAATAAATACAGCGAACTGAGATGATTTTACACATAGATGTAAAAATTAGGTGAAAAGAATCCTGCCTACTCTACTCTGAGGCTATGTGTTAGAAGATTTCAACAAATTAATGTAGGGAATAGCTAACACAAGCTTCGACTTCAAACTTACTGTAAGTTAGCTCTTCTGGAGACTTAATGAATTAATTTACTTTTACTCAGGAAAACAACAAATACACAAACAAAAAAGAAAATATAGCCCTTAAAATAAAATGCTAATGCACATGAAAGATAATGGAAAAACGTTATGATAGCAGTAAAAAGGAAGGGCGGAAAAGTTTTAATGGTACCTGTGATACATACTTTGTTTCCTGTGTAAAAACAAAACAAATACATTGCTGCATTCATAGTTGCTAAAGAAGCAGCAGAGTGGCAAACATATAAAACGGTAGCTCCTGCTAGGTTAGGCAACTAGATTTCTTCAAGCCTTACATGATAACTGCAAGAATACTTTCCACGTTTGGATAAGAAGGTCCTGCCCTGGAGATCTCAATGACACCAGCTGAAGGAGAGGACTAGTGACACAACACGTTACTCTTATCTTACCTCTATAAAGAAGAGACTAGCTGCTGACGTTGGATGGTGGTACATGTAGACAGTCACCAGGATGGCTGCAGCCACAATGAGGACCAGTATGAGGATTCCAACAATTAAGCCGGCATGAAGCGTTCCACCTTTCTTCTCGGCTGCACTGTCATCTGTGGAAGCTACAAGAATAGCATACTTATTAGCATACAGACTTTTGCCTTATTCAATCCATTTCACAGCTGATAAATGAAGATTTGCTTTTCCTGTGTTGTAGTTTCCTCATTTTCCAGAGCCTAAATTGGAAAAAATATATTAGATGTCTCCTTCTCATACAGATGAATGCTCATATAATCTTAATGAACATATATTTCTAAATGTTTTACTATTTCTATCTCAATAAACAAAATTAATATGCTTCCTTTTAAAACTAATCTGGACGTGTGAAAGTTTCTAACTATCTGCATAGTGAATTTGGCTTTGATTTTCTCCCAAGACTACCACAGCAGCCCTACAGACAAGAGGTATTACTTGAATATATTTTGGATATGGTGGTCAACAGTCATCTGTTTTGTTGAGTCTGTTTTGTTGAGATCCTTGAAAGATCTGTTTGGTTCTCTTTGAAAGTCATGGTCTGTGAGGTCAGGGCCTGCCCCTTTTATTTGTTCTTAGAAAACAGCTATTATGGGTACAAATCATAAATAATAATAGCAACAGCAATTGTACATAGTCTTCTATTATTCTCATCAGATAGGGAGGCAAAGCATTCCTTACTAATATTAAAAGGGGAAATGAGAAATAATAGAAGAAAGATCAGTTGATCTAGGTCCTTACATAGTGTTAAAAGCCTCATATGAAAGGAAATAAAAGAAAATAGGAATGTTTAGCCTCAGTGTAACCGCTCTAACATCCATTCATGTCAACACTTATTATCAATGGACTGAGGAAAGCCTTCATGGCTTGTTCCCACAAATAGATGCCATGGAACAATGGGGAGAAAAGCAAAATGAAATGTATCATTTCGGCCAAGTGCCATAATAACTTGTAATGGAGTTCATGTGAATTTCCACTGCTTTTGTCCATATTTGCTAAATTCTTGAGGCAGGAGAGCTTATATAGTACACTGCTCTGCTCTTTTTCGTGAAGTCAATGGACAACTCAATTTGTGGGAAAAAGAGCTGAGATGACAAAACCAGAGTACAAAGTCAGCAACAGCAATTTGGTGGATTAAAATAGCACCTAGGAGGCACTAATGAATCTAATACAAAACTGCAAGCAGGGACACCCACCGGTGCCTTTCATGGGTCTGCGTTCCCCAGGAAATCCAATTTTAACAGTACTGACTGCAAATATCTAGCCTGAGTTTAGGCATGAACTAGATGCAAGAATTAGACTACTCTGCCTAGCTCCTATGCAGGGATTTATTCAACTTTCTGAGAGCTCAGTACACACGTGGATAGCAGCAGACTTTTCTTTACAAAAAGCAGTATTGACTCTGCTTTATTTTTTTTAAACACAGCACAGACAGGGAAAATTTCCAGCTGACCTTTCATATGGCAGTGAAAGAAATTATTGCCTAGGACATGGAAAACCCATTTCAAAGGCATTCTCAGCCAAAGGGTAATTAAAACAGATCCTGGCAGCTGTGGCTCCACGTAGCACAGGATGCAGGATTCATGGAGAAGCAGAGAGGAACAAAAGGTGACTGTAGAAAAGTGCCTGTAACTTTCAGGCAGCAGAGTCCTTCACTTGATGCAACCATTAATAGTTTATTAAATAGCTATTCACTTCCAACTGAAAACAGCTGAATGTACACAAGCTCCAGATTTAATTTCTGTTCATGCACTGTAACGTATTTAGCACTAGCACATATACTTTAAAACAGCAAGCAAATGTAAATTAAGCAATTGAAAGGCCATCAGGAAAGACCTGCTTTATCGTAAATGCTCGGGCTGGGCTATTAATTCCCACTGGTGAGTAGTTATTTATACGAGTCATCCTGCTGAGAAGTAGCAGCTCCCCTAAAGAGCAGAAGATTCCTAGTTGGTCTGTCACATAATTGTGTGGTGTTTTTTTTTTTTTTACAACTTCGTATTCTTCAATTCTTCCCATCAATGACATATTGGTGCATCATAAACTACTTTATCACTTGTAACCACTTTCAGACCAATTTACACTAAATTGCTGAAGGCAAAACAACATATCCTGCATATTAAAAAATGGTGAATTTCAGCAAAGGTCCTAACTGCACTGTAAAGACCATCAAATTAAACCCTTCTGATTTGATATTTTCCTAGTGTTTAGCATTCAACTTTGAAAATGAGAATACTGTCACTTCCAAATAATAAAGGCGACAACAGCTGGCCTAGATTTCTACTGGTCTAGGGCAGGGCATTGCCTGGACATCAGTGTAGTGATAAGAATATCAAATGCAAAAGCTAATGAATTACAAGAAATGTTTTCTTACATGACAACAAGTGTAAGTAACTTGTAATTTCCATAATCGAAATTCAGTTCATTGACCCCAGGGTTCAAATACTCATGAGAAATTGATTTCACTCTCTTAGCACAGAGACAATAAACAGTGTTGTCAAATTTGAAAATATTCTCTGCTGCAAATCAGCCGACAGCTCTTTTAAAAAGCTGCTAAAGGAAATAGATAAAAAAAAAAGAGACCCAAAGACTTTTTCAGGTGCAGGATCTTAAACTTATCACAGCACATCTGCAGTTCCAGGCAGGGCTAAGCCCTCGGTGAAGATGATATTTGCCTTATGACCAATCCTTTCTTGATCCTTTCTCAGCAGAGCTTCCCTCAAGCTTTCCTTTTCTTGTGCTCAGCAAAGCAGTTGTTTTATACAGTATGCTCTGCCTATTCTACATCTATACATATATTATATCTCTCTCTATTGATGTACTCTGTAACTCTCTCTATATAACTATAATTCTATCTAATTCCTCAAATTCTTTCATGTATAAGCCTTTTAAGGAAAAGAAGTCTGTTAACATATGCGAGTTTAATCTGCTTCTCATTAGATGCTGAATGACAGTACAGAAACATCAGGCAACTGTTTTTTTTCCCCTCAGGTGTAAAAGGACAGAACACAAACATGAAATATCTGCTCTTCTGCTGGAATGTTGTCTAAAAAAAGTGAAAACATAGTAAATATGTTCTTACTGTCTGTATGGCAAGCAAACTGAGACTACCTTCTTTGATTTTACATTATTACATTACATCTCTAATTCTGGTTGGGTTAGTTTCTTTGGGCACAGGAAAAACATTTAAAAAACTCAAGGAATTATCATGAATAAAGAATCTTGTCCTGGCCCTTGGGAACTCTGATACTGACTTTAACAGGTGCAAAGGGGTGTAAAAATATTTTACAATATATTCAAAACGGGACAGTTATGTTGAGCCATTATGGATACTTTCTCCACATTAACGATTATTAAGCATATTAACCATTAATCATTGAGGTTCACAAAATAATGAAGTATAATGTTATCTAAACTTCTACTAAAGAAAAAAATCGATGCATATATCTACACCTTTCATGATGTAAAATGGAAAAGTGGTGTTATCCAGAAATTAACAACTCTACCCTTGAGAGAAAAAGTATGGCAGTCGAAGGGAAAATATTTGAAATTCTGTTATTTCTTCTCAATTAGAAGCTTTCCTTTATTGAAAAGAACATGGAACCAAGGCAAATAACACAAAGAAACAAAGAATTATGTTGTAAACCACTGACTTCCTAAAAAAACTTTTTTTTTTTCTTTTGAGAGCCATGACATCTTTTACCTTTTAATCAGACATGAAAAAGCCTTAATTTAAATTCATTATTTAGCTGGACATGCATCTTAGAGGAGTGAGATTCAGATTTTATTAACACTCATGACTGACACAGCTAAACTAGCAAAACCAAGGATACAGATGACCTAAATAACAGCAGTCAGCCTAAAGAAGATAATACTTTTCCACATGAAGAAAAGTTATCTTTGTGCTTTTCTACCTCTCTGAAACAGATGAATGACTTTTTATGTGAAAGCACTGAATTTGTCACAAAGAGAAAATTAAACTAGAAATTGTTTCTCATATAGGAATGATTTATTATCAAATGAATGTTTGGTGTTAGGTCACATGGCAGCATTTAGACACATTATGAATGAGCATTTAAAAGTCATGATATTCTGCTGACTGGTCAGATGAAGATGAGACTGTCACATGATGGTGAAAGTATCCATGCAGCTTTATGAACACAGAAATTCTGCTGTATTAAGTTGGCAGTGTTCCTGGCATGAACTTAGCTTTGTGGCAAACTATTCAGAGTACAGGTGCATGAAAATCACTCTTACGGATGAAAGAATGCCAGACTGGAAAAATGTATGTGTTTAGGTATAACCACATCTATGATAAAGACTCATACACTCTTAGTACTTATGAATATATATTGCATAGGTTTAAATATTAGAGAAACAGGATTTGTCATTAACATTTTCAGAGGCTCTGTGCAAACATGCCCTTCTATAATAGCTCTGTTGTTAACATGGCCATTTCCCTTGTATTCTCAAATGTACATATTTAGATAAATGGCTATTTTGGTATTTGCTAGGATTTTGAAGCTGCGGCATGTCCAATTGCTTTATACAAAGGCATTTTCTGATAAAACATGGTGTAGTGTCTTTATGTCTTACTGTTCTTACACAAAACCACTATCCTCAAACACTATCCTAGCAATATTCCTAATTCATATTATTATTAATAACAACAACAACAAATTTATATTATAATGTCATGTGTGAAAGGGGCCTTACAGACATGGAGCATGACAAAACATATTTTTAAAGCATTTACAAACAAATTGCCAGTATCTGACTACATACACTAAAATTAGATGGAATTTAGTACAGATAAAGAATAGACTAGTCTAATAGAAAAGTGTCATTTTATCCATAGTTAGTTTTTGGATTAGAACCATGTGCTAACTGCTATGATAGTAAAATGTCAAAGGAGAGCTTTTTTGCATCTTTCTTTCCTAACTGCAGAATTAAACTTGCCATAGTAACACGTTACTACATTTTTATGTTGTCCACAGGAATACCATTCTCCAAGAAAGATTCTAACTATCAGAATTCACTCTGTATAAAATATTTCAGTCTACTAGTCTTGGGCAGTTAGGGAAATAAAGATAAACTGAAAGCTGAATTTTTAGCTTTTCTACTTCTAAGTTTTGCAGTTTTCTAATTCTCAGCTGGGAGCTGGGCACTGCTTTTGCTAGTTATGTCTGTGTTAACATAAACAATGTCATGTAAAGTTTGGCTTAGATGCTATCTGGGGTTTATTATATAACCATGTTTTAAATGATCCAAGCAAAGAACCAAGTAACTTTCACCCATCTCTAGAGTCTGTTTTAGGGTAATAAAGCTGTCCTGCCAGTGACAATGCTGGAACACCTTAACAGTACCAAACCTGAATGTGACAGGTCAAACTCCTCTCTTCTCGTACGTATCTGGCCAATTCACTACTGCACGTAGGTTAAGCTCATTCTGCTGTCCTTAAACCCACTCTTTTTCCATGGCTGTCCATGGACTTTTAGAAGTCTGTTTTTATTTGTCCAGAAGCTTCAGGATGTTTGATAGTTCTCTCCATGAGAGGCCACTACAGCCATCTGGCAACTCTTCTCTCCAAGTTTGCATCACCTCTCTAACAGCCAGCAAGCAGAAACTCTCTAACATACATACAGACTCCAGAGCACTCCACCAACCCCATACTGCCTGGTATGCCACCTCAAGACTGGAAGCTGCATAGCTGCATGGGCCTGACTGGGGCCAAGAGTTAATGTGCTAATTAATTAATTAATTAATTGCTGCCACATGATCTAACAGCAACATTAGAGGGAGGGCATGATATTCAGGAGAGCCTGAGCTCACAGTTACAGATAACAGTGAGTTCAAGGAAGCTATTGGATTTCTGGGGCCTCCATTTACATGTGGAATGTGTCTCCCAGAATACTGCTTGTTTTATGGGACAGGTATATACTTCTCTCTGAACCTAAGATTTTTATCCTGTACATAATGCAATGCCTGAGCAGACATTGGGAAGGAAGAAAGGAGTTTTCATTTTAAAGGATTCTCCAGAGAATCAGGGGAATCTCTACAGAAATGTGTTTTCCGCCTCTTTTAGTAACATAAAACTCTGGATGTCTCAGCTTCTTCATGGTAATGAAGTGTGATTTTTTTTTTTTTTTTTCTTCTTCTTACTTTTGTGGGTTCTTTTTCTTAATATTTGTTAACATTTTGAGGTTAAGTCAATTGTACACTTGGTTTTTATGATGAGTTATAAAATCATGGCTCAGAAAAGGCTTCCAAAATACGTTTCCAAATTCACGCAGGCAATGAAATTTGGTCTTTGAGTGAATTCAGTTTCTGGCTTTGCCATCAGTCTTCTATATACCCTTGGACTACACAGCAAATCTTTCTAAGACTACTGAGTGCTTAATGCACTAAATAGATGCAAGTATAACAAAACTAAATCCCTCTGTGTACAGGATGCCAGCACTCTTAACATGTCAGAACTTGCATTCTTCTGCCCTAAGGTATCACCTAACACCACGAAAGCTGTCATCAGCATTAATTTTAATAACATTAACTTTAAGTTTGAGTGGCCTGAGGTCACTTAGAGCATTAAATCGTTATTATGATATAGAACCATAGAATCCTTAAGGTTGGAAGGGGCCTTTAGAGGTCATCTAGTCCAACCTTCTGCACACTTAGGGTCACCTAGAGCACGTGGCACAGGGCTGCGTCCAAGCGGGTTTTCAAGATCTCCAGAGAAGGAGACTCCACAACCTCTCTGGGCAGCCTGTTCCAGTGCTCTGTCACCCTCACTGTTAAGAAATTTTTCCTTAAGTTCCTGTGGAACTTTTGGTGTTTCAGTTTGTGGCCCTTTCCTCTAGTTCTATTGCTGGCTACCACTGAAAAGAGGCCAGCACTATCCTCCTCACTGCCTCCCTTGAGGTACTTATAGACACTGATTAGATCCCCTCTTAGACTTCTCTTTTTCAGCTCTCTCAGTCTCTCCTCATAGGGCAGATATTCCAGGCCCCTGATCATCCTTGCAGCCCTGCGCTGGACTCTCTCCAGCAACTCCACATCCCTCTTGTACTGGGGGGCCCAGAACTGGACACAATACTCCAGATGTGGCCTCACTAGGGCTGAGTAGAGGGGGAGGATTCCCTTGACCTGCTGGAGACGCTCTTCTGAGAGTAACATCAAGCACTGGCCATTGCAAAGCTCATTATCACTACATGCTCTTTGGCCTGGCAATGCAGCAGGTGCTGCTGCTAACTCCAATAGGGGAAAACACTGTAAGCATTTTAATTCAGTCAACCCACTGACTACTCTTAACTCTATTGAACACTAACACACAACTGTCAGACCAAGCAGGCTGTTCCTTTCTAAAGCTGTTTTGACTTGCAGGATGCTGTGCCTGCAACCACTGGATTGAGTCTTGCAGAACAGGTGGTTAAAAAGACAGGAGATCACAGGAGCTTTGTATGCCCTAGCTGTTGCATTGCCACAATCTGTGACAGCAATGGCAAGTGGTAAGAGCAAACATTAAGTTTACTTAAGCATTATCTTAAAACTTTATTGAGTATATTACATTTTGATGTTCATTTAGATTTACATGTACTCTCCAGTACCAACTGGAGTACCAGCTCTTTGAGCTGGTATAAAGTCCTCAAATTGTACTGGTTTAATGATTACTTAAATGTATGCCTTCCTAGTCAAATCATGACAACTCAAAGTGGATACATTTCTATCATTTTATACTGCTTAGAGAAGAAAAGGCAAAATAAACTAAACTGCTATGAGACATTCCTAAATGTAAGTCAAATTGTCTACACACATTTATTCTGGTTTAGCTAAACTGCTTTAATATCATGTTTCTTTAGTCTAATGTAAAGGTCTAATATGGTATAAAAAATACCCTTTGGTATTATAGCGAGAAAGTGATATTTACTCTGTGGGGGTGAATCCCAGTGGTACTAGTTAAGAAAATCTAGTTATATGATTGACTCTTTGCAGCTTGTATTGCTTATTTTTACATATTCTGTGATGATAGTTCTAATAAGTTGATAACAACAAAACTGGTGTGCAATGGACATGCAAGAAGTTCTGGAAAAATCAGAAGTTTCCTGGTCTAAGGAACACCTACTACAATTCAGAGCACCATAAAACAGATGGAAACAAATACAGTATATCAATGGTTAGATTTCCTGAAAATAAAGATTATTAATCTATTTTTTTTTCCTCTAGATTGGATGAGTTCAGCACTTTTTCTCTGGCTAAGAATTTAAACTAGAGCTTCTTGACAGAAGTAAGATTTTAAAACGTGCATCTCATACTTTCTGACACACAGCACTGCATGTCAAAGACTTTTATTCTTAAAAAATATTGAGGTATGTAAACCTCCTCCCTCCTCCATAACACTTGAAAAAACACAGGTAGTTTTTTCCCCCCAAAAATGTTACAGTAGCAATGCAAGTTAATTACCACCCTGCTAAAAAATCTTGAGCTGGATCATAGTTCAAAAAGTAATTATTTTCAGTAAGAATAATAATCCATGGTCTTGGTAGATCACTGTACCATGCAAAAGTGCTTATTCATTATCTGTTGATAGGAATGTAATTAACTGCTGTCTCCACTGCATAGGGTATTTCGAATTTGCATGTTCTGGAACCACGATATAATGTCAGAAATGTGCTTCTAGATCATTTAGAAACTGAAGCCAAGAGAATGAGAGGTAGCAATGGTTTCTCTGATATTTACTGTACAATGCACACAGTTTTCCTTGGAGTTAAAAAGCTGAAGGATTGAGAGTATTTTAAAGCTATCAAATCATCACAATAACAGTCTAAAAAGGTCAAGTGAAATGTCTAGATGTCCTGGCCAAACACCTAAATCATCCACCAAGGAATTCTCAGCATGAAAATATTGCATTGCTGTAGCCAATTGACCACAGCTTTTATGAAAATTTAGGATTCTAAATCTGTTAGTCGGCTATGCATTGTGTCAGAAGAAAGAAAGGAAAAAAAAGGGGGGAAAAACAGCAACTACAGATACAAGCAAACTTGAAACTTGTTAAAATGTTAATGTTAAAACATGCCCCCCAAAACTGTGGTTTAATTACAGCAATAAGTTGCAAGTGATTTTTTTTCATATAATTAAAAGGCAAAACAAGTTTGACCTGAACATGCAATTTAATTCAAAGGTACTTACTGTTTGTAACATTTGGTTTTGAAAGCTCCAGCCAGATGCAAGATGCTAAATTTACGTAGATTTTTTTGTTGTTGTTGTACTTAACCAGATATTGACTGCTATCATCCAAGCTATATGCCATCATCGATCCAATATAGCTTTGATTGCCATTATAGAAAGTTCCCTTTCATTAGAGTTTTAAAGAATCTAGTGCGAGAATGTAAGGACCCTGTATTCGTGACCTGAAATAATCTACTCTTTATAAAAAGGCTGACAAATCACAGAGATTCAAAGAACACGCCTGCGGCTGCAGAGGTTTTATCTGAGCCTAATCTAAGGGTCACTGGAAAATTCAATGCATAATTGAAGATTCATCAAAAAGAACTTTCCAGATTAAAAGCTACATTTACTGTGTGAATGAGAAATCCTGGTGTGTAGCTTTATTCTGCATTGTTTGACACCTATTTCTTTCTTTCTTCCTTTTTTTTCTTTTTCATTTCAAGAATAAAAGAAACAGCTCAAGTAAAGTGAATAATCACATCAGTTGTTGGTTTCTCCTCCTAAAATAGAGCAGCTTTCTGGGTGAAAATGGACTTTTTATATTTAATGTAAGTGATGATTCAAACCCTGCTATCTGACTCCAACAACAGGCCTCTGCCGTTCCTCACTTGCTCAAGTATTCAATATACTGTTTCCTTTCCAGATCTTAAGACAAGGAGTAGACAAGTGGAAGTAAAGTTACTTCACATATCTCCAAAACTGGGAGAGACTTGGAGTTTATTTTCTAGAATCCATCTTTTGAGTTATTTTTGACATAACAGCATATTATCCTGAGCTGTCCATGAGATGCTCAAGGCACAGCGAGCTGCTTGGCCCCATGCTAGTTATTTGTCACAGGGGGGTGGCTAGCAAGGCAGGGTGCAGGTATAGCTCAGCTGTGAATGTGCTTTTTGTACAGAAAAAATGGGGAATGTAAGAGTAAAGTGCTGACTGATTTACCATATTATTCATCTTTAAGATCATGGAAGCACATTTCACAACAAAACGAAAAGTAATTCAATTTCAGGAAGAATCAGAAAAAGATAGATTCAAGGGACTTTCTATAGGAAAGACAACTAAAAGTGCAGCCCTCATTTTATAGAGGACCTTATTCTGAGAGATAATTTAGGTGTCAAACCCATTTCCAACATTGGCAACAAACGGACAATTCCACACAAGGGAAAGTACTCCACGTGTCCAGTTATGGTGTCACTAGTGGCAATAAAATGACAGAGGAGAGGACAGTAAAGAGATGGCAAATGCTCCCTGTGGAGTGATCAAATCTTTAATTTGAGAGAAAGGGAAAATAATGCCTCTTGGGGACTAATGCAGCTGAAAAAAAAAAAAAAAAGACAAGAAAAACAGAACAAAATGGTAAGTGGCTTCTTGACATGACATTTTTTGAAGTCTTAGACAGCTGTCTGCCAGGGCTATGAAGGCATTAACAGCTCCAATGCCTGACCAGTCTCACCTGGCCCCCTGCCCATGGATCTGGAGACTCCATTAAGTCCAGACCCAAGCCTTGTCTATGCTGTGAACCCGTATGTCTGACAGTCTTTCTCTTGTCTCCTGGATGTACCTTGTACCTCTGTACTACTCTTACGTCTGCCCCTAGCTTCTTTTGCTCCTCAGTGGAATCCATGGATGGATCCTGGACCCAGGTAGTCACCCTTCCCTGTGTGGGGAGTGCCGGGGGGTGCAGTTACCAGCACCCAACTCTGCTCACTGCCCTGTCAGTGGGGACACTGTCTCCACTGCGGTCATCTTCAGCTCCCATCTCCCACTGACCTACATAGAAGAATGCGCATGGAGAAACACAGGATCTCTGCTAATGTTGAGGTGCAGATACAAAACACCTAAGTGTATTAATAAAGAGACACTAATTCACTATTATGAATGAACTTTTAATACAATGTTATTATTTAATCTGTCTTCATATAGTTTAAAAATGCCTTTAATATATCCAGTTTTGGAAATTCTCTGATATTTTAATGTCAGATAAATTAAATTTACTATATTTTACTAAGGAGTTATAGAAAGCTGTAAACATTTAATTTACTAAGCAGTTGCTAAGCATGTTTGCCCTTGTGCTCTTCTACAGAGATGTGGAAAACCGAGTCTGGTAAAAGCTATTTTTTCAGACTCATTTAGATTAATGAAGTTCAGTGGAATTTAATTTCACAACTACTCATATTATTTACACACACACAAAAACTTGTCTCTTACCTCCATTATCTTTCAGGTGGAGCGCTATCTTGGTATCATCTGTAGAGGAAATTCAAAGTTAGTGAAGTGGAAAAACACATTTTTCTAGCATATGAGTCTTCTTAGGAATGGCTTTCTAATATCCAACAAATGCCTCAATTGAAAAATGAATTAGTACTGATCTCAGTGAGAATTAGGTTGCAATGTTCTTTCTTACACTAAGGCCTTACTTTCTTATAACTAATAAAACATATATGAGAGTGCCAGGGGATTCAACATAGTGGTAAAGATATTATAGTGTGTTTTATAGCATTTTAAAATTATAGATTTTTAGATATTCATATGTTGCTTGAGAATTCTAACATATTAAAGACATGCTGTAACATATTGTATGAGCCAGCATATGAAATTTCCCCATCCAATTATTTAGTTTCTCTTCTAAGAAATATGTAAAAGTCTATCAGTTTTAAATCTCTTCTTATTTCCATATTTCTCTTTTTGCTTGTGAGCTGTGTTGAACTAAATGCTGAAGCAGTATTAGCAGATGTGCCTATGGGAACAATGGTGCAAATTCAGTTCAAATCCTGTGCTGACAGCTTCTAAACTTTTCTTGTTGCAAAGCCTCCCAGTTCTTATCAGTAGATTTCCACCCTGTAATGCGTTTAGCTCCAAATTTCCTGTCAGAAGCCACTTAATAATTCTGGTGATACTGCAAAGCTGGATCAGAAAAAAAATGCTGGATAGCTTCCTATGTATTAAAATACTATTCCAAAAGAAATCTACATCCCTCCATTCTATCCTAAAGATGCTATTTGATTAATTTGAGTCAGCTTTTCTACCCAGCATGACTTTCCCCAGAAGCAGGAGAGTAGACCACCTCATTCGCAGAATGGCAGGATTTAAGTAGGCAGCCTAACAAGGATGAGAACTGACACACCATCACTTATCCAGTTAATTTGGTTCAGAAGTCTAGAGAAAGGTCTTCAGAACAGTGAGCATTACATGAAAAGACCAGTGTCAACTGATTGAAAAAAAAGTAAACAGGAAAAATTCAAAACAAGTCTTTAATTTGGGCTATTTCTAATTTTCACCTTGCCAAATACAAGAACCAAAAGGGATCTAAAAAGTGTTATAACTGTGATGGGAGTTTCTTCACTAACTTTAATAGGACTCTTTTTCTCTATCTACTATTTCAACATGTTTCAGATTATGGCCTGGTAGTTAAAAGCAAGTGAGCCACTTTCCTGTGGCTCTATCCTTTCCTCCAGTGCTCCTTGCCTTCATGCAACTTCACACCTTTGTGGAGAAGCCCATGGTTTGGGGCTTAGCCGTAGTGGGTCCATGTAGTGGTTGGCATAGTGTTCATATTTGAGGGACTTTTTCCCTATGTGCTGGAAGTATCAAGCACAGTATAGCTCACTTTTGGGTTCTGGAATGATTCCATTAGGAGGCAGCAATGGAAGCAGTCTCTTCAGACCAGACTCAGCTCAGATGCCTAAGATACCACAGGTAGGTAGCATAGAATAAGACAGCTGTTTAGAGATGGATTTGTGCCACTGCTCAAACAAAAACAAGGTTTAATGCTCCTTGTTCTCCAAGCCACTGTTTAAAAATAACCTCATACATCACCACTGGTATTCCCTGCTCTTTCCACTGTCCCACAGCAAAGATGTTAACATGAAAACATAGTTAAAGGATACCTTTTCTTTTTTGACTTGTATATAAGCATTTTTGTATTATTGACTACAGCAGTCTGTGTAATTCACCTTCTGTAGGCAGGCTAGTTGGCAGGTGGGAAGTAGTGGATCCTCTGGTGGTAGTTAAAACTCTGAATCTTGTGGTGGTTGGCTGGCTGGTGGTGGAGTAAGGAGGTGTTTCTATTTCCTCAATATTCTTTTCACAAACCTTATCTTTTGACTGTTAAGAAACAATGAAAACAAAGAAGAGAAAATTAATTTTCAGTGGAGACTGTCACTGAATGAAGAATTTAAGCACGAACAAGCTGTCAGGATAAAAGGAATGAAAACAGAATCTCTAAATGAAAGACTTGAAGAGTTTTTTTCTTTTCTTTCTCCTTTTAAGTGAAATGTTTTACACAGCATTCAACAACATATATTTTTCATTTAGCTACAAACCTTACAATGCTTAATTGTTAATGAATGATTGAACTTCCAAATCCCTGAATCTCAAACATATTATTTCCCCCAATTAGATTTTAACATCCAAGATTATCAACCTATTATCAGTATTCTGTTTTGAATGCTTAATGTGTCATAGTGTGGTTGCCACAAAATGTGTTAAAGTAAGAAACATGGGAACTGAATCATGGTTATTCATAGTGAATATTGAGTAATTAATTTTAGGATTTAACTAAGCTTTGCATGCATTTATCACAGAAGAATATGCACAAATGTATGAAATACGTGCATGTCTTCAAGTTCCTATAAAGTTCATATACTCACGGTCTACAAAAAACTATTAACTATATGTAACTATTATTTCTAATATAAATATATATATACATTATATACAGGTATAATATAATATATAGCATAAATAATAAACACCATCTTTCAATAATTTAAGTTTTATGTTCACGGGGAAATTTTCATACCTGTATCTCTAGTCTTTTTCTTTTTAACAAGTTCTGGACATTTTAAAATATTCTGCAGATGTAATGAACATTTTTATTTGGGGATCATACAATTAATATATATATATATATATATATATAAAATCAAATAAAGCAAATAGCAGCAAATATGGGAACTGCCTATAATTCCTGCCCTCCCAATCCATTTTAATGAGAAGTGGAATATCACAGAATCTGTTTATTGAGAATTTCCTGTCAAAGTGTGTTATCTTGCTTTTAATGTATAGTTAATTTTATGCTCCTTTGTTTTATTGGAAACAATATATTACATTAAAAATGTATCAGTAGTGGCAATCTAATTATTCTGTAGATTTGCTCACGCTTAACTTGAAAGACATTAATTTCATCGAGACAATTTACTCAAAATTTATCTCAAAATCTATATTGCAATGAAGGAAAGTTTATTGTGAGAATCATCATTGTTCATTTCCTTGAATGAATACATCTAAAATTAACCTCTGTGTACTAATTATTGATAGCTGAGCTCCAGTAGTAAGTTCAGGAGGATGCTAAGCAAGCTGTTGTGCCTACTCCAGACAGTGTAAATGCTAGACTGTGAACAGCAATCAGGAAGTCTGGAACAACAAGGAAAAGCCAGAATGGGAAGCTACAATCCTGCAGAGAACTGTTTGGGGGTAACTTCATCTACAGGCACAACAGAGTCCTAGCTACTTATAATCTGGATTAGATCAAAACAAAGGTTGTACCCTGTGCAAATATTACTGATAACTTCTGTCATCTTGCAAAGGTTGCCCTCCATGCACAGTAAATCTTTTAAGAAATTCCATTGCCAAATCAGCAGTATGTAAACTACAAAACTAAAGCGTCAAGCCTGTGTAATAAGGCAGGATGTCGGTGCAGTTATTTTGCAATTACGCTTACATGAAAAAAATTCTTCCAGAAGATTGGACTTGTATCATTACTTCCCTTTATTTTTCCTGAGCTTAAAAAAAGAATGAGCTTTTCTAACTACACTTTTGTGACTAAATTTTGCCCTTAGTTTCACCTGGCATTACATTTCAGAAAGGCTATGTTGCTGGAACTAATGGCAGAATTTGGCCTTGTCAGCCAAGATAGAAAAGACACCGCTTTTTATGGCCATCAGGAGATTAAAAGTCTCATAAATTAATTTTTTCCTACCACAACAATCCCCTAATGAAAAAACAGAACAAAACAAAACAAACAAAAAAACCCAGCAACCCCCTCCCAACAATTTCTAAAAGGAGAACACGGGGACAGAATTGGCATTTAGATATTTATAAACGTAACTTGCAAATGAACTGGCCCAGAGTATCCTAAATACTTCCTTTACAGGAAGCCTGTAATCCCTGATTGACCATCCATCACTAGCATCGTTGGAACCTCCCGCTTTCTCTTGCTGCCTCTCTATAAAAGGAGGCCTGAGTGCCTTGTATTAAAAACAAAACTAAACAAAACAAAATAAAACCACCCAAACACTCTACTAATTAACGTATAATTTTTTTTCTATACCAAATGATTTGGCCAAACTTCATAACCAAAGCACAAGGCATGTAATGCTTGTTTTTCTCTTGAGACTGCTCTGGCAGCAGATTTTCTGGGTAGAAGAATATCACACATTCTTCCCTTCTGGCAAGAGTCATAGATCTAAGAGAAAAACATTGCAAGGGCATTGTTTTGGGGAAGGCTTCCTGGTACTTCTCTTATTTATTTAAAGTACTTTCTCAAAGATAAGATTTTTACTTTGTGTCCATTTTATTTCTTCAAATAGAGAGGAAAACTGCTCAGGCTATTTTTCTTTAATATAGCTTACCAATACTATCAACACTAAATAACAAATATAGCATATCTATGGCCTTGAAACCCTGCTTCATAATCTAAAAATCCAAACCATCAAAAATATATAAATGCCTTCTGGTAACTAGTCTGATAACATAAACTACTCACATACCTCTTCAGGGCAGCCACTGTCTACCCAGTCTTGCCGGTGACGATCAAATCCACTGGAACATCTTTAAAAAAAGAAATAGATAGAAGTTGTCCAGACGGAAATAGGAGAAAATAAGAACAAGGAAGGATGGGAGAGGGAGAAAGAGATAATAAGTATCTGTCATAATTTATTTTAGAATCTGTATGATTTATGTTGTTTTCTCACTTTACTGTCTTTTAGTAAGACTAATTGAGAAAGAAAGGTCACTGCTATGGTTAGCTCTATTTAAGCAGTAATTTTTGGTTTTTGTTTTTGAAAGAGGCTAGGACATGCCAAGTGCCACAGCACTTCCATCAAGTTAGGGAAACCATCCACTATGGAAGAATGGAAGAGTGGAATTATTTTTATAGCAGCATGTAAGTCAATGTAAGATCTTATGAGGGATCACAAACTCTTCTGTAAAAATATTTTGAGCAGAACCTAGATCTTTCTTTGATAAGATTTTTGAGAAAATGTCAATTCTTTTATAACCTATTAGCCATTTTTGCACTGATTAACACTGATCATTCCACAATCTGCAGTGTTACTTAAAAAAAAAAACGCACAAACCTAACAGATGTCACTTTGCATCATCTGGCTTCCAAAATCCTATCATAGGGAAGAAGATAAATCCCCAAAATGAAAATGTATCCCAATGAACTACAGAAGTCTCCTTCCCAACATGCAGGAATCAGGGCCACAATGAGGAGCTTTTTCCTCATTCTCACTGAATGGTGAATGAACAAGTGCTCTGCTGAGGTATCGACGCTGCTGCCCCAAACTTTGCAGGTTTCTGTCTCAACAGAAGTTAGAATAAAGGGGAACGTTGAAAGCAGAGAGAAGCAGTGACATTCCAGCTACCAGCAGAACACAAAATATGGAAGTGTCAATTCCCATCATTCTCTGAAGTTTGAGGAACTTCATCAGTAATTCCTACAGCCACCTCGAAGGACAATTACTATAATTTTCAGATGTACTGAAAACTCCCAAATTGATTACGTTTAAGTGATATCTCAGACTGAAATATAATGGGTTTGTGATGTACTTGGTACATCTGAAAATCAAACTCCAGGTTTAAAAATGGTATCAAACCACTCGATATGTTTTTAAAGAACAGAAACAATTACTGCCATTAGAGATCCATGTTAACATAGGCCGAATAGTACCTAGATCTATCAGTGATTAATGGTCTTTCATATTAGACTATATATTGTATCTAAATATTGTATCTGGTGTCAAACTTAAAGTCTCCAAAGATTAAATGATCAAAAACTTATCTCAGAGGCACACATTCACAGCTATTTTCACAGTCTTTTTACAAAAATGCTGAAAGATAGTGGCAAGTAGTTGTTGATTTTTTCCCAGGAGTTAACAAAATATGAAAAGATCCCTGCCACATGGAAGATTTGGAAAAGCTATCATGAACATGGGAAACGCTCTTCAGATGACTTGGCTCTAAGAGTCTAAGAACACCTAAAACTTTGGACACTGTTTTACATTTTATGTCCGTTCAATGGTGAGTCCAAACAGTATTATTGGAAAAGTTTATCAGGAACTGGTTATGTCTGTCTCCAAGCAAACCTGTTTGAGGCATATGGCAATGAAAAGTCAGCCGTAGAGGATACCATCATTGCTGGATTGTTGAGCTAGAATTCTGGAAACTCTCATTCCAATGCACTACCCAAGCTACTGATTGCGTTTTAACACTTTCATTTAGTAGCATGATGATAATTTCTGGTAGTTGCTAAAACATTGGAGTGCATTTGATTAGCTATGCCATTTATGCCATCTGTCAGCATGGCCATTTTATAACAACTTCATTTTCAAGTGATGACCCAAATTGGCTCCTAGCAAAGCAATAACAAAGATGTTCTAGGAAAAGAGAAAGGGGAAATTTCTGAAAAGAAAGGAATTCCAGGATTTCTGTGGAACTCAGGAATACTAGTTCAGGGCTCAAAAGGAGAATTAAAGCATTTGTATAACAATGAGCTTCTGACATGACTAGTACAGCTAAGTCTGGGTCACAGAAAAAGATGTCAAAATCCTTTCAGAGAACGGCGGGTAGCTAAAAATGCAACAGAATATCGAGAGATCTGCCAGATGATATTTACCTCTATCTGGCAGACAATATTCAAATGACAAAAAGTGCCCATTAAGTGCATGAGTCAAACCTCTATACTTTTTCTCTTTTAAGAGAGCTCACTGACAATTAACAACATTAATTGTTATTAAGAAGTCAGATTCATCAAGACTTGATCTGTAAAAGCTAAGAACATAATGGAAAATGACTGGCAAGAAAAAGGAAAAAATCTCGATGGAAAAATCTTTTCACCAAGTTGAACACAAATAAAACTATTATTATAGTTAACATGAACAACTTGTGTCCCTGATAACAACCTTTCCCTACTTTTTTTTCCTCCACAGGATATTTGTTACAGCATATGAACAATGTATTGATGGTAACTGAAGGGCATTCCAGAGATTTCAAATGATTTCATAAATACCAGGTAAAGTTATCTACTCAACATGGTTGGAATATTTATTGACTCCTCTAATTGAAATGTTGACCTGGAAAATTAAATAGAACACCGAACAGACTCAACCCTCTCCTGCTGTTAGTTACTCAGGAGGGCTCATCACATCAGGAACGTGTAACCATGCTTTTTAAAATTGCCTGTCTGTTTGAATTTCTGAAAGAAGACATAAGGTATCTTAGAGTGGAATTTCTTCCTGAGTGAGGAAGATAGGAAGTAAAAATAAAACCACAGGAAGCCTTGGTCCCAGTACCTGTCCAGCTGAAGAAACATAATCAGAAAATGATATCCCAGACAGGAAGAGATCAAGCACTATCCCTGTGCTTGAGGCTTTGCCTCCCTTTCCTTTGGAACACGCTCCAATTTGATTCCTTCGTCCTCTGAATATCACTTTCTTGAGTCTGTACTGCCTGTATTTTCCTGTCTGTTATTTTCTGCTTTCCCTTCCCACAAACGCTCAGCTTCATCACAGCTCGAAGTGTTTATGCAGTGCCTCTGTCAGTGACTGTTGTATGAGTTTGTAAACTACTTGAAAGGCGTTTTTGCTTATCTTCTAACGCAACAGACTTATGCATATATTTAAATACAAGTATAAATGTTTATCCTATACTTAAAAATCCTGCTTAATTAAACTGTATTTCTGAATAGCTGGAAGAGGATTTGGCCCTACTTTCTTTTTCTATAGTCTCTTGATTAGCTAAAATGACTTGTTCAATTAGAGGATTTAAAACAGATAGTATTGCAAGCAGACTGTACTATTTTAATGTTTCTAAAAATTTAAATATAATTATTGAGCCATAGTTAATACTTGATGCATCAGATCTGTGTCTGCAGTACTGAATACCTTAATCATCTTGTTGCATACCACTCAAAATTTGCCACATACAGGTGATGATAAAGACTATCACAGAGATTAATGGCATAAATCCCAGGTAATTGCAGGTAATCTGCAAGCTGACAATAGTTCCACAATTTTATAAGACAGAAAGAATGATGGAAAAATACAGGTCCATACTATGCAAAGTACTTCTTCAATATCTTATAATGAAGAAAGGAAAGATGCTAAAAAAAGCGCTGTTATTCTACAGTGAAAGAGACTGAACGTGGGCTAAACTATTTCTTACTCTGATGCAACATGTGAATTGGAAATAAGAAATAAGGACTCCCACAGGGAATTCTTACACCTGGAACAGTCTAAGAATAAAAATGGGATAGAATAGGCAAATTTTATTTTCAATTCAACTAGAAAGAACCTCAGCTAAAGCGAGACTTGGCAGAGTTCTGATTAAAGAAGAATGGAAGGATATTTTCTACAAAATCTTAACGTCAGTTACAACAACAAAGGAAACCCATTGAAAAACAGATAAAGAAGCTTTTGCTAAAGGCCCTGCTTTGAATAATTACATGGAAAAAGGAGAGTAAGAGGAGCCCAGAGACAAATTTTGGAGATTATGGTACCAGAATTTACAACAGAATCAGCAGAAAATAATAACAACTCATTGTGTGTTCTCTGGAAAGAAACTACTCTGAAATTAGTCTCTCAGATTACATTCTTCACTGACTTTTGCATTTTGTGCATTTATAACTGTGCAAAGTAGCTGTAAACTGCTAATAGCAACAAAAGTTAGCAGTGAATTCTGATCTACTGACATTGCATATCTGTATTGCCCACGCAAACAGTTATCCAGGATCAAAGAAAGGAGGAATCTCTCTCTGAAGCACTACTGCATGTATTTTACATTGGGGCTGATTCTGAATAGCAGAATTAATCTCCCTTTCTCACCTTTACCTGATCATCCAAACAGTTTTCTATCTTAGATTATTCAACATTATCTCACTAATTTCTAAGGTGTGTACTACAAAGATAATCTTACACTTTTCCCCAGCAAAGAAATAAAGAAGTGGATAGAAAAAAAGTAAGCAGCTGGCTGTACTGAAAAATCTACTTTATATCCTTTAAACTGACATCCTCAGAAGTACAGCTGGCCTCACAAACCCATTGTTTTGTCTCATATCTTTGAAATAAAAATGTGAAGGTCACCTTTACAGAAGATATTTCCTTTTTCAGTATAGACATGAGGAAACTGAGCATAAGAAAGATTAAGTGATTTGGCTGAGATAACCAAACTCTGTACCAGAATTTAGAGTTAAGCTCAGATCTGCTGTAAACCCAACTAGTATAAATTAATCCACAGCTCCTGTGCATCCCATAATACTCACAGATAGGAGCTGAGAAGATCTTAAAGTAACTTCAAGTTTTATGCGGCATGCATGAAGGCACAGATCTCATTCATATATTGGCCAATCTCCAGGTTTTTTTTTTTCTTCATATACTTCTGCTGGGATTTTGTTCCTTTATAAAACCCAGTGATAACATCAGCAAGCAGTACAGACCTCACGACAAGATGAAGGCAGCCTGCTGCCTAGAAATACTAGGAAATTGAGATTTTCATATTTCTGTTATGCATGAACTTGTGGCAATCAAGCAATTCTTTACACTGCTATCGCAGTATCTCGGGGCATGAGCACTAGAGCTGCCAGAAGATGTTTTGCTATGGTCAGGCTGGGTTACTGCACCTTTTATATCTCATCCCCAATTTTAAAAGAAGACAAAAGGAGTAGGAGGTACGACAGAAAAGTGAGGCACCATGTGGTAAACTGACTACAAAAGCCAATATTTAATATGTTCATACGAAATGCCAACCAAAAAGGAGAGATTCTGTGTAAAGAATGCACAGTTTGGAAACTGCATATTCCTACTACTGCATTTGTGGGGAACATGGAAGAATTAGGGTCACAAAAAACATCTAGTTGAAAAGTCTCGATTAATTATTCAGCTGATAATTAAAGAAAGTAAAGGTGCTGAATCATTTCATAACTGGTTATGCTCAAAAGAACTTAAAGTTCAGAAAGGTTTCTCAAATTAGCATTCTATTCACTTCTCAAGTTTTCTCCAAAAGTGGGTCTGCTGAAGACAACATTTAAAAAGAACAGTCTGCAAAACAGATTACTAAAGAATTAGAGAACAGTTGGGGCTCATCAGTTTCCTCATTAATTATATATATTAATATTCCTAATATGATAATGCAGATATTGGAAGAGTTAGTAGGGACGAGTTAAGGTAGGGAACTAGAGACACAATTGTGTAGGACAAAGCCTCTGTGTATAGGAAGAATAGTGAGATAACTACTTATTTTCCTGAAATTGGGATGACTTCCCAAGGGAAATGTTACAGAGGCCCCACAATTTTTGGCAATTGTAAGGAACAACTTTATAGGCTATAGGGAATTAGCAGACAATGCTGACAAATTAAGCAGCTTGCCTTAGCAGTTCTTCATCTCAAATTTTTGAAATTTTATGAGGAGAGAGAGTTTTAATGCTTGCCTAATTCAAAAATTCTGGCAGAACTATATAGCAGTAGGTGTACAGGAATACATATAACTTAAAATACTGCACTTAGGAAAAGAGCCTTTTCATTTCTGGCTTTTACTTAAAATAGATCAGCATGACTTCAATGATGCTGAAGTTATTTTGAGCAGCACAACTACAACAGGTTAATGTGTCTGGAAAGAAGCTAAAACTATTGTGGTACTTCTGGCTATTTCTCTGCTAGTAAAATAAACATGCCCAGGACTGTTCCTTGGCACTGAGGATTACCGGCACGGAATGGCCTGTGCCTAAATATGCAAACTTTTTCAACCTTGAGAAGGAAACTGCACGAAAACTGCCAAATGGGAATAATCCCTGCAACAGTCTAACTCCTGCACCACGGCTGGGAACTGTTCTTGACAGTGCTCCTGGGCACGAATTGAAATCATATCAGGGAACACTGTAACAATTGAATGGCATATAAAATCATTTTCCAATGCTCCAGAAGCTTCCCAGGCTGCATTTAATTTTACATGTAATTCTATGTCAAAAAGCAAGTATTTGTTACGGGAAGATGCAGTAACTACAGTTGCGCAAGTGGCTGTTTATTTGACTGCTGAAGTGACAACTAAACAAATCTGACTGAGGATGCCCCTCTGCATTAAATTTTCAGTGAAAGAAACAAAGCAAAAAGTCTGATGATGTGCAGAAAAAAACGCTTTTCCATTAAACAAGAATTGCTTTATTTAAATCTAAAGCTCTTGCATTGACAGCAAAGGAAATTAAGAGTAGGAGTGGCAGAATTGGTGGAAGGCATTAGACTTCTACATACTAATGGAGTGGTTGGGATGCTTGTATGAGTCACAGCAAAACTAAGTGTTCCACAAAAGTACATTAACTTACATGCTAAGGAGTAACCTAAACACAAGTATGAAAACCTGGGCTTCCAGACTCCATAGAAATCTTACGAACAAAACTCAGAGATGTTCTGAGATGGTCTATCCTCCATTTCCTGCTATTTCACTTTTTATAAGCACTCAGAATAAAGAAAGAAAGGGACAGCTAAGAAGATGATTGTCTAGCGTGACCATGTAGGACACAATGGGGAAGTGTAACATCTGGCATTTCCCAGAACACCCCATTTTCTGATGGTCAGGAAAGGAGCCAGGATCTATGTATTTACTTCCTCTGAGATATCAAAAAGAAAAGAAAGCTGATGATACCTTTCCCCTCACTTCCTAAATTAATGTTCAGCCAAGACGGCCTGCTAGACAAAATGCATCATCCCAATTTTTCCTAATCCTCTAAAGAAGCTTTTACTACAAGTGAATTTATTTGACAAAGGGACTTGAATATATGAAACTCAGGTTGGTAAAATTTGTGTATTTTCTAATAAAACACACTGTTGTAAGCAGGAGTCTTGTTGTAAGCAGGAGTTGACTTATTGCGAAATGTCAAAAGAGAAGGAAACTGCAGCAGAACTGCGCTGTGTAAAGTCTTGCAAAAAGCATTAAAAATTACAAGAAATTAGGGGTTATTGAACCAACCTATTTCTGTATAATCCTGCCTTTTATGATGAAGAATCATGTTAGGGCTAAATTAAACCAATTATTTTCATTAGAAGTACCTTGTTTATTTATTTGGTACATAAACCAGGAGAAATGCTGTTATATAGACAGACTGTTCTCCTCAGAAAGAGAATATACCACTATTTTATATATTTACTTGGGGAACAAAAATGCTATAATACTTATAACCTGACAGAGAAACTGAGTCGTGAGAGGATCCATCACACATACAGCCCTGCACAGGATGACTAGAAGTCAGAGCTGAGTTTCTCAAAATGCCTGGAACATGCAGAAACCACAGTGCAAGGCGTATGTCTATAGAGTTCTTTCACACCAAGCTAACTGTCATCTTCCACCTGCTATATATATTTGAAATATATTTGAATCCACACTTAACTACCTTTTTATGTAGTGTTTTATTACTGTGGTATTTTAGGTATATCCATGAAATTAAACATGGAAATTAATTTGTGATCTTCCTTCCAAATGAATTGGGAAACATAAATATTTTAAAACATATAAATAGCAGATTGATTTCTACCTTCCTTCTTCTCAGTGGCATTTAAGTACATACCTGTCCTCTGGTTCTTTGATCATTATTTTCTACGTTTATAACAAAACATCTTAGGGATGTGATATATTTAACACATCTACATAAAACATACGATACTTTAGGGTCTCAAAGCAGTCCAGGCAGTTGTTCTATTTGTATTGATTGGGGCCGACCTGTGTTGCAAAATTATATACCACAGAAATGTGCACAGTGGGTAATAAAGAGATTTTCTAAGTTCCAGCAGACAAAGCAACACCTCTGGCAAAGTACCTAACAGATAGTGAAACCATTCAGAGATTTCAAAGATAAATTATATGGTAAGAAAAACAAACAATACAGTATGAGTAAAATCAGTGATGTGGCTTAAATGGGTCACTGTGTTTATATCTAGATTAACAAACTGGAAAATGCTTCCTAGTCTTTAGGCCCAGGATTTCACAGAAAAGTCATCTCAGTCTTCAATCTCATGCAAGTTTACGCTGTCTTCAAAACAGAGCTGCCGTTTGACTCTAGAAGATCTGTTTCTAAGATTTTCTGAGGCTTCTTTTATCACATCTCAGAGACAGATCACTGGACTCACTCTGATTTGAGAAAATGCTTCTGTGGCACTTTCTTTCCTTCTTTACTCTCATCAGGTTTACCAGGCATATGAAATTCTCCATTATTGAATGCTAATTTCCTAACAGTTTCTTGCAGTTCATGTGTTCATATTAGCTTGTCAAATTATGAGAAAGCAGCTTGGAGAGGATTTGAAGAAGTTGGGAGTGGAGCAATTTTCTGCTCAATAAAGTATAGATCTAGTTATAATTGTCATCAGTAATGTATCGGGGCTGACAAATTTGCATATTAATTCTTGATGCATTTGTTGCACTTGATTAAAAAGACCTATTGCTGTCTCAACACACTTTTAAAGAGAAGTGACTCTGACATATTTTCTGCTCATAGGCTCCTCAGAATTTCAATATGAATTGCTTCACATATGGGGAAGGGACAGTAAACTAGTTAGAAAAACAGTATTGACTTTAGTTTCCACTTATCACAATGCATATTTGATCTAATTCAATAAATTGCTTGTTAAGACCCAGGTGTTAGGACTCTGTAATGTTTTCACATGACACCACTCCAGTATCACAGACTGAAGAACTGCTTTTAGTGGAATACAGATTCTAGAGATTTGGGCTGAATCCGGGCACATTTCTTTCATTTTGCCTGAAGCAACAATATGATGATCAAATTCATGAAGTTTTACACACTGTTAAAACTGAACATACTCTACACAACACACTATATTTTAAATTGCTGGCCTTTCTAAAGCACTTGAAATTAGATTTTCCTCGTCATTTGTTTATGGATCTGTTACACAGATTGGATTATATATGCTCCTTCTGGTGGTTTACTTAATCCATATAAATGCCTTTATGTGTGTGTGTGTGTATGTAAAATTCAATGGCTAAAATATTGTGGTTGATTTTATAATAACTACTTTCAGTTAAATAAACAGCTACTGCCAGTTAAATTGTGAGTATAATCAGCAAATCCACCTTCCATCTTTTAATTGGGATAAGAAATATGCAGTATTCCTAAAATGTACAAGTAAAATTAAACCTCCAAATAGTTAAAACAGTAAGTCTATAAAATGAAACATTTGAATAAAAATTGATTTCTTCCATCAGGTTCTTATGAGCATAGGAACAGGAGTAGAAATGACCTTCTGGCTTACTGGGTAAAATCCCTTCTACGCACTGCACTGAATATTTTACCACCTTGCACTGCAACACCCAGACATGTCAGATCACCCATCGATCAACAGGAACTCAAACTTTACGTTTCCTGTGTAGTGTCCTTACCTAAGAAGGTCTTGCAGAACTTCTGAAGAGTGTATTTACAATTTCTCAGTTTAAAACATACAGATTTCAAGATTGTTTTTAAAATGTTTTGATGGTTTTGGTAAGATAACCAGAAGGGCTTAGAGGAAAGCATGTCACAACAGGTGATACTACATGTTCAGCACATAATTAAGCTAATGTATTTGAACTGTCAGCTGATGAAGATATTGAATCCTTGTCTCTTCCATTCTTTTTCCTTGCTACCAACTGAAATCTATGACCTTCATTTTGGCAACAGGTGTTATACAAAAATGAAGGAGAATTAGCTATGAGAAAGCTGTGTTTGGAGAAAGACCCTGTGCTATCTTTTTTTTTCTATATTTATATATTTATTTTTGTGTGTAAAAGCACAGATACAAGGCACATGTTTTGATCACATTAGATGATTATTAATTTTACTACAATACTTGAATAACACAGCTTATGTGAAAATAGGTCTGGTCAGAAGGTACACAGAGAGCAACAAATAAATGCAAACACAGTCACCTCCTCCTCCTGATATTAAAGATCTACAGATACAAACACAGATTTAATGTTAAGCAAATATATTTCCAATTTCTAGATAAAACAAGGACAAATAAACAAGACATTTCAATCCTGCCCAAAGGTTCAGAAGAAAATTAATAGTACTGTAAGGGTAACATGGAAAACTATCAGTTCATATTACAACAATTATAAGAATTGCACATGCCTAAAGCTTTTCCCTCTCCCATGTCCCAGGTAATCAGTATGGAATGCAAAATAACTTGTTTTCTTATTATTTGTGCAGATGAGAACAGTTATTATAATAATAAAAAAATAGAGATATCAAGACTTAAATCACAACATTGCTGCCGTTCCCAGACACACTTCTGATTTTCATTTTGCTCAGAAGACAGTCCATAAAAACAAGAAAGGAGCCCACCGATATGCACTAGAGGATCAATGTGGTTCAATGCTCTTCGGCCCTAGATCTGGGTTTCTCGGAAAAGGTACTTTTGGTGCTATGCTCTCACACAGCATATATTCCTTTGAAAGTCAGCTGGCTAAGCACACTTGTGCAGCAAGGTCCAAGAACTTAAAATTTGAATATACCTCTACCATCTGTATCAAGATTGAAAGATGAATAAAGATACCTTCTAAACTGTTCTTGGCTCTTGGCCTTAATCCTTCCGCACTTCAGTTCCCTAGGCCCAGTGCTGGGATGTTAGTACCACACTGAACTGGAAGGACATTTCAAGGACTGGGAGACACTTTTATTTGTGTGGGAGATACATTGCTGTAGTAAAGAAGTGAAACACACACAGTGCAGCTTCCAGCCTGCACAGAATGCAGGACTGTGCTCTTTGTGTGCTTATTTCTGAACTTACTGAAATATCAGTAGCTCCATTTCATTGCCAAGGTCTGAGACCTTGCTTAGGTTCACTGAAACAATATCATTATCAACAGAATATGAACAAAAAATCATTGCAAAACTGTAAAGAAGTAGCTTTTAAAAGATTTCTCGATCTTTTAGGCATCATATTTCCACACTAGTTTAGTGCCAGCTCTTCCTTAACAAACAGTATTTATTTCTGGATCAATTAACCTTACATATTTCCAAGGGAACTCATTATTTCGGCAGTGTGAGCAAAATGTACAAATTGAACCTGTAATGTAATGGCAAAGTTGCCCATTAAAACTTCCTATTCTTTTCCTAAAAAATGACCTCTCTAACATGCGTGCTACACGAAGTGTCTAGGGTATATAAACATTTTCAGAAGCACAGAAAGATGATATAAACGGATGAATTCTCTCAGTATCTACGTGTTGGAAAGTGAGAAATAATATAGAGAAAATAATCCAAGTTTCAACCACAGATGACTACTACTAGATGCCAAATATTTCTGGTGTTATCTCCTACACCAGAACACTGGTGTAGAAGAAAGCTGTGATACTATCTTAGCTTATATATTTATTCATATTAGTCTCTTTTACCCATGGAATGGTTCTCTCTCTTATCCATGTTTACAGTTTTTTCATTCTTTTTTAAATCCTTGGGGATCCTCCATCTGCTGAAGAACTTAAATGAAGGTGATGTGCCTTTGCTTTGGTTGTGGTGTGACTGCATGACATACCTCATTCAGGATTTCAGAGTGAATAGTGTGACAATTCCTTATGATAGTAAAACTGTGATTTAAACTGTTCACAGTATCAAGAGTAGAGAATTTTGCTCAGAGAATTTTGCTCTGAATCACCTACAGGAATAACCTACTTCTCTCTACAGCCCATAGAGTAGGTACACTAGCTGGGCTGAAGTTACACATAAGTGAACCCACTGTGTTGCAAAATAAAGCTATTTTTCTTCAAACACAGAGCGCCCACATGGGGGAGTACAATTATTCTGCAATGGCTCTGCTGGTCAAATTTCCTTGTGCAGCTAAGAGTTTCAGACAGACTTTCTCTATTTCAACAACTGCACTTTGTTGTGTGAATGATTCAATATATAGTTTGGATTTTATACATGAAAAATAAAAAGGATGCTGCTCTTGCTAAAAATACAGCTCTGGATAAATGGGATCATAATCTGTTGAGAAAAAGAAAAAAAGTGTTGCAGAACTGACGGTTACTTCCTGCTGCATACATGCTTCCTTGTTGTCCATAGAAAAGCCCCTTTGCCCTGGGAGGTCTCACTTTAGTGATCTCCAGAGTGTTACTGTGGTTCTGCAGAAGGAACATCACTGTCTGGCCACATCTATGACTTTTCATTGCCTTGTAATAGCCTTCTCTCTGGCAAAAAGACACCTTCCCTCTGCAGAGTTTAGAGGGAGAGTAGTTGTAGTCAAGCATGACTACACTGGAACCTTTCAGCAACAGGTTCAATGCTTTGTCCTGGCTTCTGTACCGAACACTCATTGATTTCCAACTCTGGGCTTTGCCTGTGGCCACAAAATACAACTCCCCAGACCACACTGCCCAGCTGGCTACACCACTTTCTACCTCATAACTCAGAAGCATCACTCATGCACTCCTCCTAAGCACCCGCTTCTGCTTGCTTCAAAACCTCCTCTGAGCATTCATTGTAAAGTGAAGTGTAAATATTAATATTCTTTATACACAAACCACTTCTGAAATGTCTAAGTTAATACTTTATGTAATGCGCTGCCCTTGTTTTCCCAAGCAAATTTTATTCTGCTGAAGCAGAGCAATGTTTATCACAACAGGAGATAAAAGTCTAGGGTGACTGTTTTACAAGGCTGGTGACTGAAGAGCAGTGACACACAGAAAATGCTGGAGAACCATGATGAAAGAATTACAGTTTTTATCCTTCAAGAATCTTTAAACAGAACAGTCAGGTATTTTTCTTGAGCAAGAGCTTCTTTATCACATGCAAAAAGAGCACTCTATTACAGCTAATTTATTTGGGGGGAAGTAAAAACTTAAAGCAGTTCTGAAGTAAATGATTCTGAGTACACTGCTGTGATTCAGACATACAAAATGAGTAGTAATACTTTTTCTTTTTTTTGTGTCTCCCAAATCTAAATCAACATCCCGTGGAACAGGAAGGTAAAAGAAGAGAGATATTGGTGTAAAGTAGGCAGAAATGATGCAGTAGAAAATATTTCCAAAGCTGAGATAAGAATGAGTCTGGAGAACAATGATACTGTAATGTCTCCTAATTACAATGATGCACAATCTTCACATTTTGGAAAGCAAGTTGCCTCTTTTCACAATACTTGTATCCACTTCATACTTTTGATCTATTTGCTGAAAAAAGCTGCTAGTTTCAGAAAGGGAAATAGGATGAAACATAGAAGTGGAGCCTGCAAGATACAGCATTATCACATAACCTTGTTTCAGAAGGAAATAAGGTTTTAAAAGACCAGGTATAAAATGAAGCATAAATCAAGATCTTCATTGGCCTGGAGCATATCTTTGGAGGTTTTCAAGATGCACTTGGACCAAGTCATGAACAAACAGATCAGATCTCATAAGTCACCCTGTTTTGAACAGGGGCTGGGGTAAGCGACCTCTCGATGAACCTTCCAACCTGAACTGCTTTATGGTTCTATACACATTCCTCCATTTACTTAAACTTGGCTTTACTACCCCTCTTTGCCTTTTTATACAGGCAGATTGGATGGTATGACTGTTTCTAAACTGCTTGTGTATAAACTAGTACAGTTATACATTCTGTGCAGAGGCATAAATCTTAGTTTGCTCTCCTGGATCTACTCTGTTTTAAGGAAATTATTTCTCCTCTTGCTGCTAGTCAAATAATGTCCAAATACAGTCTGCATGAAATGAGAATCTCATCACTATCAGTAATGGTCTAATTAATAGTTTCTACCTGCTGCTCCTCATCAAAGGCACAACACCATTGCAACACAGTGCTAGCAGTTTTCAGAAAACAGGACAGTGGCTCATCTTCGATTGCGGTGTGATCTTCACAGGAAAAAAAAAACCCAAGAATCTCCTTCAAGAAAACTTGATTGAACAGAAGTAGGTGTGTTACATGGCATACTACTCAGCGTAGTTTTTGCTGTGGCAGTTTTGAGGGAAAGGGTCATGTTCATCTAAAATACATGGAGAGGGATGCAATGCAATTACATTTCTTGTGTTGCTTAATGCTAATGGTGAAAATAATACCATTCAGGTCTTCCAGTAATTTGTGAGTGAGTCAGATTTTCCAGCAGTTGTAGAACCCAGGAAACTGTTTTTTCAAAAATTACAGAAAAAAACACAAAGGGTTTCTAGGTTTGCCTGTTCCTTTTTAAAAGGTTTGAACCATGCCATCTCTTCAAATCTTACCAGCTATTTTTGAGTTTATCCAAACAGAAGTGAGAATACTGGCTATAGAACAACTGACTTTGCTCATCCCAAAGCCAACAGATACTCACTACTGCACACTAATGCCCAAAAAACATATGCCCAGAAATGCCAGAAAATATGTTTTAATTCTATTTTTTATTTCTATTTTCTTTAAAAGGCTTTTAAAGCAGGATTAAGACTATAGAAACAAAGGATTAGCTTCTAAAACAACTGTTTTGATCCTTCTTGCTTAATTTCTTTGCTGAAGTGAAATGGGACAATGGTGTGTTGCTAATGGAGGTGGATGTTCATGTGAAAGTCCATATATAAACTTTATATATAACAATTATCTCTGTTGAATCACCTACAGGCAAATGTTTGGGGTATTCTTTGACCACAGCTATATATCCAAATCAAAAAATATGTGTTTGCTTTACCTCTGGAGTTTACTGCACCAACTGCAGTTGAAGCCAATCTGGGCAGTGACACAGGGACCACAGCTGTTAAACTGGAGACAAGCTGGGAAGTAGATAAACAAACAAATTATTACATTAGTCACAGAAATAATTCTCACAAGTGCAAAAAAGCATGTATCTTCTGAGAATGTTTTTTTAGGAAAGCAACAAATTCAGAGATGATCAAAATAACACACTAAAACCACTAATGCAGTGCACAACCATGTGCACAGTGGTACATTTTATCTGTAGGATTTGATTTGTATTACATTTGTAAACGTAATCTCATTCCCACAACTATTCTGTCAGCTTTATAGCTAAATTTTTATCTTTCTGCTTAGTATTAAGCATTTTCTTAAATCTCCTTCTTCCCTGGCACCCATGTTCCTGGGTGTAGCTGACATTCTCACAAATGCAGAAAATCAGACTGGCAGGAAAGTGTGCAAGAACCATAATTGGATTTGGAAAAAAATGGAATGTAATGGTTTCCAGTTTTTCAAAGTAGAGCATCTGGCAATTTAAACTCAGAGATTTCTAAACAACGTAGTTTTACCCTGGACAAAAGAGGCAGATGAACTGTAAAATGTGCTTAGGGATGTTCCTTTGAGATGGCATGCACTGTAGAAGTGTCTGTGTTTGTCTTGCAAGAATGAAAATTGTTCCTTTTCATAAGGAAACAAATTTACACATCATATAATCAACCTTCTGAAAAAAAAGACTTGGCACAGACTTCATTTATGACCTGCTTGAAGATAAATACATATAAACTAACTAACTTGAGAAACAGGAGGATGCTTTGGATAGTACATCATCCAGCTGGGAATAAATTTGAGAAAGGATAAATTCATCTATCTATGATTCCAGAAACATTAATAAAGGAAAATATTTCAAATTGTGTGTGGCGGGGAAGAAGGGAATGGGGGAGAAGTGTGGGAAAGGGAATTCTCCCCCAAATTTGTCTCCAGGCAGTGTTTTTTACTTACTGGGTAGAGGTATCATTTCAACAGCTGACAGATTGGTAATCTTTGACATCTGCAGCTCCACTCTGTGGTACTCATAAATTGTTCTTCTACGGACATCTACAGAGAAAAGAAAAATAAAAATATTTTCATAGTTTATTATTTTGCTGTCTGTATCTTGTGAAAAATAGGGGATATAATGATTGCTTACTGTACCTTATGTGAACACGTTACCAATTTTCCTCAAGGATACATTTTTAACATTAGACATCTTAAAGGAAAATGTTCAAGCTCCAGATAGATAGGGAGTTTTTCACTTTAGAAACCATCAGAGCTGACAGAATAGGTACCTATCCCCAGTAAAGGATTGTGAAAATGCTGAGTGAGCTCTCAAGCATTCTATTCATTCATTTAGGGAGAAATTCTAGTGGGTATACTGCCAGACATTTTAAAGTATATGTCAGATGCTTGCTATCCTAAGATATTTCTCAGCTTACATATTTGAGAGAAACACTTTATATGCTCAGTTTGTCATTTGCTGTCAAGATGTGCAAACTAAACTGATTTCATTGCTTAATCAAATTTGTGAGCTTCAAGCTAGTTTATATCCAAATGCACTAGCACAATTTTTTATATAATAAAAATATATTAAAGGATGCAAGTCATTCTTCCTAAACAGGCAATGTATAATCTTTACACAAGTTGATTGCACCTAAGTTTCTCAAAGCAGGTAGATAGTCAACACACTGTTCTTACGGGCTTTGAACACATACATGACCATACCCAAGCACAAAACAAATGATCATTTTTTGTCATTCTGGATTCAAAGGACTGCTAAACTTTAATTGAAATCAATGCTAAATGCCATCACAGATTTTCTGTGGAATCACTTCAGAAGAATAAATGGGCACATACGAAGGATTAGCAGGTTACTCTGGTTAATGTGTGGGCTGAATTTATGTGCAATGGAAGAAAAGAATTTCAGATAGCCACAAGTTTAACAGCAGGTGGTTGCCAGCTCTGTATGACCAGGCACACACTGTTTACTAATACAAAAACTGTGTTTCGGCAGCCTGGAGTGAGTACATTTGGGCTTCCCAGATTCTGGACAATTACACAGAATCAAAACAGAAGTATTTTTCACAATCTTCTGGTAGGCATTTTTCAAATAAAAAAATGGAACCTCAACTAAAATAAAGCAAATAATAAATAACAACCCCTAAGGGACAAGAAAAAGTATGCTTATGTCTCCTAAGCCAGGAGACAAGTCTTACTGGCAAAAGAGAGACAACAAACCTCTAAAAGTGTAACTCTGGATGCAAAGTCATGTTGGAGGAAGCAGCTTCCTTGTCCTTCTTCCCTGTAAAAGCTCTAACTTGCAGGAAAGCAAGATCTCCCTTTCAGTCAACAATATCTCTACTTAGCTCCAAAACATCTCTATTGCCAAACAGATCCTCCTGTCAATTATTTGGCTAACTTAGCTATGGCTAACTTAGCTATGGCTTCTTAGTCTCAAATGCACATATTAACTGGGCCAGTTTGCACATTTTACCTGCATAGTCTTTCTGACTGGATTAAGGCCAGATATTGGGACATGCAAACTTCATGCCTAGGAGATGCCTTATACTTTTCCACATCCTACAAACCCGCTAGGCACAAAAGGCCTTAAAGATCAAGCTAATCTTATGCTGGGGTGGAGAAAAATGCTCGCCAGCCGCAGAAGACCTAGGCTTCCCAGAGAGCGCTTGTCATAGCAGGGAGATTAAGAAATGTGTTAGAAATGAACTTCGTCCAATACTGGAAGCTTAATTTGTTTCCACAGAAATCCTTCTGTCCAAAGCAATAAGTAAAAGAATACATAAATTAAAGCAGTGAGACTTGGCATCTGCTGGATCTCATCAGGAGCAGTACAGAATGGCATGCTGTATTCTTTGCTCAGAATTTTCCCTAACAGATTTCTCTCAGAGCTTGCAAGAAATAAGGAGTTTCTGGTTTCCCAAAACTCAGTGAGAATTAGTGATTCAGGTCACTGACATTTTTATCTCACCCCATGCATGAAACTGCTAATAAACACTGATGTGAAGAGCATTATATTTGATCTCCCTGAAATCATTTCTAGTCATGCATAGCTCAGTATCACTGCTGATCCCATTAAATCAGAGTTCCTAGTGGATCTTTTCTTCACGAGGAAGAAGATCATGCCTATGGCGGGCTGTGGATTTGCAGATCTACCTAACGTAAGAAATCTGAGCATAGAGAGACTCTTGCACAGTGAAGTCCTAACTGCTTCATATGTACTTGGAGGCAGATGGCTGGACGCACAAGGCTTCACGTTTCTGTGTAGGGAGAAGCTGTAAAAAAGCTGTTGCAGATTCATTTGAAAGTCTTATTTGAAGCATACTGTGCATAGCGCCTCAAAATGCACTTACTCCTTGCTGTTTAGAAATCTAAGGCCACTTCCTCCCCTCTAGAAAAGATAAACCCAACAAGGTAATCAGAAAAATGAAGACTCTTCTCCCTGCCCCTGATAGCTGCCCTGTCCAACCCAAGACACAGGCTACCTTTCATTCAGGTGGAAGTTGTTCTTTTTTTATACTGTCTGTTTAGATATTTTACAAAAGAAATATAAATGTAAAATGACCAAAAGCTTAATGGCTCAAGTACACATTGGCTCAAGTATTTCTTGTAACTCTAGAAATACAAGTGAATCAGCAGACAAAATATAAGCTTCAGGTATAAGCATTTTCCTGAAAATAAACATTCTAATGTCCTGTCAGGAAAGGTAAGAAAGGAAGAGGACTCATGGCATACCTACATACTTTTAAGGTACAATTCCCGATTCAGGACTTTTTTCATAAATCTGCATACACTTTCCTATTTATGAAAAAAAATTAATATTCTCTAACTCATTCTGAGTTTTTCAAATGCCCTCTTTAATTGAATGATATGAATACCTTATAATTTTTCAATAATAGAGTCTTTTTTATACATTTGGTTTCATTTACAGCATAGTACAAATTGTTTTTCGTTTCTTTCCACAGCATATAAACATGCTGTCTTTGAACATAGAGCCAAAGCACATTTCCATCAGAAACTGTGGAAGAAAAAATCAGCCACTCGAGGTAAGTACATGCCTCAGTGCCCTAGAGAGATAGCATGTGGGTTCAGAAGGCCGATTGAAAGAATCCTTTCAAGGGCTTAAGCAATGGATAAGCAAACTCTAGATGTGCAAGATTTTGGTCTGACAAAATATTTCTGCATGGTTTTATCACAGTGGCTTTAAACTAAATAATGACATACATAAAAATACTCTCTGAAATAGAACTTGCAGAGTTAATTACTAAACAGAGAATGCTCTGGAGATTGAGCAGTACCAGGACAGCAGCAGTGGTAGCTAGCCCATGCCCAGGTCCCTGACTAAAATCTTTTGAACCAGCAGATAAACACACAGGGCTGAAGGATTTGGCATTTTGTGTAATTATTTACACCAGTGGAAAGTATGAATAAATACTGCAAATTTAGAACAGGTTCACTTTGCACAGAGGTAAACGACAACATTAGCATCAAGGCAGGAACAGAGCAGGTTTTCAAATTTCCCAGTTAGTGCTGTACCTTTAGCTGAAAAATATGACAAAATAAACTGGAAATCTTATTTTAGCCTTTAGGAAGAAAAGCATAAAGTTTATTTAGGGGTCTCACTACTGTAAACAAACTGGAAATATCTTCGTCAAACATGTAGAGATGTCACTTAATTATATGCTTGAGTTACATTACATATTGAGTGACACAAATTGTGCTGAAACTGGAAAGAAACCAATATATAACTAAGCTCCAATTTCATTTTACACAGAGTGTTGATGAGTAATTTCAGTGTTACTGAATGTTGGGTTCAAAGTATGGAGTTCCTAAAATAGCTCTACCTAATGTAGAAGAGATGAAGATCATGGAAAAAAAATCCCTCATCATGGAGAAAAATCCAACCATTATTAGTAGTAGGATGCCTAGCAGCTCACTAGGCAGGTGCCTGAATCAGGCACTATTTCATTTTATGAGTGTATTTCAAGCTCTAGTGGAACACCATGTACGATTTGGCTGAGCTTACTGCTTTTTCAGCTTTTTCACTGAAAAAATATGAATTGCAGGAAACTGCATACTTCAATTAATGCATAGTAAAAACAAAAAACCAAAACCTGATCAAAAGGCAACAGGTAGAGAGCATTGAAACAAAGGAGAGAAAAGGAGTAAAACTAAAGGAAAGGAAGGACCTCGGAGAGGCCAAGTTACAAAGAGACCTTGGGATTTTGCAGAAGGGAGAGTAATAGGCATAGCTGACAACTGAAAGGTTTCAGAAGAGAATACCAAGGATGGCTAAGAGGTTAGAAATAAGAAGGAGCAGGGAAGAGAAAGTGGCGACAGCGAAACAGGGGCCCAGTTCTTCATACAATGAAGACACTGAAGAAAAGAGAGGAGAGAAAATGTGCTGAAAGAAGATACTAAGCTCTCCCCTAATCGTGCTGTCTACAGTCACGACGTTGTTTAATGGCAGACATCCATTAAATATTCTTAGCATCACTGTTACGAGGAAAGAAATTCATTTAGAAGTTTCCAGTATGTCTGCTGGAGAAGAAAGCAGGTCTGTCCCACTAACTTAGCAGAAAACTCAAAAGCTGAGATTTTGAGTCTGGTTCACTTTGTCTGAATTACAAGACAGAAGCAGAAATTCTCCCGAAATTCATTGATGGACTTATCCCTGCCATATAGAACTCTGAATTTAGGGCTTTTCTTGTTGACCTTTGTGTCAGATAAGGATTCTTAACGCATTACCTTTTATTCCAAAGCAGGAAAGACACTGTTCACATTCAAGCAGTACCAATAGGTTGAATAAAAATTAAAAAAACAAAACAAAACAACACAGAAAGTCACCTGACAAAAAGTGTTTCCCATCTCCATACTCCTAACTCTTAAAAGACAACAAAATACAGGCACAATATGTAGGTATCGGTGTTATTCTTAGGAGGAGATAATACAAGTCTTAATGTCTTTAAATGAAAGAACATATTAACAAAAATAAGTATGAGATACTCAGTCCTCATTAAAGTGCACTTTGGAAATGAAAACACTGATCATAAAGGAAGCGTGCTTTCCTCCCTCAGAATGAAATAGGTTTGCCTGGCTTTAGAAGATGTATTTCAGAAGGATTTGCAAAATTATTATTAACTTTTTGAACAGCATGTCTGAAAAAAAAAGATAAATAGCTCATTCTAAATCCTTCAGATTAACTTCAATAAAATGGAGCATTACTTTGAAATTTTAGAATTGATTTCTAGTATCGTTTAGTGTACAGGGTGCACCAAAGGTGCGCAGCACTTGGGAAAAGCAAGCCTTCACAGACCTTTCTAACTACTCCAAAATTGTTAAGCTAGATAGAGGACAGTCTCTTTATGAGCAATTCCTCCTGGAATATTAACTATGTACTTGAGTTATGAACATAATGCTACAAACATTGAAAAAAATATATGAACCCATAGAAGCACTGAAAATAGATTTGGATTTTGGGGGGAGGAAAAAGTAGAGGACCAATGGGAAATAAATAAACAAGGCGTAGCTCTGTAAAATATCCAGCTGAGAGAAATCACTGTGTAACTCTCTGTCACTTTATCTGTGCTTTACCCCACTGAATTTTCAGTTATGTTTAATTTTATTATTAATGGAAAAGCTTCTGATTTATTTATGCCCAGGAAAAGCCAACACACTTTAACCACATGTCTGCAGTTTTAAAATGAGTTTTAATACATTTCAGGAAAAAAAAATCCTGGATTTGTTCCACAGTCCACCAAAACAAAACTTATTTCTCACAGATTTGAGTTTCACATCTCCTTTGTCCCAACAATAATCCTAATTCCCCACAATATGCCCTGTGATCCTTTCCTGTAGTCCCCCACTCGAACATCTAATTCCCTTCTACCTCACTCTGGTCTCTACTCTGATTATCAAGAAGGCAGGAGCTACACTCACCCCAGCCCTTTCCTTCCTTCTTCCTAGCAATGATCACATCATATGAACTCAAGAAAATCCACTGCAAACTGATCACTTTTGTAAGGCTCCCTCTAATGAAAATTGCAAACTAGTAAAGAATAAAGTTATCATGGATTCCCATCATCCACAGATGCAAAGCAGCACATCACACACAATAATGCCAAAATAATCACAGTCTTAGAGTCATAGAATCCTTAAGGTTGGAAGAGACCTCTAGAGATCATCTATTCCAACCCCCTGCACACGCAGGGTCACCTAGACCCACAAATAATGTTTTCAGAATATGTTGCAGCTTGGAGCGGGTCAGGAATGCCAGACATCAACGTCATAGAAGCTGGAACTGACTTCGTTTATTAGCTTTTCATGCAGTACATTTATATGATTCTTAACAATTAGTGATGTAATTACACAGGCTCCTAATTGGTAGACAATGATCTAACTCAGACCCTTACAGCCCCCCTTACTTGTTTAGCTCATCCTTTTAGTTCAACAGCTCTTTTATTCCCTCTGACCTTGATCTACTTTCTTATCTCCTAGTTAGCACTCCCTTTGTTCTTTCACTGAAACCTGAAGGCTGGAATTGAGCAGGCCTGCTGGGCAGCCATGTACGCGGCTCTCTAGCCATCCCTCTACAAGAATAGTTGTTACAATTGCGTATTTTAGAATCTTTAGCTGCTATCTACTTTTCTTATATGCTACTGCTTCAAGTAATCTAATGAATAGAATAAGTTCATAGTGAAATACTAGAAAGATTTTCTGGTAATGATAATCACTTTATATAGTTAGGCAAAAATGTCATATGACTGGAAATTGAATTTTAAAGACTTTTTCTCTCTCTCTCAAAAAAAGGGGGGGTTCAGAAGATCCTAAAACCTGAACACTAACAATGTATTAATCAAATACAATGCTATGTCATAGCAAAGCAAGGTACGTATCTGAAATGTTTCTACTGAAAGAAAATTCAAACTAGAATAAAGACTCATATATACTTTGCATTTTACTTATGAAGTCTGTAAATCTAAGGAAAGCTCTTTTAGTGCTGTTTAATGATGGAGTTCTTAAGCCACAAGACCTGCCTAGCACTTGCATGTTTTACACTGAGTTCTGTGTGGCTATTCATACAAAACATTGGCACAAATCATTCAGTCTAACTTTTACTAGATGCTACATTTAAGAGCACCTAGAAGGCTAGGACTCCTCCAAAACATTTATTTATGAACAACATTCAAAATGTTTAAATCAGTTGCCTATATAATTTGTTGCCAAGCACTCAAAATAATCCATGTTACTGCAGGCATATCACAATTATATGTCATAGTTTGGAAGCAATTTCCTTCTAAGACCTTGATGTGTTAGGTGCAATCTGAGTATGCCTACCTCATTCAAACCACACAGAGTTCACAGAGAGCAACAAATAATGTTCAAACTTTCCATCTTTCCCACAGCAGGACATGTAAGACCTGGGATTTTTGTTCCTTCATCCCAAAGACTGTTTAAATGTGATGAAGACAGGGAAAACAGTCTGAGAAGTGACTGCTGTGGTAACTCCTACGGTAGCCATCATCTACCTTATGGACAGGTTGGATTTGGCCAGTCTTTATTAACCTTGTCTGTTCAACACCTCTGCCAGGGTGGTTTGCATTAGGAGAATATGTCTGGATCTGGCACACTCTGAGGCAGCCCTAGGAAGCTTTTTCAAATGCAACCCCTTCCACCTACACCCTGCTATTAGGGGCACAACACAAATGTAACCTAGTGAATTTGCTCCAAATATGTAATTGGAAAGAGCACACTTGGAAAGTAAAGTATGCTTGAAGTCAAGAAGGGTTCTGGACAAGGTACGTTAAACAAAAAGCATTAAGAAAGTCAGGTTTTTTTTTTGTATATTTAATGGCAGAGAAAATTAAATGTCACCTGTATTGTTGTTGCCAAGTGCCTGTGAGCCCAAGGCGCTAGTAAATAATTACTCTCCTCTTCCCTTGCCTTGCTAAAATGTACATACGAGTTTGAAATATCACTATCCAGCTTGGATACTTTCAGCTTTTTTTACTTGGATAAGGAAGAATTTTATGAATAGATTATTTCTTCTCTCCTAAGGACAAGGAGGCATATTCTGGATGGAGTATCCTGTGGAATGCCAAATTGTGATGGTTGACTGTTCAGTTTTGCAGTTTTTGGCTGGCCATTTAGTTTTATTTACTTAATTTATCAGCTCATAAGAAACAATGACAGAGAAAACCACATTGGGAGTTATCAAGCAAATAAAATTACACTTGAATTAACAAGCTGAAATTAGCTAAGTGATTTGTTGTTCAGCTAATCATCCTTCATAAAATCAGCTTACGCTGATTTCCCAGCCCACAAACCATTAGCCCCATTATGTAATACATACTGGGAATTTGCTGGATCCTGTGCACCACCACGAATGCATCTGAGAGTCCCACTTTCACTGGGTGGTTGGTCGAACTTATCTGTGTCACAGAGACAGGAATCTGGAAGACAAAACAGAAAGATATGTATGAAGCATTTAAATCAAAAAGTTCAGTTTGAAAGCAAGAACCCTGTCAGAATAAGCACTTCGTATTTTTGCACCTTATATAATAATATAAACATCAATGCTTAGAGGAGTAACAACTGCTATCAATGATGATGGAAAAAAGAGTAGGATTTTACAGTGATTTATTTCTCCCAGTTGACAACAGTGTGGGATGAAGTGCTAGTATCAGACAGAAGGAGGAGGCGATACCTCTCACATACTATTCAACACACAAATTGTGAAGAATAAGGCTCAGATAAGTCTCATGGAAAACTGAAGAGCTATCGGAAGAGGGCTCTGGCCCACTGATATTCATGTTTTGTAACATGAATGTTACAGGAGCAGGGAAATCATTGGTGTTGTGGAAAAGCTGGAAAATTTCAGATGGTGGCTTGCTAATATCTATAGAAACAATGAAAAAGGCTTAAAAAGCAATAAACCAGTAAAGTTTTGCAGGACCGAATATTGATGCCAAACACTATGGTTTTATGAAAATAGGTCTTCTCAAACTTCGTTTCATTCTTTGAGGAGATTTCAATTTTGGCTGATCCCTGTATAGATGCAGAAGCTTTAGAAATCTGTAAGATGTTTAAGTGACATACAATTTATACGTAACATTTACGCATAATGTTTATACAATATTGATATAGTTAACTAGACTGATCACAAATAGCAGTCATCACTGAGAAATCAGGTCAGACTGCTAGTCTATCTCCACAATGTATCCTAATTCTCCAGACATCAGATTTAGTACTCAACAGACTTGAGGAAGATAAAAGAACCATGAAAATAATGCTCAAACTCAGTTCTCAAATGCCATTAAGTTAAAGAGTTAAAGAGCTCTATCACTTTGGCTTCTTGCAAGGAAACTGTAAAGTTGATTTGATAACCATAAAAAGGTGCTGCCAAAGGGAAAAATAACTTATAAGCTAAAAAGTCCAATTATCCATCCCAGAAAGACATAACCAGAAGCAATGACTGGAAGCTGCAGACAGATGCTTTCAAAATAGAGTAAGGCAAATGTTTTTATGATCAAATGTTAACCACTGGGATAAGCTACCATGGGAAACTGTGATTCCCAGGCTAAAGACAGACAAAGCTGGATCAAGTGTAAGAGAGTGAGATAAAAGGTGCTACATGAGCTAATCTAGTAGCCTGCTCAGGCTTCAGCTATGATAAAGCTAAAAAAAATTATCATTGGCCATTACTTTTCACTTAGCAGAAAAGTTCCAAAGCAAAAAGCTAGTTGCACATCCAGTAAGGGAGGATTCAGTATCGTCTACATATGAAGTAATGGTATGACTTGCAGCATTTAAGCCGAGCATCAGTAGTTCATTCTGCGTTCCCAAAATATTATGTAGTTGTGCTTTCTACATCTGTAGATTTCTAAATCTACAGATAACATTTAAATTCAAGAATTTGAACAGAAAACATGAGTTCTTATGAATTAAATATTGTCATAAATTTCCAACTCTGTCTCCATAATATGAAGAAATCGTAATGGTTTGACTGCATTTTTTACAGCTTCTTGCATACAGGATTTGCTCTGGTATGAAAAAAGGCATGATATTAAACCAATGTGAAAAACAGAAGCAGGTCCTTAATACTATTCCTATATTAGCTGGTTTATATCAGCTTAGCTTTGATGCAGTTATTGGAAAATACAACATAAGAAGAAGCCAAAAGATCCATTTTTTCAAAAATTTTAAAATAAAACAGTCAAGGAGATCAGAAACAGCTTATAATCTTTCACAAGCCTGAAAGTATATATAAAAAAAAGAGAATTATTCATAACATCTGTATACTATAGAGGAAATTTTATATTAAATATGAAAGAGAGAAGGGAGAGAGAATCTAGAGAAGCTACTGAAAATTAAGGCAGAAAAAGCACTGATGAGAAGGACGCAGCTACTAGTGTAAAGATACATCTTCAAGCACCATAGATTAAGAAAAGAATCAATGTTTTATGAACACAAAATCTAGATGGGTATGTTATTATGATTGTGATCAAAGATTGTGATCAACAGTGTGTTGGAAAAATGGATTCAAGCATATGTGCTGAATATGCCGACAGAATTATATGTATTTTTATATATGAGTGCAAACCAAGTCTCAGGCCTCCTTCAGAATAAGCCTCCTTAATTTAAGTCTAGTTCCTTACCACAGATTCTTCTGAATTCGTAAACAATTGAATAATTTGCATCTTTCCTCAACAATTATGATAACAGCAAATCAAAACTGTTTTAGCAGGAAGTGGTGAGTAGTTGTAGTACTAATGTTCTAAATGCTTTCATTTTATTTTCAATACAACTTGGTTCAGAGCTTGAAAGTGACTTTCATTATATAAGAAAAATTATGAATGATGTCTGGTAATAAAACAGGATACTGGATCCAAGTAAAACAGAAAATGCAAATAAAAACTTACAAAAAATTAAAAAATTATGGACTAGAAATATCTCAATATATTTTGTCAAAGTCCCTGAAGATGTCTATACTCTTGTGCTAGGCTTTTCAAGGAGTGTGAAGAACTTAGAGAAGTGTTCCCTAAAAATACTAAGGGCAAGCAAACCAAGCCTCTCAACTGCAGAAAGTTGAAGCAGGTCCAGGCTAACAGACTAGCAGCTTCAAAAAAGGCCAAACTTTGTGCGTAAACTTTAGAAGCAGGGAGGTGTTTGTGAAAGGTAAAGAAGTCTCATAAATTAATGATCAATATAATAATAATAAAATAATAATTATATTTATAAATATGTATAAAATAATAATCAATACAGCCAGCTCTTCAAAATGAGATATAGCCTATGAGTAACAATTAGTCACATGGAACGTGAATGCTTGTTAGTGTACAACTACATTCCATCACTCAAGGAACATTATTTTCTTCCTTGAAAAACTACAATATTATTAAATCTACTTACAAACACTTATATTTATTTATATAAGAGATTTTACAGAACTGGTACCTCAGTCTCTCTGTAATGAGTTTATGAGTGGTACTTTATAGATGAAATCCTTTGAATGAGATGTCAAGATAAAATAAGTTTTAGCGTATGATGGTTTATGAGAAAATATGTCCCTTTGACACAAGGCTTGTAATAAATGATAAAACTATTTATTGAAAGCTATAGCAATACATAGATAGCAAGTATATATCTAACATTCTGTCTTCCTCATCATAATGACAAGATATGTCATTACAGGCTGAATAGTTAAAGAGGCAGTGAGCTAGAAATGTGCAAGTATTCAGTAATGGGTGGCAAAAATTTTATTGCATTAAAATTGGATAATAAATTTTAACTAAACTCATTTCTAAATATACCTTAGTTCTACCACAGAAAACATAAGCTCTTGTGTTTTACAAGTCACCAGTTAATGAATGAGTTTCCCGGAGGCATCTTATCCTGGGGCCACTGACATCTGTGATGGCAATTGTGTATTTCAGCTACAGAGCAGCTATAGAATTCATGATGAAAATGGGAAGAGTAATCCAGACAGCATTTTCCATCAGAGAGGTCTCAAATTTTATTTGTTTCAACTTTCTTTGAAGATATATTAGAATTCGGTCCTTTAAAAGGACATAAAATGATTGCCTGTGACCTTAACCTGAAGGCGGTGGTAGGCAGGGTGCAATTACTGCCCCTCTTCAAAACTGAATCATAGATAAGATCCGGAGTATGCTGCAGAATAACAAGTAGGAATTCAACGTTATTTATATAGGGATTTTGTTGCCGGTTTCCTCAACAGTCATTCATTACCAAACTGCATGAAACTTAATCAGTGATGAGTGCACATTGTCTCAGTTGCGATACTGCTCCCAATAATTATTTCAATTGTTGGTAATTGTACACTATTTTGCTAGTATTTGGCAAGTATATACATATATGTTGCACTCAATTACACTGTTTTAAAAAAAGTTGAAATGTTGAATGTAAAACTTTGGCAATTCATGTATAGTCTTATTTTCCCTATGTCTCCTACAATAATGTATCTTTCTTTTGTTTTGTATCACTAAGAACATCCCCGTAGGAACCAAATTTCTCTCACAGAATTTTTGGTAAACCTGATTAATCTAAAAATCACAATACATTTTTGGCATGTACCAACTGGAATGTTACTCACAAACAAAGAATTTTAAGTTGCTTAAATTGATCACCTTATCCTGTCTCCATGTTTTGAATTTTGTTACTTAAAACAGAATATTTTCCATCACAAAAAGTAGGAACACCAATTGTATCCAAATATCAGTACTTAGTCCCATTCATCATTTCCATCTCATTTCACAATAGAAAGAATTCCTACTATAAGCTCCTTCTAGAATTATTTCTGGCTTCAAATATTGGGCAATTTGAGAAGCATTTTTTATAATGGTTTCTGGATGACTACATGAATAAAGAATCATTACTATTTAAATGAACAAAGAAAGTCTTCAATTCAATGAAATTAAGGAACATATCTTAAAACATTAATAAAGCCTTTGGCACCTTTGCCTAATATTTTCCTGTATTAAGCATGGAGAGAGAAATAAACTAAACATTACACTAAGGAACATCAGCTTTAAGCACTAATGGGAAAGGACTATTATGAAGAGTGATTTTGAGTACTTTTTTTTAAAGCAAAAAGAAGAAAAGCTCTCAAAAATTGAATTTATATGAAATTCTGACATAAGAAATGATCATTTGTAATTAAAACCTACAAAAGTATACTTTTTCAGAAAACATACTCATATGTATTCAGAAGAAGTATTTGATACATTCTAGAAGTGCACCTATAAAACTTTCCGTCTAGCTAATCTATTTCCTGACATTTCCTTTCCACTTGCCAGAACACTAATGGTGTAAGCAAAGCAGTATTTAAAAAGGAAGTTGTCCGTGCTGTTAACAAAGTAAAATGATAAGGAGTGAATGTTTGGCATGCAGTAGAAACTGGCTGGTCTTCTTTTCCATACGGAAAACAACATTTTGAATATAGAAAAGGCCAAGTATAGAAAGTAGAGAAAACTGATATACTCACTTTAATGCAGTGCTAACAACTTTAATCAGTTATTCATACTGATTTTACTCTACTAGTATTTGATATTCTGATATTAATCTGAATTAAATCTGGTTTATAGTATAAGAAGAGGACCAGAAAAAGAGATAAGCAAATATAATAGCTAAGGCTTTTATTAAGGTCAGACTAGCCTGTACAAAGCAAATAATAACTACACGAAGCACCAAACTAAAGCTCTTTGTGCCTTTCAAATAGTTTTTACTTTTCAAAAATTGGGTGCATGGCTCTTTCCACATGGCTGACTATTCTAATGCCTCTACAGATTTCAATATCTATAGTTATTGGTCCAGCTTTTTTTCCAAATTTTCACTTTTTCACATTTGACTCTGGATTTTGGATAACATGGGTGCATTCTAGACTGTTCTCTATCAGGCAAAGTGCAGAACACAGAAGGCTGGGCAGAACTGTAGTTTTGCAGTATTCAGCAATCCCAGTGCCTCTGTACTCAGCACTGTGTTTATGTGCTCAGCAAGTATGATGTGGGGGAATCTCTCTCTAAAAAAAGAAATCTCATATGTGTTTTAATAAACAGGAAATAAGAAGTACTGTTACCTGAAGTGCTCTCAATGTACATGTTCCTATTTCTATGTCCTTTAAATATAGAATCAAAGATATTTTAGAAGTGGATTCTTCAGGACAAACTCTTAGTTTCAGTAACACAAGATCACTGTGGGATGCTTGCTAGTGTCACTGGCAACCTTTCGGTTTCATGTCTTACATTTGTGCTTCGGTTTGGAAACTTTCAAAAAATGCAATGAAGGTTTTGTGGATTCACCATACACTACTGTAATTTCTGATGAACTGTGATGCTAATATGAAATGGCATCAAAACCATGACAGAAATATGCTTGTGCAATTTTTATTAATGCTTGTAAGAAGTCACACGAGTCATCTTACTAGAGCTAACAGGACTCCTGACAACATGACTCACCAGCAAGAGAAATGGTTCCAGAAGAACTTCCTCAGAAAGCAATGAAGTCAATGCAGCACTGGAAAATAAATCAATTCCTAGCCAGACTTATAAGCACCACAGTCAAGTTTTAATTTACAAGTGTCTCACTTTTTTTCTTCAGACAACTTGTGTCTGGTCAGTGATTGGAAATTTTATTCAATTTTCCTCACTTAGGAGAACTGCTGAGTTGTTTTTAATGAAGTAAGGCAGGCTGCAAATACAGATTGTGATGTACTAGAAATCTCAGCCTCCCCCAGACAATTCCAAACGGAATACACTAGTTAAGATACTCAGAGCTTTCAAAAAGGTTTTAAGCTATATTTTTTGATTAAAAGATTTACAGAGCCCAAATATGTATCTATTGCCACTTTAAAAAAAAATCTTTTTTTTTGAAAGAGTTCTAAAGTGGCGTTTGATAATGGCATTTGGGACAAAATAACTTGTGAAAGGCTGTACTATGCAATGGGATTTTAAATATTCAGCAGTGGAAGAAAACACAAATCTGTGTGATTTGTAGATTCCAATTCTTTCCATCTCTGGATTAATGAAAGGAATACTAATAATAATTCTTGTGGTGAAAGCAGCTTGGTTTTGGAAGAGGTTCCCAACTGAAGCAGAGAGTAAACAGCCTAATTAGCTCTAAAATTGAATTTATTGAGTTTATGATAATCTATAATAATAGATTACATGATATAGTTACACGTATTTCCAGGGAACCACATGGGAGTAACTAAGTGGTCCTTTTCCCTAACTGAAGGAAAGTGTCCATTGCCTGGCATTCTGCAGCATGGTTTACATTTGTACAAAATGATTTTAAAGCAGTAGTTTCTATCTTTCATGTTACACCAATTTTGCACAGTGCAGGAAGGTGAGAGAGACCACAAAGCATTTGGTAATGAAGAACAGTGATTTCTTGAAAATGTCACCATTTCAATGCCTGATTTCATATGCCATTCTTGTCAGATGTGTCTTGAAGTTACAAACTGAAGCAGTGTCCCTTCCCACATCTCTGGGCCTGGAAGGCAGTAACACTTCTACAGTCTTCAGAAGATTTATCATTTTCAACAACTGGAGAAAAGCAAAGCTTTGGCGAACACCCCTGTGGCCAAGTACAAGCTCCACAGTGCTAAGATCAAAGCTTTCCTGAAGCTAACTGAAATAAGTTGTATTTACATAGATTGAAGCTACCAGCCTCTATAACATTCAAGAACAAACTGAGGACCACAGCAGAACTTGCGCGTGTCTGGTAGGGTAAAGAAAGTCGGGTATCCGTGTGCACCGGAAGTTTCCAGTGGATTGCGGAAATTATCCAGCAAGATTATTCCACAGCAATACTGCTGGCAAGGTGCAAAGACAAGTATCTCGAATATATTGCTACCACTAGTAAAATAATCCAGATCATCATTAGCATTTTAATGAAGGGGAGAGGAGTACAATTATTTCTGCTTCATTATGTGCATAGCTAAAATGGAAGCATGAAAAATGAAGTTGAAAGCACACAACTAGCCTGTAGCAGAGATAAAATAGAATCCAAATTTCCAGAAGTTCGAAAGATCACTTGTAGCACTGATTACCTTTTCATACGTGGCATATACATTTTCAAGAAAAAAAGTAACGCTCCACGGCAAACAGATTAAAATGACGAAGAATTAAAGAAAGCACTCTGCCCCTACACACATGAGTATATCTACCTTTTGATACTCATTTTCATGAAATTCACCTATATACTCAGCATGACTCTAGCAAGCAGAAAACTGTCATCTAAAATAACAACTGAAATTCTGAACAGTTGAAGAATGTAGAGAAAAAGTAGAGAACCTAAAGTAGATGATTTCAATAGAGACAAAAACATATCAGTGCTATAAAGCAAGTGACTTTCAAGTCCATCACATGAATATTACCTTTAAAGAAAAAAAATCATTTTAAGCAAAAAAGGGATTTACTAGCAGAATTTGAAAATGATCTTATACAGCTGAACTTTCAAATATCTAGAAGAAAAAAAAGAAAAAAAAAAGAAAGGTAGAGAAATTCCTGACAAGTATAAAGTGACTTGTCTATTTAAATGACAATTTTCAGACCCAACTTACTTCTTTGTAGCCGAAAATGATACGCCCATCACTGAGAAGGGTGGCCTGAAAAGTGAAACTGCCCAAGTTGTAATTATCCTGCAGATGTACATGATCCCACTGGACAACTAGTGCTGTGCCTGTGAACCCCAGAGTGGGGGTAGAGAGGCAAAGGGAAGAAAAAAAAGGGGAGAAAAATATTAACTGGCTGCAAGAAAAGTACTTCAGATACTTGAAACAAAAACAGTGATTTGTCCCTGTTTAGCAACTTCAGCCCAGCATCTTGAATGCCAAAGATATTACGAACACTACTTGCATGCCAAATCCTCTTAAAGGTGGACACTGCGGTGCCATAGTTAACTACCTCGACCGGTCACACATAAATCTCCTAAAGCAAGAGGAGCCCAGTGACTTACTCAAAGTCGTACCAGGAGCCGACAGGCACTGAGGGCAGGAGCCAGCACTCATGGTTCAGGTGTGCTGCTGTCGCCACTGCTCACACTGCGTGGAGATGGATGGCTTTGAAAGGTGAAGTGCTAGCAGCATTGCCGGTTCCGTGGAAGTTATTATTTAAGGAATTCAGATTTTTCCATTAACTATGCATTAATATAAACAGTATTATTTTTTTCTGCATAGTATAGGCACTCACTGAGGTACTGCAAGTTGAAAAATACTAGGTGGTGGCAATAAATAAATGTAGTTTAAATTAAAGCCACTAAGAATCCATGGACAGGGTAAATATTGAGTCTGGTCTGCAGCAATTTAGTTGCAGGAGACCTGTTAATATTCATGGAAGTTCTCTGGCTGAGTATCCACTTATCACACTAAAAATGTACCCCAAGCGACTTGCATACCCTGTGAGCACGTTTTACAGATGTTGAGGGTTACAGACACATTCAGGCTGCTTGGCTGAAGGACGCTCATCACCAAAACTGTTAAGTGAAAGTGTCTTTTTCATATTTAAGCCTCCTCTTCACCACTAATGTGAGTTATGTGCTTTGATTCACAACATTTTAATTTCCTTTCTTGCTGGAGTGCTGAGATTGGGTGGCGTGCTGCTACCTCAATGTATTTTTGATATCTCCTTGAAACATCTTTTGTGACAGATACTCAGGGCAGTAACTTTCACTAACATATCTTGTCAGTGAATTTTATGAAGCTGTGAATGTGCACATTTTTGAGGCATACTGCAGTAAGTTCATCCCACCACTGGCCTTCGTTGGTGCAGTGCATGCTCCTTGTGTGCACAGTGCATTTTTCCTTTCGTGTCTATATTCATTAAATACTTTTTGAATACTTACTTTAATTTTAGAGGAATTCTGAGGGACTTCAAATTCTTGGAGCAAAATAGCCCAACTTTTTATAATCAGTCTTTGACTTTCTCAGATTTTTGTACATCTCATAATTCCATACTAAAGTGGAGGTCAGCTGCCACCTTTCCACTCCCAGCATCCTTTATACGAATATGTGTAGAGGCAAGTTCCTTGTTCCTTCCAAGTTCCTTGGAGACAAGTTCAAGCTCCATGAGTGAAACTTGGACAGGTCACTGAATTACATCCTTTAGATGTGGTCCTAAGGTAGCACATGTGTCCAGATGGATAAGGCAGGAATCAGTAAGAAATAAGGAAGTAAAGACACAACTTGCTCAGTTTCTTTTCATTTGGAGTAAGACAGCAAGTTCATTGTCCTAAAGCACATGGGTCCCAAACAGTATCACACCCTGTGCATGAGGAGGGTTGAAAATTCTCAAAACACTGTTCAACCCAACAGTGAAAGCAATGTGACACAGGCTGCTACACCTGATATGAGGACTGTAAGTCAGGAAAAAAAAAAAAAAAGAGAATTAACATCATCATTCCTAGAATATTGAGATTCTTTTAGTGCAGATGGCAAATCATAGGACAGAGTTTCAAATAACTGATAGGATGAAAATACTGTTTTCTTTTCCTGTTTGAATATTCTTAATGCAAGAAGCAGTGTTTTTCATGTAAATTTGGTTTATTTAACTTTGTAACAAATAAATTCTACAAATAATTACTAAATTATGATAAAGGTTATGATTAGAGGATATATTTTAATCCCCGATGCCCTGATCTGGGGAATAAATATTTCAGAATGAAGCTTCTGGATAACACATCTGTTTGGAAATGTGACTTATTTTTAGCCATATTTGTAATCTGTGCTTAAATTCAGTGTGTGCGCTATGTTCGTATGATGGACCAGGATTATCCACAAACATTTAAAATAATCACATATGTTATTATGTTACCTGCCAGGTTTTAAATTCAAAATACGTAGTCACTGCCTTTGTATTTGGTGAATAGAGGCCTGAGATAAGGCACCAGATGTCATTTAATCACATCATAGGTCAAGTTTCCAAAATGCTGATTGTAACTGATTTCATTTCATCCACACGTTTAAGACCCTTGAAATATTTTACAAAGCCTCGAGTATAACATTGCAGTTTGCCTTTTACTTTTTCAATCTTTTCTACAAGAAACTGTTGAGAACTACTGCTGTAGATGAGTATATTGGATTCCTATCCTGGAACTCAATGCACATATAGTCATTGGCATATTTCTCAACCTCATAGTTTCCCCTGCCTCTGTGTATGTTTATAATCACAATCCACAATGCTATTTTCATTTTAACTAGTAGATGGACTGCATTTCCTAAATATATATATAGAGCGAAGTAAAAGGAATATGCACTTATACAGATGACAGTTTTCCTTTTAAAAATTGATCAAGCACATTGCTAGCATTTGAATTTGTGCAACATCCAGAAGGCAACTATTCAGTTAGCAAAAGGCATTAACCTTGTTCTGAATTGTGAACCATTTATGCATGTTTAAGCCACATTCTTCATATAGCCTGTGAGTTAAATATTTTGAAATTTTGAAATATGTTCCATTTTTCCCTCAAAAATATGTATTTGGGAAAATATGAAGAGTCAAGGGACACCGACACATTAATTTATGAAGGACTACTACATACCATTATCAAAGTATCTGACTGTTGAATTTCTTGACACACTGGGGTCAAAATTTGCCATTAAGGGTGCAATATATTGTGTGGCTGTTAGCATTCGATGCACAACTTCTCCAGTATATATGAAACCTACAATAAAGAAAAAAATATTGAGACCATTTCAGTAATTTCTGAAAAGATTTAATAAAGTGGCATGTTTAATGAGGGATTGCCAGAATATTAAAGGGTCACTTGAGAGAAATTAAAATCCCCACCAATTTCACAGTGAATTAAGTGCTAAAAATTGCACACAAAATTCCATGTTGACCAGAAGAAGATCCAAGATGAACATAAAAAGTAGCAGCTCAAGAAGCTAGTTTTCACACAGGAAGAAAAACAGAGCAAAAGAAGAGAACATTTCCAGTTATGAACAAAATCCAGAAATGTGGCTCTATTGAAACAAGCCAATTACCACCAAATACCTTCCATCGTGCTTTCCATCCTTTTCTGCTATTTGCCTTTTTGTCTCATCTCTGCCACAGGTGACCTCTTTAAAAGAGAGGCTAACCATTTTTCATCTTTGCAGACACAAAGGGTAAAGGAGAGCTTCAGACAAAAGAAGGTGATAATGTTAAAAAAAAAAAAAAAAGGCAGATGAAGGATGGTGTAGGGACATATTTTTCATGCTTATAAGCCAAGGTGCAGTTGCAATGCATTCACTGCAGTGTCAGCTCTCACTTGTTTATCCTCTTCATCCCAGACTCTACAGTTCTCTTCTGATTTATACTGTGCCATGGATTTTTTCTATCAGATGAACTATAGTGGCTATACAAAGCCACTTACTCATTTGCAGTTCTTTCTTTGAAGAAGAACAGCTGTCTATGGCTCATCTATGGTGAGTAGGAGGCAGTAGAAGTGGTGACACCGTAGTGACACTACAGTTTTCTTAAAATCAAAGCAATGGTGATTTTAATGCTAGGAAATCCCTACTATTTTCACAATAAGTGGTCTACAAATGTGCTTGTATCACTTTGGCTTGCCAACTTCGCTTGTAAGGATGCAATTAATTTCTTTGGACACCCCAAACTATAGGCCTAATTTACAATTTTCCTTTCTTATATAATGAGTCTTTGCTACTTTAGCTTTTTCTTTGTTTGTCAAAGTTGACAAACTTTAAGTTGAATAGAGCTACAGCTAGATGTTGAAAATTCACATCAGCATGTCAGCTCTTAAAAGTATACCAAATGGTAGCTTATGCTGGACTGCTTCTTTCTTTCTCCTTTTTCCCCTTCTATTGATTTAAGCATTGCACCTTAAACATCCCAGTAATGAGAAGAACATTCGAGCTGGCTGGAAATTTCCTAACTTAAAAAATTGTTTTTGGAAAATGCTGTTTCACAGAAACTCCATTCTTTACCGGCAAGCTGGCAGTCTCCACTGCAATTTCAACAGGATTTATGCTGGTTTGTGCCTTTTCTTCTACTTCTTCAGTTATAGTGACAATCTTTTTTCCTCCCCAGGCCCATTTACTGTCAAGTTCAGTAGATTCTTTCTTCTTACATTTAGCATCATTGGACTACAACACAAGATGAAGGAGTGTATAAATCTATCCCTAAAACAGGATATTCCTTCTCTTGTGAAAATCTGGAAGTACAGAGAACTACACTCAAGATAGAAATATCTATTTCTAGCCAACTGCAGTTAACATGCTATTCAAAAACTGTTAGTGTGCAACACCACTTTATTAACGGCCTTACCTCCATTTTTACCACTGGGAAATGATAGAGACTTGTTAAATGACTTGTTTAAAATGATATAGGAAACCTCTAAGAGCACAGAACAATCAAGTGAGGGTTCTGGAGAGCTTTAGGCATCCTTCTATTCCTGTCCTCTCCTGAAATAAGTATTTCTAAATACTTACCTACTGTGTTTACTAAACTAGGCTTAGATTTCATACCATGCTATACAGAAGAAAAAGACTGCTGTTTGGAAACACTGTCGTGTATGGCTGCTAGCAATTATGATGAAGTACTATGAAGTCTATTCAAGTGAATACAGTAGGAGACCTAAGAAAAGAAAGCCAGGATTGGATAAAATACAGTAAAATTTGCAGTTTTTTGAGTTAACATGAAAATACCAATTTTCTCTTTTGCTAATTGATAGGAAGAGAGAAAGATAGGTTAAAAGAAAATCTGCCCTTGCATTTTTACAACTCATTTATAAATCTGAATTTTTGGAATATACAATTGCAGCTGTAATTTTACTCTATCACTCATCATTTTGGGAAAGCGAACAGTTCTGCCAAAGCATAGTCCCTGAAATGCATTTTAATTATTTCCTATTTATTTCTGTCTGCTTTTAAAATGTCACTGCCTTGAGAAGTATTCTCTGATGCTTATTTAGACATTCTATATACTTATCCCACTTTCATTTGTGCTGCTTATGACCTCTAGGGTCATGTGCAGATGAATTTCCACATATTTTTAGTAGATCTATAACCTTGTAACTATTCCTTAGAAACATTCAGGAGACAATATATGCAAAACCTTTGAAGCCATATTCATGTATTACATTACCTTTAATACTTCTGTGCTTATTCATCCTTGGCACAATGCTCCTGTTTTTACATATACTCTCCCTTTCATTCTTTCATCCCATTTACAGTATAAAAGTCCCCATTATAACCAATACTAAGGCAGATAAAATAGGAAAGGAAGGGACTTGATTGTGTTGGAACACATGACTAAATAAATCAGACCAGGTAATTAGTAACCACAGAGCATTGCATCGCCGGATGCAGCTTTACTTTAGACAAAAATGGAAAGCAGGAGGTGGATGATAGCTGGAAAGCAGGCAGTCCTTGCATGGAGATTGTTCTAATGAGAACTCTAGTCATGCTTCAGAACAACTTGGAAAGAAACACAAAGTCATTTCAAATCATCCCAGAGATTCAAAGGCTGAAGCTACTGTTCAGCCTGAACATTTTATCATTGCCAGTACAACTTAAAGAAAGCAGGAAATGTAAAATTAACTTACTCCTGAATGGACTTCTGCAGAAAATTGGCTTATAGTATCTGTGACCTGATTTTCTGACAGTGGTAAATGCTCATGGTTGATTCATTTAGTCAATGAAGAATTTTTCAGACCTGCAATTTCCTGAACCACTTAATCTTTCCTTTGTGGGAGGAGCTGGTAGAGCTCTTTTCCAAGACTCTCCAGGAGTACTATGCCTAGAAGCACAATCTGCTTCTAAACATTGGAAAGGAAGCAAATAGGAAATATAACTAAAACTAAGGAAGGACTCATATATAAGCCATTTGTATATCAAGAAGGTATATTCCAATGAAGACATAAGCAAATGCAGACTCACACAAACATTAAGAGGGAAAACTATGTACAGCATTCCTTAAATACAAAAGTATATTTCCAGTCGATGAAGGACACTGCCGTGATTTAAAAATACATTTTGTCCCTGAATATTTCTACTCCAAAATATGCTCTTTACATACGGCATTTTAATACATTCAGCAGTAAACTTTCCTGGTTAAGTAGACTTCATTGGGAAACTTCCAAGGTCAAAATGTAATACAAGGTTCTAAAAGAGCACAGCTCTTCAGACATTGGCTTTTGGGTTGGTAGACTCATTTCCAAAATTTTCTTTACACGTGGAGACAGTAAAATTGACCAGTGCTGTCTTCCATGGGATATATTAGGCTGTCATTTCGATGTCTTCAAGAGAAAAACACTGGGCACACATCACTTGATCTGGGAGCAAAACTGATTAAGGCAGCAGTCTTGAAGATGACAACAATTCTACTTATTGTTTTTGTGTGTGTGTGTGTGTGCGTGAGTGCTGCCATGTGTGTGCGTGTTTACTGCTTGTAGTGTGCACAAAAATCAGAAAGCTTTCCGGCAATGTTTGCTGAGTGAGGAATATCACGGGTTCAAACCAACACAGACAAGGGGGCTGTACTGCTGCCACGAAGATGGGATGCACTGGTCACAGAAAAGTGAAACATCTATATTGATAGCTAAACTCAAGCCTGTCCAATTGCTCTTGTCTTCAGTTTTATGTGTACTTTAGCATCCAGCTGAATTAGAACAAAAACCACTTTAGGAAGCAATTTCCTATCTGTTCTTAAAACATGTCTAAAATAGTCTGTTATATATTAAAAGCAGTCACATACTAACTACAGAACATAAACAAATTGTACTTCTGTGTCTTGTGAGGGGTAGATTCCATAGTGAAAACGCATCAGTATCTCTTGAAAGCTGTTACGATAGTATAATCTTTACCTAATATTTTTGCAACGATTACATTGTTTATTTGAATGACTGACATGTATCATTTTATACCATATAAGATACATATTTCAGTTATAGACATGAATATCAGTTTTGTAATTCCAAAGGCCCCGTGTATCTTTGGGCTAGTTAACTGTTCCTCTCCTATACCAGCTACCACATCTGAAGCACGTCAGGAAGACTGCAGTGAAAGTTCTTTTTACCATAGCAAGTGCTCTGCCACCCATTCTGCAAAAGTCTGTCCATGTCAATTTACAGGCAAGACAGATGATGTGTATTTTTCTTGAGGGGTAGGTTAAGCCCAGATCAGAGAAGTGAGAAGATGACAATAGGGAACAGAAGATCAAGAGAAAAATGTATGTAGCTTTAGATGGAGCAAAGAACAAATTCATTTTTCCTTTCTGGAAACAAAACAAAACCTTAAACTATCTCATAAAAATATTACAAATACAAAGAAATGAGAGTTTTGCAATGCTCAAGAAGAAAATGCTCATTTTCTAATCAGACAGCTAGCGCTAAGTAAAACCATATGTTAAAAGCCTTAGTGAAACAAAGGGCTGCGGTTACTTAGCTGGAAAAGAAACTGTCTGCCAGCAGTGGCTGCACAATGAAAAGCTTTGCATGAGAGAGGCTGTCACTGAGCTAAAGCAGAGCTGCCATTTGAGGGAACAGTTCAGTGTGGGTTTATTGGGCTGCCCTTGCAGCATATAAACTAGAAGGGAAATAGCAGAGGAGCTTCTGAAAAAAAAAAAAAAAAAAAAAAAAAGAACCAGAGTCCAGTGGTTTCCTAAGATAGTATGCTTCAGTCCAGATTGCCTAAGGGAAAATCTTGATTTTAGTTTGTATATACAGAAAAGCAAAATGTCTTGTGGAATTCTTTATTTCATTTCTCCCTGTTAGTTTTCTTATTTAAACTAGGTAAGATTACACAACTTCTACCAATCATTTTCCTCCAAATCTTTTCTTGTTTAATTAAGACAGAAAACTATAAAGAAGCTTCCTGATTCTCTGGGCAATTTTGCTTTGGTCTCAGCATAACTAAAGTCTTTTGGGGTAATGCAGAGTATCCCATGTGTGGGAATATCCCATGTGACCATGAAGTTGCCTCCTGGGTAGAACAGCTTCTATTGGAACATTGCTATCTCAGACCCTGAATATTGTCCAGTTTTGATGGAGGTCAGAGTTAGCCCAAGTGCTGTACTGTGTAGACTAATAATCTGCTACAATTTTCACAATTGTACTCCCCAACCTAATAATTAAATATTGTTGGGAACCTGGATATATTATCTGTGTGATCTGAGGATCAGGTCTACCAATAGAACTGAAGAGGATTAGATCTACCAATAGCTCTGAAGAGATCTATCAGATCTCCATTCCCCATCAGCAATGGAAGAGACACTAGAGATAAGAACTATAGGAAACTTATAGAAGTCTGTTAAAAAAATAATTCTGCTATGGAGTCAAGGCTGTGTTCTGTGCCTGGTTTCCTGTGAAGAAGAGTTAAACATCACTGACCACGGCAAAGAAAAGCTGCTCACAACTTAAAGGAGAAGGAAGAAAATGAGATCAACGTAAGAAGCAGAATGGGCGCATTATTCCAGAAGATACACATTTGTGTTTTCCAAGTGTCAAAGAAGCCCACATTATTCTACCACTGAAAAATGCCACCTTGCAAGCAATTTGTTTTCCTGCATTGATATTCTCCTTTTAAAAGATTTTCGTTATACTAAAAATTAAGCATAACATAAATAACATATAAATTAGCTATGGGAAAAATTAATACCTAGTAAATCCTTATAAGATCCTTTGATTCATTTAGCCATTCAAAAGCTACTTTCAAACTCTTGCAGCACACAGAATAAATAATTTGCAAAGATGATGACTCTGTTCAAAGAGAACAAAACATGCCTTGTGCCACATGTAAATGAGATTTATAGAAACCAGATTTCTCCTATGAAAGATTCTTCCATACATTCCATACCTGTTTCATCCAGGATGCTTCCATCTTCCTATGTATCTCTTTATTTTCCTTATTTATAATAGTTCCGAGTGACAGGAAAAGATTCAGCCCTTTTGTTGAAACTACTCTTCCCTGAACTACTTCTAGGGTGATAAAACATTACTAGTTCAGATACACCTTTTCTTTAGGTTAGCAGCTATTTATTTGGAGTGTCAGTGTACAAACATTCTTTTGGAACAGTTATTACTTTGGTTTAATTCCATTCTTCTATATAATTTATCTCAGTGCAATCACAACAAACAACATGGAAAGAACAACCAGCCCGTGTCCATAAATAATAAAAGGGTATTTGACCTATATCAACCAATAAAACTCTCTCAATTTACCCTTCTGTAAAGATGCCCCATCTTTTCTTGCATATCAAAGTATATTTTCAAAATATATTTCATGCATTTATGACACTTTCTCACTTGGGAAAGGGCAGAGCTGCAAGTTTGCTGCTTGGTTGAAAACCCAGTACGACAATCTTTCTGTATTTAGTTTAATTAGAGCTGCTGAAAACAACTTCAAAATTATTACACACATTTTCAGGATGTTTTTTGTTCTCCATCTGTCTCTTTTTACTGTATCACTTCTTTTACTCTTACCTTTGTTTCTTACACAGCAGTAACAGTAAAAATTCATGAATCTATTCTGGTTGCTTCAAAAGGACTCATAAAATGCGTTTATATTTGATGGAAAAATTGCAAGATATGGCAAGGAGATTAAAAAAAATATCAGGAATCGTTTTTGTTTTACTTATTTGATGAAGTTGACAAATACTGTGTGACTATTTAAGACACCTCCAAATTCTATACTGCTTATTTTTCAACTATGCTAAAATATGTTTTCTCTTTGCTATCCCTAATATTTCTCAACTCGTCATTTCATGATGAAGCAGATTCAAGAGAATCTTACAATAATAAGGTGGCAAAATATCCTGAAAGGCTGAATCCTAGAAACACATAATGTCATTTACATTCACACCCCAACCCACTTGATCACCTTAATACTGCTTTGATACTTCATTGTAGTAAAATAAGAAATGCCATTTATCCCAAATGACTAATTTATTGTTATGTCTGTGGAAGAATGCTATTATCACTGTAATTGTACGAAGATTATGGTGTAATTAAACAAAAGGATAACAGCAACTCCAGATCCCCAGGACAGCCCTTGAAAGTTAAACACCTTAATGAGCTTACAAGATCAGTGTAAGAATGAACCAGTTGCTTATGCTTTTTTATACTTATTTGCAGCCTTCTGACAAAAATGAATTAGAGACAGATTATATGTACTTTTTTGGCTTTGCTTTTCCTTGACTAGTCAACCAACCTGTTCCTTCTTTCAACCTAGAAAATGGGATATCTGAAAGGTAAATCCCATAAAGCACAAAAATAACCCTGCTTCTTAACTGCGTAACCTTACATAGATTTCCCGAATGTCCGAGTGCATGAAAGAAAAAAGAGAAAAATTATCCAGATTTCGCATGCCTTTGCATATACTTCTGTGCTATCTCATTTAACTGTTTAAAGGCAATGTTTGTTTCTTGACATTATTTTCCCTGCACTTTTGTTAATATTGAAAATATTACCTGGAAAAATTGCGAATGGTTAATGTACAACATTAAGTAAATGCCAGTCAGTTTCCCAGTTTGCTGTAACACTTGCTGCTGTTGCAAAAATGGCATGATCTGAATGTGGTGGAATGCAACCCATTCTGATGAATACCCCCTTTAAATTAACAATGGGATTATATATTCTGAAACTTTTCCAGGGGTGGTTTTTCTTGGGACATACAAGATGACCCTTGTCAGGAGGCTGGTAGTTGCCACTGGGAATGAATATAGGAGGAAGAGGAGTATTTTTAACTGAGGACACTGTGAAGGACAGCAACCAACCTTGGGATTTAATTGCAACTAATGTATTTGTTCACATACTTTCAATGCCTCTGAATTGTGAATGCTTTCAAGTTCAAGAAAAACAAAACCAAACGTTGTTTAGAGTCTAATAATTTGTATCAGTTTCTGTCCAGTCAGTCCCTTACATCCTCAGAGAAAATTCTTGGACAGAGCCATAGAGACCCACATGCAATGCAGTATCTACTCGGCGAGATACTGCTATGTGATAGTGCCCAAGGGGCTCTCACCTCCAGCCAAACAAAGACCAGCCTGGTTCCTAGACAGGCTGGAACCAGAGAAAAGTCTTTGGTGGGAGGATTATCTTGCTTAGGCTGAATATCTTAGCAGCTGTGTCATTGCAATAACCTTGAAGCTGCTAAATGCGAGAGAGAGGTTCGGACAGAACTGGTGTGGGGAGAGGTAATTGCACTCGCTTTCTTATGAAAGTGTCTGTTCCATAGTTTGGGTAAAATATTTTTGTGCCTGCACACATACTGTCATTAATAAAACAGTTTGGGAGGAACTGGAGAAAGTAGCATTTAATATTTTAAAACATTAAAGGAAAAAGGACTTGTCTTTGAATCACACTGCTATAATATCATGCTGCTTACACATGCTGCATACACATTTTTTTTTCTTTTGCTGCTGTCTGCCTGTCTTCTTATATTGCCACAGTGTCTAATAAAATTCAGATTAATTATACTATGGCTTTTCTGCTTGCCCTATTTATTATCCTCCTCCTCCTCATTGCCATAAAAAGGGAGAAAAAGTCTTCTTAAAAGGTTTCTTAGGTTGTCTGTTATAAACAAAAACCCACCTTGGCTGGGCCTGTGGTGGGGTTATGCACACAGATGCTCAGAAGCCCAAGGGAATCAATCCTTCCCTCTATAGACCTCAGCTCTGGAGCAGCCCATCTGCACCATAATATCAGAAGGTAAAAGCAGACTGTGCTTGGGCTGCTCTTAGTGTATAGCTCCCTGTGTTGTTCTTCATTCACTTGCAATAGGCACAGAGAGGCAACAGCAGGAAGCTAATTTGTCCATAATCACTGTGAACTTCTTACTAAAATACAATTTTGCCAAATCTCATGGCTCTATTTGTTAATATATTTTAAACCAAGCATAAAGTCACCATTGGGATGCACATGCTGGGGTGGGCAGCTTGACTGTGGATCTCTGGATGTTTTAAAAATTAGCCCCATTAGACAAATGCCTTTGATGAATAAATTTTATCCCAATGCCTGTCAGCACAAGGGAATCCGTGCTGAAGAAAGCATGAAACTTGATTTATTTCTCTATGCTGAAGTACCCCAAGAATAGGTGAAAACACATGCTTAAAGACATGGGTCGCCTTTCACACATGCTGTATGCCATGCTACATGATCTGAAAGAAACTCCAGATGAAGGACTCTGATTGCAAATGTTTTATGCAAGCCTTCCAACCATCACCTGATAGGCTTAAATATTTCAGGAAACGTTAGAGGAAGTAAACAGAAAATGCCTGTAGAGTGAACTAAACCAACAGTTAATTTAGGAAGGGTTGAGAAATGATACCACAATATTGTTCTGATCATGGAAGACACATATCATGCAACACACACTTTGGTCTGATGATAAATGTTGGTCTCTCTTAATTATATGGTAAATTACAAGGAGCAGTAGATATCTGTGGTAAATGCCATGTAATTATAGGGTACATAAACATTAATTCCTGCCTCCTAAACCAAAGTGCAGCTTACAACACAATTATGTTTAGACTTACTAAAAGTAATCATCACATGTGGTTAGATGGTATTCACCAAGGAAAGCAATTTAGGTTCTGTCCAAAGAAAACATTAATTCCTTTCAACTCGAGGAGCTAGTGAAGCATAACTGTATCCCCATGACTCACCAAAAGATAAAAAAGTCATGGCAAGGCATCTAGAAGACTACTCTTAATGCACAAAGCCTTAGATGGATATTAGATGTTATGAGGAAAAGGACATTTTATCATGCTGTGGTGGAAAATACGTGTGTGCCACAGAGGACACAACAGCTGGCTTTTCCCATTGGATTATAGCTATAGGAAAGCAGTGACAATTTTTTCCATATGCAATTCACCGACTTCCTTCTCAATGAATGACAATGTAAACAATAATGGATTAAACCACCAAGACACGAGAAAAAAAACTATTCACCCATGAAATTTAATCAGGCAAAATATGGTCTTGTTCATGTTTTGCTGTTTTTTGAGAAATGAAGTTCCCTAAAGATTAAATTCATGAAGCACACTGAAGCAGATGCAGGAACAAAGCTATGTTCAGTTACCACCTGTACCCACAGTTGTTCTCGTTGTCTGAGGTCATGAATCACTGCAGAGGAAAGATGGAGTACCTATCAAATGTTTCATTTCACTCAGCTTGTGCAACAAATTGCAAACCTATTTATTTCCCCTGAAAGTTTATTTGCATATGTTCAGCATCCTTCTGGCTGCTGCCACTACTGCCATTGTGGCATTAGGGAACCCATTAACACCTTTACCCTTGTCCAAGCTTTACACTCCCAAATCTCCTACTTTCTAGAGCAGTCATCAATACAGCAACTTATTTGTGTCCATTGTGAAATAAACTGTTGCTCCCACGTGTCACACCAAGTCAACAGGGAACAGATTTGAAAAGCCAGTGTTTCTATCAGTTGGGGATTAACCAAGAGGACTGTGGAATTAGCTTGAAAACTGTAGACCTTCAAATATGAACCCCAAATTCAAAATGTGAATCCCACCTAGTGCCTCAGAACAACAGGAGGGAGCTGCATGCATTGAAACATGCAAAGCAATGACAGATGGAAAAAAAAGGCAGTTAGAGGTGCATTTCTGTAGAACATATTCTCTTTCACATTGGTATCAGAAAAGCTTAAGAAAGTCAACAAATAAAAAAATAGAATAAAAAAAAGCATTAATCACTTTCAGAGCATGCATCCTTCAAGGCAGTTTATAAGTCTTTTTGTCTTTTATGTGGTTGATGATAAACAACACGTGCTCTGGAGACAGTAACAACACAAGAGAAAAGTAGATAAAGCTGCAGGGGACGGCAGGGCTCTCTACAGACACAAGAGAGCTGGGGAGAGCACTGAAGCCAGGAGGAGCTGGATCAAACAACCTCAAGGACACAGGCACAAGAGTTTCTTGTTTTGTGACAGAAGAGGCACAGTCATGAGAATGGTGAAAGGTCTTGGAAAAAACAATGGAAGAAGCTCTTGTATATCATGAAAAACTATGGACAGAAGGCTTGAGAACAGGTTAAAGAGGACTCAGAAAATGATGGTGGTCCAAATATGGTAGAGGAGCCACTAGGGAGAAAAGCAGGGGGGAACGGGTACTAAGCACCGAGGACCAGTTCCATGCACAGTTATTTTGAAAGAATACCAAAGATCAGCAGGTAACCACTGGACCAGTAGATTTTCTACTTTGATGCCAGTCACACTGATCCCTGGCACCACTCAGCTCCCTCACACCACGGAGGGACCATGGAGTTTGTGCATCTGAATTTATCTTGACAGAAGAGTTTTATCAGAATTACAGTGCATACCATGAATCAACTCCCCAGATGTGCTCCCAACCTGGGATTCATTTTTATAACAACAGTATTTCATATTTTACCCAATCCTCTCTGGATTATCATGCCAACACTATGTGGTCATAATCTTTTAAAATTGCGGTCATTCCGATACAATCAGAAATACACGTGCTAAAGTGAAGTTAGGAGGAACCAACTGTTACTACTTGTAACATATGTGTATGTAGTGCAATTCACAGCTGCAATACCAAGACTTTCTGACAGAGTCCTGTATAAAGGTATGCCAGTTACTTGGTTGCTGTGGAAATATGAAAAAGTGGCAGTTGGTGCGAAGGGTAGTACATAGTCTTCTGTTTGGATGTTGTATTCTCACTGTGGTACTATTTGTTCTCTTTTAAGCTTGCAAATATTATGTAAGATGCCTTAGATAAAATAGGATCCTGATAAACTACATTTGTACTCCACTGCCTTGGGTCAGTTGTTAGAGCAGCAAGTCAAGACATTCCACTGATTCATGACGTTGCCACAGAAGAGCTTTCTGGGACAGCTGGCTGCGGATGGGAGAAACAGCATCATAAATAATTAAGAGCTGCACAGTGTCTCTATTGATCGCTCTGAAGATTTTCAAGAACACTTCTATTTCTCTCCCTAAATTTTCCCTTTCCTATTCATCTTCCTTTATTTGCAGATGATCTCCCACCACAACTTGTTACTCTTCACAGAAACTCTGGGACTGTGTGGAATGGTCAACAGCCCCCAAAAATCCACTACTCTGGATTTCTGTATGATCATTACAGCTTAAATTGCTTGTTTCTGTATGTTCAAACCAACAATGTAAACTGTCAGGTAGGAACAGGAGAGTTCCAAGTACAGGGATGCTTGATACAAGTCTACCATGCAATTGTGCACATATCCATGTTGTTGCTGCTCCTTTTACATCTGCAGTTGCCCTAGAGAAAGGCTAAGAAAGGCTTGTCCTGGATGTACCCAAATTCAAAAGGTTGGCAGGCAGAAGACCAACCCGTCCAATCGCCTTTTACGAAACTGTTCCCTGAAGTAATTGTTCATATCAGAAATGGAAAACTTTCTCTTGCAATTCTCTGAGGGAAAGGCCTCAAAATCACCATAAACTGAAGAGGATGGACCTCCCTTTCTGCTCAGAGCAGAGCAGGAGTCAAGATACGTGCGAGGCAGTCTGGGGGTACCTGAAAGCATTGGTTCACACAAGAATAAATTTCCCCTATTTGTCTATAACCTTAACAGAGCTGGTCACAGGCATGAGGTGCCTATCCTCATGCCATTGCCTCTTTGCCTCCACAACTAAACTCATGCTCTCCTGCCATGTCAACGTCAGCATGCAAAGTACTGCCCCCTCCACCTTCCAATTGCTTTCCCCACCTCTGCATCCCTCTGACAACTAAGCCAGCAAAATACCAAAAGAAATTCTTCCTTACGCTGGCTCATTGTACTGCAGTATAAGCTCACTTTTACTGTTATTAGGCTGTGCCCTAAAGCTAGTAAGCTAGCAAGGCCAGTGGTGAGCGAAACTGTTTCTTTTGTTAGCAGCATAGACTTACCAATTTAAAGAGTTAATCAATTTACAGCCTTAGACAAGCTGATTAATGTTACTTTGAAAATCTCTTGGCCTTTCAACCTCCTTTTGAGGAAGTCTGGGCTAATCTACTTGATCTAAAAATTCTAAAACTTCTGGCTTAAGACGAATCTAACATAACTTTGTACTTCTGCAAATGTAAGGTTAGTTAGACTATCTTTCTTTTTGATTCTGGAATGTGGAGACAACAAACAATCTTTTCCTGAACTGAAACTGCATGCATGCAGTTCTAGGGCAGCTAAAACCCAATTTTCAACAGTGACTTGAAGATGCTTCCAACAGGAGTAGAGACATGCCTTAGAGACACTTTTTTTTTTTTTCATTTAAAAATGTAATGCATGAGGAAGCAATCACGTAGTATGAGAAGTCTGAACTTGAATGTTTAGTATTTGTCCAGCTGCACAGTAAATCATTAAGAAAATAAAAACAAATTAGGAATGTTAGGACATTGAGATACTTCAAAACAACCATCCAGAAACTAAAGAACAATAAATTTGTCTTTCAATTGACTTGTTTCGCTATAGTGGAATATACATTTGTTCTTAGAAAATTGTAATCCCATGTTTTATTTTAGTTTTTGAAAACTCACTAAATTACAGCTTGTTGAAATTAATATCTTATAAAATTGATTTAAATGAATGCCAAGACATTTACTGACAGAGCATAATGCAGCCATGCCTCTCTAATTCTAGTAACTTACATAAACTATGCAAACAGTAGAAAGATTAAGCTCCACTGAAAATGTCTATTTAAATGGACAGAATCACAAAAGAGAGAATTTCTGGATCCACTTTAAGTATCAAAACTAAATTAACTTATTTTTTTCATATACCCTTGAAAGCCCAGATTCATAAAATAAATACACATTATTTGCAGAGAAGCTTATAGGCAATCCACACATTTTATAACTAAATTTAATGCTTCAGCAATTCAGAAATGGCTGGCAACACAACCAAGTAAAATGATATGGAGATGACTATTCTACAGTGGAGATGGATATTCTATAGGTTGCAAGGATGGCTTTTCACATTTACCACATTGTAGAAGTATTTAAGGGCTTATTTGCAACAAGCATTGAAGCATCATCAATGCCTACTGAGTTCAGTCAATATTTAATGTGCATACAGTGCATTGTAGGATTAATGGATTTGATGACAAGTCTGATTTTCCTCCTAAAGCTAGGCATATGTTCTGGGAAGGTGCTCCCTCTCTTTCTTGAAGATTGAGTATGAAAAATGACTTTCTATTTTTCATTCTCCTTTCTTAGTGTTGCATATTTGCAACACTAGTCTGCACTTAGAAGTTTATATGTTCTTGATGCACATATTTCTATTAACATTGTTTTTTTTCTTTCTGCTTCTGTTTCTGCCTCGTTAACTGTTTTCAAACTTGAGTGCCTTTTGTGAAGATAAGGAAACAGAGTCAGATTCAAAGAACGGCTGAGGTTGGAAGAGAGCTTTGGAGATCACTTACTCCAACCCCGCTGCTGCAGCAAGATTGCCCAAGATTGCATTCAGATGGCAATATTTCCAGTTTCTCTAAGGAAGGAGACTCCTCAGTCTCTCTGGGCAGTCTGTTCCAGTGCTCTGTCACTCTTACAGCAAACAGAAACAAACAAACAAACATCCTCCCTAGATGCAGGACCCTTGCATTTGCCTTTGCTGAACTTCATGAGGTTCCTCTCTGCCCATCTATCCCGCCTGCCCAGGTCTCTCTGAATGGCAGCACAGCCCTCTGTATCAGCTCCTCCTCCCAGTTTTGTATCATCTGCCAACTTGTTGAGGTGCACTTTGTTCCTTCATCCAGATCACTGATGAATACACTCTCGAAACACTTACATTCATAGACCAGGATAGCTTGAGAAAATCTGCATGCTCATGTACAAAATTCTCATTCATACTAGATACATATCCACTTTTAACAAAGCTGACTGCACAGAAAGAACAGAGGTCAAAATGAGTATCTATCTGACTCAGTCCATGCAATTTTTCTGTGTGATTCTTCACTGGATCCACATCTTTTAATTTTACACATTGTCAGCCAAGCATTTGCAGAAATAGCTGCCTGAAGAGAAAGGTTCGATTTGATCTTTTGATACCTTAATACAAGGTGACAGAATTTAAGGAAGTACTTCTGCCTTTTCATCCTTTTTAAACTGATTAAGAAAAGAATTTAAGACACCAGAGTTGAAGATTTAGATCTATGCAGGGCACTACTCATTTCTCAGTTGCATGTATTGAATATTTCATCTTGACTTTTCAATGTTACTGATCTGTTTGTGTTCAGAAATAAATCTTCCCTTTACTGTCAGTTCTAAACACATCCTGAGTCACTGTCCTTTGCTTTGCCATCCTCCTTAATCTAAGCAGTCTTTCCTAAGGCACTTGTATTACCCTTTTAGACACTTAAACTCTGTAATCAAATCACCTTTTCAGTCTCAAGGCAGCATGTACTCTTCTCATAAAACAGGTTAGCTTTGATCCGCAGGTTATCCTTGCAGCCTTTTCTTGCAGTGGAATTTCTGCAAGAATTTTAATAGCCTTTTTGAACTTCAGTGCATAATATCAACTACATATTTCTAATTGATTTTTGCAAATCTACTTCTTTTGCAAAGGAAAGGATCTGTTAGGATTCTGTACCTAACAGCAACTCTTCAGAGTCTGAAATAGTTACCTGTGTTGTATAGTCCAGGCATTCAGCAAATATTTTTTTTTGTCAGTTATCATTATACACTGGGTTTCTGAATTTAAGTTACTGTATTTCTCTTCACTTCTATTTTTACTCTTGCATAAAACATATTACTCAAGGTAACCAGTAGTTAACAAGTCAACCGTGTAGGAATACTAGTTTGCATAAGCCGCTTTCAGGTGCTGTCGCAGCTACATGTCCAATTTCTGTGCAATTTCCTGTCCTGTAAGTTTCCTGCCAATGACATCTTCCATCTTATGTATTTTGACACTGCACTTCAACAAATGACCGTGCTCATTTTATTTATTGGCATATTTACTGTCTTTGCTAGCAGAGATCTGAGCACCTTACAGGACTGAGATAAATCTTTTATCTTCAGCAGGTGCAACTCACTCTTAAGCTGTTTCTCAGACTGAAGGACTGCTGATAATATATTCCTTTAGCTCATCAGGTATGACCTGCTCTTGGTTTCTCATCAGAAGTCTCCTAACGGGACTTAATTCTGGTAGTAGGAGCAGGAAATGTACTTTACTGCTACAACGCCCTGCTTTGAAGATTTACTTCAGGCAGAGACTGTGACTTCTGAAACAGCAGATAAATAGGAAGAAAAATTGCATGCTGGTAGGTAAGATATTTGTTACCAAGCTGAATAAGAAGCCCCCTGCCAGTTTATCACTTCTAGGGAAGGAAGCTGATGGAGCATTAAGAACTCTCACTCTTACGCTCAGGCACCAGCTAATGTTTACATTGCTATAAAGAGTCTCATAGAAAGCTCTCCTGGGTCTACATACTGCTTTTTGTTGTATTGAGCTTTTCTTTCACTACATGTCATTTACACTGAAATGTGGTCTCAAAAAATGTTTTTCATTGCTTGCCAAAAGTCAAAGTGAAGTAATTTAATTTGGTCCATTGTTAGTTATCTGAGCATGCCATTAAATTAACACAGTTTGGAAAACTATCATCTTAAGGTTTGATGATACTAAGGCGCATAACCCCATATAACATAAAGTACATAACCCCAGCAGTTGTGAATAACTTTCGAATAACATGAATCTTGATTGGAGATCAGACCTCTTTTTTGACGAATTATTTTTTGTTTAGAAATTACCTTCACTATGTCCATCTGAAGGCAAATCCATGACACTATTACATATATATTTTGTGACCTGTCCATTAATTTCAACCCTAATAAGAAATTCTGCCTGACAAAACCATCATTGTGTAAATGATCATTTCACGTTATCTTTGCACGCTCAGCAGTTTAATGAGATCAAGCTGATATACTAGGAAATGGAGATCAAAGCCACTGAAACCCTAGCAGACCAGCTAAACTGATCCAGAGTCTTTTGCATTTACTTAAATTTTACTTGTTGCAGAAATTAGAGTTGCAGAATAGAGCAGTCTTACAGGACAGAGTTGGAGTTATCCATGAATAAAATTAAGTGGCCGTCTGAATTACATAACTGTCTGCAGTTTGCTGATAACTATACTGCTTTCTTATGCCTTCAAACTTTACCTAGAAGTGAGACACTGTTTAGATCACACCACAACTCATTTATCGATTTTCTGCTGTGTTACCATGGAAACTTTTCCCACAAGAAAAGGGAACACCACATTACAAATTCATACATACTCTGTGCTCATTTTGTCGAGGGGTTTGGAGGAGGGGCCAACTCTAAAGGCTCCTTCATTTTAATCATTCAGTTAACTGATAACAATGTGCTGTCTCCCAGTCAGTAATTTTTCTTATGGCTGTTTACAGTTTCACAAGGTTGAGAAGGCTTCCATGGATATCAATCAGCTGCTATAATGAGATTCTTCCACTCACTGTCTCCTTAAAGTTTCTCCACTCACTCATTACACAGAGGCAATCTTTTATTTGTTTCCTTCTCAGGTTTATTACTGTGAAGCCACTCAGCTGGAACTTGCTTATAGGTGTTGTGACACAAAACGGCTTTTTAGGCCAATGCTTTCAATTCACTCATTTTCTTGCATAGGTGAATAGAAAAATGTTTTGTGTAGTGCTGCTGATTTTGCTTCTTATGAAGTCAATCAGTGAAGCAGTCATTCTTTAATTCTCTCCGTGGTAAAGACCAATCAATATATGCTCAGTATAAGTGGAAATAGTTCATCTTTTTCCTTTCTAAAACAAAACAAACCACCCTACGAATCCTATGTTATGAAAACACATTTTTAATGATAAGGCCACTTTCAGCTCTGTAATTTTATTAAGGCTTGCACAGTACCCGATTAAGTTAAAAATAGTAAATTAGGCTACTAACACAGAGATAATTTTAGCACTTAAAGAAGTGATCATAGTCTTAAAGAAATTTAGTGGAACAAACAGCAGCAAAAAAGTAATGGATCCTTGTCTCCCCTGACTGTGATCTGCCTTGCTTCATTGAGCCTACAGGGCTTTTACCTCTGAGTACAGCTGAGCCCGAAGGTCACATGAATATTTATGAAACAGGGATGCCTACAAACAAGCCACTTGTTTGCTTCTTTTGTGTTGTAAATCCATTTTCTTCTATCAGTGTACTAGTGAGCTTTAGCTAGTGAGTTTTTCCTGCTCCATGTCTTAAGTGCATTCTGCAATTGCACCTCCTTTGTATTATTGGAAATGCCTACTTAAACGTATATATATCTAATTCCAAATTTTACTATGACTTCCATATTACTTTGACTACCCACCTCTCCTTTATTTATTTATTTCTTTCAGGCAAAACTGGTTTATTAGCCTTTGAGCATAGTTAGATACAATGATGTCCAAACATCCTTTTCTACTTGAAGTATGCAATGTTTCTATGATTATTTATATGACTGACCTGTATAGATTCTGTAATCAACTAGCTCAGCTTTTTGTGAAGATCAGTATGATTCTATAAGCATGTGATAAAAAGAACTGCTCTGCCATCAACAACTCTTAATCTTTGCTAATGACAAAACACAGTAGGAGGATAAGGTTAAACATCATCACAGGCTGATCCTACTCTTTCAGAAGTCAATAAGAAATCTCCTATGGATTTTGAGGAGGTGATGTTGAGCTTTCAGCTAACCAGTTTTGTTTCAGACACTGATTAAAATCTCAAGAATGTGTTGAAATACAGTCAGAAATGGACAGTGGAATGGGAGCATTGTTGAATAAAATACACAGAAGTCAAAATAATACTGAGAAGACAATGAAGAGACTGCAGACAGAGAGTAGAGAAAAACAAGTTAAAGCTCTGACACAGTCAATATGATGAAAAGAATAGGTATAACCTGAAGTGATTAAAGTAGGATTAAGAATGCAACTTTTAAAATAGCTCCATATTTTTCTGAAATTGCAGTCTAGCATCTGCGGAAAAAAAAAAAAAGCATGACTGAAAACAAGTACAAGTATGGGATATCCATGTCATATTAAATTTAACAAAGAGAAAAACAACTTTTTGAAATTCTAGGTCAATACCCTTTGCTCCTACTATCAGATAGCAAAAAATGCTAAACTGCCAAGATCATGCAGAAGAAAGTTTCCAGGAAAAATTATCCAAGAACACAGTCAGAAGTACATCCACAACTAAAATAAAATATTATTGTTGGAAAAGGAATGAAAGGAAAATAATGTTTCAAAAGAAAACTTAGAAAAATTCATCCTAGTTCAACAGCATGCAGCGATCTCATAACGTGACACTTACTTCTGTTTAGTCACATATCAACAATTCTCAAGCTTTTAAAGATGGGTTCTTACAGTTGTCTACCTTGCCCTGAAAGACCTTATAGCATTTTAAGGCAGCAGTTAATATTTTTTCATACTCTTGATGTCATACAAATAGACATATGCAGGTATACACATGATCATATTCATTTCCACACACTCTCACAAATGGCTAGATTATATGCCTTGCCCTCAGCAAGAAATTATCCTAATAAAAGAATTAATTGTGGACTCATACTGGAACCACTATTGTCACATTTCAATACAGTACTGAATACAGAAAATCTCCTACCTTTGGACACAGACTATTTGCCTCGGAAACTTTTGTCTCTTTGCCCATAAAAGGACCACAAAAAGTGAAGTGCAACCAGAAGACTTTTCAGGCTGCGCTAGACTGACCTAGGACATCAGCTATATGGAGTAAGAATCCATGTTCTTGCCGCCAGAGCACAAGGAAAGTGCAGCCACGATGGCTGGAGCTGTTGTGCTGAGTCGCACGCTGCCTGGGATGCAGCGAGGGGGTCAGCAATGGCTGGAAAACACCAATGCAAAGAATTGGCAGATTCCAGAACAGTCAGTTATTTGATTTTTCTCATGGCAGGAGTCGTCCCATTACACTAATATATGAGACCAAACACTGCATTATAATATTTATACATGCAGAAATGCCCTCAGGACAGATTTTTTTTTTTTTAATCTTTTGACTGACCTCTTGGTCTGTATGTTGAAATGATGGCATTGCCAAGGCCAGAGCTCCAGCTGTGTGGAAACAAGGGAGGAAGGAAATAAGGGAGGGAGGCACAAAATATGAAAAATGCCAAGCTTATAGAAGGAATGAATTTAGAAAATTTGCAGTGAAAATATTAATGGAGGCATTAAGCTGGCACAGAAAATAATGATGGCATGACAAGATCTCTGTAAAACCGTTTAAAATGAACTCTCCCGTACTGCTTTTGACTGAAGCTTCTCTGAGTCCTCATTCATGTTATCTTTGGAGACCACCTGTTCCATACGGCTCTCCAATAAATACACTCTTAGTGCCATCTGGCTGAAAGGACAAGTTGACTGCTTGTTAAACGGAATCTTTTTTTCCATGCTGTCCCAGCTTTATATTAATGTACTAAAATGACAAAGTTATTTGTCATATTATCAAAAAGTGTAGCTTAATTGCCACAACAGAATCCCCTCCTTCTTACCGAAATGCCATTCATTTACAGCGCAATCAATATGTACATGAGACAATTATGCAGTGATGAAAACACACCAGTGAGCTGCCTCCTACCCATATGAGGCTTACTCTTGCAGCAGTTTGGATTCTGACGTGTCCAGGGAAGACAAATGACTGCTGAGGACAATGTTATAATAGTGCTGAAGAGCAGTCAAATGAGAAGTCAGCATGTTCCCCACTAAAAGTCACCTATTGTACCTTCCAATCAAAACAAAACTCAAATGATTATTCATATTGATTGCGGCATATCCAACCACCTGTCATACACGGGAAATCATCAACAGACGGTTCAGCTCAGAATTTGCTCAGAGCTCAGCCATGTCTTACTAATGCCAAGCCTCTGGAAGTGGAGCATATTAGCTCTATAGTTTGGCATTCCTTTGGATCCAGTGAATCAGCGTCCACAGTCCTTACTGTTGTATCTTAAAACCCTCACTCGTTTGTCTAAAATGAACACTTTATAATCTGTATAAAATAAAAAATCACAATTTAAAAATTTTCCATATCTGTCCACCTCAAAGAAACCAAACCTCCTAAGCAGGTATGGAAGCAACAAAAGCTATATTGTATCCTCAGTTTTGGTACTCACTTTGCTAAAAGGAGCAAGGCTGAAAAGGCCTCTCACAGGAAATTATTTGCTACAGCTGCAGCATGGCAAGCACCAAAGCTTCATGACCCAAGAAGAACTGTGAGTTGATAAAAGTACTCTTACATTTCAGTGTACAAGATATCATTGCTAAAGAAAACTTGAAAAAAACTACTTGACTCTGGCATTCTTGTCTTGTGACTAAAAGGGAATAAATAAATAAGTATGCAGCTGTATTCAAAAGCGGAACACAGATATCTGGAGAGAAAACACTGACTACCAAAAAAAAAAAAAAAGTGCTACTGAACGTGCCTTTATTTGGTTTTCAAATATTTAATAAGTTTAAACTGGCTCTGTGAGTGGAGTTAACCTTTAATATATAGGCTGACTGCCAGAATAACTAAAAAAAAATATTAAAAAATGCAAACACAGCTTTATTTCACAACAAACACATTTCAACTGTAGATATATTTGTGAATCTTATTGACTCTACCTAGCCAAAACTACATTTTTGCCTGAAAAATAATACTTTCAATACACATGAAAGGAAAACAATAGGCCACATGAGATTCATGGAAACTATGATCCTTCCCATGTCTTTCAGCTTAACAAGAATAAAAATATACGACAGAAATCTGTTAAATAATTTTATGCCAACAAAACATATCTGTGAAACTGTGTTTCCAAAGTAGAAATAGACCAGGTCATGGATATATATATATATGTACATATATATACGTACATAAAATACTCCACAGATATTTTTATGCATTTATATTTCACAACAGTAAAAAATATATAATTTACCACGATAAATCCACAGTGCAGCAGTCTTTACCAATCTGCATAAAATATAATTGGACCTGCTGGAATATATATATATATATATTTAATATTTCTAAAATGCCTCAGTGACCAGGCTGTAAGATTACATTTTTGGACAGATGTGCTCCGTTTCAGTTTCTAGCATCACTGTGTTTTTCTCAATAAATGACAGTGACAATAGAAAAAAAAATGTAGCTAGCAGTGAAAGCTGCATATCTGAAAGAAATAGCCAATTCCTTTAAGATGTCTGCGGCACCGAAAAGGCAGTGTTTCAGTAATACTTCAGAGAGTAAAGCCACTGGTATGTCTGGAAAAGGCCTATGTCCCTTCCCCTTTCCATAATGGAAACAGGTGAAAAATTTATTTATAAAGATTAGATTAAATACATTTTGCAGTTGGAGATCTAAAGCCAGATTCAAAAGCACTCCCTCTGTTGAGAAGTACCAGTGGCCTTGAGTTGCTCCACCAACATTTTTCACTATATTTTGAGTGAATGCATATGAAGATATATTATATCTTGACCATTTTCACAGTTCATTGCTCAGCTTTATCATGCATTACTAGAATGCATTTATTGCATTATCAGAAAACTGCATTTATACTGGAAGTTGGAATTAGTAAATAAAATAGTCGTGTTTATCCAAAGCTATAACTGCAGAAGCATGAACGAAGTGTTTGTAAAAACTCAGAATTCTCCTTAAAGAGAAATTCTGTATGCATCTGCACAGGATGCTGGCTGGCGGTTGAGATAGGCAGTGCAAGCGTTGTCTCCTCCAAAGTAAACATTACACTTCTGACTTCTTTTGAATAGTATAGTAATAGAAACAGTAAGAACAGAGCTTCTTTTAAAGAGGACCTGAAGGCTTTTTTTTTGCCCTGTGGAAGAGTGGAGGTACATTTTATTGTCTGATGAGAGTCTGACCTTACTCCATGCTGACACTTGAAACAAGGCAGAGCTCAAAACTGCTGAGGGGAAGAAAATGAAGCAGAGCTTCAGGTGTGAGCATATTATTCACATCAAAGGCGGGTGTCCAGTTCACACACTGATTGCTTTTATCGTTAAGAAGGTCCAAAAGTTTCCAGATATAATGGCTTAAGAGAATAACTCCTAGGAGATAAACAAGATCCAAAGGGTAAGAAACGTTTCTTTTCCCCCTCAAATACTGTTAGTAATGCATCTATGAGACAGGAAGAAATCAAGGGATAGAAATCCTGAAAATAAAATGCATTAATTAAAATGCATTAATCAATGCCTTATAATCACACTTCATAGAAAACTGATCTTTATTTTGCTTTATGGGATCAGATACCTGGAGAAACGGAATTTAAGAATCCTAGTCAACACTTAATAGATATTTTTATTCCTTTATATTTCATGCCTTCCGCACTCAAGGCAAGGGATAAAAGCAGAACATAAACTGCAATAAAAAGGAATAGACTTACAGAAATTGACTTTATTGCACTATAGAGGTATTGCCAAAACACCTGATTTTATTTGCCTTCAGTGTAACTTTATACTGAGAGACAAGAAAGCACGCATCTGCTGCCGTTCAGCTAAGACCTCAACAAGTAAGTAGCTACCCACTTATGTTAACAACTCTGAAATTAATAGGCATTTTTCTCATTGAAGAAACAATAAGCTCATAGTTATTTTCAGTGAGTCAAGCAAGTTATTTGAAATACTGAAAACAGAAGCCACTTAAGTCACATTCAGGAAACTTTTGCCCTCAGATGTCCAGGCACGTATAAGATTGCTCCGTGAGGGAGCTGGAAATCAGGTATTTCTGCCTGAGGAAATAGCTACAGAAGGATTTTTCAAGGTAAATGGCCCCAGGCACCAAGGGTCATGATGCAGTTTTACAAGGCCTGGTTTTCTTCTTCAGGTTAGTTAAGGATGGAGAGTTATAGGCTACACTTTGGCTTGAATAGATTTTGTAGTATGGTAATAGGTGAAGCTAAAACACTTCCAGCAGCAACTGCAGGTCAAAGCAACTGCAGGTCAAAGCAACTGCAGGTTAAAGCAACAGCATCTCTGGCAACACGAGGCAAGCCTGAGCCCAGGTGACACTTGAGGGAGATGCAGTATTTGCACTGATGGCCCTATCCCCTTGTCTACTTATCATCTACTTTTCCGGGGACCGGCTAGTGAGGCAAAGTCCCAATGGCGTGCATGACATTCTGGCTATCTTTTTGCTACTTGAAGATCCTCTAGAAAAGCATGGCCACAGGCTGCTTCTCCAAACTGAAATAAGAGCCTGAGAATCACAATGATGCAAAAGAAACTAAAGATAGTCCTCTACCACCCAAACCTCACTGGTGTAGGAGACAGTCCCTTAAGTAAGAGAATTATGTGTATCTTGTCCTGCACATTTGAATCTGACAACCAAAGCAACACACCTAATATGTGAAATTATTATGAAAAACAGTAGTTCTAAAGCAAAAGCCTGCCTAGAATACTCAGTAGAACATCAAAAAGAATGTTCATTTTGAGGCAAACTTTTAGCAGAAACAAAACCTTTAGTAAAAACAGAAATACTTTCTATTCCTTCAATTTTTCAAAACAAATCTCATAATTAAATCAATGTTTCTTTAGAAAATTATTATTTCAATCAAGAAAAAGAAGAAAAAAAAAACCTCTGATGAATTTCCCTTAAAATTTTTGAAAAGCAAACTATTTTTTTAGTCATGAATGGTTTTTCCACTGCTCACATTTGGACGTATGTCCTCAGAAACAAGCATATGAATAATGGGAAAAAGCCTGAAGATTGGGGATGTCAGTCAAACCCAGCATCACTGATGGAAGGAAGGAGAAAAGGATGTGAATGGAGCCATGGCCAAAATTACAAGGGGAAGGGAGAAACAAGTGACGAAACTTGGTTTCCAGTTCAAAACTGACAGAGATCCTTGGGAACCTGCTTATTTCAATGGCCCTGGTTTCAAAAAAAACAGACTGCTATCAATCTGAACCGTTTGCAAGGGTAATGAATATAGCAAGGACTGGCTTGAGACAAGGTTGTTGCCAAGGAAGGAACAATATTATAATGAAGAAGCTGGCAACAGACAAGTGATTTTTCATAATATGACTCAGACAACAGTTGTATGCATTCTATTTTCAAAATGTTGAGAATGCAAAACATGTAGTAGCATTTGCTCTTCTTAAAATCTACTGAAATTCAGAGGGGGACAGTCATTATATCCATACTGCTGCACAGCTGAGATATTAAGAAAATCTGTATTCCTAATACTGTCTCTTAGAGATGCTAATGAAATTATAGGTACAGACATTTTCTCTGACATTGACAGATCCCAGATCTGTCCCAAATTGGACAGATCCCAATTTAGAATATTTTAGCTGCAGTAATAAACATAAATAGGCGTATATGGCTTGATTCATCTCCTTTTCATACTCTCTAACAGTCTTTCTTCAGAAACACAGATAGGAAAAGGAAATTATGGGTAATCTGTTCTGGACACAACAAAGGAGGTACTCTTAATAATAAGAAGAAAGACATTATATTTATTTTTTAGTAATGCTAATAGTATGTAAAACTAAAACATTAAATAGCTTCTTCATATGAGGCTTTGCTATCAGTGGGATAGTTCCAGTCATTTTTGTTGCTGCTTCTTTCAGGTCCCACAAGATATTTCCCAATTCCTCATCAGTGATAACTGGCATTGGGTCCCCACGGGCTCCTCTGGAACAATTTTAGGATGCAATTCATTTTGTTAATTATATTTCTCCTGCAGTAATTTCAGTATTCGCTTTTAAATCCTTCATTGATTTTAATTAAGCCTGCTTAAGCTTCCAAACTTTTCTTTTAGATAACAAGCTGCTTAACGCACAACAAGCACAAACCCAACACTCGCTAATGCAGTTGAAAGCCAAACCTACTGTCACCTGCTAAAATTACTTTGAATGTATTGCCAGTGACATAAGGAATTAGTAAGCTTGAAGTGAATAAAGAGAGAAGAAATAATTTTATTTTCTGAGACATTTAAAGTGGGAAACTAGGACTTTTTTTCGAGGCTGTAAATTTATCTTTTTTTCCTTCTAATTCTTTTCCTTTATTGATTAAGTGCAAGAATTAAAATTCTTTGAAGATTTTATCACGTTGTCAAAAGCGCCTTTTTTTTTGTATGGTGGTTCTTCAGCAGTTTTTTGCACATCAGGACTTTACGCATCTATACCATGCAATGCTGCATCCTGTTATGAGATATTTTAGGTTATGCAATGCAATGCAGAGGTATTAGATTAAGTTACAAAGATAACATAGCAAAGATGCTTAGCTGTTTCCAAGCTCAAGCAAACGCTTGTGCTTGATTATAATGTTGTACTAAAACTGAGCAATCTTAAATACCTTTCATTACACCATCATATGAGCTGTAGAAATACCCCTCAAGTACTAGATTGGACTGCAAAAAAGTGGAGAAAAGCAGAATCGACAGAATTTTGTACCCCTGAACTCCCAGAAGAAAAAATTTATTAACCGCATATGACTGTCATCTAATCACAGCTTTAAAAACACCATGTAGTTGAACTGACATAACAGCTTCTGAGTTTTTCGAGAAAGAACTTTTGCAGTAACTTCTCCTGACAGAATTGAAGGTGTTTTAACCATAGCTAAAGCTAAAACGGTTGTTTTAGCCTTACCTAAATTTTCCTCCTTTCACCAGCACTACTTACTTAAATGTTTCAGGGAAAATATGAGCCTTGACATGTCTAAAAGATGGGGTAAGCATTTTTGTTGCTCTATTACAAATTCTAAGTGCACTCACCTATTTGAGAGGAGCTATCTTAAATGACAGAGCATGGTTTTAGGAAAATACTGGGTATTTCTTAAGAGTTGCAGTGATATGAAATATAGAGAAATAAGGAAACAGCCTGTGGCAAAATGAGGAGATTTGCAATCCCCTCGGGTTAAAGTTTCTGAGATCAGTTATTTTAGCAGTCATTTTCTAGGGAAGCCAAATGACCAGATAGTGCAGGAGTCTATAGATTTCATCAGAAACACAAGGAAGTCATGGATTTCTTGAAGTGCCTTAGGAATAGGAACATACATTGATGATACAGTTACAAACACAAATTATGATTCATCAGGAAGAGGAGCCCCGCATATTCCCTGCTTGCTAGGAACAACCAGCAATGCTACTTGGTACCAATCAGCAGTACCACTGCCTCAGCTACACAATTTCACATCTGAAGTTTGAATTCTGTGTTTGCAGAAGCCTAATTCGATGTCTACAAGTTCTCCTCAAAGACAAAAGGAAAGAGCCTTTACTATGTGGCAAAGGGGACCAGCTGGCTAAAATCCCTTGAACAGCCCTCTGCATTTTTCCTTTAAAACAAGCTCATTAAGAATTAAACACGTTCAAAAGAAATCTTAGTCAAGAAGACAGGGAATAGTGCTGTTGTCAAAGTGAGACATAACTTCTGGAGAAGGACAATAGTTAACATAACTTGGGACAACAGTTAATTATAATTTACAGTAGTCCTTACTGCTAAATATGGGCTGAATTTTTAACAAATTTTCCTAATTAATCTCTAAGTGATCTATGCTTTAAAATACTCTTTTTTTAATGTTGTTTGGTTTTAATGTATGTAACAAGCTGCCAGTGTATATTTAATTTTGAAAGAAACATATAAAAATATTATAAACATATAAAAATTATTATAAACATGATTTTATGGATCTTGGAAGGTTTGTGGCTGAGTACGTTTCATTGGGTCCTTACTTCTGCTACAATATATCATTAGTATGAAATATCATATTATAGCAACAAAAGGCTTATTTTCCACTCTTTACCAGGAATTTTATATTTAATTACACACTAAGCGTATCAACCAGTTCTCACCAGTTGCCAGATTTTAGTTTGGAAATGACTTTTTGTTTATCTCAGTAAATGACTTTTCAATTGGGTTTGCTTAGTTCAATTATTCTATATTTACAGTGAGAATAGCAGCTAAAAGTGTGGTGCCATATGAAAGACAAAACAAAACTATATAAGATCTTATTTGAGACTGGACATACATAGTAGCTATTACAAAGTTAATTGGTACAAATAAAATTTTTCAACTTATAAATGTGCAGCAAAGCAATAAGCTGACATTTTGTAGGGCATACAGAAACTTGAAGAGAGTCAAATGTTAAAGATATTTGCAACTGTCAAGGTTATTACTATTATCAAAACTTTGCCATGCTACCAGAAGGGCTCTTAGCCACAGCCTGTAACTAATAATTTCCCAGCATTCTGTGAAGCAGTTGCTGGCTATCTTGAAGGCTCATTATTCCAACATTAAACCATTTAATTTATTATTAAATATTAATTGTCTGATGTGCAAAATTATTTAAGTGCTTTACTGGCACTAGATGTAGGCAAAAGCAATAGCTAGTTACATTTCTTTTTCTTGGAAGCAGAATTTATAGACAAATTCGAATTTGGTCCTTCTAAGTCCTGTCATTGCTTCAGTGGGACTGCCCATAAACCTAAAACTCAAGTTTGGAAAGTGCTTTTCTGTATCAAGATCAGAGCGATGTAAAGGCATACGGATTTTTTTTTTATCCAAAGCTGGTCATTATCTTTGCCCTGAGTATTTATAATGCAATCTGTACAGATAAAGCATCAGAGCAGGAGCACAAAAAGCAGTAGGAGCTGACTGACTGAAGGCAGCACAAAATAGTTTCAGAAGAAAACTGATAGAATAGTCATTTTCTTTCAGAAATAAAGGAAAGGTAGTTGCATAAGGGACACTTGAGATGGGCATGGCAGACAACAGAGGCTTCACAGGCAGAAAACTCTTACATCTTTTATGTTTTGTTGTAATAGAAAATGTAGGAAATGGACAGGATAGGAGGAGGGTAAACAGAAGGCAGTTGTATGACCCGATTTCAGTCAACAGCCAGAACTGCCCACTGGTGATGATGAGCATAATTCTCTGCAATTAAGCCAGCATAGACTGGGAAAGTGATTTGGGCTAGATATGCACTGATTCACTCATTTTTATATCACCATTGCTATTTAACAGCTGTTGACCATAAGCTAATTTGTGCAATCAAATAGCTCTTCATTAAGTGATGAACACATCTCCTGCTGACTGGTGTTCAAGGGTCCAGAGCAGCAGGAATGATCAGAAAAGCCCTGACTGAGATTTCTGGTATTTTCCAGTGAGATATTTTATTCACTACAGTGATATTCTAGTACAGTGAGTCAGGCAAAATTCACTCCACCTATTCACTGTTTTTGAGAGAAACCTTAAGAAAGTAGATTTGTGAAAGATAAAGGGAAAACATATTCACTCATGTCTCTGAATGACTAGAAATATCCAGGTATAGTATTGACAGAGGCTTAATCCGGGTTACCAATTCACAGCCATCCTCACCCTTTCCAGTCCCAGGTCCTAGCCCTGTGCATTCCTCTCTTCACAAGGCACCGCCAGTCAAGAGGGCAGATTTCTCTCCCACCCACAGCATTGCTGTGTGTGCCAACACAAAATGCTAGAGGGTGCAATACTCATGCCTTATTCCCTTCCAGCAGCTATCCTACTGGACTGCAGAGGACAGGACACTGTCCTCTTTACAAAAAGTAACATACTGAAAAATGTGATGCAAAAAACAGTTTGCAAATTATCTTCCTAATATCCTTCATGCTTACTTTAATGCAGAACAATTAAGCCTAAACACTAATAACCCCATTAACACGCAGTGTCCATAACAATTTTCAGAATATCTCTGTATAGAACTTAAAACAGCCAACTCTTTACCTTAGTAGCATTTTCTCTTTTTAACTGAGAAGATATTTTTCCTCTTTGTTGTTTGCACCCCAAGTTACATGCACATTTATAAACACTTTCATAGCAGAATAAGTATGATTCTTTCCGGTGAGAATAACATACACCTTTGAGCCAGTTGTCCTGTCTGGTCAGTGTTTAGAAATAGCACTTTACTATTTCACAGTTATTTCTCTGCATGAATTCTGGTAATGATAGATTTCTCCAAAAACTTTCTGTTTTAGGTGTTTCTGTGTCTTTGATGCCTATGATTTTATCTTGGGTCAACACTGCAGTTTTGATGAAATGCTTTGCAGTGTCATCTTACATGAACAAAAAGCCCTATCTCTTCAGTAAGTATAAATAATTTTAAGCTCATGATCTGTCCTTAAGAAATAGCATGATCATGCTGAGAATTCTGGGCTTGAATGTTAAAGAATTACTAACTTTATTTGGAATATCCATATATAAATTCTAAAATGCCTTTTTATTTGCTTGTGTTTGGTTCTCTTTACTAATAGTTGCAGGAGTACTCAATCAGCAAGAACCATGATAAGAATTATTTCAAATAATTCTTGATCGGGAATATTCCTCTACTAAAGGGGATTTTATGAAAAATAGTCTTTGTTTTCACCTGTTTTTCTTAGTATGGTCTTTACAAATTGCTCCCACTTTAGTAAGACAGCATACGACTGAATCTGCACTCTGGCATATACTCTGGTATATGCCAGAAATTTCTGCAAGAAGACTGGGAGTCCCTGTCTCAAGTACCTCTGTCTGAAATAGTCCGTGGGACTGCTGAAGTGTGTCATGGCTCTGTCTCTGTTGGTTGCTGTGTCTGTGTCTTGACAGGTTGTCTAGTTTCCAGATCTCAGAGCAGTCAGCTACAACAATGAGGTGACACATGGTTTATTTTTTAGAGGCCAATCCCTGCTTTGCTTCAAAATCAATTGCTCATTTTTATGGGCTTTTGTTGCTTTACTGCCCATATATACTCAGGAGGCATCGAATATTCTTGGTTACATTTGGCCAGTACTTGTCTTTGTCATTCTTGTTTCTGTTTTATACAATGTAATCTCTATTATTACTGCTATGATTCACATGCCTATAAGATGCCATTTTAGATGCTGTCCTATGGCTGACAACATTTGAGAGTTTTCTAATGGGAGTTCCTTCTTGCAGTTCTTAAATAAGGCTAACAATGCAGAGCATTTTTGATTCTTTTTTTTTTCCAGAACAGCTTTCAGTCCTTATTTGTGTTTCAGATTTCCATGTTTTGTATTTGTGCATTTGCTAATGCATGTATTAGGTGGACATTTCTGCAGCCTTCCTCAAACTAACTGGTAAATTCTTTTGATATTCAACTTGCTTTGCTTTGTAAGTCTCAGAATTTACACACTTACATCAGCACAGATCATCCCCAAGCTATCTTTGTAGAAATATACATTGATATAGAATTAGACACTTACAGGATGCAGTTCGTTCAACCTATGCCAAATGTCTGCCTTAAAGTTCCACAAACTTTACTGAATTTACTAATTACATCTCTGATGACTACATAAGAGCTCAGGTGGACAAACACAGATATATGTTTCTGCACAGTGAGATGAATTGTAGCCTTTATATGTAAACTATTTGTTCTGTTTGTAAATTTGCCTAAAGGCAATGCCCATCTTTACAATGTATGACAGAGTTATTTCAGACTCTGTGCACTTTCATCCAAATAACTCTTCTTGAAGTACCTATGATCAACCAACTACGAATCAGTTAAGCTTTCTTGAAGCAATAATCATGTCATCTTGATCCTTTTGTTTTCCTTCACCAAATACTGATTTATTTTTCTGTTATATTTTACTTCTTAATGGTGCAACTTTTTTTTTGTTATGCTTATAAATATTATAAAATGTGTCTTACAGACTGATCTTGTAGGGAATATCCTGACTGTTACTGACATGTTCACAGGTTGGTGGAGGAGACAGAAATCTTTGGTTAGTATATATAACATGGCTGCTCCTACCTTGTTCAATTTATAGTCCATCCCTTATAATCCTGTGTTTTTTCCTAGTGTAACTTACCTATTACTACATATGCTCTTTTGTGTGTTCATTTGCTTAGGGATAGAAGCCTGCCACAAGTGTTTGCTCTGCATTGTTTTATCTTTACTTAGTTTCACCTAGCTGCAGAAACCCACTCATTTTCATCATCATAATCCGCATGATAGAGTAGAGAGAGCACCAAAACAGTATAACACTGTTCTCGTTCACACCTATACTATTGATTTCTGTGGCATTCCCCTGTGCTTCTAGGCACGCTGGTATGATGGCTTCTCCATCATACCGTGCCATAAGTTACCAGACCTACAGAGATGGAGTTCTCATTCTGTTACCACACTGTGTCTACAAAACAGACCGTACATTGAGAAATGATACATACAGAAGATGTATGAACTCAACTCACAGACCTCCATTCTGAAGCTTAGAAAATGGGTGAGGGTCCAGCAACAAGCTTCCAGCTCCTGTCTTAAATTTGATTCCAGTTCCAGCCCTAATCCCTTATGAAGCTTCACTTTGAACACATTCTCAAAATTTTCTGTGTTATCAGCCCTTTATAATAAACCAATAAGCAGAGTAAGCTTTGGGGCATCAAGAAGTTTGTTTTGTTTTAACATGTCTTTTCCCTACTCTCACTCCATCATTTTAAAGGTACATCTGCTGGGTTGAAAAGGCTGAGGCCTAGATTCCCAACAAAGTTTAGTATTAGGTTTTATCTTTGGATTGTCCAAGCTCTACAGAAATTATATTTTTATACAGTAAAAGCTTTTAGTTACGTTTAGACAGTACTACTACTGCTGAAAACTTTACTATCGTGGTCAGTGCTAACTATAGGAGCTAATTATAGGAGATTAATTAAGAACCTTATTAATCCCTGGCAATAAATATAAGGTTTGGTGAAAATCCATAATACTTTGGATTAGCCACTACCTTTCTCTGAAATGCTGCTACCAAAAGCAATACCATAAGGAAATGCTCAGCTGAACGCAGATGTCATAAAAGGAAAAAGAAGTTTTCTAAATAATTCGCAGTACATAACACAGTGCTGGCACTAGAAAATGTCGACTGATAAACAGCAAAATTAGCCCCACAGAACAAATAAAAAAGAGTTACTACTATGTGTGTTGGAAGTTAATGCAAGCAAACAGGAACAGCTGTGTTTTGCCCCATGTTGAGCAGGATGCAGAGCAGATTCTTGAGAAAACAACAGCATCTCTGCCCAGAGCACTGCAGGACAGAGTGGGGACTGTTCCCAGCCCGCAGGCATCGCGTGCTGGCGGTGGGTGTCAGGGAGTGGGAACAAAAGGGGTTTCTTGAGCTCTACTCCTTGACATTTGCCACACTACAGAAACCTAACTGGCAGTTTGCAGGGTTTATTACGGAAATATCTAAACATGTGGCCTGTAAAGCACAAACTGTGGAAAGCTTCACAGGAAACAAAACTCAGTGCTTTCCTGTGTTATCTGCTATTTTTAAGGCCTTGAGAGCTCTTCAGAGGTTGCTTCAAAAATGCTCTCTGTGGGAATCCTGGGAGACAGATGCCAATTTCCCACAGAACCACAAATTACTAAATTTTGCTAATAAAAATATTATTAGCTATTTTACCTCCTGCTTATGAATTAAAGAGCCTTGTCAAAATACAAGCTGAGGATCTTTACAAATGAAGCCCACAAACTAGTTATTTTCATTCTTTGTTCTTCCCTTCTTTGGTCAAGAGCATAATCATCTCTCAGCAAAACCATTTGGAAGTGGAAATAAATATTAAACAGAAAGTAGTTTAATTTTACACCCTGGCAGTTTCAAAGTCATCTTAAGTAGCCCTCAAACACTGCTATGTCACAGTGCAGCCTACATGAAGAATAGCGGAAACCACTGGATAGGCAGGACATCATAGACATTTTTACTGTGATGGGGATTTAATGTGCCATTGTTTTCCACTTTCCTTTTAACAAGGCTATTTAATTCATGACTGGGAGGTAAAAGCAGTTTGTTGTGTTGTCATTAACATAATTAATCATGTCCTGTTCTCCAGGAAGTGGACATCTGTCATGTGGGATTCCTGTGCACATTAACTTTGTCATTCTTTTGATCTCAGAATAACTTCTGGACATCTTCCAGATCCCTAATAATAGAAATATCATTTTTAAAGTTGAATAATAATAAACTGTAGAACCACACCATGGAAAAACACCTGGAAACTGTCTTTATCATTTGCTGGCATGCTGCAAGTCACACTGCACCACTGGTGACTTACAGTAACAACATCTGCAAATATACCCAATGCAGAAGAGTTCTCAGAGAGTTACAACACAAATATATCTTTCTTTTCCTGGCACTTATAAATCTCAAAGTTTCATAAAAATGGATGGATAGGATGACTGAAATTATTGAGCTTAATCTAGATACTATTTTTGAAGAAATTATAGGTTAGAACTTAGTTTCCCAAGATCTTGATGAAGATCTTAACCATGAAAGGATCACATCAAAATCAGATGTGACTCTGTACTAATGCAGTGACCTGGAAATATTGTTAAAGCTCTATGCAGCTTGACAGAATAACATGTAGACATGTATCTATTCACTGCAATATTGTTGTATGCCATTAGAAATGGACTAAATGAAAAGCAAAATTATCATGCACCGTTCCATTAACTCTAGTAGCAGTAGAAGTGTTGCAGCTAGTAGAGCAAGTCATGTACATCTACATGCTTAAAAGAAACAAACAAAAAACCCAATAAATGCTCTACACCAAAAACAAGTCATGTTTCCTTCACAAATTAGCAGAATATCAAAATGTTTGTGTAAGTCTCTTTAAAATGATTTTTTAAAAAGCCTCATCTAACCTCCAGATTCCCTCTGTAATCTCCTCTAGTTCATCACTATCCAACACCTTACTATAGGATGCAAAGTATAAGATGATTAACAAAACTCCCAAATTTGCAAAAAAAAGAAAAAAAAAAGACCCCTTTCCCCCTATTCTTCCTGCCATCTTCCATCTTCCCCTCCCTTAAAACACACACACACACACACACACACAAAGACAAACAAAAAACAAAAACTCCCCCAAAGCCCCAGCTCCTCTTATGAACGTAACTTTAATCACAAATTTTGATGATAGAAGAGGGAGCATGATGACAGTAGCAAAACTGTCATCAGTTTCTCAGGGCTTTCATAAGCTGAGCAGAGTAACCACAGAAGAGACATTTGGAAAAAGAGAGAACTTGGTGAAGTTCTAAGGAACCAACTTGTGCAGCAAGGACAAAGAGGCATTCATAAGGGTGAGCATGGTTCCTCAGTACTGCTGCTCTCTGCAGCTGGCAGATAGGATTCATTCCACCCTGTTCTTTCACAGCACTCAGATGATCCACTTGATTTTGGCACCACATCAAACATAACTTGTCTGATAGGAGAATACAGAATTAGGCGTTCAAGCACTGAAATGTAACTAAAAGCTAAGCAAAATGGAAAACAGAAGTCTCCAAATCCCAAACAACAGCTCATGGCTCATGTGGTCATGAAGAAAGGAAAATCTTGACATTGAAGACACACCATAGTTCTGAACTATTTTCATTATTCTGATTGCAAATCAACCATTTAATATCAATCTTTATTCACAGCTATCTATCTCCCCAGCTTGTGATGTTTTGTTAGCAAAATGGAGACCCTGACAAAGCACATCACACTACAGCTTCCCTCCCAGCTCTTACTCTTGTTGGGGCTCTGACCATAAGTATCCCCCAAACTTCCAGTTATACTCCTCCCATTCCTGGCTCCAATGGGATATGAGATCTCCATGTCCTTGTCCCCTATGCTAGGAGGGCATAGATCTAGTTTTTGTTGTGCCTATTCCTGGCTCGTCTCCTGTCATACCCCTAGGTAGAGAACTCAGAGTCTGTGAAATTGTTGGTTTCTTTAGGGAACACAGGATGCTTTTGGATGCCCTCACTGTGATGCTTCTCCTGCCTCTGTCTCTTCTGCTATCTCCATGCTCTTTCAAAGGATGCTGGAACTGTTCATAAGGCAGGAGCTCAGCAGGAACAGCAGTGGCAGAACGGCTGGCCCTAGCCACATGGGCACCCAACGCAACAGGGACAGGAGATCAGACTAGTTCATACCTCCCATCTCTCCACCTGAGACGGAAGATTGGAACACTACTGGCATTGCCACAGGCAAGCTGCACCAACACAGCAAACTACCCCTTGCTCACCTTACAACTGACTTATCATCTTCTGACCATATCGCCTGACCTCAAGCAGCCTTAACCTGTTGTCTGAGGTTTCCTCTCTGTTTTGGCTTCAACACTATCTCCACAACCAGTGCAACTGCTCTGGCCATAAAAGGAAAGAAGCAAAAGATAACTGGGAGAAATACCTAAATAGGAAATGATTAATGCTATAAGATTTTCTGCTGAAAAGGTTTCATATCAGCTTAGCTTTTGCAGCTGGAGGCTTTTCATCATATCGATATTTTGTAATGTTCTTTTTGTGAAAAGCAAAATGTCCTAAATAAATGCTGCAGTTTATCTCTTGACACCTGCGTGGGGGGTGGGGAGGAAGGGGAAAGTATTTTTAAATAGCTGCAAGAAATTCTTCTCAACTTACTCAAAGCGAATGGGTAGAAAGCCACTTACCCCCAGTTGCCACAGTGATTTCACGTAGGAAATGGCCATAAAATGGAAAATCGAAGGACAGATTCACTCTCTGCAAGGAACAACATCAGAAAATAAAATCAATAACATGAAGAAAAGCAGTGAGAGAAAATAAATGAAGATCCCTCCACTTTAAAAATCTTTTTCAACCACTTTATTTTCCTTTTCACTGAAGTCTCGTTATTCCAAACTTGGAATAGCCAATAACTAACTGGAAACAATTTGATGTAAAAAGATTTGCTGAGTCTTTCCTAAACAATGGTTTTAGCCACTTTTTTTTTAAAAAAAGCCACCAATATTTAAGGTCATTGCAATATATAACTTTGACAGCATTCTCACTCCCTTGTCTATATGTTTGCCCCTGAGGCCCTCAGCCACATAGTCCTTCAGATTTGGAGCTCTCCTTGACACCTTGCAGCTACCTGGGGATGTATCACACAAGTGGTCACTGGAAGACACTTCCTCCAACAAATCTGAGTGACATGAGTCTCCAAAGCACAGCTAACTGGAAGAAAGGAAATCCTCTGTGACTCTGAATACCTGGAGAAATGTATAGAGATGTAGGATATCTTAACAATATTCCAGAGCATCTCACCCACAGGAAATATCTTGATATCATAAAATTACTCTTTCTACCTGCCAGGTTAACATGAAGGCGAATGTACTCGTTTACTTACACAATGGACAAAAGACACACCAGATAGATACAACCATTTACAAGAAAAAAAGTAACTCTATGTAATCCATTTATCAAAAATTAAAATGGAGGAATCTCTTTTCCTGTCTTTTCCTCATCTCTGTCAACCTGCATGTGATAATCCCTTATGGACAGCTCAGCTGTATACACAGTGGAGAACTCTAGGTCACAGAACACACCATACTCCCTACCTAAGATCCTTGTAAGTTAAGGTTCAAATTCAAGCTCTGTCTCTGGCTGCCTCCTTTCTTACATGCTCTACTCCTTTCCTAAGGAGCATTGATTCTTTAATCAGTGAGGAAAAAAAGCAAAGATTGCAACTTATTTTTCACCATGCCATTAGCCTTACCATTCTGCTTTGGAAATGCTATGGACTGAACATGTCCAACCCTAATTACCACCCGGCCTGCCACCAGGCTTTACACAAATCATTAGCTAGGAAAGAAAGGAATGATGAAATCCCAGTGAGGTCTTTTCACAGCCTAAATGTTATATCCCATAAATACATAGCACTTGCTATTTGGGTTTCAAGTAGCTACATAACTAGGATAGAAGTATGCAAAGCAATAGTATTTCCTACTTAAGAGGAATTTATAGAATATTTTTTTTTAACAAGGAAATGCTGGCCGAGCTACTGGTGAAAATCCCCCAATCCTACCTTTGATGTCTCCACTTAAGGAAGGACAACAGTCTATATTTAAATAAATAAATAAATAAATAAATAAATAATGTTTATTTTCAGCTTTCCCCCAAAATTACTCATATGATATCTTGGCTTATTGCTTCTGGATTTTATCTGATTATTTCTTCCCACAGAAAGAGTTATACTTTACATCCACCAGAAATGTTTAAAGAATTATTTGGCATGAAATTAATAATTGAAGATTTATAGTAACTTTAAATTAGATTTTCTTTTCACTTAAGTGGAAGTCAGAATTTTGATAGAATTTATTAGCACTTTTTTTAATTGGAATGCAAATTCCATTTACATTGTGTTAATTGAACTGAGTAGAATACAAAAAAGACCTTTTCTGTATGTGTGTAAATACATATATACAAATGAAGATTTCTAATCAATACAACATATGTAGAAGATACCTCATGAATTAACTTAAGAAACTGCTTGTTTTGTTTTGCTCATGATCTAATTTTTTTGCTGCTGAAAAATTTACACGCTTATTCTATCACTCATCATTTCAAAGAACACAATTAAAAGGGCCATTTTTTCTGACCAAACCATCCCATCCCCAATATTTACTACTAGTTGTCTAAACACACTCAGCATCCAAGTCACACATAAACTTCTACTATAAATTGAAAAGATGGTGGCAATGGATCAGGGAAAAACACACTATTACTGGCATAAATCTTTTGTTGATACATATTTTTTCCATTAGTATTAGCTTATTAAATTTATCAGACATTGATTATGCTGTTTACAAGGCCAAACCACCTCATGGCTATCCGCTTTTTATTCCTTTTCCCCAGTGGTGCAAAAAAGACTGGAAGCTTATGGCAATTCCTAAAACTATAAATCTGAATTAAGATTATTCTTCTGAATGAAGAAAAACAAAAATTCAGTGTTAGGACAAGAGCTATTTTTGTCTTTCCAGTTCTCTTATTTTTGAAATAATCACAGAAAAGTAGAAGATATGAGAATTCTTATTATTCTCCAAAAAGAGTTACATTGAATGTACAAAGGCAAACATTGGCATGTCAAAAAATACCAGTTTCTGACTGCATCACTGATGTAGACCTTAAAGACATACAGATGGAAAAAGAGCGGTATCTAACTTTAAAAACAAAAGGACTTGTGCATGTAGCACTACATATTCTATACTTTCTTTTCAAACATCCTTTCAATTCACAAATTATGACTTTTTTCATGATTACTTTTTTACTTCTAATGAAATTAGTCCAAATAAATTCCCTCTAATAAGGCAGTGAAATGAAAAAGTATGTAACAGAAACCTTATATATGAGATCATATCTAAATCATATTTTATTATATATTATTAAATAATTTAAAAAGCTGATGTCCTATTCAATAAAAATGACACGTTTAACTTTTTTTTCCTTCTAAATTTAACTCATTGGAACTACAGGTCATATCTGAATCTTTCTGAAAATCTGGGGAAAATTAAAGGTTCAGTGAATGTTTTTGGTTCACTGTTTTATAAAATTACCCTTAAAAATCCACCATGAACTCAAATTTCTAGCAGTTTACAAGATTGTACATCAACATTTAAAATTTTTAGCATTCAGTGATTCCTCCCACATTACAAGTAACTGTATTAATAATCAGCCTTTAATAAATTTAATTCCTTATTCTCCTGACAAAGCTGGAGAGTAATATTCAGAAATTATAAGCACCAAGTCACAGAAAGATGTGTGGAATGCCCTTTTTAAGGAGGAATGACAAATTCAATTCCCTTCTCTGTGGAAGAGAATGAAAAGCATTTCTGCTTAGTTATGTATCTATTATGTCTCTGGATATTTGACGCTACAGTAGTTTTACAGTTTCCTGTTTTTTCCACAGGGAGAAAAAATCTTGAAAGGCTGAAAGAAAGCAAAAAGCAGTGACAGGGTCAAGAGAGCTGTAGGCCGCTCTTCAATATTCAAGATTAGATTTCCAATTCATTAAAATTAGTATTTTGATTCTTTAAAATACATCTTCTCTGAATTGAAATTCTGGCCCCCTACACTAGATGAGTAGAGAATGAATTATGCAGATGATACTAAAAGCAGAAAGAGTTAAAAAGAACCTTTCTAACTTTCCTGTGAAATATCTAAACTGCTGATAGAACATGCCTTTTTTCAATGACCTAGCTACATAGTACACATGGACATATCTTGCTTGCAAGCCATGTGTCTTGTTCTTCACAAAAACAATCCAACGAACAAAGAAAAAAATCCCACCTTATACAAAGGAACACAGATATGTTCTATGGCAGACTTCAGCAACTTAATTATGAACCCAGTTCTGTTCCTTAAAGTCAATGGCAAAACTCCATCTGACTTCAACAGCATGATTAGTTTGATAAGTTGTGAGCTAACCCTAAAGGAGAGGTGAAATTAAAGTAAATCTGGACAGACATCTCTGAATGGCTTGTTATAGCAGTTGTGGAAAGGCAGCTTGGCATCTTTTTATAGTAGCACTGTACAGACTTACATAGCTTAACTATAAATCCAAAGATGAAGCTCTGTGAACAGTAGTCACGATACTGATCAATGCAGTTATGTCAGTCACAGGTGAAAAATATCCATGTCAGTCAAAGAAGAAAAATATAAAAGTACAGTAACTTACTGCTGCCTGCCGATGGGTATTGGAAAGAATCCCATGGATCTTTACTTTGTCCTTCTCCATTTGGTCTATGTTGACCCACAGATCCCGGCTGGTAGAATCATAAGGGCCATATGTCCTTGAAGTATAATAATTATGATCTGTATCCTCCTGAGAGGGAAAAAACACAGTAAATCAGATCATAATGGAAGTTGTATCTTAGTTTTATACAGAACTCACCTTTGACATATTGAGTTCCATTTCTCCCGAGCACTGCAGAAAGGACCACATTGTGAGTCAACAGACAAGCAATCAAGTACAAATCAGAAAACAGACAAGTACAAATTGTAAATTTATTACAGAAAATTTAGGATGTGCTTAAAAATCCAAGTATAGGAAGTTCTAAAATTCTTTTCAAGGCTTTCTTTGTGCTGAGATTGTACACACTAATTAACAGACAACCACTATACTGAAAAAAAGAAAAACAAAAAAAAACCCCAATGACTGGAAATAGAAATCTGCATGAGAATGGATGTAGAAATGGCAATTCCTTTTTATCTGTACAGAGTTCTTTATCTACAGAAAGAAAAGAAAAACCTTACAACAAAAATCAGAGTAATAATCTGTCTCATTTTTTAGTGGAGGCAAAGAAAAGGTCATAGTTCAAACAAGTAATAGTATGTGTAATAGAATTCTGGGATCTGTTTGTGTGATCTAGCTTCTATACATGAGAAATAATTACAAAAATATCTTGTTTTAGGTAAACATGAAATATACTGTAGTTAAAACTGTATGCAGATTTTAAGCATTTCCAGGTTTTCATGACTAACAAAAACAAACTACGGAAGTTATGGTCTAGCAGCTAAGCCACTACCTTCCAACATATTGAGTCTACTTGATTGCTCTACAAGATTTTTTAAATGGTATCTTGATCTATGCATAAGGGAGACTCTTTAAACACCTTGTAAATCAAACATTTAAATTATAGCCTCCAGCCCAACAATTTTGTCAGTGCGTGCATAATAATTCAAGGTAAATAGTTATTACATTCTGTTTAAAAATATCTCATTTACTGTTGCAATACAAGTAAAATAATCTTAGATATTTCTGAAAGGAAACACTTTTTTCTAGTTGGATTTCTAGTTGGATGATGGAAAGAAACAGGAATTCCTCTTGCTCATTGGAAAAGGTTCATAAACTTCACATATTTGTGTACCCTGATTTTCTCCTGCACCCTAATTTTTATTTCTACTTTCTGCAATTTTGCAATATGACTAGAAAAATGCTTCTGCAGCTGATTACCTAAGTTTGGCTGAGAAGCCTAGTTCAGGAACTCTTGGTAAACTTAGGAACCAATTTATATTCCAAGTGGATGATTTAATAGCTTGGATTATTACAGATAAGAAACTGTGAGATTCTTCTTTTAGTCCCCAGGTTTGGAGGGGGGTACTCATGAGTTTTCATTCTGACCAGATGGTTTTTGGGCTTTGACTTATTACATGTTTTTCTATAATTCCACCACCTACATCTGTACATCTGTACTATAAGAACATGGAAAACTGCTTTTTATAGCCATCTGACACAGAGAGCTCTGCAGATATGCAGAATAATATATAAGTATAGGTATGAAGAAGAACAAGCTTTACAATAACTTTTAATTTAATAAAGTATGCCACCAAATGAAAGAACGTGTAGGTGAGGTAGAGAACTTGTCTGCTACTACTTCAAGAAGAAACAGGCTATACCTAAGGAAGTGGCAGCTACGTACAGGAAAATCTTTCCATTGTTTCTTTGTTTTCTAGGTATTTATCCAAGAGGCATTATTGTCCATTGCTTCTCTAAGAGAAGTCTTATCCAAATACTGTAGGTATATAAAATAGGAAGCAGCTCTCTTCTGTTGGTAAGTACAACTTTTAAGCAAAAGATTGTTCCAGATATTTGCACCAGCTATGAAGACTACTGTTGTTAACCTGTGCAAGTATAAAATGACTATTAATTAAAACTTTTCTCATAACTCTTTCTTTTTGGGGAAATAAGTTATTTTTTTTGCCTGAGGCAACTCTTTATGTTGGATTGCCATCTCATTGTGGATTGCAAAAAAAAAAAAAAATGAACTAAAGATTTCACAAGGGATACTCTCTGATGATGCCTTTAATACATTCTCATACTTCTTCAGCTACAGCTAATTTTTCTCATGAGTGCTGAATGCACACAGCATTCAGAAAAGCTCAGCACAGCTGAAGATTGAGCCTTCTTTAAAATCATGATTTTTCTATTCTAATGACTGAACATCCATTCCGTATCTACATATGCAGATAGTCCCACATAGAGTCCAAAGATCCAAAGCCTACTTCCTCAGTAACTGGTTGTCCTTCACAGATTAGGACTTCAAATGTGTTAGGTTAGCTGTGACAGTCAAGAAAGTATGATGTAACTGCATGCAATATTTCAAAGGAACAACTACATTATAGTTCTGAAATGCATTCAAATTGCTAACCAGTATTCTGGCCAAAGATGTAATTGAGAATAGTTAATGCATAAACTACTGAAACATGAAACAATACTGTTATTTCTCAGTGAAATAAAACACCATGGCTCAATTATAACGCAATCAAATGGTGCACTTTACAAGTTTAATTTTCTTTCACTTTTTTCCTTAATAGAAATTGAAAGTTACTGTAAACCCCTAGATGACAGAGGACATTATCAAGTAAGATATAGATTATTAAGATCTTCAACTCAATCCAGCTGTATGAATATTCTGTTTTAAAATGCTGGATCCATGCCACACAATTACTGAATGAAAGCATTTGCTATATAGAACAGTAAGACTATAACTAAACAAGCTACTAACATCAACCAGAGAAAAAGTAGGTGATATGCAAGGATGAACTTGACTATTGTTCAGTATAAAATAATCTGTTTAATTTCTGTTCAGCTGAATGAAGAGAGAAAGATATTGGCAAGATGCACCACTATAGATCAGCCAGCTGGACAGTAGCAACATTCTGGTAGTTTTAACTTTAGTCACTTTTTCCTATTCCTTTTATCTACTGAGTATTAAAAGGCTTCAGTCAACACAACTCTTAACTTGTAATTACATTTACTTTAAAAGTTAAAGACCTGTTTGTGAACTGACAGATAGAAAATACTTTTACGGCTGTTAATCTTCAAATAATAGGAAGGAAATTTTAAGAGTTATTGGCAGGTGCAAGATAGTGAGACTGCATTTATTGAGATAACTCCTGTTCCCTTATATACCCTATTTAATGAAATTATATTGTCTGGTGTTGACTGCCACAAGAGCAACAGGGGGGACCCATGAACCATGAGAATGAGTCCACGAGGGGAATGGAGTTTGACTTTAAAGGTACTGAATTTATCACTGTGAAAGGAAGATGTGGTGTCTGATTTCTAAGGGAATGTACTATTCCTTAAATATTGACTATATTCCCTAAATTGCAGACTATTTGTATTGTATATTTGTAAATTAGCTGAAGGTGCTGCTTGTATAGAGGTGTGGAACCCTCACCATGCCTCAAATTAATACTAAGAAAATTCATCATCAAACACTAAATTCATAAAGCCATCTTTAATTCTAAAATTAATATGAACATTTTTAGCTGAATAGCTTATTAAATTAATCATCCGTGTTTTCCAAAAGTTGTATTTGTGGAATAAGATGGAAAAAGTGGAAGGACAAAGCAGGTAATTATGTATTTAAAAAAGAGTATATTTCAGGAAGACAACAAAGATAATGAAATATATCTTGAAAAATTTAAAGGAAGCAATTGAGCTATCAAGTAAAAGTATTCCCTTGGTGAGGAAAAGCCATTCTGGATTTTTTTTTTCACAGCAAAAAAACTTTGTATGCTGAAATAAGCCAGAAGCAAGAGGGCCCAGCAGACATATAGCGAAACTAGCAGCCTCAAAACCTACTCACTCTATTGCCAGATCTCACAAAATGCTTGTTACTCTCAGTATATTATAGCCTACCCTACCAGTAAAATACAACTAAAATACACATCTGATTTGTTTTTCAAATTTTTATTAGAAAATTGCTCTTAGAATCCTGGAGGTAGTAATTTCAAGCTAAAACCAGCAACAAAAGCAGAGAACAGAAGTGACTGGTAATGCTGGACTCCACTTGCCACTGCATTGCAGCTCACTGTAAGCCTCTTCCAGCTTTCATATGTTCAGGCACTGGGGAGAGGTGAAGGAGGTGCACGGTCACACGGTGGATTACCAAGACCGAGAACGCACATACGCCCTCCCTTGTGATTGCGTATTTTCTGATTTATTCACCTTTTCTTTCAGCAGACTCTGAATGAAACAGAGGTGGCAGAGGTACATGGAGAATATCAAAAACATGTCCTCAATCCAACAGCCATTAGCAGAGGAGATGAGGGAGTATTAGGAAAGAATATCTTTGCTGAGATGGTGTCCTAAAGGGATGATTAAGGCCAGAGAATTTGGGGAGAAGCGGCAGTTAACTGTGCTGCTTCTGTATAATTGCATTTTAACAAACAGAGTACTGTAATTATAATCAAAACATAATAGCGTTGTTATTTTACAGTTTTATTGTGTCTGCTAGCTGAAGAACTCCAAGGAATGCTTCATTTGAACTGGCCTCTCAGAAATTGAATGAACTAATTTCAGTTGATAAGCTGCACGCAAACTACTGCATGGCAGTCTTACAAATGATATATATAGCAGCTGCGTACTTAGAAAGCTTGACTGATACAAGTGGTTCTCTCATGCTCAGAAGCACTGATCTCTTTTCATGGAGTGTTTTATATCAAGGATAAACTCTCTGTTGCTGTTCACTTTCTTAACAAAAGCATTTGTTCTGCATGAATCTCTCTGTTGAAGAAATATGCAATTTACCAAACTGCCTTATTGCTTTTCCAATGAGAAAACTACAGCTGGGTTTATGCACGTCTCTATTTTTTAAAATCTGATGTGGGAAGCACTTAAGAAATATATATAGGAATGGTATACATCTTTCACATCAACAATGAGCAGGAATCTGAAGTAGACTTCAAACTTCATTTCTGTTTATATGAGCTTGAGCAAAATCCATTCTGAGAAGCTAATATTATGTCTAGTGAATGAGAGAAAGCCGCTCTAACAAAAGAGAAAATCCTTTGCCTATATGTATTGACACTCAAACTATATCTCACACTATCTTCTCTGGCAAAACTACACAAGTCCTCTGCACAGTCCTGAGAGCCTGCCATTTGGCACAGAAGGCCTCAAACTTTGGGGTTTTCTCAGGACGCCTAGTGACAGCAGAGAAATCACTTTGCCTATAATCTCACAAATTTATATCTGGAGGTTGTTATTGTAAAAAGATAAATGATGTCTTCAGCAGGACTAAAGCATAGGGGGCAAGAGTCATGAGCTCTCTAAGGCTTTATAAGTCTGTATCCTCTTGAACTCCAAGGCTTTTAAACAGCATTTGTCTGTCCAGGTGACTGACAGCCCCTCTCTTGGAGACACACAGGCTGACAGGCAGGCTGGCAGAGAATGATCCCATAAACCTGCTATTAATCCCCAAAAAACGGCCATTCATCTTTCAGGCATTGTGAAAAGTCAGCTTGGAGTCTCTCTCTTTTCCATGATATTTAGTCACCTATGAAAGGAAATCTCCCCTTGGGAACTGCTATACAACTGCCAGCTTGCTTAGGACTCATTACAGTGGTCTGATAAAAACCCCCTGAGTGCATATACTTTTACAAACGTACAGGCATATTTGTGCACAGATTTATTCCTAAAATAAGCATATGTTTTGAACTTTACATTATGCTTTTTTTTGAATCCTTAGGATTAGAGCAATGCGGAGTTCTCCCTAGCCTATTTTACCCTCTGTTACATATTGAGAACCCAGGACTGCTAAATTGTCCGTGTTTCTCCTTCTTAGCCCTTGGATTGCCAAAAAAAAAAAAAAAAAAGCAGGAAAAATAGAGCAACTGAGACCAAGCAACTTTGAGACCTCACATGGCATCTAAATTAAAATGAAAAGTCTTAAAGATCTGAAAAATTAAATTAATATTAGCTCTTGTAGTTCCTTATTGTTCAGGACTTTATGTAGGACAGCATAAGACACTGCCTCCACAATTTCTCCTGTGTGCTTTACTTGCCGAACAGTTAATATAATGTCACATGGATCTATCAGGGCTCACAGCTGAAACTGTGAAGCAACATTGTGACAACATGTACAACTGATATTAAGCTGATATAAGCAGGAACACGCATTTATTACTGCACTAGCTTTTTCCTGTGGGGATGAAGCCTAATTTGAAGCTTTTAAGGGTTTTGTATGTTCACCAATCTTTGTGAAAGTCGTGCTGTTCAGTTTAGCCTGACAGCAGTACACTCTTCAAAGAGCAGAATTATATTTAGAAAAGGTTACAAAGGGAACCAGACTTTCGACATTTTAAGCTATTACTCAGACGCATTAAAATAATAGCTTTATAGGTGGTACAATTCTCATGAGTACAATTCACATTTGAATATTTTGGGAGTAATCAAGCACTTGTAAAAAATTTTGGCTAGTACAAAGTCTTGAAGAAATTCTGAATCTACTAATTCTGTCCTTTGCGTAACCCTGCAAATTACTCTAGACATTCAAGGACAAAGTGCACCACTACGACTTCCCTGGAGAACACTGAACTTAAATGGATTTGAAACTGGTAGTCAGTTTAATCAGAACAACTTCCAGTTTAGCTCTCACATACATTACAATAAATTTCAATCTTTAAATTGTAAAACATGTTTCTGGGTGAAACCACAGATAATATGCAAAATTTCAAAATGATCCTTCTTGTCTTCTTAGAGAGAAAGGTAGTGATGATTAAGCTGCTTTCTGTTCAGCAACGTTGTCCTGACTTCTGCTGGTCTTTGGAAAGTTTCAGCTTTGTTTTTCTACAAGGTATGCAATTTGCTTTGTTCGTATTTATCTTTCCACATACATTTGTAACAACAGTTCAATTCAGATATTCCATACAGGAACATCACAGAGAACACTATATACACTTCTATCAAACTGTTCTTACCAGTTGCAGCTCTTAATTACACATTTATGTAGATGCCTTGCAGTGATGTTCAAGAAAAAAAGAAAAAAAAAATCCCTTGAGAGCTGCAACTGTAGACACAACTGTAGACACAATATTCCATCTAGACACTTGAGGCACATGTTGGATGGACAGGCACTTCCAAGTCACTTCTGGCGCCCAAGTTCTAAACAAGCTTCTGTAGGAGCCCTGACTTTCTCTCTAATTAGTCAAGCAAGGTTAAGATACTAAATTGTACCTGAGGCAAACTGAACAGCTACCTCAACTCTGCTGGCTCTGTTGACCAGTAGTGAGATGCAGCTACCTAAACACAAGAGGACCTAGAGCCATTTGAGACTACTAGATATGACCCATGACCTACAGCAGACCGGATCCTACTGGAGAAACAGGAGAACATCCTGCATAACCACAGTGCCTAAAATGATACTGGGCATCTATTGCTAAGCAATTGTTTTTTCCTACATTTCCACTAGTAGTCAGACTGCTAGAGCCTATCAATCACACTTGCAAGCATCTTAACTGAGGGACTGACAAAAGACTTCTGTATAAACTCTAACCTTTAATAACAATTATTTAACTCTAACCTTTAATAACAATAACCCTGTATTTTATCCAAGTTTATATGTATTATTAGAGAATTATAGACATGTGTACTAACCCTATAGAATCATAGAATCATAGAATCATAGAATGCTTAGGGTTGGAAGGGACCTCTAGAGATCATCTAGTCCAACCCCCGTGCATACGCAGGGACACCTAGAGCACGTGGCACAGGACTGCATCCAAGCGGGTTTTGAAGATCTCCAGAGAAGGAGACTCTACAACCTCTCTGGGCAGCCTGTTCCAGTGCTCCGTCACCCTCACTGTTAAGAAATTTTTCCTTAAGTTCCTATGGAATTTTTGATGTTTCAGTTTCCGGCCATTTCCTCTAGTCCTATCAGTGGCCACCACTGAAAAGAGACCATCCCCGTCCTCTGCACTCCCTCCCTTGAGGTATTTATATACACTGATTAGATCCCCTCTCAGCCTTCTCTTCTCCAGGCTGAACAGGCCCAGCTCCCTCAGCCTCTCCTCATAGGGCCCCTGTTCCAGGCCCCTGATCGTCCTTGTGCCCCTGCGCTGGACTCTCTCCAGCAGCTCCACATCCCTCTTGTACTGTGGAGCCCAGAACTGGACACAATACTCCAGATGCGGCCTCACCAGGGCTGAGTAGAGGGGCAGGATCACCTCCCTCGACCTGCTAGAGATGCTCTTCTTAATGCAGCCCAGGATTCCATTGGCCTTCTTGGCCACGAGGGCACACTGCTGCCTCATGGTCAACTTATCATCCACCATGACACCCAGGTCTTTCTCTGCAGAGCTGCTCTCCACAAGGTCAGTCCCCAGCCTGTACTGGTGTCTGGGGTTATTCCTCCCCAGGTGCAGGACCTTGCACTTGAAATTATGCTCACACTGAAATTATGCTCACACAAGGAACGGATCTCCGTACTACACTTTAAGAAATATCTTTTCTGTCAAATATGAAGGCATATACCACAAAGATAATATCAAGAGGAAGAAATCAACATGCTTTACAATATTAGTGACTAAGTGATTGCCTTGGCAAACTTGCAAGATTCAAATATATGCCAAGGCAAAGAGATGTCAATGATTTCAATAACATTTTTATTTTCAGTTGTTTTTATGCAGAAAAAGAGCTAAAAAATTGAAATCATCTTCACATTTCTTATCAATATGCATGGGGTTTTTGTTTTATAAAGGAAAAGGATGTCTGTGTAGCACTTGCTTATAAATATGGAGGGAAGATGTTCCAAACACATTTTCACTAAGCATGCTAAAATATGTTATATTCCGCAAATACCCATCCAGTTATATATATCCCCAAAGTCCATCAGTTATATTCCCCAAATGAGTGTGGACAGGATTGTTGAAGTCCCATGGGGGTTTGTTCCTAGAAATGACTAAACTCCCTAGTAGCATTTTGGAGCCAGATTATGCCTGTTCTTGCGCTGCAAGGAATGTTTCTTCTCACCCACTAGGACAAAAGCATCCATACTCTGGCTAAGGTGTGAAAAACTTCAGAAAGCTGCTTGTTTTGCTGTGTATGCTGGAGCAGGAGGGCAACACCTGCGAGACATCATGACCTTGTTTCCCTCCAGGTATTTTATACCTCCATGTACGAGATCAGACAGATATTACTTCCCTCGGCAGTTTCCCCTCCATCTTATTTTGCCTATTTAGTCATTGCCAAGACTATAAATCCACACTTTCATTTATTTAAAAAATGTTAATAGAAGCCTTTGAAATGTCATGCTGCTTGATACAAATGCATGAAGTGAAATTCCAGTAACCCTGGCACATCTCTCCTCTGTACATCCTTTAAATGTTGTATCACTAAAACAAGTGCAGTGAAGGCAAGTTCTGGTTTTTGGTTGTTTACTTGTTATTCAGACTGACATTTTTTGCACTCTCTCCAAAACCTATGTTATGAATTTTGTGTTTAAGAAATAAAAATCCTTTTTTTCTTAACAAAGGCCCATGAAAAGGTAGAAATTCTGCACACAAAGACACTCTAATTTTACAGAAAAAGTGGGCCAGAAATCTGGGATTTACATTATTTGCTTTTAATTTTTTTGTTCTGTGTATAAGATAATAGATGTTAGTGTTGTTTCTTCAGCAGTTGACCACATTTAGCAGGCATATTTTATAAGAACAAATACATATTTTACAAACTGAGTTTTCTTAACAGCCATATCCTTCTTGTTATGAATTTTCAGCTTTGGCCCTATATATTACACTCTTTGAAAAGCCTGCATAATTCATGTAAACACAATGAAGAGAGACCACTGCTGTCCTGGTGAATACTGAAAGTTCTCAAGTTCAAACTGCTGTAATTTAACAGAGAGTCAAAGGGAACATCTGACCAAATTACCGGTAATGTACCTATCTGCTTACATGTCACGTGGATACTTTTGAGGGATAAAAGATAATTGACTCTCCCATATTGTGGTAATATTAAAGATTTTCAGAGTGGTATGGAGTAATTCATTAATGTCATCAGGATTCCTGAAGTTTTGAAAATCTATCCCAAAAGACTGGTCTTATGAAAACTGAAATTATGCGCTTTGTGTAACAACCTTTTCCTCACTTCGCTCAATTCCCCTGCAGTCACAACCAACGTGGTGCCCATCCTTGCTCCCCACTCAGAACTGACTGTGCACTGCCAAAGCACACTGTTAAGTTAGTTAGGACTGTTTGTTTCTGCATGGGTCAAACTGAACGCAGTCTCCTGCTATGTGCATGAGTGAATTGATGACAAGTTTCTCATTTTCCCCATCTCCATCAGCAGTGCTCTTACCTTTCTGTATCAGCAGCCTCCCTAGGGAGGGCATCCCAAGACGGACTGGTGGTGAGAGGGCCGGAATGGAAAAGGTTGGAGAGGAGACATTTCCATTCATCGCAGCCACCCTAATGTTCAGCTTTCACTAGCTCAGCCTATTTTCTAGCTGAACTAACTGAACTGCTTCTACAGGCAATGTATGACTGAAATAATTAATTCAGAAAAGCACAAGGTCTGCTGTTGATACTTCTCATAGCTCTTTTCGGTCATGACATCAGTGATTGTGGAGTAATTGTAATGTGCTTTAGGAACTTGGAGATGAAGAGGGATATGGAAAAGTAAAATATTATCATCAAGAAATTTCAAAGGCAGATTCTATTACATTTTGAATCCCCAGTCTCTTTCCTTGCTATAAAAATTCATTATCTGCAGCATGTTAAATTAAATGCCTTGTGTGATGACATAGCTAAGCATGTGGAAATGAACTCAGGATTACCATAGAGAACTATGAATTCCCTTACTTGAGAGTGGGGAAATTTGTTTCCAATTTCTTTTCTTTTTGTTTCCTCCCATGGTAGTTTTTAAAAAAATAGGGAATGAATCTCAGCCTTTTTATCCTTCAGCTCTGACTTATTAGTAGAGCCATCATTCTGTGAGTTTAGACTGAGAATAGCCCTTTGCTGTAACAGGGTGGTAACGAATTCAGTTCAGATACATACTATAGTAAGACCCAGCGAAAGTGTCAATTTACTTTGATTTCAGTAAGCAATGAATAAATTCAATACAAAAAGATATATGATGCTTTTGTCTAGTTTACCATTTTGCAGCTGAAAGCTTGAAACAGAACAAGACAGTGAAATATTGGTCTGCAGGTTAGGTAGAAAGTATGACATCACTGGTGGAAAATTCAGCTGAACACAGAGTGGGAAAAAAAAGTAAGTTAACAGTTACTCAAATTATAATTTTGGTTACAGGTTATGTATTGTTTCTTTTGATTTAACATGGGTAGTGGACTAAGATGTTTCTTAGGGTAACCTATTCTCTTTCTAGATCAATTAACATCCTGGTTCTTTCTACAGTAATTAAAAATAAACAGAGAACTAATGGATATAGCAATACTTTAGAGAAGTTTACTTTTGATTGAGAATCTGAAGCAACCTCCTTTGAGAAGGTACATATGAAGGTTCCATGTGAAAAGATCAGGATTGTTTGTTTCCTAGACTGAGTATGAAAATAAGGCAACTTCATTGTGCTGGAAATAAATGGTATCTATTAGCCAGGTAATTTTCTAGAACAAACTCTTGGAAAATGTGAATAAAAACATTTTGAAATAGCATCTGAGACTTCAATAGCAACAATCTGTTCTGAACAAAATGTAATAAAATCTGTCTTGAAAATCTATGTGAAAAAAAATCTTATAAATCTTACTCTTCAGTTATTATATGTTAATCATTTATTAACAATTTTTTTTCACGTTAAAAACTTGTTTTTTTCTAAATCATACTACATAATGAAGCAAAAGAGATACCCCTGAATGCTTCAAGGCAACTCCAGCATATTTTAAGCATGTTCTTCCAGTACATTGTAAATCTATGTTCTAACCTTTAAGCTTCTGGCTATGAAAATAATACGGCATTTAATTTAGTAAGTGGATTCCAGCAAGAACCCCAAAACAGCTGTACTCTCTTAGGCCAAGCACTCTTTTAGTCCAGTACCCTGTCACCAGAACCTACCAGGAACAGATGTCTGCGAAAAGTAAACAAATGGGGCAAACAGTGATAATCCCCTATTCTTCCAAACTTCTAGTGATCGGCTATCACAACCTCCCTTTGTGTTTAATACTTTGTGACAAATTTGTACTTCATGAATTTTAAAAATTTGGCACCCACAGTGTTCTCTGCCCATGATGTGCTGCAGTGAGGAGTCAGATGGAAAGCTTGTTAAATCCTCTACAGTGATGGAAACATCAGAGCACTGAAGAGTGTACATTCAAAGAGAGACTTTCAGTCTTAAATTACAGTTCCTTAAACCATTAAAAAAGATACCTTACAATTCCACATGAAATGGTCTAAAGCAACATAAGATAGGGTCTTAAATAGCATAGAGCATGATGTAATATTACCTTCAAGTGCAAGACAAGTTTTTAATTCGTTAGTATTAAGCACTGCTTAGGGAAGTATTTGCAACTGGAAACAACCGTTGACTAAGGGTTAATCAAAGAATGAGAAAATACTAACTTCCAAGAGAAGTCCGAAAATTCTCTCCTCTTGAATAAATTCTCTGCATACAGTGAAATCACATGGTACAGTAATTATTAACTATAGACAAGAAACAACTATACTTACCTAAAACTGAAATCAAAAATGAATGCAACTTTTGGTATGAGAATGATTTTGAGAGCAGCCCAAGATATGTTGCAGCTATATAGTTAAATCAGTAGAAAAGCATTTCTTCACTTATGTTCTTAAAACAAAATTTGCAGTTTCCACTGTTTTGAGCCAGGAGAGCTCAGGAATATAGTCTCTGGTCTGTCACCAAGTAAAGTAGGATAAAAGAGGAGATATCAGAGATAACACTGACTTTGTTCTTTGGTATTTTAGATTTCCTTCAAGTGGCTTTCTGTAAATACAGCTCTCAGGACAGAAATATAACTCTTTAATGAGTCACCAAACACAGGATATAAATTTGTGTTGCTGCAAAGCTTCATTCCTCCCCAGATATATTTCAAATACTCTAACTCAAAATATAAAATGAACAAATAAACAAACAACAACAACAAAAAATTAAAACCTGGTCAAACCTTTAAAGTTATGTAAAGCTACTTTATAATTTATAATAAAACATGCATTAAAGAGGAAAAAAAAATACTTGCATTTAGTCCTGAGGCAGAGATTAATAACTTCCCCAATTTTATTAACCCAAATGAGTGTATCAAAACTTTAAGGATATTCACACTTACACTGCTGAGGATTACAGAAAAGGAAAGCAAGATACAAACACAATTTAAACAACTATAAATTCAAAACCTAAACAAGCAGGCAACTTCATACAGATACTTAAAAGCTCTAAGAAATGTCAAGTCAGAAAACCACCTTTAGAAGTAAAATTCGTCTGTCTGTCTTGGCTTGGGATTAGTGAAGAAAGCAAAAACAGTCATTAAAAACATATGAACAAGGATTTTTTTCCTATCTACAGTACATGCCTCTAACTTGGAGGGACATCTGTTTCAGAGCACACAGCGTTAGTCACTGCTCCTTGTTTCAAAATCTTTTAGACACACACAGCTGGTCCTGAAGCTTTGGAATAGCAGGGAGAGAACAAGAATAGAGGTCAAAGAGTGCTGTTTAGTTTTGAAGTTCATACAACTATGTGCAGACAAGTTTTCCTACTTGTAATGCACTACACCAGAACAGTAAATCCAGGAATACCTTATCATTTATCCAGCTGAGAGAAATGTAACCTCAACCACTGTTTTTTTTCCTTGCTCAGACTTGCAGTAAGAACACAGCAGTGGGCATGCTGACACTGCCTGCACCAGCTATAAGCAATTGCTCTCAAATCCCAAGGCCCATAAAACTCAATTCCTTCTGCTGTTTTTGCCAGTCAGAGTCAGGCATCTTCACTTGAAGAAGGGGCTAGAACAGGTAAGTGAGAAGTCTTCTTCTGGGCAGAAACTCTGGGAGGCAATATAAAACTCAGCAAAAGACTGTTATCAGCAGGAAATCCATCAGTGCTGATTTAATAAGTTCAAGACACTTTCCAGGTTTAAGCTATGGGGATTGCTAAAATTTACATATCAAAAATGTTTTGAGAAAATAAAGGAAGGAGGAGGGGGAAAAAGTAAGCTGCATGTCTTCTGTTAGCAACAACTCTATTTTAGTTAAAAGCAATGCACAGCAGGAGATATCAACTACACTCACAGGAATAAATGAATCACTTCACTAGTGAAATATATATTTGTTTTGCACTGAAATAGCCATAATTTTTCAGTGCTCACCAGGTGAGGTAGGCAAAGAGGTACAGGGGAGTTTGCTTTGACTTAACATGCTCAACATGCCGTTTCTTGCCTGGAACTGAATCTTTTTCTGTCATACAGTTGCTATAATTCATTCTGTTATAAAACTTTATATGAAATATGATGTTTTTCTCACTCTTTTTGTGGTGCAAAACAATAAAACCCTACTGTTAGCATGGCTGAACTCAACTCAAGCCTGACTATGGTTTGATCTACTATTTTATTGCTGAATTTCTTTCTGATATTTGAAGATTGCAAGACTTATTTTCATGCAGTATTTCAAGAAAGTGGGCACAAATTCTAAAATAATTCACTTGTCCCAAACCTTTTTTTGAGAGGTTAGCCATCCTCTGCTAAAGCAAATGCAATGTATACGTTCATGAGTGCCCCATTTCAGTTATTCTGTATTTTACTTTTCAGTGCTGTACTATTTACTGAGAGACAAACTGTCACAAAAATCAGGGGGAGAGAGCAGTGAAGCAAAGGAGACAATCAAATAACCCAGAAAAAAACCTGCAGCTGGAGCTGCTTTACAGAAGATCTGGGACAAGGAGGCAAAAATTATAAATACAGAAGGAGAATTACTTCAGCAGTCAGCTTTATATAATAAGTCTAATCCAGTGCTCTGTGAATGTGTCTATATTAGAAAGTACTGCGGTAGCATAGTAATGCCTATTAAATCCATTGCTGCTGGAAACAGAACATCCATACTAGATGTATTTCAGGGATCAATCACTTTCCCGGTCCTGGCAACACAAAATGCAAAAGAGGAAAGGGCATAGCTCTCCAGCTACAGTGCTTCAGGGGATCCCTGCAGAAGCCACACACAGCCAGGAGTCTGAGTTTAGGTTAGCAACACTTTTACATATAAAACCAATTAGCTTATATCAGTGACTTATTATAGGGCATACTTCTCTTTCTTTTATGAGAGCATGTGAAGAAAGCTTACACATTTGTCCTAATTTTGTCCTTGCTAGAGAGAAGAAATGTCAAACTAGACATATTCATTAATTGTGTAAGACCTATTTTCATGGTCATTACTTTTTCAAGGACATACAGTGACTGCAGCTACAAATTCTGGCCTACCTATTGCATTTCCCAGGCTCTATGTATTCTGTGTTACATTTACAAATTTTCTAAGAGGAGGTAGAATACTTAATAATAAAGAACCCCCAAGACAGGACCAATGGATGTCTCTAATCAAACTAAAATCAAAACAAATGAAGAAAAAGAAAGGAAAAAGGAAAAAAAAAGTGGCAGAAGCAAAAAAAGTGATTAGTTAGTGCATACCTGGAGAAATCTTTTATCTCTATATCTGACACTTCAAAGCTTCAACTAATTCTTCTCGGCTAGTAGAAACACTCAGTTCCTGAGATTCCCAAAGTCCCAGTGTTTCCCCAGATGGAAGACATCTACTAATGCATGGATTTTTTTATGGTAGGGAGCAAAACTTCTAACTCACTTCAGTTCTGAAACACTCTAAACAAACTTTTTATAAGCAAACTCTGAAACAGGATAGTGTCCCTAAGAAAGCAAAAGGTTAAATCCTTAACTGCAAAAGGGGAAGCCAAACTATAATGGAAATCACAAAGAGAATGATGAAAATTACTTTGTTTAATCATTTGTTGTCTGTTCTAGCTGTCACAAACTTCCTCTGAGAAACGTCTCTTCTACAGATGCTCCTGCTTGCACAGGGGGAATCTCTGAGGCTTGCTGGGAGCCAAGAACACCACTCTACTGCACTGTGTCTCCAGGATACTGTCTTTACAGACTTACATTTACAGTTAACCTGAACTACAGGCAACCTATTTCCCACCTGCCTTAAGGATAACTGCTTTGGGCATCTCTCTCAGCCTTTAACACTTGTGTCCACTTGTAAAAGATGAAATCTCACCACTTTACATTGGTACTTGTTTTTCAGAGTTCCCTCTCTGGTTATATTATGTAGTAGGAAAATAACTTTAGTAAAACATTCACTGAATATGGCACCAGACACTTGCACATTCTCCCCTTACTCTCTCTATTTGAGCTCTAACATACATAATGCAAATATAGCAGGTGGATCATCTTCTGTCCCGGAGATTTCTCTGGATTTACAACATTTTAATTCCCAAATGGCATGTTGCCATAATCTTATTCAATTAAAAGGAAAGATTTCAAGACTCCCATATTGTCTTATAATGTGTTTATGATGAGTTTTTGCTAAAGTCTCATTTTACCCTACAATCTCCAGCTTGCTTTCAAGTCTCCAAAAGGACCCCATAGAAGATACAGTTTGTAGCAGAGATTGTTTTTCTTTCCATTCTTCCCTTTACTCTTGGTACTGCCAGTTTCTGGGATTTGTGCTGCCACAACACTCTACCTGCGACCCACAAATCTTATCCTCTGGCAATATAAAGGGTCTTGGAGAAGGTCTTGGTCTCCTGCTTCCCAGAATCCTGCACTATTTTAAGGTCCTCCACACCAATTCCTACAACTCCTGACAGTCATAGAATCATAGAATCATAGAATGCTTAGGGTTGGAAGGGACCTCTAGAGATCATCTAGTCCAACCCCCCTGCATACGCAGGGACACCTAAAGCACGTGGCACAGGACTGCATCCAAGCGGGTTTTGAAGATCTCCAGAGAAGGAGACTCCACAACCTCTCTGGGCAGCCTGTTCCAAAACAGTCTCTGCAAAACAGTTCAACTTCCAGAGAGTCTAGCTCAAGAGAACATCTTTACTCAAGAAGGCTCCTTAATACGTGCATCATTTCACAATAGTTCCAACGTGACTCACATTTTCTAACAGATGCAAAAAGTAAAGCAGTGAAGACAGTAAATGAAGTAAAAACAGCAAGTGAATGTCCCCAGACTCCCTAGTGGCTGCACGTGCTCTAGTCCTTGGACCAGGGAAACAACATCTGCATTATTAAGACCAATCTGATCATTATCATCTTTGTCACATTTAGAAGCTGGTCCACCTTGACTATTGTAAAGATGTGATGATCTGATTTACAGCGTACTTTCTACAACCTTGCCAAAGGCCTGAATTTCATGTACCGGTTTAGTTGATCTTAAAACAGCCTATGGATTAAGGCTGATGAGAGACCTGCGGTTGTGCTGCACTGAAGTTAGAAAATAGCTCCTGGTATCTCTAACAGAAAAATGTGAATGAAAAAACCTCAGTGTCTGAATATTATAAAATATTTAGGTTGTCACTGGAACTGAGTTTTCCTCCACATTGGATGCATTTATCTTTAGAGCTTTTTCCATATTATATCTGTAATCATTTGATAATAGAGAAAATATTTTAAAACTATTTTGAAAAAATATGTAGAAATTTACTATCCTTCTTTATGTCTCTGTTTGTTTTTTAAATTGCTGGATGGAAAGTAAATCTATCAGTGTAAGGAAAAAAACAGGAAGTAATGTCAAGTGAAATTTAAAAATGTGTTTGTCTTTCTCGGGATTCCAGTAAAAGTAAAGGCTTCCACATGGGCATGGAAGCATGCAGAATACATTAGAGAGAAGCAGTATCTATAATGAAGGAATCTTGTAATTCAGTACTGTCACGAAATATGAGTGACAGACAGCACTCCTACTGTGGATTTTCTTCAGGAAGAACTGCAACACACACAGATGAAGGGTTATGAAAATCAATATACTGCAGAGGACTTTGTGACATACAGATTCATCCACAGCGAATAGCTGTTGTACTCTCTACCTCCTCTAAGCTGGGCACCAAGGATTTCTGTAAAGTGGTGGTGTGTTGTAGTAGGGATTTATAGTAGAATCTGGTAATGTTTAAACCCACAATTGGAAAGACTTTAGAAGAAGAAAGGTCTGAAAAGCAGCACAGAACTGAAATTTAATAAACTCGATGGCGATGACATATTTGGGAGGGTAGAACACTATAATGTTATTAATCTAATATCAAAGATGGCTCTGGAAAAATATCGCTCTATGTATATCTATTTGCAAGTGTTCCTTTTTCTTCCCTGAATGTTGCCACTTGTGAGCATTCCCTTGGGAGCTGTCCCCTATTTCATTTTTAAGAGCTTGGCCTGCAGCAGGTGGCAGAGGCAAGGGACACTGCTTCAGCATTCCCGTGTAAGCCACAAACGTCCAGCTCTGTGAACATCCATATAGCTGAGACAACTTCCACTTTACTCACTGAAATAATCTGAAGCAGGATCAGTGTCGTACCTGAGTAAGTTGCTACATATTCGGCAAGACTGGGGAATACAAGATGCAAAAAACAAGGCACAAATCAACAGGCAGATTGAAAGCATTATTTGCAAACTAGTGAGTTCTGTGTTTACGCAAGAGGGCAAAACAGTACTGTGCAAACTGGGAAGCCTAAAAAAACTGTCAGAAAAGCACTGTTATTTTTGACTGATGCAGTGGAGACACCATCGTCTCTCCAGACGGGTTTTATTTGCTTTGCATTCTTTACTGTGCATGATAACAACCCCAAATTTTTAAAGCTATTTTGTTTGTCTGAGAATGAACTCCACAGAATTACACTGTTGCTTTGGAAGCAGAAAGCAAAGACTAAAAATTTATTGTATCTCATCCTCTTCCAAAACATACTTTCTTGAAAACATAACACAGATTTTATTAATTTAAATAAACCAAAACCTGGTATTAAATATGTATTTTATATTGGACAGAACTAGAGTCCATTTGGATTGAAATGATGTCCACGTCAAGGCAAACTGACAGTTAAAGGTTAAAGCAAACAATCAGAAGTTGAGTTGAATTCTAAATCAGACAGGAAAATTTCTGAAGACTTCACATGGAAAGATGTGACACACTATTAGTCTTTTTTGGTAGATCAGTAATCAAATAGTAGCGAAAAAAATCCTTAGGGATATTTTCCCCAATATGTATGTCTCAATCTCCATAAGGACCAGATGGAATCTTACAAATAAGGGTTTCACCTGAGCTTTTATGAAAGGTTTTAAAAATACACATTATAAGTACATATATGCACATATATGTATATAAAACTTTCTTTTCCAGTCCTCCAGGGTTTCCACCTCCTTCCCTCCTTTTTTTTTTTTTTTTTTTTTTTTTCGTGCTTCTCTGGGAAAGAGATGGATATCCTCTTCAAAAATTAGAAGCGTCAGGCACCAATCCTAGCACAGGAGCAGAAGCTGCATACCAAAATCATGAGGTTCTCTTCCTTTGTCAACATCTGCCTACACTGAAGTGAACAATGTTCACTTTTGAGAATTCTGGAAATTTGATTTAGATTCTATAAATGACAACAACCCAAATAAAAAGTAGATGGATAAGTTCCTACCTCAATCTGGGTAGCATTGTCATGTCCCTCTTCAAGCATCAGGTCCGTGAAGCCCCCTGGCTCTGAGGAATCCTGCCCCATGCTGGCTCTGTTAGTGTCAACTGACTTGAGGGACTCCGAGTGCCTTCTCCACCTGTGGCTGTTTATACGTGAATCCACCTGTACATTTTCCTCCACTTGAGGGAAACTCTGAGTAACTTCATAAAACACACCTGTTTGGAAAAACAAAAGAAAACAAAAAAGCGGTTAGAGACTATTCAAGCAAAATACTTGCTTTACTAATCATAAGTAAGACCAGTTATTGCTGTATGTGAAATTTAACTTAATAATTTAAAAGAATAGGTAGTATATTATACTTCCTCAGAATTCAAGAATTTGGACTAGACTTCATAGAATCCTCAAAACATCCCAAATGTTTTATTTTCCTGTTAATTTTATGTCTTGGAAAAGTTTTCCAGTAAAATGTGTAACTCTTATTTGTTTATTTAGATTTATTTCACTTCAGGAAACGACATCTAAGCAAATATCAATTAACCACCCAACGGAAAAAGAACAGACACGCCAGAGTAAAAGAGCTAAACACTCACTGAAGTCCAGGGGAAGTTTAGCTTTTGCTGCTGATTTCATATGGCAGGAACTTGGAAGCGACCGTGATGGGCAGCCGTATAAACCTTATGAGAGGCATGAAATTCCCACAAACATCTGTTCCAGTGTAAAAATAAAGCTGCTGTTGTTCTATGACAATGGATAAATGTGAATGATGTGTGAAGCCTGCAGACACCCACAGTGTGTCCTGCAAAGCAGGAGGGAGTTGGGTGGTGCATTTCACACATTCCTTTTGGACTTTGTGCTCCTTTATAACTTCCTCATGCAAGTTCAATTATCAGTGAGACAAAAAAAATTACTTCAGTAGCTTCCAGCTTGTCCAACCCAACAGCCAGGCAAAGTATTTTTTATTAACTTATTTCAATTGATATTATGAAGAAGGACTAAAGCAAGGCTTGATGGTTTCCTGCAACTTTGCATTCTCTGCACTAAAAGTCAGATATATGTTTCATACTGTCTTGTACCCTTTGGACTCAAAGGAGAAACAGAGGAGCATCCTGTGCTTTCCGTGTATCGGGAAGAAAAAGAAGTTGCTTAAACCGCAGAACCATAAAGATCTGAAAGACATCTCAGGAGATGTGGCAAAGTTAAAAAAAAAAAAAAAGGAGACAAAGAGTAGACACGGTTCTGAAAAATAAATTGTTTGTACAAATGTCTCCATTTACTTCCATTTGGCAGAAGCTTCCGAGCAAAGGAAGACAACACTTCTTATTAAGCATTAGATGCATTGTCTTGGTGCAAGACAATTCAAGAGGTGGAAAAATAGAAATTACCCATTAAAGGTTTAAATAAGAAATAAGATTTTCCAGCATCAGAGCAGGTGAAGGAGGCACAGGTACAAGGGAGCCTGCCAGACCTCATTTTTGATAAATCAAAAAGAGTCAAAGCTTTAAAAGTATAAAATAGGCCTTACGTTCTGCATGATTTTGTTTCTCTGCAAAACTGCTCCAAAATCTACTAAGCTTCTTTCCTAAGCTATTTGCTCATCCTCAACCACGTTGAAATTGAGGCAAACTGAGGATGCTTTGTCACTTAGAGAAGCCAAAACTTAACAACGATGCAAAATCAGCAATCTTGGGCCACAACCTTCCACAAAACTCAAGTAATCACACTTTTCTTTTAATTGATGGCTTTTCAAAATGTATTTCCTCACATTTCTTAAAAGACTTAAAATACTTATCTGCTGCAAATTGCCCCAAAGTTCCTGGTTTTATGGATAATCAGCTGCCAGACATAGATGCACAGCTCAACAGATGAACCATCTCATGCCTCCACAACCCTTAGCAAAATCCCTTCAAAGCTGCCTCTCTGCAGAGCTATGGGATCACAGAGAGCTGACAAATGTGACACACTTCTCAGATGCCATCATGAACATGCCTTTATTGCTCATGATACAAAACCTCGGCACCCCCTGCAAGATGCGGGAAGAGCAGGACACCTGCAAACAGAGTTCCCATGTGACAATGAGATGTCTGCGTGTCTGGGGCCACCACCACTCACGTCTTTTTAAGGACCACCCATGCTCGTCCCTTGGTTGCTAACAGCCCCGACTCATAGAAAGAGAGGCAGAAAGGCATAGTTATCCTCATTTTCACTCCCCTGTGTCTATTCTTTTTATGGTCAACAATCAACAGGTTGAGTGAATCACCTGAATTAGCTAATAAAAAATGCCATAGTTAGGGGAGAATCCTAGATCTGACTCAATTCAGTCTGATCAGCATCTGCAAAGGAAGGAATTAATCTTTCTCAGATCCAGAATAAAAATGTATGTGGTTTCTGTTTTCATGCTGTTAAAAATAAATTGGTTTTAAAAATAATAATAACGCATTGCTGGAGAAAATAAGTAGGTTAATGCACGGGAATATATCAAATGGCTGCATATTTATTTCCTCTACATACATAATTTTCCTACATCAGCAAAATTTGGCATGGGATAGTGTCCATTAGAGGACTCTTAGATCTCTTAAGCGCACTTTTTAGATCCTGCTTCAACTTTTTAAATTAGGATTTTCTCTTGAAATATAAGAAAATTGTTATTAACGATATTGTTCCTATGCTATTGCACCTGTAAATATTAGAGATACAGCTATACTGACTTAAAGAAGCTTTAACAGTCTTCACTGTGTTCAGAATGTGAGTGTTATATTCTTTTAAAACTAAGAGAAAGTATTAAATGTATGAACTGAGAAAGTTTCATTATAAAACTAATTTTGGTCCTTTTCAAGAATTATCTTGAAACCTCTCCCCAGTGTTACCACTAGACTCAGCACTAATTTTCCTGGCGAGCGAGGATACTGAAGGTCCAATCTGACATGAAAATTCAGTTAATTTTCAAGGAGTGAAGAGAGAAATTTTACTGTAGTCCTGTTCTTAAATCTCTTCTTAAACTTCTTCCTTAGCTGCTGGGGATGAAGAGATTGAAAATAGAGGTCTGGTCATACCTTTGCTCTGGCCCAGCATGGCTCTTGGTTTGATCTCTACACATTTCTAAACCCAAGGAAATGGCAAACAATACTTGTCTTAGATGAGCTGAAAAGTCTTTTTTTCCTGTTAATTTTATTTAAGTTTAATTGAAATAAGTCATTTGTATAAGTTCTCACTTAGATAAATCAAGTAATTTTAAAGTTATAAATGCAGGCAAATCATAAAAAAAAAAAAAAAAAAATCCAGAAACCTAAAATTGCCACTTTGCAAGTTAGAACTACTGCACATTTCTGAATAAAATCTCAACGTGGCTGACACAACACATAAAAGGCATTTTATAGGAGATGTACTGCAGCATTATACTTCTATCTTTTAGATCTCAGAGCTTGCACCTAATTATCACTGCAGAACATGTCATTCAAATGGCATGGAAAGCAGCCAAATACTGTAAGATCTGATTAATAAAAAAATCATAACATTGGCAAACATAGATGAGTAGTAGCTTGTTCAGCCTGTACAAGCAGAGACTCAGAGCTATGGTAAGCCTGAAAAATCTACTAAAATTGGACCTGCAGTTTTCATTCTGGCCTTATGTTGCCATCAGCAAATCACAAGTGGTATATGCAGTTGTCACCAGGATGCAAATACTTATGAAGCCTCCAAAGCTGATACTGCACTGTAATATCCTAGAGCAAGTGAAAAGAGACTCTAGGATTTCATTATAAATATGTAATTAAGCCTGCACTTTGATGATTTAGCTGTTCTCCTCGAAGTCTCCGTAAAATTACAAAAGACAGTGATTATGAGAAAGGCAGGAGATGGAGGTGAGTAATTTGCAGTTAAGGGGAAACTCAGAAACTCATGTTGTGGCAGCTGGTGAGTTCAGCCCTGGTCAAAGTGATCGACTGGAATTGCTACCAAGGACTTGCCAGGGATCAGGCATCATTCACCCAGGCTGGGAAGAGCTCAGAAGAATATTGAAAAGGCAATTGTGGAAAGGAAGTAAGTGGCAACTGCAGACAGACTTGTTTTCATCCACCTCTAAAGCAGCAGCTTCGCATTTCCCCTAGCCATGGATTTACAAACTCACAGGAAAAAAAAACCCTTTTAAAACACTTTAAAGCAAGCAGCCTAAACTTCACTGTAGCCAGGTAGTTGTTCCTTGGCTACCTCAGCTGTTTTAACAAGTACCAAACAGGCTTCAGCTGTATGAACTACCTGATGGAGCAAAGACCGCTGAGAGTTGCCTCTCATTTTATGTTGAAACATGGCTGCTGAGGTGGCTCTGCTAGTCTGAGGTCATCGGCATGAAGATGTGTGTTACATACCTCAAAAATACAGAGCTGCTCAACAGAGTAATACAAATCTGTGCTGGACACACTCAGCAAAGGTGTACATTGACAGGCTTCTTGTTTCAGTAATGAGAACTCTTAAAGTTGTTCTGCACAGACACAGCATGCAAATTGAGAGGTACCAGAAAAATTAGCCAAAAGGGAAGAAGCCTCCCCCAAGAAGGGAAGACTATGAGAACTGGCCTGCAGATTCTCTGCTTTCCCAAGTGTGTCTTCAGTCAAAAAGGGAAAAGCTTTAAGTAGGCAAAGCCAAAATTAAACATCAAAAGTTGTTAAGTGAGAGAATTCTGATTTAGCAGGATGCCTTGTTTGCATGAAGCTTTATTTAGAATGAAGGTCCACCCTTCATGTTACAAGAAAAAGAAGCATTCAAGGAATGCGGGAAAAACAGTTTGGAAACAAGTCAAGTAGGTATATATACGATCTATCATTCAGGTAACTGTTCTTCTTTTGCTTCTTTTCTATCAGGTCAAACAGATGTTTGCGTAACATTTCAGCATATGAAAACTTAAGAAATGCATTTTTGAAAAACATGTTTTAATTACATTTCATGATTGCACATATTTAGGCCAACTCTGCAATTTGACTAATTTCATAAATGCATCATAATCAACAAGACTGGTGGTTTGAGGTTTTTTTTTAAGACCCTGGAAATACTCACACTTTGAATGCAGTATTCAACAGATTGCTTGTGGGATAGGGTATCATTTTTCTAAATCTGCTGCAGCCCAAATGCCAGCAAAATCAAATACTGAATACACAAATTTATTCATCAAGAAACTGAAAATGCCACCCTCTTAACTTGAATAACTTTCTATAACTTGTCTCATGAATCTTTATGTCCACTGCAACCATTTTATATGTAAAGATAAGAAAACAAAACATTACGGTGGAAGATATAAAAATTGGAACAGTAAAGTACAACATTCTTCTAACCACAAAAATTCCTTTTAGTAGATTCTCCTAGTACTAATATACTGAATGCACACTATTATGGCAAAATCAATCACATTTCTAAGAATTCCCAGTTCCCAGAATTCCTACAAAAAACTATAATTTTTCTAATGCAGCACCAGATTCACAGGGACAAGGAAAAAATCCTTCCGTCTGACCTTGACTTAGATAAGAACTAAAGCATACACTTAACTTCTATTGTGTCCATGCTAATGAGAGGATACATCTCTTAACAAGCATCATAAATCAACACAACATAACATAAATAACATAAAGCACCCAAGCTCTTACATAGGTATCCTCCTGTGACTCTTAGCACAGACTCACTCATGTCACTTCAGATCCTGATTTTATAAAATGCACTTTTTCCGGCAGCAAAGTAAATCATAACTGAAATTCATGTTTAAATACAGAGTTGCTCTCTCAATAATAAAAGTTAGTGCAGCTAGGAAATAACATAACTGGCAATTTCCTTAATACATACGTTTTATTACATATATTAGGCTTTCAGCCTTCTCCTTTTGCAAGCGGATTTTGTTCAAAAATTATTTTTAGTCACAACAAGACATCCTAAAAAACATATTACAGCATTCCTAGAACTTTATTTCATCCTTTTAAGGAAAAAGAGAGTTTTCATCAGCGAACAGTGGTATAGCCCTGGTGAGGCCACCTCTGGAGTATTGTGTCCAGTTCTGGGCTCCACAGTACAAGAGGGATGTGGAGCTTCTGGAGAGAGTCCAGCGCAGGGCTACAAGGATGATCAAGGGCCTGGAACATCTGCCCTATGAGGAGAGGCTGAGGGAGCTGGGCCTGTTCAGCCTGGAGAAGAGAAGGCTGAGAGGGGATCTAATTAGTGTCTATAAGTACCTCAAGGGAGGCAGTGAGGAGGATGGTGCTGGTCTCTTTTCACTGGTGGCCACCGACAGAACTAGAGCTAATGGCCACAAACTGAAACACCAAAAGTTCCACAGGAACTTAAGGAAAAATTTCTTAACAGTGAGGGTGACAGAGCACTGGAACAGGCTGCCCAGAGAGGCTGTGGAGTCTCCTTCTCTGGAGATCTTCAAAACCCGCTTGGATGCAGTCCTGTGTCACGTGCTCTAGGTGACCCTGCGTGTGCAGGGGGGTTGGACTAGATGACCTCTAGAGGTCCCTTCCAACCTTAAGCATTCTGTGACTCTATGATCATCAAAAACCTAAGCAGTATCATTTGTGTATGTGTATGTGTATGTGTCTCATTAAGACAGTAAGGAGATTTAAAAAGGAAAAATAATGTTCTCTGATGTGCTCAAATCATTTTGTACCACTCAAAATCTAGACAGATTTTAAGTTGCTTTCACAACAGAGTTTTTAACATTGATACAACTGCATGGGGAATACCAGTGGTAACAGGAGTGGAAGGCATTTTGCAGCTACTAGGCTTTTACATGTCATCTACATCTCACAGGAACAGACCTTTAATATTACTTTTGAAAAAGTAAACTCCAAATATATTTACATTAACAATACAGAGAATAATTCTTTATTGCAATCCACATCTTTTTGAGATAGAGAGACAAAGTAACTTGGCAAAGAAACCAGGAAAAGTGATGATGGAACTGATCCCTGTTTAACCTTTCCTTACAGAAAAGAAATGCTCAAGTAAGCTTAGATATTCAGCCCTAGCAAATTCAATTTGAATACTTCTCAGCATCCCTATTAAGGAACTAATGGAAAAGTCATAATTGTGTAGTACTGATTTAATTTAAACCTCCACAGAAGTACTGTTACTAATGTGATATTTTCCACAGCTTTTAGATGGATCAGGTCAGAGAGGTGGCTATTTGGAGTGCAACAAAAAACCCTCAAAAGCATAGTGCCATTAGTGCTTATCCATTACTTTTACTGAAGCAGGCACAAGGAATCTAATCTTCGTAAACACTGCACCACTGAAGTACATTCTCCACTTGCAAAATGGGACAGTAAAGAGTTTTCTTTTGCCTTTCTTTTGCTTGTCTCAGTAAATCTAATGTAGCTTCTCTTCACATACTTTTGGTCTTTGCTGTACTTACAAACATATTTTAACACTGGCCTGCAGACTTTTTCAACTGGAGATCTCTAAAAAATTTCTAGTGGAATTGTAGATTGAGGCCTACTTCCCTCTTTCTCACTTTCCTTTACTCTTTCCCAGCACATAATTTTGCATTATGGAAGGGTATCCTGAAACTCCTAGTCTTGCTCTGGGAATAGCAGAAAACAGTTCCTTTTTGATGCCTTGAACACTGCTAAGAGCCTTCCTTTTTGCATTTTACTTTCAGCTATCCATAGTAAGAATGATGAACTTTCACTTTTCATCCCATACAAATCAGTTTCATACCCACGTTCCCAAAGCATATCCAATTATTAGTAATACAGATATCTAGCTGAACATAGATGAATATTGACAACAAATGGTGTTTGCATGTAAAGGAAGAATATCTGTAATGTTCTTGTTTTCCTGACACACAATAGAAAATATTGAAACTTGCATTTTCTTTTGTATGAGCAAAGTACAGAATAGAAAAAAGCAGGAAGTTTTAAATCACCAGAGATTTTATTATTAAGTATGACAGTAATAATGACAAAATGTTAATTCTGTATAATTTATCTATCATCTGTTCACACCTTATTCTATCACAATCAGCCTCAAAATTATTTGCCTAAAACCACACACACAAAAAAAATTCAACAAAAACTGTCCTGTTAAGAGAAACAGAACTCTCCCTATAATATTCTATTTATATGCAAATTCTTGCCTTCCCAACCTAGATTCAAAGGTTTTCCAGAGAATACTAATACAAATTCTAGCCTTATTTAAGCTCATTGGACACAATCTTAGAAAGGCTTTTTTTTTTTTTTCTGGTGATTTTCAATACAATTGCCAACATTATACACTGACATTTACAGCTTCCTTCAGGATGCCCAGCTCACATTTCTAATTTGGAAGCATCTTTCTTTTCCTGAAGGATCCAGCAAACCAATGCACTGGAGCAATGCAGAGCTGCCAACCCTATGGTGGGTTAGCTTCTCTTTCAGTCTCAGGCTTAAACAGAAGGAGCAAGACATTCATTCAGCTGGAAGGTATGCAATGACCTAAAACATCTAGCTCTATCTGCCACGTAGGTGAGAAAAACGCAGGAAAAATTAGACGGAGGATTCTACAATCACATCATTCTTTCTGTGTCTGGGCAGTGGAGAAAAGCCTACAAAAAGGAGAGCCATTCATAATTTTAACTGGAGCATATATTTGGAACTCCTTTTGCAAGAATTGTCCAGAGAGAAGATGTTGAAGATCTGGGATATGCCAAACTGTCCGTCTGGCTAATTTATGACCTTCCCACCAAGCAATGGCAAGTGCAGCTTTGGTAGAAGAGCTGTCTTCAGTTCTAGCTTGAAGGCAAGCCAAAGGCTAAGGGGGACACAAGCCCATTCCTTGGAAAATGGATCAGCAAGGGCTGTATTCATCTTTTTGTGGTGCTCAGCAACCAAGAGCACTAACTGCAGGGACTCCGCCCTGGCCATGATAACGTGGACTGGTTTTCCATGTGCCCGTCACTCGCATGGACACCGTGACAGTATCAGAGGGTGACTGGCTTCCTGGGCAGCCCCATAAGGGACCTAGATCCAATGTCAGTGTTCATGCGAAGGGAAACCAGGCCAGATTTGGTGGCACAAGCCAAGAGATATAGACAAGAAAACAAATGCAAATATCAGCACAGTGAAACTGTATATACATGCATTTATACTTAGCAGTCCCATAATACTACTACAACCTAGAATTCAAATGAAGGTGAACACCTTCAAAAAGATCAGACCATGTAGCATAGCCCCTGAATGACCAAAACATGAAACGGTTTGTCTGCTTTGTCCTTGGTTTCCTCCTGTTTCCCACTCCTGAGTGGAAGTGGTTTGTGGTGGTAGTCACTTCACAGGGCTCGGGATTTGGAAGGCTGGAAAATGAATGAACAATTGGGACTACCCAGAAATGTGCAGTAGGAAATGAAACAGTAGCTGCTCTTAAAAGAAGGAGGAAAAAAAAAAAAAAAAAAAAAAAGCTGCCTGGCTTCTTGCACTGTGGTGGTAAAGGACAGTTGTCAAAGATTAAATTTACCACTGTTTGTGGAGGTAGAGTTTGAGCTTTACTTCAAGCTAAAATAAATCCGTTGATCTCAGATAAAATGTAAAATGTAAATCATTTGATTTTTGTTCTCAATTAGATAAGCAGTTTTCATCTCTTCTTTAATATTCTTCAAATGAAAGCTTCAACAGTGACTTGAGATTCAGAAAGATCATGCCAGCTGTAACTAGTTTGATCACTTGGACAGTTAATGAATCTATTTACTAAAGTTGAAGTCTTCATGCCAGAACACACTATATTGTGCTGTCAAGACAGGTTTTTTTATGAAATGCCCCGCTAAAAGTGAAAGTAATAAATTGACATTTTCAAACAAAAGATTTGCCCCAGTGAAAAAGATTGTCTCACTGAGTTTATGAGGTGGGGTTACATGCCCAGGTGAGCAATGACAAGAGAAGTATATGAAATGTTAGTAGTTTAAAACTCCCAAGATGTCTTTGAACTCTTTTTCTTGACTTTTCATACAACCTGAATTAATGCTCAATGTGATTTTTCTTTTTCTTGAGGCCTTCTCTGTAGAGATGCAATGGTCAAGAAATGATAAGGACACATTTTTAAAAGAAGAACATTAGGATTTTTTTGATATCTCCTGGTCCTCAACTCCCAGTTACTGCCCAGCGCATATTTCTCTATACATTTGTCCAGTCCACTCATTTCTGTATCTTTTTTTATTCCCCAGAAGAATATTACGAAATGTATTAATCTCTCACTTTACATTTTCATTTGTATATGTTAAGGAAGGTGTACAAACTCTTCAAAACATAGTAGTGATTTTAAATACTAAGATTCTCCAAAGTGGTAATCTGACCTGATTGAGTAATTAATTACCAAAAAAATGGTCTTTTATAAGATCAGCCACCAGAGAAGTTGGAACTTTCAAATATCCAGGAGTATTATGAGACGTATAAGAAAAATACAATAAATATAATAGGTGTAGAGACTGATTCTAAAAAAGGAAGAAATCAAAATGTATTATGGGTTACTTCATTTTTTACAGTACTTTTTTACACTAGGTCATCTTCAATTTGCTATCTATAAGGTTCAGATAATGATAGTAGCTTCTTCTGTAAACCATAAAACATATTCAGTGTTACTGATGACAAGTGCTAGATAATAGCTATTTACAATTTTATTACTGAAATGCCACTGTTTATTTCTTCTAGATTCTTTGTCATTACAAAGGAGCAAGCTATTTTCTGCCTTATCAAATGAAGATAATTTCATCACTGAAACTAAAATGGATCCAAATGTCTTCTGCTCCTTTTTAGGCAAAATTCTCATTTTAGTTTCACTGTGAGATTTGCTGGAGAAAAACATCACGTTTCTAACACTAATAGGAGGAAATTAGAGTTTAGGCTTCTCTTAAAGTCCAGCACAAAATTTACATTGTGGTACTCAGTATGGGAACAAATAAATAAATAAACCCTATATCAAGGAGGTATTATTTCAGATATGTATTTAGAGTCAAATAAAAGCTGTATTAAGCCTACCAAGAAACAGACACATAAAAATAAGAATTATGCCAGTTAGAGATACGAATGATAGAAACTCGTCTTCATTCGGCAGAACAGAACTAATCCATTTGAAAACTGGCAGAGACATTGCAGAAACAGAAGAGAGAATATTGCATCAATCTTGAGACTTGTCAAAGCAATTAAATTACCTAGAAAATGCTTAATTGGACTGCCTGATAGATGGAGTATATTGCCTTTCTCTTATTCTGCCAAAAAGCAGAAAACTGGGACTACAGATTGTGCTTGTAACAGGAGTAAAGGGAAGCAAGCGCATGTTTTTGCAACTAGGCATCGAATTTTGAAACTTCTAACTAAACAAGAGACCTGGAAGGAGTCAACTCCCATTAAAGGATTTTAGAATTTAGAAGTAAAGAAATATACTGATTAACATACTTTACATTTGACACTGCTCATATGAACTTCCATTATGCCTGACTAAAATGAGGAAATTGCATTGCTGACATCCATTTTTAACACAAAGAACTTACATGTAGTTCAGTTATTCTGACAGACAAATTCTAGAAAAAGTTTGATTTTTTTTTTATTGTATACATTCCAATTTTACCACAACATTTCCATGAAAACATATCAACAGCTTTACAACTTTTCTGTTTCAGTTGTGTGCTTTCTAAAGCAGGAGACAGACACCGATACTCCAGCACTGCAAAGCCAACGGAGCCTTAGAAGCTGAGCATAGATGAGCCAGCTTAGATGACCTCATTCTAAATTTAGGAAAGAACCAATTTACTACTCTCTGCTGTGCCTATGTTCTTTCTAGGGCATTATGTAATGTGCAAAGATCAAGCAAGACAGACTAGATAGTGAGGTGCATTTCTTATGAAACACAAGTGTACCTAAATATTTTGGAGAGTTTTTTTTGTAAATGGAACTGAATTCAGGCCAGGTAGATTCAGCAACTTAGATGAGTTTGTCCAATGCCCAGTGCTTTGGTAGAGCCCAAGTGATGACTCTATAAGGGACGAAGAGACACCAAAAAGTGTTGTTTACTTCCTGTAAAATCACCATGATACAGAGCAATAACATTTCTACTTAGCACTTGCTCAAGTTTTGTTCAGTTCTTTTTATTGTCACTGGTGAGGAGGCAAACTCAAACACAAAAAGCGGAAAGTGTCTGGAAATACAGGTGAGTGAGTACACTCAAGTTTATAAGTTACTGCACACATCTTCACTTGAATGTTTACCTTCTCCTGGCTTGTTAATCAAAGACAGTATTACTTGGTGTACAGAAAAAATTGGGATGATAGCAAGTCATCTGGGAAGTGGCCTATTTTTTGAGAAAGAGACTGGTAATATATCCATAAGATATACTTGAAAAATCAGCCTCTTGTTTCTTCTCATTCTTCACACACTAATCACATACTAATGCTGTCTCAACATCCTATTTTTTCCCTTTCCAACAGAAGCACTGGGCCAACAGTCAGTTTTCATTCCCTATGTTCTGCCCTTGAGACTCAGTGGCAGCAAAGCACCAGTCAGTTGTATGCAAAGACATCTTTTACTGCATTATTATATTTCTATGCTAATGCTGCTTTCTGCCAAGGTTTTAGCCCACAGACTGGCTGACAGCCCAACCAGAGCCACAGCACCCACAGAAAGGTTTGGAAACAAACCTTGTACATGGAGCACTGATTCAAAAACAGTTTGACTTCATTCACTGTTATAAGAATGTAAAGCAGACATTTTACCTGCTTTCTGAATTGAATATGACACTAGAAATCACATTTAAATTTCTCAAGAACATAATCATAATCCTTCTGGGTTTGTTCCTATTCAACTCTATGCAGAGAAGTAGTAAGTCTGCCTCAGGACCACTCGTACCCACACTGCCAAGCCACTGGCATCATGCAAGTCCTCAATCTTGTGATCTTAAACGGGACTTAAACAGTCCCTAGAATGATTGCTCATCCTTTACAGAGCTGTCAGCTCCATTCTGTTTCAGAGTTCATCTTAAATGAAACTGTTTTCTTGCTGAATGCTTGCTGCCTGCATCAATGTGTAAACCTCATTTATTCATGAAGAGAAATAGTTGTTCACAACAGATCTATAATTCAATGCCTGACTGCTTAGCAGGATATCTAGGTATCCTCAACAAGCAACTATTAACCTTACAGTGTGTAACTGCATAGGTACAGGACATCCCACAGGCTCATCACTTCCAAACCCCTACAGTCAACAGCTCTGGTCTACGGTATTTTCAGATAAGTGTAAAATATGGACGGTCTTGTAGCAAATCCAGTAGAGGAAACAGTCATGATCAGTCAGCAAACTACCTTGGCAGATCCCAGTTCTATATCTGACCGAAGAGCTGGTTTGGCCACGTTTCTGCCTCAAATGAGCAGCTCATTTGCTCCCACTTTCCAACTTCAGAAACTGCATGACCACACTGACAAACCTGTGTCTCTGTTATTCTTTTCTTCTTAAAACAGGGTTAGTGACATTTCCCATGGATTTAATGACCTAAATTCAGAGCATTTGCTCAGGAAGTGGCAGACAGTCTCTTTTCTGTGAAGAAGCTGAAACTCACAGCTCCCCATAACTCCGTTTATTTATTGAACTACAGAAGCAATGTCCTTCCTGCTTATTCTCTTTTGTTCCAGTTAGTCTTCGATATTTTTTTGGCACAACTTCAAAAGGAGGACCTCTTCCTAGGAGATGGAGGACCTCCTTCAGGGTAAGCAAAGCCTTGAACTCTCCCACTTCCCGAGTGAGTGCCTTGACCACTGCAATAGTATGTGAATGCATGACATCTGCATGGCTAAGGAGACAAACTGAGCTTTTTTTCTAATTTCTTGCAAAGAACAACTGCAGGTGCTGCCCTTGGAAGAGCATTGTAGGCTGTGGACCCTGCAGCAATTCAGTTCTCTTCTGCAGCCCTTAATCAAACAGCTAAGACCCAGAGAGAAGCAGCATTTCAGGCACACACTTATTGTAAAGAAAGAAATACAACGAGTATTGTTCTTTTGGTTCCTCATCTTCAGATAACTCCCAGACCCATGCATGGTCTTTGGCATTGCTATCTCAGTGCTAACAATAAGAACATAACACAAGGCTTTAATTCCACCTGGAAATTAGAAATCTACAAGTTTGTCATGACAGCATTGACTTTGCTCAAGACCTTCATTACATTTGTACCTTAAACAAACTTTGAAGGAAAAGGAAGTGTCTGTTAAACATCATATTTAATCGATGTTGACAATGAATACTCACTGGTTTCAAAGACTAAACCTAATTACACAGCCCATGTATCGCATCTGAATTTTCTGGTTTTATGTCATTCATGTGGCAGCTTTGCATAGTTGGGTGTATTTGGGCACACCAAATGAGCATGAAAGCCACTGACACTTGCATGAACCAGAGCCTTCCATATGAGTCTCGTGTAGCTACACATTATTGCAGAGCTCCTAATGGCCATTTTCCCTCTTTTTCATTAATAGTAAAAAAAAAAATCACAACTTCTTGTGCCCCAAAATAACCTCTTGTTCTACCTGCTGATGCCAAAAGCTGCAGATTTTCCCCATTATGTTTGTTTACTTTTACATGACATACCTAAGCAATTTCTAAGCATGTCTAGTACTCTCTGTTTATAAAAAGGGGTGCAAGTCTCCTAGTCTAGTCCTGGAGGAGAAAGAAATAATAAAAGACGCAACCTCCTCCTCCTCCTCTCATATAAATGCAGCAAGAAGGGAAAAAGCAACAAATCACTTTACTATCCCCCACAGTTTGGCTGAAATTAGAAGACTGAAAGCTGCCTACAATGACAGAGATTTTTTCCTTCTGTGGAAGAAAACTTTCCATGTCACTTATATGGCTTCTCCACAGGAAACCTGAGCATGCCAATAGATTGTTTTGCAGCTTAAGCTTTAAATGCCAGTGATTTCACAAACCGTTCGAGCAATTTCCTTGAGATTTGTAAAGCACTGGTACTCAAACATTTGCAACTTGAACCCCACTTCTCCATTTTTGTGCCTGCCTCTCTCCCATTACAGTTGCATATGCCCCTTTTACCTCACTGAGTGCCCTGCCCTAGACACCCCTTCAGCGTATAATGTCTCCACCACTGCCTAAACGGAGCCATTAGGGCTCCAGCATTCCAGCTACAGCCATATATGAGAAAATTCGCCTTTTAGGGATTTCTCCCAGTTCACTAAACCAGCACTTTGCAGCTCTTTTGCCTGCTGCCTCTTCCCAACCCGATTGCCTGAAATTAGACGTTATGCTCTGCATAGGCTTGCCAGAGAAGATGGGGCTGTCAGGGGAGGATGAAACAACAGAGGGGAGAGTAGGAATGCACAGACCTCTGCACAGAATCAGAAAATCACCACTCTGATGATAAACAATAGCACAGGCTTGAACTCTCTCTTGCAACAGTATTTTTCAGTGTCAGAAAAATAACCCTATTCCTGTTTTTTTAAATTTTAAAATTAGGACTTTTGACACCTGAGCTTGACACCTGAAATATTCTTCATTATGAATGTCTGGACTTATTTGGCACTCTCCAGGCATTTGGACAATGGATTGTTCATAGAACCACCTATATAATTACTATTACTTGTTAGTTATTGTTCCATGATTAAACATGCTATAAACTGCTTAGAAAAAACATCCAACCCTTAGCCAATCCAGTGGCAAAATAGTGAGTGGTTAGCACACACGCAGGAACAGGAATGAAAAGATCTTATACATTCAGTTCGGTGGCATGACTAGATTCCAGGGGAAAGAAGATGGTAATTTATTGCTCAAAACTAACATGCAGCAGGAACACCACAAAACTGCTGGTCATGGAGTCGGTTCACCTTTTGCCTCCCGCACAAAAGCCTTAGAAAGTCAGAAGAAGATACAGCTCTAGCAACCCACTGCTGCAAGATGCACCATATATCCAAGAAAATGTTAAATCTCACAAAATGATTTGGAAGCCATACGTTGTGCATTACAGTAAACGACAGAGTACTTGCCAGTGCTCTGCAGAGAGCTGGTTAGTAACACAGTACTACTTTCTATATTTCTGGCTACTTAACCACATTTTAAAATTTAAACTCACATTAAATATTTATCTGCTATTTACTGTTCCATGTAAGCAATTGCTGCAGTTGCCACAGGACTATTATTGTGTTGCCAGAAAGAGGATAATGATCTTTGCAATGGCAAGCGGGCTGGGAAGAGGGCCCATGAGGCAACATCTCTTGAAGCGTGAATTTATGAATGTTTTGTACTACCAAAGTCTTTGGCCAGCGTTGTTAAACGTGACTGAACATTTCACATTTTGCTAATGCCTTACTCAAGCATCTTAAAGCAGCCTAATTTTTTTAAAAAGATGACCTTTCAGCCCTTTCTGAACTTCCTGTCATCTGAAAAAATGCCCCAGCATTCATCAGTCATTGGTTGATCTTCTGGTTCATCTCATTAGTAAGCTCAGTTTCTCTCTTATGATAGCACTGTCCACATACAGTTCAAGAGCTAGAATTATAATTGCACCTTCTGGGACAGATAAATGCAAAGTTTGTCAGCTTGTGTGATATCCTAAAGCTCAAGTGACTTCAGTGGACTTGTTGTCATACTGCTACCCTTACGGCATGGGGTCTTGCTGGAGGCTGGAATCTGACTGAAACATCCAGACTTGGAAAACAGAGCTGAATTCAGCGGTAACAGGCTGACATTTTTGCAAACAAGTGCTGCTGCCTCCTCCCAAGTGTATATGCCTTATTCGACACCAAGTAGAGGAGTCATCTTGGCTATTCTTACATCCCTGTGAGTACTGCAGTCCTAAAGTTTGCTCTGGCTCTGACCTGGCCTCAGGTTGAGGGAGGGGATCCTGCCACTCTACTCAGCTCTGGTGAGGCCACATCTGGAGTATTGGGTGCAGTTCTGTGCTGTCCAGTACAAGAAGGACAAGGAGCTTCTAGAGAGGGTCCAGCGTAGGGTGACAAAGATGATTAAAAGACTCAAATATTTCTTTCTTATGAGGAAAGACTAAACAAGCTAGGCAACATGTACAAATGTACAAACATGTACCTGAGGGGAGAATGTAAAGAAGATGGGGACAAACTCTTTTCGGTGGTGGCCAGTGACAGAATAAGGGGTCATGGGTACAAATTGAAGCACAGGAAGTTCCATCTCCATATGAGGAAGAACTTCTTTACTGTTAGTGTGACAGAGCCCTGGCACAGGCTGCCAAGAGAGGTTATGCAGTTTCCTTCCTCAGAGATGTTCAAAACCTGCCTGGATGCAACTCATACTCTAGGTGTCCCTGCCGGAGCAGGGTGGTTGGCCTAGGTGATCTCTAGAGGACCCTTCCAACCTCAACCATTCTGTGATTCAGTGATTCTAATGTTACTTGGTTTCCTTCCATGCACCAAACCTCTTTCTTTTTTTTTTTTTTCCCTATCTTGAAAGCCTTTAAACCTGAATATTCCAGGTGATCCCCAAAGAAGCTTCTTCTCTTTGTGTATTGGGGCTCTTTCAAGTACACTGGCTTACTATAAAATAATAATTTCTTTCAGACACTTTTAAAAGATTTCTGAACTTCGATTTAGCTCACAAGTAGCCCAGTTAGTTAATCATGGCAAATTACCCCTCACAGACACCCTTCCTACTCTGAAATTCCCTATTCCCTTGCTAGGAAAGCCACCTTCTGGGTTACTGATAGGAATCTACATTTTCAGTTAGCTGGGTATTATTTGTGGAGGAAGGGCACCCATACAAGAAAGGAGAAAGGTCAAGAACACAACATCTCCCATTAACATTGCTCAGCTCTAGTCAAAATAGCTGTTGCATTTCCCTATTTGAAATAAAATCTCCCCAAATCAAATGCAGATGTCCTGTGTTTGCTTATTTATTTACATTTTTCAAAGCGGGAAGTGGTGTAGAAATGATGGGAAACAGTTTGAAAGCTCTGAGAAACAGACTTGATCTCACATGCAGTGCTATCCATTTGCTCTGCTGTGACTGGTGTAAAACATGCAAAAATGTTTCTCGACCAAAATACTATGGGGAGAAGGGGGAAGCAAAAAGGCAAAAAACTAAAGCACTATATACTCAAAACAAGCAAGAAGAAAATGAAGTAGTTTCAAAGGCTTTCTGTGTATTGTGATTCTAATTAAATACAGCTGCCATCTTCTTTAGTTATTGAAAATGCAGTCAGCAATGAAGTTAATTTGTGTCTAACCAAGTCTCTTACAGTAACTGATTACTTACAGATGCCAAATCTCCAAGTGAAATTTTTGCCACCTGTTTCTAATTTCAGGACTGGCAGTTTTGTACTTCCACAGTTTACTGAGCTAGTGTGGGGCTATACCATCTGTTGCTCTATTCTCCATGCTCAGCCAACACATTTCTACAGGACATCAGCAACACTGGAATAGCTTTATTGGGAGTTTTCCTTTACACGAGGAGGCATACTAACCACTACCACATAGGAATGTCAAACCTGTCTTGCAAAGCAAAGCAAAAAAAAAAAAAGCTTCAGAGAAACACTGATGACTTTTCATACATAACTGGGCTTCATTCAGGGTGGTTTGCTTATGTGTCAGGTTAACCATATCAAGGTGTTTACATGTACTGTGCAGGCCAACTTTCTTTGCATTTGACTATCCGCTATCTGCTGTTAGTGCATGCTGAAGCTCCTTAGGAGAGTCCATTCAAATCATGTAAACAGTATTGTCAATGTGAAAGCTGTATGCTAGCAAATATAACAGTTTAGTCCATTTCAACAGGTAATAAAATACATTTGGGAAATAAACAGATTTTGGTAGTGATAAAGCAAAGAACAGAAATACAGAATGGCTCTATTTTTTTTCCCACAGATCTACAAAGATATATTGCTGAGCAGTTTTTGCAATACATTTTTCTATTTTCTATTTCAGAGTAAGCCTTGTTTTCTAAAACATACCATCAGTATTGTTTAAGCTATGTCTCATCTTACAAATTAGTTTTAATATGTATTTTTATTGCATTGATTACTAGGTCCATATCCGTAAGAGCAGCCAGTTACGGGAAAGGATTATTTAATTATCTTGCTTGTAAGGGGCAGTACGAGGCATGCTGAGCAAATAAAACTGTTACCACATTTTCTCTTTGGGACTTTTCCCACTCTAGAAATCCCAGTTGATATCAAACTATGTGACCTCAGTTAGCTGGAGTAATTACTTTCTTTTTGTAGATCACATGGCAATGTTTCGTAGCTGCTGGCAAAACTAGTGGTAGGTGCCCTGGATCACAAAAGAAAAAGACTGTCCTGTTCTTTCTTTTGCCATACAGAGTTAAGCACATGGTAAAGCTTATGCTCTGGGATGAGTTATGCTCTAGGATGCTCTGGCATGACATAACACTTTAATCACATTTAATCACAACTAATACCAGGAAAGCACCCTGACTGCAAAAGCTTTTCCTGAGCTTTTGAAGATCTTTGCTTTCTTCATGTGGCCCAGGGTGAGAAGAGGCAATAGTACTCTCGGGGAGAGGGGAACTCAGGGAAGGAGGTGTTCCCTGCATGGCTGTGAAGTACAATTGCTGTGGGTGGATTGCCAGCAATTGACGATATGAACGGCCAAGTGGGCATGAACAACAGGCCATAGCAAATGTGCCTGGGATGGTGGAAAGGTAGAGTGGACACCTAGCGTGATGTCTCTTTTGCTAAGACTCCCGAACTCTTCAACATGATTGCTTCTTCATGTCAGTGACAATGCAGAGATTTCAGTAAAATCTTCTGTCCACAGGAGGACTCGAGGAAAGATAACAGGTGTCTCCAAATTCTTCTCAAGTTTGTGAGGTAATTAAAGTTCCCTTTTCCTTTCCCAACGAAGCTTCGGAACCATTCCGCTAAGGTCCAGTGTTTTGTAGAGGCTTCCACCAGCAATTGTGCTTCCAAGGCCCTTTGGACTGCTGTTATGGCTCTTGTGCTGACACTGATGGGCACCGAACACATTTTTCCTTGTAGAGGTTTGATTAACCTTCTGCCATATTGCTTACTATCTTCAATTTCTAGAAGAGCAAGAGCTATTTGGCATCAGTCTGAAGCCACTAGAGTTTATGTTTTTTGCTTAGAGAACTCAGCCAGGCAAAAATTAGAGACGATTCTGGCCCACTCACTGAGACATATTCTGACCTCAGCTAACACTGACATAAAACTAGAAGAATTCTGTTGACTTGAGTGCAGCTATTCCCATTGTACATGAGTGCATCTGAGGTCAGAATCTGACTCAAAATGCTTGCCAAAGACTGAAAAATATTATGAAAGAGTGGCTAACAGAAGCTACCCACACCCACTGAGCCGTGGATGTTCAGCTGAGAAGCAGATGTTTCAAGGGTCAGTACTTCTGTAATAAGTAAACACATTTATTGTAACGTAAAACGCTGAGCTAATAATATAAATATCAAGCAGGACACTTGAAATACCATACAAACAACAACATACATATGAAAAATAACTACAACAAATGCTTGTTTTTTCAGCAGAAAGATCACAGAATCGGCAGCTGTTTACTGGTTCAGCACAGCAATTACAACGTAAGCTTAGCCAATGTTTCCAGTAAAGCCTGCTTCCATCTCTGCCACTTCTAATATTCTGTAACTCTTTTTTCCAGGGCCTGATGCTCAGACACTTAGCTGTCCAAAACACTAGCTGAGTTGCTCTCAGAGAAAGTCCAAAAGATCACGTGCTCCACTTCTCAGAATCAGTTAGCTAAAATGAATTTGCTGATTCCTTCATAAAGACCCTCCATTACTTCCTCGGCAGTAGGTCTATGGAACACAAGAAGTGAAGTTTCTGAAGACTAAACATTTTAATTAGAAACAAAAAACCTGCCACAACATAAAATCTTTACGTTTATTTTTGTTGCCTCTGTGATTTGGCTAATAAAACATGCTGGCCTGCTGTCAGTTAGGCTTCTGACCAAAAAGACACCCACAAGGAACAAGAGCAGAACCAATACTCAGACTTCCAGTAACAGTGATGGGCTCTGCGCCAGCCCTTCATAAGGCAAACAAAGTCTCAGTTCTACAAGGGCTTCAGCTTGCCTGGATCGCCAAGTTTCCTTAAACTCCTACCCTTTCAGAGGGAGACTATGGAGATACACTTGTCTCCAATTAAAGATATGCCGAGCCCAGGGCACCACCCCACATGTTATGGGGCCCTCTGGTCACAGGGAGGCTGCTGACCTGCACCAGCCACTGAAGGCCTCCACACTGGCTGAGGAGAGACATGGACATGGACAAGCACCAGTACGTTCTGCCTGGAACCCTTCATCAGCTTCGTAACTACCCTCCAGTCGCCTCTGCTATACTGGGGGTGCTGGAAGCAGCAGGGCCATCTCCAGCTAGCACTGCATTCAAGAGGAGGGACCCTAACATCTGTTGTATATCCTTTTCATATCCCTTCAAAATGACAGATATACATCAATGTGCCCAAGAGTCATAGATACCTTCTTGTCAGAATTCTAAGATTTTAAAAATACCGAAGCATTACCCACTGTGTTTTTCTCAGGGGAGAAAAAGGGTAAAAAATCCCAGGTAAAACGCAGATAAACAGGCAGATTTCCTAAAATAGCTGAATTTTTGCAGAAAGGTATTATTTTTGTAGAAGAAAAGTAAATATTTCATAATCTTCATTCAAAATAACCCTTTCATACCCTTTTGTATGTGCTTTCAAATGAAGATCTATTAGCTACACTCCCACAGAAAACCCTTTCGTAAGTTCAGTAAATGACTTTCACTCCATGCAGTGAATATTCTGCAAGTAAGCAAGCCAACCAACTCACAGCCTAGTAAAGATCTCTTCATAACCTGAACTCTGTACAGAAGCATGTAAAACCTTCTTTTGGCCTATGTTTTTGAGCATGTCATTTAAGGCGAAGGTAATCAGTTTGATAGATCCACTAACCAGACAAAACTTTGGAGCATGTAAGAAAAAAATTAAAGTATCATCTCTACTTGAAGTATCATCTAGAATTGTACTCCCGGCCTTCTTTTCTTTTCTTTTTTTTTTTTTTTTTGAATACTCTTTAATGTTTAAAACACAGCTGGAAATACAGAGACTGAAACATACTTCCAAAAGCATAAATTGTCTAATTGTAAGCATTGATACTTTCTATCAGAATATTCAATAGAAAGGCAATCATGTTGAAAACAGTACCCATGGCCTAGCATGAAAGAGTTAATTCATGAGTATAGTCATTAATTTCAGTATATTTCCAAAAGCAGAGTGAGATTTATGAAATCTGCACCACGGAAGCCTGCAGGACAAGAACCAGCAGAGAGAGCTTTCACACAAGAGAAGCAAAGGTACAAACAGAGCTGGAGGCCTAATTTCCCACATTTACTAACCCTAGCAAAAATTTTAGAATGTATCAACCTAGTAATATTCCTTTAATCTTTAGATTTTGTATATAAAATTATAACATAAACCAAACAGCTGACTTTAGCTTCTCAAAAAGAGACATGGATATATGATGGATACAGTGCTGTACCTATCAATGCTAAATGGAAGGAATGTGACTGGACAGAATAAGAATTGAAGAACTTAAGTGTTTTAGGTTTAGACACGCAGTATTAGGTATTTGAATTTTTGTATTGGGACACCATGAAAATAGCTTTTTATAAACGTCTCAAGTATCTTTAACTGTTTTTTTTACGGAAAGCAGAGTTTTGGCTGTCTTTTTAAAATTTACTGAGAATATGGAATCCAATTAACATTCCTGTCTGTTAGCTGATTTTTTATTGAGACATGTTTTGCCTGTTTTAAAATATTTTCTCTCTACTTTGGTAGAGCAATTCATCTGGGTTAGTATAAAATGACTTTGTTAAATTAGCTCAAGAAGGTATTGAAAAATCTTTTGGGTTAACATCTAGCTGATCACCTGTGTTTCAGAAAATGTACACCTTCCAGGATGCAATTCTTCAGCAAGCAAAGAAAGCTTTACCAGAAATTACATTATGAATCATCAGTGTGACTTTGTGAATTCTACAAGTGTCAAAAAACTATAGTTATATATTATTCTCTTTAATGATGTAAAATATAACAGAAAGCAAGATATGGCATAGCAGAGAGCAAGTTCAACATGTGCATATTAGCATAAGATTTAGTCCATAGTTCTTCCAGAGGTAGAAGAGGAGATTTAACATGACCACTGCTATCACAGTCTTAAAGTTTAAAAATATTCAAAATGCAGCCAGATGCATTGGGAAGTACCAAATACACCAAAAGCAGCAATAAATTAATACTGAGACTTTGATACTGTAAAAGAGAAGAGAGACAAAAGTCCAAGAAATCCACCAAGGATTTACTCTTTCCAGGTTTGAAAGGAAACTCCTTCTGTACTCTTTCTGTAGTACACACTGTATATAATCCTAAAATTTCTCAAAAACCATTTTCTCTGTGTTCTCATCTATTAACTTCATGGAGACAACAAGTTACACTGCTTTTTTTCCGTGTCTAATTTTGGTGTGGAAATCAGTTGATACGTATGGACTCGTGCCTTACGGACTGGTAGAAGTGTTAAGCTGTTAAGAGGGATTTTACATACTAGAGGAAAAGAGTAAATGATAGTGTATCAGAACTCAAGACTATTATCCTTTTCTTCCACATAACACAAATGTGAGCAGACAGTAGAACACAGGAGCCTGCTATAAGATTCTTGGACATGAACTGAGAGTAATAGCGTATGCCATGAAAATTAATTCATATTCACATTAATGACAAAAAAGAGAAAAGAACCAATTACAGATAGCATAAGGGAAACATTTTAACTACAGACTGTCATTTTATAGATCTCAAATAGATTTGTGCTTCAGTTTATGAGATGTAAGATGCTGAGCACATAACCTTCCCTCTCCCATAACACATCTACATGTCTGAATAATAAAAGCATATACTGAATCTCCGAACGTACACCAACTCAGCATGTCCTACATGTGCTGTATTTTACACATCCACAAAAGGAATGCAAATATCTCAGAAACAAGTCCAAGTTTGCCCCAGGGCACAGCCTCAATCAACTGGTTAAATCTATTGAAAAATGTACCATACTTATGCAAAATACAGTACAACTACAATACAACCTGAAGATGAAGTTCTTGCAAGCAAGTGGTGAATTCCTTAACACTCCAGTGGATAAGGAGACAAGCTCTTCTTTTCCAATAAACTATTTGAATAAATCGTAGAGCTAAAAATAAGTTAACACTGAAAAAAAAGAAAAGATCAGTGCTCATATAGAATATTTTCTAGGTTTTATTATTTTTACGGGACATTACAGGGCTGCATTTTTCTTCCCAATTTTACCTGGAGAGAGTATTCCGTAATACAATATCATCCAAGCCAGACTGTGAAGGTCAGTCCCACAGGTAAGCTGGCAGTGCTGCCAAGAGATATATAGAGACTTTTCTGCAAAGCACTAAATCTGAATTTCTAAATGCAGTTCTCTGAAGAGTGAATATACATTGTGAGAACCAATAAAGTAAATCTTTCTTCCTGATGTAAGAAACCACTTTCCGGTGACGGGTTAATAGCACCAGTGTTTTCTAAAGCATCCTACTTCATCTGCTTGTTGAAATAATGGAGTCTTTATGGACTGGAGAGTCAGGCAAGTGCCTGGTGTGACTCAAACATGGTGTATAAGTTACATACATTTCACTGTCCCTACAAAATATCTCTACGAGAGAAAAAAAACCAATATTTTTTCTTTTTCTCTATCCCCAGAAAAAGTGTTTTGAGAGAGAACAGAGTCTTGCAAGTGAGATCTCTGCATCTTTTATTCTTCTTTGGACAAAGGACATGTTAAGAACATGGGAAGGCCTCTTCACTGAGTCTCACTGCAAAAACTGATCACTGTTTCATGAAAAAAACATCAAAGAAACTAGAGACAGGTAGAGAGAGTGATATAGTCTTGAGTTCTCATACACTCAGTGTCATTCACTCTCTTTTTGCAGTGCCCCTCTTAACAGCTTAACACTTTCACAAGGCACTCATACAAACCTGTAAGTGAGAGTCTATTCACTGGCAATTTCTTGCCAGGAAAGTTCCTTCAAAGAAATCTGGTGGAGTTGTGCCAACTGAGACAGAAAGGGGAAAAACCATACATAAATTAATTTTACACGTTCAACATGGACCCACCAACCGCTGATATAAGTCAATTCTAGTTTCAAGCATCTGGAATCTTCATATTAATAATGCTCATGTTTATGTGTAAAAAGCTTGGTCAAGATAGTAGTCTTTCCAAAATGCAAAATGGAAATGATAAAAACATCCCTTAAATTTGTCAGTTCTGGAAAGTTTTGTGTCATCCTAATTTGATTTCCACTTAATTTTAATACATTTCTAAATAGAAGCAGTATTTTTCTAGGTTCACCAATAACATAAAAAAATATAATCTTACAACCCTACTATTAAATATTTTATTTTCATCCCACTTGTCTTACCTGCATTACTTAGGAAGGATTTTTTTTCTAATAGTCTCCTACCTGCAAAAGATTCTAGCTCAACCATAATAATTTTCTCCTGTTATAGCAGACCACACCTGCGCACAACCTGAAAGCATTTTAAAAATAAATAAGTTTTCAAAGAATCTATTCTAGCCTTTCACAGTAAAAAGCAGTGTATGGAGGATAATATATTTCATTCAAGAATTTAAATAAAATAATGACTCCCCTCCCCACAAAAAAGTAAAGAAGCCCTTTACAAAAAATATATATAACTGTGAGAACCTATAAAAATGATACAGTTAAATAGAGCTCAGAGCAGCTTCTGGATTAGACAGAATAATCTACTGTAGCTACAGAAATTGTACTCCTGTGACTAAGATAAACTAAACCACCTCTAGGGTTGCATGCGATACTGTAATCTGGAATTTTTGCAAGCGCTGAGTTTTGGTCCCCAGCTTTTTTTAAGGGCTTCTACTGCTTTTCTCCTGCTCCCCTTCGTGCATGTATGTGTGATCTAACCTGGGGCAAAGGTACAAATGCCACCAGTGCTTTATTATGGCTCTCACTTCTGCATGCAAGTAGAGAAGGGATTAGTGCCACACAAGACTGATCAGACATACAGGGGGAACAACACATTTTCTGTTCCCCCTGGTATTACCCCCTAGAGCACTTCCAAAGGAAGCCCAGACAGTGCCTAGTACCACTGGGGCAGTCCCAAATCCAGAACTCTCTTTGTCCAAAAGATCCTGTTTCCAGCTGCTGAGAGAGAGGTGTGGACTGCACAAACAACTGTAATGGCTGCATGCTGCAGCATTTAGCTTAAGATCATGTTTATCTTGGCCTTAATTTGAGTCTGTCATTGTGTAATAATGCAAGAGATTGCCCCATGAAGCAAAAACTGAACATTCAACTAAATTTCCAGGCCAATAAGGTTTTCTGTTTTCTTCTTGCAAATTAGTAGCTCCCTTCCCCCTTAACTGGGTAATCATATTGCTCCGTCATCTCCTAGAACTTCCTATTTTCTGTTGTCACCATGGCCACAAATAATAGGGGACACTGATTTCTTCAGACTAGATACCCAAGTACCCAATAGCCCATCTTTATTTTTTTTTTTCAATCTATGGAATCCATGCTAGCAAGGGTAAAACTTGCAGTTTCCTTTTAAGCAAGTCAAGGAGAAGAAACTTCCCTCGTGCTTTCTCTCTCTTTTTCTCATAGAGAAAAAAATATTTTATTTGTAGCTCATAGGTACTTTTCTGAAAGCATAAACATAAAGATCTGAGGCACTGAAGGACCCTGCAAATGGAAAGAGCTGGAGGCTGCAATGCAAACCATACTTAACACAGAATAATAACAACAGGCTTCCTGAGCTTGACCTGGTGATGAAGGAGGATAACTGTCTCCAACATGTAAAGTCTGTGGACAGCTGTTTGAACACAGTGCCCACGAGGCAGTAGGATATGTCATTGCACATGCTTGCCCCAGGCCAGACCCAGCATTTCAGAAGTGCCTCTTGACACTTGCAAATCTTGCAGCTCTGGAAAACTTTGGTTCAGGCACATGTCAATCAGGGCAGTCCTCTGGACCCTCTTCTGCTGTTGACCATGCATAAGCACAAGACCAGTTTTCAGTTACATTATAAGGGCATCGTGCTATGGGCTTTTATGTTCTATTTGCACTCTCTGAACTATGTGTCATTTTGACTTTTATTAAAGCATTTTGCTGTTCAGTATCTCAGAGGAAAAGTCTTGCAGACAGAATACAGAAAAAGAAACTTCGTACCAAGAAAGTCTTTAAATAAGAATATATAAAATTGACTGTCTCAAATGTAAACTCATACAGCACAGCAGGGCCATGCCACATCCTTGGTCACGACCTTCTCAATACAGGATTCTTCACATCAAGGATATCAGCACATGAGCTATTCTTGGATCTCCTGACCTGTGCCCAAGTACCTAAAAGTGCAATTTCTGGTTATTAAACTCTTTCATTATGCTGTTTTGCCCTTTATCAGAGCATGCGGCAATCCCAGAAATGTTAATATATTTGCTGGTGTCTAACAGGCTTTTTTTAGTCCAGATACTAAATTTATGATTCTGCTATTATAGTGCAATTTCTGTATGTATGATTACAACTTTTTTTCAGTGAGTAGTCCATAATATTAATAAGGTGGATGATTAGAGGCAGTATTTCCCAAAATAGTGACAAACACTTATGCTCTTTCTATTCATGAGAAGACAAGCTATGGGCAGAAATTGAGAGCATAGCAAACTGGAAGGAAATTGCTTGATTGCACTGATGGACTAAGATCACATTTGCTAGTATATGGAAACAGTAGAAAATCTCTTCCATTTTATGTTTCAAAATAATTAATCACAGGTGTGCAGTATAATGTAGTTCTGAGAACTAGAGAATACATTCTCTTATATGTGGTTCACAGGAATGAGTACATTCTTCATATGAACAAAACTACTCCAATACAGCTTTTTTTTTTTTAAAAAAAGGAATTTCTTATGTAGACTAGTCTAACCAAGCTACTTTCCAAATTAACTCTGCTTTGACCAGCGTCTGCTCCATGAACGTATTCTACAGGTAACATACCTATACATCCATATGCTTTCTCAAACCAAACACAGCCAGTTTAATTTCATTACCTGCTCATATAATTTGCTCTCTGAGCATCATTATTTCTGACAAGTCTACCAGCTCGGAAAAAACAACCTGCAGAGTGTCCTTCCCAAGCCTACGCTGCACTACAATGCACACGAAGGAAAAGAAGATGCAGGAACATGTGTAGGAGCACCACATAGTGACATCTGTCTTAACACTTGTCTGTTGTCAATTATATACCATAAGGAAATGAAGGTAAAACAACACGTTAGTGCTACAGCAGGAATCCAGTATTTGTGATATCATAAGGACTTTGACTTTCTGTGAGATCAGCAATAATTTTGTTATTGACGTTAGCAATAAACAACTGACGGCAAAAGCTTATTTCAGGCTTCAAAATAGCTGCTGACTAAGGTGGAATAAAAAAAGATAAATTAAGAGGCCTTTATTGAATTGGGGTATTTTTCATGGGGTGACTAACTGGAGTATAATAGTTGCAAAAGAAAAAGAGTAAAGTAATACAACTTATAAAGTAGTTAAATATAGAAAAATATTTAGGTGAGCAGGAAGAATTTCTGCTACACAAGGTAGCTGAAAGATCAGATTCCAAGATCACAGCTGGCTGTTTTTTCCTTTAACAAGAACATTATCTAACTAATAGAATGGGCTGATGTCCTTCCAGAATGTGAATGATACAGTAGGCATCTCCCTCGGGATTTTACAGAGAGATCCTAAATTAAAAAACAGATTTATATTTGTGTGCTATCTACACACATGAATTCTTATTCACAGTTGCTGCTCTATTGACAATTTTTTTTTGAAGTGTTAAATACTGATTTTGATGACGCTAGTGAGAATTTTCGATTAATTTAATAAAACCTGAGTGTGTCTTCCATGTGTTGTTCTAAGCTAATGAAGGAAACGTATTAGCTACCTGACTGTCCCAAGATATGATCTACCAAACCTATTTGGAAACATATGGATAGACAGCCATTTGGGGACTAACCCATGACTGCCAGTTCCAGCTGAGGGGGTCCATGTAGTTGCTCTAGCTTCAAAGACATTCTACTGAGCTAAAAGGATTTTTTTTTTAAACACATATAATACTTTCACTCATTTTTTTTTTAATTTTGAGTGAAGCTTCTCATACCAGTTAAACATGAGTTGCAGAACTATCAAAGTTTTGATTATCACTTTTTCACTGAGCTGACATTGGCATTCAATTGCTAAGCCTTGTCCAAACACCGGTTTATCCTGTATCACATTATCCTATATCATCCTGATTCATTCATTCACAGCATTTCACATTAAAAGAAACTTTAACATTTATTATATATTTTATTCTACATATTAAAATTCTTTCTTTTGACTGCTTTTAACTTTTTGGAGCACCCTGAGCGATAGTTACCAAATTCCAATGGAGGGGTCTCTAGGAATTTAGTCCTCTCTAGGAATTTAGTAACATGGTTTAGCAGGCAGGGTTGGGATGGTTTTACGTTTGGACTAAATGATCTTGAAGGTTTTTTCCAACCATAATGACCATGATTTTCCAACCATGATTCTATGATTCAAAGAAGCAAGCACAGAGACTCTTAGGAAAGGAAGAGAGCTAAGGAGCTAGGAAGCGGGAAATATTTGCCTAGGATATCTCACTTTAGATAAAACTAGATCACAACTAGATAAAAAAGAAGATAGATATAAAAGAATCTTTCCCATGCCTTATTTTAAAACAAACAAACAAAAAAAGGCAGATAAGCCTCCCAAAACTTTAAACAGCTTCTTGCATTTTCCTTATAGACTATAAAGCAGCAGAAAATGGAACACTGCAATGTGCAAGCATTACCTGTGGTGAAACACGATGACTTCAGCTTGAATTGCCACTAGTTAAATTTACCTTGACACAATGATTCATATTTTAGGAAGGGAGTTAGCATTTCCATTCTGCCCCTCAGTTAATTTTTTTCAACAATTATGTCTCTCTAGTTCTACCCAAATTACCACTCTAAGTACTAGCGCTTACTGTCTCTCTAAAGCTGGCCCTGTATATTCCAGAGGATATGCAGATGCCATGCAGTTAGATATGCAGATGTCTTGCAGAAAAGCTAGGGATGGAACAGTTGCCAGCTGTACTTCTTCACTTCGAACATTTCATAGGAACTAATATCCTCCATGAAGGCTTGGTGCATTATTAAATCGTTATCGTAACGGTGGTTATTGCAGTTGATTAGTACCTTTGATTTTTCCTATCGTTATTTCAGTTTGTTTCAACACACCTTTAGAAAAATAATTCGAAGGCACCCATCCTAAAGCTACAGTTTTCTCCCCAAAACATACAGAAAACAGGAATGCAGTGCTAGTTTCCTCTGTGATAGTCTGAAGCAGCATGCTCGCACTCAGTTTGTTCTTTTGACCCTTTCTTTCAAGTGCCATCACTAGCCTTTAAAAAAATTCCTAACCAAGTGTGGAATTTAAGCATACACTTGATCTTTAACATGCCACACTTTCATGCATTACATTCTTCAGGACACCTAATCTACCACTTAATGATGGCTGAGATACTGCTTTCCACCTTGAAAAATTATTTCCTGGGCATAGCAATATGTGCATTTAGTATTTTCTGCTTTACACAGTAATGCAATCCAGAGACACATAAAATTATTCTAAGGAAATTACAATTGTTATGAATATTAAAAATATTCATAATAAAAATAATACTGTGTTTTCTCCACAAAAGGAGTTGCTACAAATACATTTATGCTACAGGCAAAGTCAAGCTCAGCTGTATACAAACATGAGTAAGAAATTTCCAGACATTTGGAAGATTGCAAGCATTGTTCCTTTCATGATGTTGATTCATTATACAGCATCATGTAACACTGATTTTATTCCTTGTCTTCAAGGATCTCAGGGAAACATTTACAAGGTTAGATATGTATCAAATGGTGCAGATCACAGGGTGGATTTTCATCAGGTTTTAAGTGCCCCATTGCTATTGATTCAAATGAAAGGCATACAAAAGTGCTTCTGAAAATCCCTATGTGCCTACTTGCATCTGACATTCTGCCTTTGAAAATATGACCTTATTGCTTGCTGGACCATTTCCTTCTGCTCAGGTTTGAGCAATATAGGCAGGCTCCTCCATGTCTCTCCCTTGTATCGCTTGACCAAATCACAGAAGACAGTACAAGAACAGTGGAAAAAAAGTCTGAGTAATCCCGGGAGCTCCCACACACTTGTCAAGAGAAAGAATATTTTTTCCAATATGCCATCTTTTTATGTGTGTGTGTGTGTCACAGCTCTTTTTCCTGACAGTCAGAAGAATAGGCAAGAAAGAATCACTTCTGTGACGTATATGGTAATTGTCATAGTTACTATGCTTCCGAAACGCACACTAGTAACAAGAGACATGGAATAACAACAGAACGGTGGATTTAAAGTGTACAACAGCAAGCAGCTTTACAGCTTGAATGAAATATACTTGTGGCAATACTGTTCTTTAGCTTGAATAGGCTACTCCCCTGTTTATCCTACTGATCCTGCATAAAGATCAGTCTTAACCTCACTCAGCCCTCATTTGGCGAGGCTAAATGAGCCGAGGGATTTTAGTGTCCTTGTTTTTTTTTAAGACAGTTCTCCACTTGATTTTGCCTCTTCTTCAATGGCCATTTGTTAATGTTCCTGAAGATAGCAGACCAAGGCTCTGTGGAGCTCTGCAGAAAAAAAAAAAATTACCAATTCCTAGCACAATGTAATTAGTTTCTCTTGTCAAAAAAATGTCTCAAATGCCACATTTTAGGATCACATCACAACTGAAGCAGGTTCATTTCTGTGGCCCTTCTGAAATTTCTTTTACAAACCTTGGCACATTCATGGAAACCAACACCTACCATATCTCTTTGAGTTTCTCTTCTGAGCTGGTTGATTTACTCACAGACTCAGATGGGCTTTTGATCCCAGGGAGAGTATTGTCATATTTTCCAAGGAACTCATATTCCATATAGGTATTGGGATGATTAGGCAGATTTTTTAAAATGCTTCTTAAATGCATTTAAGATGCTTTTAAAATGCTTCTGAATCTGAATTCGAGGGACTCAAAAGCAGGGTAGTACCAAAGCTCTGATAATCTAGTACTAATTAACTTCTTGCACAGAGCAGATGGGATAAAAAATCTTTGTTTCCCAGAACACCCTGTGGTGGATACCAATGCTATAGTGTCTCTGAACACAAAACACCATAGTTTCTCAAAATGTTCCTTATATTAAATCAATGCTCTCTTCCTTTTATTTTTTTTCTTTTTGCTCTCAACTTCAGATCAAAAGAAATTGAAAGCTTGAACACTACCTAGAAGACCTATTTCCTTGAATATGTCCTATTATAGAATAGAAGACCTATTTCCCTCTGGCTAATTAGAAGTAAATTTGCTTTTGATTTATCTCTAGGTACATTACTAAGGTGTGACATGACGAGTCAGAATGTTTTATAACCTTCAGTTCTGTCAAGCAAACATTGTTCTGAACAACACTGTTCAGTCCCAAAACAATCAAAAGCTTTAAAATGGGAGGATTATTCAAAGAGATTATATACCATAATTGTACATGTTCAATAATTCATCAGAATTAATTCTACATTTTTAAAAGCTTTTTTAATCTTTCACAGAATATGAAGTGAATCAGATGTTTCTACCATATTTTAGGTTCTCTTTTGTTTTGAAACTCCTTCCAGAATGTTCATCAGAAGATTAACAATGTCTGAAAAGCTTTAAAACAGGCAAACAAAAGTAGTAAGCAATCTACACCACCAAGTGAAATGATATGTCTACCCTCATGTCTGGCAAATCATGATGTTTTGGATGTCAGAAGTTTATCTTTTCAAGAAAAGGTCACAAATCACCTTTATTGTTGCCTTCTAGTAATCAACATTATTCATTCTACAATAATATTTTAATTCATTTATAAGAGCAAGCCATAGCATTTCTCAGATGGCTGGAAAGAGGCCAAGGGAAAAAAAAAAAAAGAGCCCACAAACTGTTCTTCCAAAATTTAAAGGCACCATCAGTACCAAAACAGGAAATTAGTGATGCCAAACAGATTCTCCTTGTCTAGTATTTCCCAAACAAGGCACAGGAATCTTATTTTCTGAATCCTGAGCAGCATGCTTAAACTATTAAACTAAGCTTAAAAAAAAAAAAAAGGAAAAAAAGTGAGAAGAGAAGAGAAAAAGACTTTTAATATTTATGAATAGTCTTGTTCCACATGAACAATTGAAATTCAGTGAGCTCAAGTGATGGGCTCATCCACTAAGTGCCTTTTTTTTTTTTTGTCTGGTCTCTCTCAAGGGATGATATCTATCAAGAAAGGGGATCTCCCCCTCTCTCTAGAGATGACAAGCAAGCCCTTCTGTAACTTATTAAACAGCCAACCGTAATATAATTGGTTTACTACGTCATAACTCTAGTTAGATCCTTACCATCTCTCTCTACTGCATACTTCAAGTGACAGGCCTCTGTCACCTCAAGGCTTCAAGGGTTGGCTTCTTTTGCCTCTCTTCTATGTTAGATCCCCTACGATTTGTTAACAGCCTGGATCAGGAAAATCAACAACCCTGAAAATAAAGTAGGTTTCATGCATTTGTGAGCAGAAGAAAAACTTTTCTGTGGAATCCTAAGATCTTCAGAGTTTCACTAAAATAATGCATTAGCTATTTGCCCATTGAGGATAAAAATAGTACATGGTCTATGCAGCTTGACTCAGAACCTGAGAAATATTTAGATGATTTGGTGCTTAGCATCCCTAACTCCCACTGAAATGAGGAATGCATTTAAAGACTTGGGCTGTAGGTTCCTCATCTTGAAGTTTATCCCCTCTGAAGCAAATTATACATGAACAGAGAAAAGTAACTTGCTTAGAGGCCTGTTAAAGAGAAGAAAGCCATTGAGGAAGGAATGACTCATTTCTCAGCTATCCTTATTTCTTAGATATTAGATACACACACATGCATGCACACGCACAAGGACTACCTGAATTTGTCAAGAGGTGAGGAACACCTCATTCTCAAAAACATTTTTTTCTGTACCTGATAAAGCGTAAAGTATTTTGCACATAACTTATGTCAGACTAAACAAACAACTTATCAGACAACATTTAACAAGCTTTCTTTTGGAATGAAGTATGTGAAGTCAAATTAAAAAAGGTAGAAAATACTGAATAAATAAGTAATATTAATTACTGCATTTGGATCTGGAAACATACCTTCATACTTTCTCATCCTCTCATAACAGTGAAATAAATGTGCTAAAACTGAAATCATTATCTGCCAGCAAAGAGCACTCCATGACCAAAGATTTAAGCTGTGCTCATCATTATGTGCTTAAAACAAATTCATATTTCCTGGTAAGACCTGAAAATGTGAGATAGTGCAAGACTGTGGAAAATACTTGAGAATTCAAGCAGTCTTTCTGCTGAAGAATGGAGGCAAGTTCTATTTCTACAAACACTTGATAGTGTGTGTTTGATAAAACATTTATTTATTTGGTGCATATTTAGAACCAGAAATACTAAGTATCTGAATCTCATTTTACAAGTAGTATGAACAGATTTCACACAGATTTGATTAAATGCTATATATATATATGCATATTATCTGACCAAATGGAGAGAACCATTGCATTTTGATTTTGTAATACAGGCTGTTTATCTCATCAAATAAGAATGTAAAAATAAAAACATTTAGTGAATATGTTTAAACATCCTTCTCTGGAGGAGTGAGCAAAAAGTCAGGAAGTTTTTTTGATCTGAGATAGACTCACTTCATCAAAGTTTGTTCCTGACAGCTACTCACCATCATATAATTACCTACCACAGACTCCAAAGTATGAAAGGTCCAACATCATTCACCTGAATACAGGCTTCCTTTCAAGAGCAAATGCTACCCCAGAATATGCTGAATTTTTAAAATGATGCATCCAGTATAGTTGTGCTAAGCAAACCTTTGGAGTGTGATAATTACAGAGATAATATTAAGCTTGACTTGTGACAGAGAAACACAGCAAAACTAATCAGTCTCTCTGTCAACCACAGCTCCAGCACTAAAATATAATATATAAACATCATAACATTCATACTACAGTCTGCCAGTCACTTATGGACAGATAACAGAGCTTTTTTTTAGTGGAGTAGACTGCTGTTTTCTGTCATCATAATTAAAAATAAATAAATATTTTTAAAAAATTGATAAAATAACCAACACAGGCTAACAAGGAAATAGTTTTTTGGTAACAGATTTTTTAAGATATACAAACAAACAAAGAAACAAAAAAAAAAAAAAAAAAAAAAAAGGGAGAGAGAGAGAAACGATACTTGAGCCTAAATCAGCTCCAAAAGTCAAATGTTTTTATTAAGATGTCTGAAACAGAGAAAGCTTAGGCAGGAAATGGAAGTATCCTTTCCTTGATATTTCTAAGCTAAATGAATTAGCTAGAAGTAGGAAATCAGAAAGCATCGGTATATTTCCCACTGACACAAAAGCTTCTTGTCTACTACAGTAGAGAATGTGAAAATAGGATTTCTGTAATGCTACCGTGTTTAACAAGAACTATGGATGATCTGTGATTAAATGCAGGTCACGTAAAATAACACCTGTAATGCTGCCAACTTCAGTGGGACTCATGCATGAGAGTCATTAATGCTGGTCACATAAAATAACCTCTGGATTCTAAAAAACGCAGAATAAATTTGCATACCAAGTGCATGCACACAAATACACACACATACTCAGAGTATCCCTGCTGGAGGTTAACTAGCAGGAAATTCCTATGTTCCTTAATAAGCCTTAAAAACCTGTTTAAAAGTAGGGATAAACATCAGCAGAAATGTCACCCTAAACCAAGGCCTTTATCAACACAGAGAAGGGGTGACCTTGCTACTCATGAGCAGGAATACTAGAGCAGCAGGAGTAGATCATCCCAAGTCACAGGCAATTAAAAATATTCCCACACTTCAACAGTACATGTTCTTTTAAATGTCACACTATCTTCATGAACATTTTGGAGAGTTACAAGTAAATAAATAAAGGGACACTTTTCCCCCAATCCTCTTTCAATCTCTTGAAGTGCCATCAGCAAGTGAAAATAAGGAGGGCAGAGCAGTGCTGCATGACCTGAACTCAGGGAGAGACAGCAAAGCAGGGAAAGAATCCCTTCCTGAATGCAAGCACCAAGCAGAGAGCGGGGCGCCAAAAACACGGCCCCTCACATCAGCTGCTGCTGCTTTTCGAACAGAGCTGAGAAAGCCCCATTCAGCCACACAGGTGGGCTGAGAATGAAACATAATCCCATTTGGTTAGTGCCGTTTTCAGAATGGTAACGCATGGCACATCATCAAAAAGCGACAAGTTCAATGATAAAAAAAAGCTTCTCTGCCACATTCTTGGCATTTTTAATAAAATGCAGCTTCAATGTCCTGACAATTCAAGTTCCTTTTCCTAACATTTAAAATAAAATACAGGGTGCCATACCTAGATATCAGCATCAGCTAGTAAAATCCTATTTATCTATAATGAAAATATTTCTTCTGTATCAATTTAAGATATAAAGGCACTTTTTCTTTTTTTCTTTTCCTTTTCTGCTGATATACTGAATATACACACACTGAACTGTTTCTCAGCCTAATAAGGTTATACTGTCCTATTGAATCTTGCCTGATACTTTTCGTATTTACTTTTTATATGTACACTTGTTTTTCTTGACCTCCTTTTTGAATTTGAGGCTTTGGGAATACTTCACACTTACTTGTCTACCAGATGTCTGTATTTCTGCACAATTCATTTGCCCATTCTTTTGGATATGTGCAACAGCGCATATGTGCTACAAATTTAGATTAATAATTTGAGATTATTCAGTACTGACAAATATACTGTAATATTTTAGGACAATTACCCAAATTAATGGATTTGTTAAAGATTTCTTAAAAGAGTTGACATTTTCAGAAGATGAATTTTGACTTAATGGTTGAGCAGATTTGCTATGAGTATAAGCAAGTATATTTGCAAAACATATAATTCTGTCATCTGCCATTACCTTAGTCCTCTGACCTTTGAAATCCAGTGGGAAATCTAGCAAAATTCACTACTACATAGCTGCATTTATTTGAATCAAAATACAATACAATACTAATAATGTGGCAATTAATTTTGTTTTGAGTCTTGAACTTGAATTTCCAGAGCTATTAGTTCCTGGCACTTATGGTACCAAAAGGTTGTTAAAAAAAAAAAAAAAAAAAAAGTCTCTCCCTCTCTCTAAGCAAGTGAAAATTAAAAATTATAGAGGGCAAAGGAAGGGTTACTTTACAGTATCTACACTGGAGACTGCTTAACTATGTATCTAAGTCCTAGTTTTACTTGATTTTAAACATGTGACATTGTCTTTAATCATAACAAATCTGGCTTGTGCTTGATCAAGTATGTCCCGAGTAAAACTCAGAGAGCTAATTTTATAAAACCTGGTAATTGCCTATGAAATGTGTAACTTTTTTTTAAGATTACAATAAGACATTTTGTGAACTGGTGCACAATCATTTTGTGAGCCCTAATCTGACTTTATGCTGAAGAGTGTATCTGATTTTAATATGATCCTTATGCTTATCCTTGTATGAAGTAGGCTTAAAGGTAGAACATGGAGGTTCATAAAAAGCACAGATGTCCTCCTTTAACTCTGACTTTTCCTTGAGTTCTGTTTAGTTCACAGACCAACTGGTGAAGTGAAGCAGCATAATCTTCTTCGGTCACTCAGAAAAAAGTTTTGAACAATTATATTAATGTGTATATTAGCTCTTAAAAAAAAAAGAAAGAAGAAGACACTATAAATTAATCTTAAAATCAAAAATATTAATTAAGACAGAAATGTCATGCTCCAAGGACTAAGACTCATGCACGCACTTTGTTTTACGCATGAAATGGAATCATTAAAGCTAATGGAACAACTCACAGTATATCAGACTGTACAGATCTAAAGCAAAGTGATTTGAATCCCCAATTTTAATCAGGAGTAGAATCAACAAGGAGAAAAATTTGATTTCAAGCTTTGAGCTAAATCTTATCTTTAATTTGCTTTTTTTTTTTTTCTGTAAGGAAAACTTGAGCCTTTTTGCTAATAGAATTTTTCATCTCTTCCTGCAACCAGGGAGCATTATACACAAGTAGTATCAATAAGTAGTGATCAATATCATTATGTCACTTAGTATGCATTTATTAAATTCCTTAATTTTTACATTGTATTAAGTATGGAAGAAGTGAATGCTACATTTGTTATTTCCTACAATGGTTAAATTTTACTCATTACTTGGATCTTTGTGTGTGGATAGAAAATTATGTATCAATTATTTAAATTAAATAAAAACTACATATCAAAATAATTTAGTCAGGCAGTAATCTCACTTAGCCCCAGTCATTTAAAAGTTAAGCAGTTAATCTCATCTGGTTACCAGAGGCTGTGTTTATAGTTGATGGAGATAAGAGGCAACTTCACTGAGTAATTCCTCTTTCTAAGGATGAGATGATTTGCCATCTTTAATGTCTATCTCTTCATACTGAATAAAGAGGAAAGGTAGATATTTTGCTTAGTTTTAACAACTAATGGTAGATGGAGTGATTCCCACTCATATTATTTAATCTAAATATTTAAGTGCACTAAAATCACAGTAACAATCAGGAAGTCTCAAAACTTATACTATTAAATAAATCAGATCGATAGGTTTAAATGAAAGTACCGTTCATATTTTGTAATTCAAATTGTTTTCAGTCATCAAAGTCTTTAAAATTAGAACTAGAAAATTTTAGAACTAGAAAACACTATCCATTCCATATCATATTTCAACCATAGACTGAAAATTTACTCAACTTTTAATTAAAAAATCTGAATAGAAGTCAAAGAATGAACTAAAATAAAGTATAACCTACATACTTTATCAGGATATAGTATTAGTATAGAATTAGTATATTAGGATAATTCTATCAGAAATTTCTAAGTCAGCAAACTTATGTTTCAGGTAATTGTCCAATTATTTCCAGTGGTTCACTCATTTGCCTTTCTAATAGGTGCTACCTCAAACGCTTCACACTTCAATATGCATTTTTGTTGTTGCTGTTCTTTCTTTTTTTGTGCTGGGAACTAGCTCTAGGCAAAACAAGTGTGCAGAAAGTACTCGCACATAAGAACGTATCAAGTCATTATACTTTTATGGTTTTTCATTATGAGAGTGTATGCCCAATTTAATATATGCATTTTGCAACTTTCCAATGTTTCATCAAATAAACACATAATTCTTTAATTTTTTATACATTTCTTGGAGACAAAAATATTAGATGCAAATTATAAAAAAAAAAGATAAAAGCAATATCCCTCTCAGACAAAGAAAAACCTAATGCATGTCTTTCATCTCCATTTCAGAACCTTAAAACAAAAAATTGAATCAGTGTTTGTTAGCAGCTGCTTATTACATTTCCTATGCCTGATGAAAACAGAATAGGAGAAAGAGATCAAGAATTCTGCCTGCTGGTGGTTCTACTAAGTAGAAAATCACCTCTCTTCTGCCCCTAAGGTGCTCTGCTAACAATGCATTACTACAGACAATAAAGTGTTGTTTGGATGTTTGTTCTTTTCACAGCAAATTTTACAGCTAAAAGGAAACCAAACTTATTAAAAGTCCATGTCCCTCTGAGACCTTTCTGTCTATAACTGAATTGTGCAAACACAAATACTTAAAAGCTCAAAATCTCAAAGGATACACTTATAGTGAGCTCTGTTAAAAAATTGAAGGTTTACGGCTGAAATATGTGGCATTGCTAGAGATTCTCTACTCAGGTAAAAATAAGGAAAGATGAATGTATCTTCCTTTATGAAAAAGATCAGAAGAGCCATCATATTTGAGAAGGGAGAGCTGCTAAAATGAGTTTAAGATAAAGCAAAATTGATGCACAATGCTTGAAATTTAGAATAATTCTGCTGAGAAACTCCTGCAGGAAGTTATTTATTGTCAGCTCTATCTAGACAAGATATGGAAAAGGATTCCCACCAAAAAAATCATGTCTGTCAACCTTGCTTACAAATTAACCTCTTTCTTGGTTTTGAGGTAGCTCATTTTGATCCATTATCCGGTTGTAGACACTATCATATCATTAGAAAATGAACATATAATTCCAGTATAACAACCTTGTATTGTTTATGGTGCCCTTCTTTAAACCTTTTCCAAGTGTATTACATCCTTTTTGAAGCAGGGAGACCAGAACTGCACATAGTATTCAATACTGAGTTTTCTAGGTAGTTTTACAGTAGTGCTAGTTGTCCAGTTTTCTATTTCTTTCCTAATAAATCCTTGATTTGTGTTTGTCTTTCAATCACTTATCAGATGCTTTCATAGAGCTATGAATCATCATCCTTAGCACTTTCTCCTTGGCAGTAATGGTCAGCTCAAAGTCCATCATTCTATTTGTGAAGTTAGGATACTTTTAACCCCATAAGCATCACTTTGCATTTATCTGCATTTAATTTAATTTACATGTCATTGGCTTGTCACTCAGTCTTACGGATTTCTTCTGCAAATTTTCACAGTTTATCTTATGTTTATAATCCTGAATACCTTTCTATCATTAACTAACTTCATCACCTGATCGTTCCCCCTTTTCCATATTGTTTATAATTAGATTAGATCAGAACCCTAAAAAGCTCTACTAGTGACCTTCAATTTTTAACTGTGAAAACCAGTCCTTTACTTCTACCTCCTTATTTCCTAAGGGATTCTAAGCTTTAATCAGTTATCTATCCATGCAAGGACCTTCTGTCTTAGGCCATGACTGGTTGATTAGAAATCTTTAGTGAGAGAGCCTGTTCAAATCTTTTTTAGAAATCCAAACAAGCTGCCAGTTGGGTTTCCATTTTCAAAATGCTTGTTTCTCCCATTAAAGTATTTCAGGAGGTCTGTGGGGTAGAAATTCCCTGTGTAGACAATATGCTGAATCTTTCCAAATTCACCACCAATTCTGCTCTCTACCATAATCAACAATTTTCCTGATAGAGATATCTAGAGATATCAAGTGTCCCCATGGAACCTTTATACATACATACATATATATGTGTGTGTGTGTGTATGTATGTGTACATATATATACACATACACACATTTATATATATGTTTGTATATATGCATAAAACAGCACCACATTTGCTTCTCTCCAGTTTTCAGAGTCCAAGGCAATTTAAAACACGAGGTTAGATGCTTGCATAGTAATTTATCTGTAACTTTTGTGAGAACCTTTTGCTGAAGCCCTTCTCATCTGTGAGACTTGTTACTTTTTATCAATCTGTTCCATAACAACTTCTGCAGTTCCACCTCAGACAGATTCCATGCCACATCCTCCACGACGAGGAGAAGATTCCCATCATGAAATTCTCCAGTTTCTTTTTTACAGGAAACATGTACTCAATTACTTCATTTAGCCTTCTAGTTATGGTCTCATCTTCTTTTCATATTCTAATTCTACTAACTATACAGGCACTCTTGCAGACTTGTGGATGTTAGTGTGCTTGAGGAAATCTTCGTTTTAATTTTGATTCCCTTTACTAATTGGTCCTCGAAAAATAATTGAAAGGAAGCAATGCATAGCATAAAGTAGCAATGCACCAGTGCTTTCACTAAGTCATATGGAAAAAAAGCTTGTGAGGCTTGTGAATGACAGAATGGATGAGACTTTAGACATCCCAGAGTTAAAATTCTAAGCACAGATTTCGCCACCTAGGCTTCCTCTAAAATCAGTGATGAAAAAACCTGCCACATGTGGTTTATTCCAGACATTTTAGAATGGGGTAAATTGCCTCTATGAAGTACCTCACTCTCGCTTTTCTTTATGCAAATAAACCATACTTTACACACAAAGCTTGATTATTTCTTCTTTTTATATCTGTAAATATATAGCCAGACCATTTAGAACATACAAACTACAAAGAAGCTCAAAAGCTCAAAGAAGCATTTAACTGTTGTTACACAGCATGATTTCACTATTTAGTTAGTTACTGCTGCTGTGAGGGTCAGTAAATTAAAATTTTAGAGCAGAACATGTTTGAATACTACGAAAGCTCACAGTCTTGTAAGCCTTACAATTGTGCCCTTATTTACTATGGCAGAAAATCCAGGATCCAGATTCTTAAATTATGGGATATCTGATTTCTAAAATGAGGCTCAAAATATTCCTCCAATACAATAACTTATGAATCTTAATTTTCATTTTAGCAGTACTGTCAAGTTTATGTACATAACACTAGGAAGTCCAACCAGGGATGATCTTTAGTCAGACCTATTATCTTTCAAATACCATAATCTTTTTAATCCTGAGGTATAAAAGAGGCATAACACTACATGTGCTATAGAACTATACTTCACAATAGTTAGTACAGTTACTCAGAACATCTTAAGGATATTATTCAAGGAGGATTTTCTGCCTAATGCTCACACATCAGTGTATTAAAAACAACACTCAAATTAACAGAACACCATTAAATTGACTGCACTGATAGTGCCTTAATACTTCAACTGTGAAATAGTTTTAAGCATAAGAATTGAATAGACAATGGGGAACTTCATAAAGGGAAATTGGTAGACATGGATGTGATGGCCATTGTCTCTTCTAATTATCTGCAGATGGCAATTTGAGGACTCTTTCTAAAGGAAGATAAAAAGAAAACACTTGTGCCGAGTGACGGCCCAACTGTGTCACTTGCAAAATATCTCATGGAGGACACGGTACCAAGGCAGCGCGGCCTAGAAAATCAACCGATGAGGAGGGCCCCCTTGAGTACCTGCTGTCTCTTGAACAAGCTCTGGGAGCTCTGAATTGGCTATCTGCTCTGTGAAGGCAGCTCTGCCAAAATGGAAATGCTCCTCTCCCTCTCTACAGAAGTGAAGAAAAGCCATAAGGCAGTGGTATAGCAAAAGGAAAGGGAGCAACACCATGACTAAGATCTCTTATCTCATTTCTTGCCCTCCCTTATCTATCGAAAGGTAGAGCATGAATTTTCAGCAGTATACTTTGTTGAGGCCTTCTGTTGAGCCAGCCATGGTAAACTTGTTGTCTGCTAAAGAAGAGGTTGCCGATTTTATTTCGAGGAATTGCTACAGCAGAAAGGGGAGAAATTTCCCCTAGCAAATAAGAAACTCAAGACTGCCTAAGATAACCATGAGTCTCTGAGTCTCTTTCCCATTCATCCCATCCCATCCAAAGCCCTCTCAGCTGCTATTAGTCATGCCTATTCCACACACTGCTGTGTTCCTAAAGAATTTATTTTTCTGAGGTAGCAAAGAGCAAACAGTTTGCTCTTCATGGGGATGGTCACCTTCAATAGTTCACCCACACTGGAGAACATGAACAGCTAGTACCAGATTTGCACCAAGATTTGAATGTGGCTTCAGAGGCTGAAGATTATGCGTCCATTAGGAAAGTCTGAGGAATGACAGCTGCCTTTGACAAACATCAGGTATTCCTCTCTGTCACTAGCTGGTGATTCATCCCATCCTAATGCAAGTATTTAAAATCACAGACTGCTCATTCTCTGTTCCAGAAGGAATGTCCTTCATTAGCATAAAATTAAGCCATGGTCACATAAACGCAATAATCTTTTTTTATTGTACTGCCATTTTTTTAAAGCCTACATAAGCAGAGGCAACATGGAACTTAAAATATTCACCCAAAATATTAATAAATAGTTGAAATGTTGAACGTTAAAAAGAAAATCCTAAATGCAACTTGAAAGAACAATTACTGGAAAAAGAAGTAGATCTATGCAGAAATTTAAAAAATGAAAATACTCGGACATATAAGGATAAAGCAAGCCAAAACCATCCTAAGGAAAACAATACATCTTTCAATTTTTCAAAACAGCTTTAATTACCAGCAAGAATTAGTCCCTTTCAATCAGAAGAAATGAAGGCTGGCCTTGGTGACTGGAGCTGCAAATGCCGTCGCTTGGTATCCATCCAGAACCGGGTGCGCTATCGCCAAGGAACAGACTCGAAAGCCCATTTACTATCAAGTTCTCCAGTCTAAGTGTTCACTATGACTCTGTGCAAAGGATCCAGCCACACTACCCGAGTGACATTTGTTCTCAGGAGAAAAAAAAAAAAAAAAAAGTTATAATGTGCAACTTTGAGTTCCCTGGGCAACTGCTTTGAGACTGTCTCAACACTCCCTGGCAGCTGACCATTGCACGTTGTTTTTATGAGCAGAAATGCTGCTAAGTCACCTTGCCCTATTTTAGCCGTTTTATTTTCCATTCATAGTAAGAGAACTGAACATAAATACTTAGTACAATGTGCATTCTTTAAAAAGTGATTAGGTTATAAACATGTAATATCAATGAGATTATGGAGCATCACAGTGAACAAAAAGCATGTTGGCACCAAAAAGCAACAATACTGAAGATGATGGACATTGCCAGGCCTCTCCATAGATAATTGCTCTGATCCAACATTATCTACAGCTAAAGATCTGATCTTAATGTATATGTGGGACCCAAACACCAAAATTAGGGTTTCTACTGCCCTATCTTGTGCCTTCACATGCTATTCTTCAATCTAAAAATAGTTGCAACAATAAGATCTCTGTGGTTGATATTGGAAAAAAAAAAAAAAAAAAAAAGCATGTATAATGCAAGAGAAAGTTTCTGAACTGTTAATCCGTATGATATACCCACTTCTGAGGACTGCCAAGGTTAACGTCTGAAAGGATTGTCTGCCACATACATCTCAGCATGGATCTCAGTCTTGATACAGGATTTCTGTAATACAAAGGTGCTATTCATGTATATGTGCAATCTTATTCCTTTCACCTAGGCTCTGTTTTTTCCATTTTGAGTACTGTAATTCAAACCATAAAAAAAATTCTGCTTGTGGGAAAATTACTTTGAGATATGGCAAATAAAAGAGGCAAGTTGCAGATGTTTTTAAAAATGGTACAAATAAAAGCAGATATATTAAGAAAGTTCTAAATATGATCGCTTATTTAAGATTTATTACACTCAAATTTTAAATCTAAAATCAGCTTCTTGATGCCTTGGGGGCAAGATCTGATTTCATCCACACTGTTTTAAATCTATTTGTATTTGTATTTATTTGTTTTAAATCTATTTGTTCAAGAATTTAAGTTAACATCATCATTTCATGATCGGTCCTTAAAATGCCTATGCATTTTTTTTCTTAGAGTGAACTGAATACTTGCACACCACTGAATGAATTGCACTAAGGATGAAAACCTGCTTGTTGTCCAAAAACAACAAGGTGTATTATGATAAACAGGTGTATAATTATTATTATGATAAACAGGTGTATTAAACAGGTGTATTATGATAAAGATTGGCTTACAAAAAAAAGAAAAACACTAATAAAAACATTAGATCCCTAAAAAGAGGTTAACGGTACATTAAACCATATCAGAGGAAGATGTCTATTCAGAAAATAAATACTGAGCTTGAGGCCTTTTCTCTACAGTTGTTTAACAGACAGTTTTCATCTAGCCAGCTTGCTGCTGATGACGAGGTAGGTCCAGACGGGTGCTTGGTCCAGAGGGGTGTTTAGGACTTCGTGGGCCAGAAAACATCTGCTGCACTTGGGAGCTGACAAATTAAATGGAAATCGCCTGTGCCGATGACTAAGGCAGTCACCCCTGTCTCCTGTGTGGACATACTCAAAGCCTAACCCAGTGGGTTTTGCTTTTGACTGTCCACAGGTCACTGTGTGGTGCGAGGGGATTCTCTCTACCTACACGTAAAGAACACAAACACCGAAGGTAAGCAGCAGATCCTTACCATAGTGCTAAAAAAGTGTTTGGAACTTATTTGCAAAGCAACGCAAAAATACCGTGAGGAAATATTTCCAGATATCCAAAGTTATTAATCATCCCATACTTTGCTTCCTCAGGGAGCAGCATACATATTAATAAAATTCTTTTGTTGTTAAATCAGAAGGCAGCCCTTGTACAAGTTTTGTGCAGAACGTGCACATTGTGAGAGGCTAGATGTTGACAATGTGTTAAGAACCATGGCCATGAGCATCAGGCACTCAGCTGTTCCCCTCTGCACAAAGTGTCATTCATCAAAATGTTTAACAAGGTTGCAGTTTTATGAAGAATATGTTCTTGTTTACAGTGGAAAGTAAGTGGCAGCAAAAACTATGGCATAGCAAAACTATGGCAAATAAGAATCACACCAAATGAAACACTGCAATGTACAGCTGCCTCATTTACCCACTACTGCATGCAGAAAATCAGTTACATAAAATCACATTAAAAAAAAAGGAATAAAGAGAGAGTCAATCATCATTTTTTTTTTTGTGAATACAGCCTGACAACAGATTGCATTCATATTTCAAGTATGAAGTTTTCATCAGGAAAGTAAATGATGTTCATATGACACATCTACCCCAGGAAGGAACTCGAGACATCCAGTGGTGGCAATGTGACAATCATTCTTGTTTTTCTAACACTGGGCACTGTCAACAAAGTTGTTCTAAGCAGACTGCTTAATTCCACAACTCTGGCATTGCCCCTTTTGCATTAGGCGCCTAATGAGGCTGAGCAATTAGGACAGCTTGCATCAGGAATACATACCCCTTTCAAAAAGCTGCTACATTCAAGAAAATGTGGTTTTAATCATTTAAGCCAGTACACAAAGTGAGATGAGAATGACTAATGCAAAACAGCCTGTATCACTAGACACCCACTACCCCACCAGCACTGAACTTGGTAAAAAGAAAAGCAACTGATGGATTTGGCAATCAATCATTCCAGCACAAGAATTCCACCTTCAAAAATTCCCTAAGATGCCTTAAATAAGCATGTTAAATCGAAAGGTAGAAATTTGGAAACTTTATATTTTATTCTGTGCTGTGAAGGAAATGTAGAGAGGCATTACTAATATTCAGATAAGATGACCATACTGTTTTCCAAGATTAAACATTTTAGAAGACTTTAAAGAGTACAAAAATAACACATTTTTGTATTTTTATTAATATCTAATATCCCCTTTGAAGCCCTCCTTCGGTATGTTGCTTTCCTTCCCCAGATTATTTTTACCAAGTTTTGTTGTCCTCCTCACTTTTAAATGCTGCCTTAATCTTCCCCATTATTCCTCTATTTATGACCTGTAGCAGGCATGACACAGGACTAAGACTCTACCTTACTAATTTATTTTTAGTGGCTGACAATTCTTCCTCCCCACAGAGGATTAAGTATAGTATAGTATTTTCTAAATCATGTATCTTGCCTTGGAAGTAAAGACTGTCCTGAGATAAATAAATATGTGTGAAATATTTAGTAAATCAATAGTGTAATTTCAGTGTCCAAAAACGCTGCTCTAGGAAGGGATCTGCCAGTAAGAATATTTGCTTTCTAACTCTTCAATCCTGTTTTGCTGCAATACCAGCAAAGCTTGTGTAGTTCCAGAATGCCAAACTTGTACTGAAGACTGACTCTCTGAAACACTTAAATACAGCAGAATTTTCATTGCCTGATTCAAAATATATATATACATATGTGTCTTATACTGACGGAAGCAATATTTTTCCTTAAAATAAAGAAACAAAACCAGTGACAGGTTAAATGACATTTATGCTACATTGCCTTTAATACAGCTTCTTGGGAATAATCTTAAGCAAATTTAATGCCACCATAACAAATTCTTTTCCCTGAAATGTATCAGTTGGATCTACACCTGTAATCAGAAGATTTTGAAAGGGGATTCCCAATATCAAATCGGATATCATGGGAGAAACCAGCATCCTCATCATCACCAAGAGCCCTAGGTGGGAGACCTTTTCCTTGTGAGGAGAAAGAATTTTCTGAATGTACATTTAAAACAGTTTTGATGATCCTCACATTAAGCCACAGCTCAATTTCAGAGTGGGAGTAGGAGGTCAGAGGCCCATGACATGGAGCTTTAAGTGCAAAGCTACATTTAGCTTCAAGGTTACAGTGTCTTTCTCCTTGATCAGGAATGCCTAGGAGACAAACATTAAAGCACGAACCAAAGATGTAAAAGACCTACACTGAAGTCCTAGTAACAGGTCGTCCTGTGTTAAACCTCTTTCCTCTGATCTTTCCAAGCTAAAAAAACAAAGATGTAAAATCAGGTCTCCTGACAGTTCAAGAAAGCTTCCATTATCATCACCTTATGTCCTAGAATACAATTAAAATATTTTTTTTTTAAAAAAAAGAAAAAACAAATTGTGAAATAGCCACCTTTTATGGATTCACTTGCTAGTTTGCAAGCCCTTTGGGGTAAATACCTCATCTTATATGTCTGCTTACGTTAGCAAGATCCTCAGATCATCCAGAAACCCAGCATGCATTAAGTTATATAACAAATTAACAGAAATACATAAGATCCCCTACGACTATAAGAGATGCGAAAATAAGAATGTCAATATTAATATTTTATAACTTTTCTCTGTTTCAAATATTTATCTTCTCTTTTACAACATTTCCCATTTTGCTCCTCTAATTTCTTTCTTTTTACATTTTTTATTTTTCTCTGGTATCATTCCTTATCTGTACTTGCAGTTGCTTTTAGAAATAGTACCTAGAGAAAACTCCCGCTGAAAGATAACAGGTCTGTTTGCAGATTAAATAGCCCATGAGGAGATTTAGCACGACAGGGAACTGATTCTGTGTGGTACTGAGCACTGTCAGTCACATCCTGAGCATCAGCAACCACAGCTAGCTTCAACTCAGCATTTTACTGGATTCAACTCTCTCAAAGATAGAAATAAAAGTAGAACAAAAAATAAAACCAAGGCTTAAGCTTGACTGAAAGTGTTGCAATCTAGATATAACTGTGATAGGATTTGCGCATATATATCCTAAAGCCAGAATTACCATCACCATTTTAAAGCAACCACCATGCAGTAAATAGTGTATACTGAAAACATCACTCTCATACTGCTGATTTAGTTTGTATCCTCTAAAACAGCACAAAAATTAAAAGACAGCTCAACAGAGTGCTTGTAATCTAAGATAAGCAAATGTCATAATATAGTGACAGCAATCATTATGTAAAATTTTACATAAGTCATTTGTATGTCACAATACTCTTTTGAGAGCTGAGGAAATTTATTACAGAATATACAGAATACAGTTTTTTTAAAAAAATACTGCTGAAATTTTTTAAAAAAGAAAAAGTTTTTGATTTGTTGATTCAATCCCCTTAAAAGTTTCTCCTTTCTAAGAATGACATACAGCTGGGGATGAGGCTCTATCACTTCTTTATGGGAAATCCTATTTAAAATTATTCAAGACAAAAACCTAATGAGAGAGGCTCTCTAGCTGCATAAAGTTTTGGAAAATCAGGCATACTAAAACATATACAATGAGTTAGGGTAAAGTTGAAGCCGCCTCAAAGAAATCTTCCACCTTTTCAACACCCTCTGGGTGTCTGTGTTTAAAGCTAAGAAACAGAGACGCTCAGTGCCATTGTAGTAACAGGAGCAACACAAAAACTAACTAGCCTCTTCATCTCTGATTTAAGCACTTCACAATCTTAGGGTTTTTATCCTCACAATATATAGCTAATACCCTGACTGTAGAGAAGCAGAGCAAAAAGTGTTCAGGATTCATTTCACTTAACTGCAACATCTAAAAGTCTAAATTAGCTGCCTCAGCTCCCACTGTATTCAGAGAAGAGACACAACCTGTGCAGAATCTCACTGCTTCCAGCACAACATGGACTAACCTAGAGTGGGACCAGTCACAGTTTGGATATATCACCTCTCCCCACGCAGCAGGAAGAGATCCCAGACAATTAACTGATTAACTGACTCAGACTAACTCCACCCTATAGGCAGATAGGGTTATATAGGATGGTTTACCATGATGATAATACCCAGCAGGAAGTGCATATGCCCAAGTCATACTGACTAGCTGTTCTAGATCAAAGTGATGGGGTAAATGGCAACAGATGGGGCAAATAAGCAACAGAACAAGTCTGACATGCCATATAAATTGAGTTTCTATCTAGCATAAGATCTATATGCTGCACTTACATCAGAAGCTGCCAAGCTAAGGATCCACCACAGCACTGAGACTGGCATGTTGCATGTGCTGTCTCAGCAGTAATTCCCCCTTCCTCCCTCCATCTTTTCTTCATCTTTAGAACACTGATTCAGGGACAGTTGATCTTCATGAACCAGCCATGCTTAAATCAGTTTTAAATGCACTGGCCTTACTGCTGTGCTGACTTAGAAGCATCCAGAATGTTAGATTTGCCCATGCAGAGAAAAGAAGCAGGAAGGATTACTACAAATATCTGTAAGTGGCCCAGATCTGCTTTTCTGGAGGCATACGCCAGACATGTGAAAGAGCAAGTGCCTGCTATGTTTGAACCAGTTGTGAACTTATCATCAAGTTATTAAAATTTTTAATGAATACATGTTTTGAGTGCCACAGCAAAGCTGGCAACTTCAGGTACATTAATTAAGGAAGTACAGTACTGAATACTGCTTCCACTTAAAATGTTGTTATAAATGTCATATGTGCAAATTAATACCGTTTATCTGTCAGCAGAGTTTTTTATTATGTTCCGGGGCAAAGCGCAGGCAATCGAACAACACCAACGGGAGGAGCACAAGTTCTGGGTTTCAGTCTGCAGGGCGCTCCCAGAAGGACCAGGACTCTAATCATTCCTCCTGTACACAGGCGGCAAGAAAAAGAAAGAAATGACTCCAAAGAAGTAATTTTAGAGTGCACAGTGTGACTGACTATTGATGAATAAACCAAAGACAATTTGATTCATTAAATGAAGATTGCCAGTTTGTAAACATGCACTGCAGGCTATTGACTTATCTGAAAAGTGCATTCAATCTATGCAGGGATGCACTAAGCTTTTTATATGGCTCCAAGCAATTTGGAATATTTCTCTGTGTTGCAGTATTAGCTCTCATTAATGAGTGTTTATTTAATTCAATAGCACTTGCAGTGGGGCTAGAAATGTGTGCAAATTATTGTAATCTCTATTAATAGACTTCCATCTCAAGGAGAGAAGACTCCGCTAAGTTCAAGAAAAAAGATGGCCAGATCCCTGTCACAAGGAGAAACCCTGTCCAAATGCTGGGCTCCATGTTTTGCTGTGGTAAGACTATAACTGGGAACAGTTTCATAAAACTAGACCAGACTCCGAATCTATCAAAACATTCAATGGACTTGAGAATTGCAAGATATTGGTTACCAGAGCCTAAAATTAAAATGTCACGGTGTCCCAGCTTGGAACTTGCAGAAATCCAGGGCCTGAAACTGTATTTTAGGTAATCATTTCCCCACAGGAGAGAGAAAACCCCTAAGGAGAACAATGCCAACACCTTTTCGGTTCCCTCTAAATTAAGTATGAAATTTGGAAGAACTGCCCTATTGCAGTCTTACAAATCAAGCAAAAGGAAACAAGCCAGGAGGAAAAAGAGGTTTCATTTAGTCCAGCTATTACCAGCTTGGAGACCAATTCATAAAACAGTTATGCTCCACTGATTGCCTCACTTTCTCTTTTCGGAAAAGGGTATCATTTCCACAGAGTTACTTGCACGCTTTCCATTATAGTCCCACAGACAGCTGAACATATTACTGTGCCCTAGAACAGTATCTTATTTTTTGTTTCACAGAAGTTCACACTTCTCTAAAAAGACAGATTTCCTTTTAATCTCAAAATATGAGATTTAATCTGTTTACTTCAATTGTTGGAACAAAGCAATCTAGGATAGGCCATTGCTCCTGCATGGATTAGTGGCACTGGGAGTAAGGGCTTAACTGTGGTCTCGTCCTACAGAACAAGAGATAAAATCTAGAACAAGTGTAAAAGTCATTCAAATGTAGAAATGCTTCTCTTGCTTGCGGAATGTAAACTGACTTTTATTGATATTACAGAAGTTTTTTTTTTTAAAGGACTTGGATACATTCACAATGAAACAGTTCATGAATGGTTAAAAACAATGCTTGTTATAGGACAGGAAAAGAAAAAACTCAGGATGATATACTGGGAGCAGGAACAAAATGACAGGAATGTTGATGTTACTGAATGGGAATTGTGCAACCTCCCTAAAGACTTTCCTCAGGTCCCATGATGAAAGGGCAGAAAATTACAAATCATACAAACGTGAAATTAAACATTCCACACTTTAGGATAGTGGAAGTGATACTCAGGCAAATAATAGGTTTTTATCTGCATATGGCAATTGAAAAGCACTAGGTAAGACAGTGTTTGAGATGAATGAAAAAAATCACATATATTTTTGCTTTGCTTTCTTTCCAAAAGATAACATAACTTGGTTTCTTGACAGGTAGTCTACAAGAATGCAATCTAAGTAACCAAATGCCAAGAAACTCTAGCCTGAATATTCTAACAGTCCTGTACTTCTAACAATGACAAATCTTAAAATGCCATCTCAACTTCCATACATCATTTCTTACAAAGATACTAATGATCTCCTCCCTAAACAAGATTGCTATTGCTACAGAAGAAGAAATAATTTATCACAATTCAATAAACTGTGCAGAAAACAGAATTTTCAGACCAGGATAGCAGAGCAAACTGGATAGCAGAGCAAGCTTTGTGGGAACCAAAAACCTCAGCATCTTTTTTTTTTTGCAATATGTGCTTTGATTTTCGTAATAAAGTATTTGACAAGCTAGGTATGGTATACATATTTAAAAAAATAAATAAAAGGAAAAGAAAGGAAGCTAAAACAATAATTTGCTTAACCCTTTTCTCCAAGGCAGTGGGACATTTGGTGATAACTGGAGCAGGAAGAATAAGAAAGGAACAGAATGGGAAGCAAGCAAAGGCAGAAGATAAATTACCTGAAGAGAATGTGCCCATGACTTAGTTTTATAATCCTTATTTTACAGATACCTGTGAAGAGCTTGTAGAGAAAATACAGAAAAAAAATCAAGAACTACAGAACTGATAAAAAGAGTTCATAGTCATTTCTGAAAGGAGGCAAGACAAGACAGGGGATTAATATTTAAATGACAGTTGATTTATTAAAAAAAAAAAAATCAGGTAAGCGAAATTAGCCCTATTAGTCATGGTAATCTCAATTGTCTCCACACAAATTAGATGATCTCTAGAGGTCCCTTCCAACCTCAACCATTTTGTGGTTCTATGGAATTTTATCCTTTCTAGATAGATTGAATAGATCTAGACTTTCTAGACTATGGCTCTATGAACTGTTTTGGCATTTTTGACTTACACAGCATCAGAGTTTAACAAATCAGAATTAACAACAGTCCAGAGGGTGTTTGGCAGCACAGGGGGAATGCTCTCCTGAGGTCCCTATCAGCTGTGCATGATCTCTGCCATACAGCTGTGAAGGCTTAACAAGAGAATCTCCGCAGAATAGTGAGCAGGGCAACCCCCATAGAGTCATCCATCCAAACCCTGGATCAGAAACACCATCCCAGGGCTTCAGGTTGGAGAAAGCAAAAAAAATAAAGGCAGGAAAAAAATAAAACAAGCAATAAATTAGACACATATGCAGAGCTAATCTGCTTAGAAGCAAAAACTCAGTAGAGAGATAAATGTTTCTACATAGCCCTGAGACCACAGACAACACAGACAGCCTTCAAGAACCTCCAATTTCCATGCAGTTTAATGTGAGTTCTTTCCTCCTTAAGGGATTATGTCAGAAAGAATCATAAAACTTAAAGTGGCTTTCTGTGGGCTCTATCTCCTGCAATCAGTGCCTAGTTTCTTTCTTTTTTTTTTTCTTATTTTCTTTTTTTCATGAATGCTGCCTCTGTTGTTACAAGCATCATTTCTCTGTTCCTGTGTAACTGGATTCTAGGAGAAGGTGTGGAGGAATTTTCAGATGGGAAGCAGCTGAATTTGAATGAGACAGCTCCACTCTTTCATTCCAAATCATGCCAGAGATAGAGACTGTGAATGACATATAGCTAAGGGCTCAAAAAACATGCATAAAGACTGAAATGCAAACTGCGTAGTCCAAAGAAAAATGTCTGACCGTGGCTTTTTTCCCCTTTTAATTAAAATTCCACTGCATAAATGCAATATAAGTTAAAAGGCATAAATGAATGCTCCTGACAATATTTACAGAACAAAGCTGAAAAAGACATATTTCTGTGATTGAAAGTGACAAAGTGAAAGTCACTGGGAACCGAAATACAGCCCTGATTCCACTCGTTATATTTTTATTAGTTCACTTACTGACTTTTTTTGTGACTCTCCTTCCCGTTCTTTTTCCCCCCTCATCCCCAAAATGATACAAGTTTTCCTTGTATTTCGCCTTTACGTTTCATACAAGAAGCATTTTCCATGTTGCTGACTGGTGTGGAATTAACAGCCCCAGAGAACGGTGTTTATACCCAGTTCATTGCATGGGAAATGAATGGAGAACAGAAGATTGTTTTGCTGAAGTCCAGGCATGGAGATGATAGCTGCAACCTCAATCTGCGTGCATGTTGCTGAGAGATCCAGGGAACGTACCAGCCGTGATCTACACATTTGAACTGCTATGGTCTTACTACCTAAGACCATAACAGTTGCTACCACCATCAAAATTAGAGCATATTTGGTCAGCTTCATGTGCCATTCATACTCAGCATGGTGCCTGGCAATATCTAGATGCTAGCCTACAATAGCATTTACATTTATAGGAAAAATTAATATGACTGAAAACGACCTGCCATTATATCAAGGTTTAAACTCAAACAATTTTTGACATTGTTTCTCATGATTTCAGAATAGTGGATGCTTCATTTACTAAGTGCTAGAAAGGTACAAGAAAACACTCTGTACTCAAGGGAAAAAAAATGCAGCTCATTATTAAGAAAACCATTTACCTTAAGAGTTACAGACACAGAGTGCTCTTGCATCCTGTGAACTGGGACAAGCACAGCTCAGCAGTAGCAGCAATGGAGAAATTAAAGCCTCTTTAGATTCCCCTGCTGTTAAATTTATTCCTGCTGACTCTACATCAAATCCCACCATTTATTAGCTTTTCAATTAAAAGAATCCCCAAACCCAAACCTGCAGAGCAGGGAATTCCATGGCCCTTACTATTTTCCCTTTATAATGAACTGTTGAACATGCTTTTTTATTGTTGTTCTGTTCTGTTTTGTTTTGCTTTCCCAGACATCCATTCAGTATTTGAGGAATACAGCCTCTTTTCCAACAAACCTCACTCCTCAAATGCATAAGTAATGAGGAGATATCCTCTGTGGTTGCAACTGTGAAACTAATCAGTAAAAAGGATACAACAAAATAAAAACACAACTAAGGCCACCCCACAGCTCTAAAACATAAAGTTGATGCTCTGATACTAGGAAAAAAAAAAGTTTGGTACTTTCCAGAGTGTTTTTTTTTTCCTTATAGGTTATATCCAGTTCAAACTAATAAATTGTCTTTGTACAAGTGAAATACACGTTCATAACCAATATGTATATCATAGATATATATGTGATCTCACTGAAACCAAGAATCCCAGCCACACTAAAATTGTTAGGACCATTGATGCCATTTTATTCCTAAAAATCACCCGAATTTAAAAAATGTGGTCTAATTGAATATTGTCAGTACATGTGTTACACGGATAGTTGAGCTTGTGATATCGTGTCAATTTGGACATTTTTTCAGGTGATGGACACAAGCCATGACATGTTTGGTCTAGTCATAGCCAAACTAGATGCTAAGTAATTTCCTAAGCTGTTATTACTATGTCCTAAATAGTGTTCTTAGGCGTTTTACCTCCACTAAGAGGCTCAAAGCTGTCAGGCTGATGAGGAGTGCTCCTTCTCCATCCCAGTGACAAGTTCAACAGGGAATTTCACTTCACGTGAGGGGGAAGTGGACCTGCTCTTTGCCTACAATGGCAACTCCAGTCCAACGTCAGGACAAGCAACTGCACCATCCTGCCTGTGCACTGCGTGAAGCAAGGACATCCATCATGCTATCTGGTTTTATCAGAAAGCCAGGTCCTCTTAGCTGTCCCTTCAGGAAGGCGGCATCTGTGACCATTTATTCTGGAAGGCCATAACTAAAATGCGAGAAACAGTGACTCCTTAAATTACCTCTTCCACATCACTCACCCTGGGGCTACTCTTGATCCTTTTCTGTTGGCTGAAGACAGCCCATTCAAGTTCCCACCTAAAAAATCAGAAGGGCCAGTTCTTTACCATTTCTAGGTGAGTAGCTTCTTCCATGCTTACATGGTGTGCCATCACTTGCTCCAGAAAGAACCTGCCCTAGGAGACCTTGCCTTTCTCTGATCCTTAGTCCTCCACAAGATTCAGGGATGGGTGTTCTGAATGCTGGGAGAAATTGGGCAGAGGTCTAGCTCACTGTGTAGACATATTTTTTGTAGACTGTAGACTGCAACTATGGATCACTTCCAGAAAGCCATGCAAATTTCATTTAAAGATTTTGTGTTAAGAATCTATCAAATATTTGGGCAAGTTGTTCTCAGGGTTAATTATTCTAACCATTATAAAATCACATTTCATTACAAGTCTTAACATACTAGATTGAAGCCTTCAGTCATGAAAATATTTTATGCTTGTCTGCTAAATTAGGTAACCCTCTAGTAGAATAAATGTTTTCACCAGCATTTTTCTAGAACATGAAGCATCACCTTTTAACTCACTGAGCAGCTAAACAGATCAAACTTCTTACTGAGCAAAACATTACCTTCTTTCAATCTTTGCAAATTTACCAGTATTGTTTATAAAGGGACAGAGTGATGATCTCACTAATAATGTGTATTATTGCCTTACTTCTGCTCACTAGCCTCTGGTTCATGGCTCTGAAGATTGCATTTGTGCTCCAGCTCAATGCACAACACCGAAGTCATATTCCACTGATTGCCACCAAAGCTCTTAAATCTATCCAGGGACATTGCATCCTACTTTTTATACCCTTGTTTTCAGTTGTGTTATTTTTCTTTTCACTTTTTAACTTTTTTTTTTTTCAAAACTGTTTATGTATTTCAGATTCAAATCCCTCAAAACATCATGTTTTTCTTTTACATATTCAGTATTTATGTTGAGGTGCTTGATGAGAAGGAAGTCTTTGTATGTAGAAAAAATAAATGCTCTATTTGCAGATGGACAGAAGTCTCTCTCTGATTTTCAAGGAACTATCACAACAGTTTGCCAGTATGTACAGGTGTGTATTAAAACATTACCCCTTGGTTGCAACAATAAATGCAGTCTATCATTCCAATCATTTAATCATTTTTTCCAACACTGCATAAAAATTCCCAATTGCCTTCAGCATAAACATAATAAGAAATCTCACTTAATTATTTGTGTTAAAATCTTCAGGAGAACTAAGATAAAGTTGAAGTTCACTTTTGTTATGCATTGTCAGTGATCACAGGGTACTGTCCTTTGAACAACATTTCCAACTTCAGAGAGAAAAAAAAGTGAATAAAAAGTTAAAAATAATCAGAAAAGGGCTGGATATGCATGTTGCAATGCACAAACCTGATGAAATTTAACAGTACCATTTAAAATAGCAACTTCCAGCACTACACTCATTTCTGCAGTACAGCAACCAATTTACAAATAACAGGGACACCATCTGCTCTCAAAAGAACCAGGAGGAAAAATGCCTGCTAGCAATTAAGATGTTGTACATGAAACACCCTGCAAAAAAGAGTAAGTGAAATTTGCAGAAATTGGACTTTTGGTTGCTTGGTCTGGAAACTATGTCATCACAAATACCAATGTATGCTCTTACCATTATTTTTCTTTCCTGTTCCAGCTTAGCTTACTTAGCTTACAGATGTATTTTTTTAATCAGAGCATTTGGTATTCATGACTCATGTGAATTTGTAAAGAGGAGATCTGAGAGAATTATGTGGATTTAGGTTTAGAGCTTTTTCCATCCTGGCAGACTGACAGTAGTTGAAAATTTATTTTGTTCTGGCTAATGTATTCTCTTTCTCTGGCCTCTCAATTATTCTTAGTTTTCCCTTTCTCTTTTTAATAGTTATGGTATATTAATGTAAGTATACTTCTTTTAGGATATGTTACTGCTGAGACTGTGCTAATATGAGGACAGCAATGCTGCCACAACTGATTTTACTGTTAGAGATTTCCATCGTTCCAGAGGGTTTAAAGCTGAAAGAGAATATAGTTTTGTGCATTGTGCAATATGGTTTTGTTAATGTGTTTGGTAATATGGTCAGATCTTTGGATCAAGTCGGTAGACTCTGAATCATATTTGTAAGTGATTTCTACATGTACAGTACCATTCTTGTATGTGATGTGGTTGCTATCCAAGTCAATAGAACTTACATAGCAAAATACAAAATTACTTGCTATCTTATATGCTCTCTTTGCCTTGCTTCTGCCCCCAAAGTTTTCCCTAAAAAAGCAATTCCAGTTAGCAGTTTCCATAATGCCCTGAATAGTTAGGTGAGCTTTGGCAACAGAGCTGCAATGTTTGTTGTCGCTTCCTTTTACAAACTAGCTGCAGTAGGTCTGAAAACACCACCGAATACTTTCCTCTAATGTGCTCCCACCCTTGAAAGAGTGCATAATCCTTCTGTATATAGAACAGCATAAGCATTAGGGAGAACAGGAATTTATCTGTAATTTAAACTGCAGGCACACCTGGGCCCTTGCAGAAATCTATGCTTGCTGCAAAAAAAAACTTCCATGCCCTAAAACAATCCTCTATGCCAGCCCCCCTGAGCCTATATGAGCGTGACTAGTAAGATGTGATTGGATTTGTCAGTCACATCAGAAACAGGATTACCTCTTTGCACAGTGAAGAAGGTCAGGACCAGTCCCCGAGGACTGAAGATAAACCAGACCAGTGTCTCAACATGTACACAGCAGAGTCCTAGCTCCCACAAAACAGAGGCAGCCCAAGGGACCCTGGCCCCGTTAACAAACAGAAACTTGCAATGTCATTAGCTCGGTTTACCTGCTAAGGGACATGTGCCAGGATTTTTTAATAAAAGCTGAGCAAATGTCACTCAAAGAACAGTAAAGGAGCTTCACATTTAGTTACTCAGTAAATTTTTTAAAGATTTTAAACATGCATTCAAGAGTATGGCTAATTTGGTGTTTACAACAAACAGAAGGGAAATTAATGCTAGGGTTTAAAAACAGCATTTTACAGCTATGAAAAAAATTGTCCCATTACAACTTAACTAGTGAGGGCATGTGCTCACTAAGGGACCCAACTCTCACCTTCCCCCTCAGCATCGACCAGGCAGGCAACATGTGCAATGGGGAGAAGGCCAAATCTGACTCTAATTGGAGAATTTCTGCTGTGCTGCTATTTCCTCTTGGTTCCCGAATTATATTTCAAACTTCATGAGCTAACAGATCTTCCTGCGGCACCCGTGGAACAGAAATCACAGTGATTCATATTTATACTGGAGAAACAATTTCTAACCTGCTTACAAGCATAAATATGGTGCTTATTTAATGTTTTTTTCTGTTCAGGAAAGGCTCAGTAAGTAACACTACTCCTGTGTGTGGCTGCGGGACTGAGTCTTAGTGATTAATCCAAGAGAAAAAGCATAAATGACACTTCTGAATGGCACTTCGCTTTAGGGTACTTTATGGCAACAGGCTATTCACAGTGCTGTTGCTAGAGGGAGATTATATGGGTAAGGAGGCCTAAGATTAGCCACACTAGCTGTGCTAATTTGGATGGATGGTCTATATGTGTCTGCACATGCTCAAATATTTCTCAGCTCCATCTGTCTGTTTGCTTTATTTCTAAAGACATGGTGTTGATATACACAAGATGCTTATTCTTCAAAACAATATAAACGACAGGACTACTGTGTATTTCATTAGCTTACTTGTCCACAGGATCAGGAAGGCAGAACATTCCAGAGAGCTGCAAAGACAACCCTCAAAACAGCTGCACCGTCGCTGGTCCTCCCATTCAAACAGAGGCCTTTCCCTCCTTCCCTGCATCCACCACCATTTCAGTCTTAAGAAGGGAAAAGGGTGTATTTTTCATAAGAAGGAGATCACATTTTGAAACTGTCACCTATAAGTGATCTGTGGTAAGTGTGATTGTTCTCACTTCCACTTAACTTTCCATTTTCAGAAGTTTATATATTGTTCAAAGTGGAAAAAAAATCACTCATTTTGGCACTCCACAATTTGGCCCAGAAGACAAATACTGACAGCACTGAAAAAGTCATTTTTGCAGTGATAAAGCTGCAGATAGAAAGAAATGTTCCCTTGCATTTTTTTTTTTTCTAACTGAAAAGTCATTTCTACTATCAATTTCAGTTTGGTAATACATGCAAAGATTCTCACATGCACCCGTGTTCATTAAATGATCCACGCACAGCTCGAAAGGGAATAAAATAAACATGCAAGCACCAAGTCCAGTATTACAGGTCAACCAAAATATGACCCTCAACACAACATTTAGAGGGGGACACAGACAGCCACAGCATGAGTCCTTGCTGGAAAAGGAAAGAGAAAGGAAAGTTTCACTACTGTGATGGTAAACATGGTCTCCAGGGGAGAAATCTCAAAGCGTGATCCAAGACAGAATAAAGCCTCATTGCTACCTACCCCATGTACAGAAAACATTTTGGTGGCTTCATCTTTTTCCTGAATGTTGTTCTAAAATCTATGTTGAGAGGCAAGATACTATCAAAACAAAATCAGTGTAACAAAAAAGTCCTATGAAATGAAAATAAATCCTTGCAGACACATAGGTGCGTTTGCCCTCAGAAAAGGATAAGGAGATAAACACGTGCAAAACCTTATTCTGTTTCATATGGCCAGAGAGCAGTGTGATAAGAACCAATGGAGCACAGAAAAGCTGTGGTCCAAGTGATGTAAATATAAACTCTTCTAAGGCTTTTCAGTCACCTGAAACACGTCAGGGGCACATTTCTCCTGTGATTACTCTCTCAGGCTCAGTCTCGTCCAGCACCCTGTTCATTGGTATGTTCTCCAAGCCCTCACTTCTCTGGCAGACCGGGATTTGGGAGCTTTAGCAGAGTGGCAGTGCGGAGGCTGCTGCTCTGGATGAAGCTGCAGCGCACAGAGCAGACCAAGGCTGAGCGCAAGCATTAGGCAGCTCTCTGGGAAGAGCAAAGGAGGTTCTGCCCTGGGCCCGGCTCAACGGCAACAAACCGCCCATGGTCTCTGCATTTCTCCTGGCTTCCACCCTGGTCCCACTGGAGCCAGATACTGCTTTACTACTGATTTTCTTGAAACACTTTTAACTTCTGTGCCTGTTGTGAATGAGCTTGTTGTCCTTTGTGTCCTGTTCTTCCCTTGATGAGGGCACTCCCGAAGGACTAATGAGGATGAAAGAAGCAGCTACTTATTCCACAGCTAATGAATCCTGTTTCTTTCTGAAGTTATCACCCATATCATCCCAACCAGCTGGTGACATTTTTAATGAATATCTATCAAATGTTTATCTCTCTGACTACATTCAAGTTTTAATTTGAACTCTACTAGTGATATTCTCAAGCAAACCACTAGAATCGAGAAAAAAAGAAATCCCGTACACTCATTTGTAATATGCCATGCAGATATTGTGATTTATACCAGCAAAACAAAGCTTGATGAGTTTGTAAATAAATATATAAAAGTATTTCTCAGTGCTAGTATTGTTTTTTGATTATAGTAATAAACAATATATCTTTAAATCACAGACGCACTGGAAAACAAAATCAAGAAAACTTCAAAACAATGTATTTTTTTTGTGTTCTGTTTCAAAAAAGGGGGAAAAGGGAGAAAAAGAGAAAGAAAAAAAAAAAGAAAAAGATGGAAGACAAGGAAAAAGGTGGTAGGAATTGACTTACTATGAACAATCTAATTAATGGGCAAATAATCTCTTGAACATCAACAGGGTGTTAACATTGCCCTGAAGGACTACCACCTCAGTGCTGTGTTAAAACTATAGCATGCTTCAGTGACTAGCAGAAATCAATAGTCAGCCAATCACGGATCTGTTTAAAAAATGGAAATCTGCTGTTTTCTGCTAAATGCTGCATCAATCAGTATCAATAGCCAATATTTTTGCCATTTTCAATACACTAAAAAGTAATCCAATTTCTAACTTGTTATTCACTAGCTTTTTTACTTGAAAAGCTGAGAGAGCTTTGCAAAAGATGTTATTCAGCTGAAAAATAAAACTAGGAAGGAACAAGAGCAAATGGCACAAAAGATCATTTCATTTGCCTGACTAGGCACATTAATGAATTCCGCTTAGGGTGGAAAAATGCAGTGAGCACCACAGCATCATGCATTGCTTTAGCCTGAATGATCCACAGTTTATGCTATTAGCATGTACAGTAAGCTGTAATTAAGCAATTAAACATGGAAGAGCATGGGCTGGGCTGATATAATGTTAGACCTCAAATGCCATGTTTATCTTATGCCATTGGCTTTAACTCTGTTTCAAAATGACACATGCCCTGACTGCGCTGTCTAACTGTGATTATAATAAGCTACCTCTTCTTCTTGCCTACCACAAAACAATTCTACATTTTTTTTTCTTCTCTTCTTTCTTCTTGCTTTTGTGACAGCCCTTTCAATTCCTGTTAACCCTTTTCTGCTGCTTATAGCAACTCCATCCCAAGCAGCGTGATGACTAACAATGAAGAGCAAAGACTGGGAGACTTCCTATATTATTTTGTGACTCCATCTCATTTGTAGTGTTTTTGCAGTATTGTTGATCTTGCAAAGAAAAAAAAATCCAGATTGCACATTAAAGGATGAAGTCTACCCCTACACACAGCAGCAAAGTGAATAAAGAAATACATTTGTTAACAGAAAGTAGAGATCGATACGGAAACATTGCAACGTAAGTCTTCATAGATGGTAGGATGTCTGAGTACAATGATATGCCATATTTGCAAATACAGACTATTGCTGCATTTCAGATGGAACCTTAAGAATGAACTTATTCCTTGTGTGACTGTCTATATTTTTGTATCAGAACTTATAAATATTCATTTTGACAACTGGATGACCTCCTTCTGATTCTCACATAGCAGATGTGACAATTGCTGAAAGTATTAGAAAAAAACTGTAATTACGTAGCAAGTGTTTGGATAAGGATAAACCGAAAAACAAACCCAAAAAACTTAGAAAGTGTAGTAAAAAGTAATAATATCTTTGAGTTTTCATAGTGAGATCTTTAAGCGCCAGGTTTTGCTTTTTCACATGTGTATTAACTTACTTTAAATGATGTTATATTGTACCTGAAAGCATATTTCTTTTAGTGCAAACATGAAGGTGAAAATGAAAGAAATAAATACCCTTGCGTAACAGCTATTAGCCAGCTATGCACACTTATTTTTTTCTCTTACACAGAACAAGAGGCATATATTAAAACTTTAGGGATCCTTTTCTCTCTTATTTGTATTTAAGCAGACAATATGTGCCTGTATGTGATTGTGCATCAAATACAGTACTTACTAAAATGAAATTTTGCAAGTAACTATAAAAGAAATGAACAAGTAGCTTGTGAATATGTTTTAGAAGAACCTCATCAGCTCCTAAGATTAAAAAAAGCAGGTAGGCAAGGTACATAATAATGGTTTTCACATCGTAGTCTGCAGCAGCTGGGGTCTGAAGCAGTCTGAACATCAAAGGGACCCATGTAGGGAGATCAAACACTGGGCTGGTTCAGTACTGCAAGAACTTGCAGTACTGAATGTAAGAGCTTTATATAAGGCTCTCTCCTTGTTCTCAGCACTGCCTCTTGGTCTGTATCAGCGTAAGACTTTCCTCCACCCTCAAAAAACACAGGCAGCTCGTGTTCAGTAAAAGCAAACAGTGTTTGTAAGGTATCAAAAACCTCCATCCTTTCTTCATAGCAGGAAAAACATCTGTGCAGGCTCCAAAGAAGACTTTGGCTCCCAGCAAAGGAACTGTGACAAGAAGCACATGAATCTGAACAAGGTCCTTGTGGCCTTTTAAACACACACACACACACACACACGTATGTACTGTTCAAATAACAGCTTCTTCATTAGCCTCCAAGGAGTCTTCCCCACCATCCCTAACCTCTCTGCAGATTCCTCTTCAAATGAATGACAGCAAACACTTTAGAGGCATTTATGAGATCCTGCCATATTTTAGAGACAGTGAACTCTCTTTTGCCTTCTTCAATGACTGTCTAGTCATGTTCCTGCCAAAAATTTGTTTTTCTCTTTCCATGTTTTCTGTTCTTCTTTTTAAATTAAGATCATATTTGAGTCAAAGATTTAAAACAGCTGAGCTTTCAGGTTTTGAATTGAGAATAGTCATTTACTCATTTGAACTCTTAGTCTTAGTTATTTTTTCCAAAACTTTTGTCACATTTTTCTCAGATCATTTTGTGAACTGAGCTGTGTTGCAGCTATGCAATTAATCAGGCTGTGAATATTAAAAAATCTGGCAGTATTGAATGCTTTATATTCTAATTTTGGCAATGTAAGTCTGTCAGCAACAATACAAACTTCACTTTGCTGATGTCTTTCCAAAATAAATACATGGAAATAAATTAATTTAAAGGTTGCAAAAGGGCTTGGCTCAACAGACTTATGGACTCATGTCCTCTGTTTTTTAGAATGGGAGGAATATGGATAATGGCCAGGACGTCTCTCAGATAAACTACATCAACAGACATAACTCAGCAAGCTGGACATGTGCAACCTAATAATATGCAATACTGAAGTTAGTGGACTTGCAGTAGAGAAGATTTTTGCTATGAGAAATTATTGCAATCAATCGAGTGAGAAGACACAACTACAGAGTACTCCTCCCTCCCTCCCTCCCTCCCTCCCTCCCTTCCTTCCTTCCTTCCTTCCTTCCTTCCTTCCTTCCTTCCTTCCTTCCTTCCTTCCTTTCTCTCATGTTTCATTTCTCAGGCCCTGGATCATCTTGTGCTTCCCTCAGTGCTGAGCAAAACACAGGCTGGAGCAAAACACGTGGGGCTTGCTCAGGGCTGGTGGTTTGTGGAGCGTTTTCCAGCTACTGCTGCCAAACGAAGTGAGTACAATGCTCCCTGCAGATAGCAAACGTTAACAATATGCAACTTAGATAAATCCATGCAGAGCTGGAAAAGGAGGAAGAAAATTACTCTAAAATAGAACCTACCACTGGAAAAATTGAAAATCATACAGATACCTAAATCTAAAGACAGAATTTCTCAAAAACACCATTTGATGTACTATATACATATATGCAAAACAGCAGAATACATAATTAGGCCATTACTAATAATGCATAATAAATATGAAAAAAAAAAAAACACTGAAAAATATCTCCAAATCCTGTGTTGATTGGGGAGTGACCCTTACACGGAAAATGAAGACTATATGCAAATCTGTCTTCTATGGACCTCCACTAAGGGCGTGCATAATACAGTCCCATATGACAGACCAAGTAGGATCTGCGCTTTGGGTAGAGGAAGAAGGACAGAAAAGTGTGAGCAGAACCTCATCATTAATGAGACTCCATAATTCTTAACTTTGGCTCCTGAAGGGGACCCATGGCACCCTTAACAGGATCGTGAGTGTTCTCTACAGGCAGTCACAAGCACTAAAAGGAGCTCGGTCTTGCCGTGTAGAGGGAAGAAGTCAGAAAAGAAAAACATGGAATAAAACAATATTCAGACAGCTATGATTAAACTGGTCTCTAATGGGATTCTGGCTCTCAAGTTACACTCAGCTTCAACCATCCTTTCTTACCTTATATGCCTACATGTGTTTCCTAGAAACAAGAGAAATGGGGAGAAAAAGATTGAACTATAAATTTTCTAAGAATTATTTTGCTGACCTAAGCTCCGTGCTAATTGCAGATGTGTTGCCATTCACCATCATGTTTCCCGGACAGAGTCAGCAGCAGCTCAGGACTTGCTGTGAGTGCAGTACGTGCGAAGCTGAACATCGTGGCGGCACCCGGCGCTGGAGCGGGGAGGGCTCGGCAGGGCACCAGCGAAGGGAAACCAGCCCGGGAGCTGGGCTGGCCGCTCCTGCTGCCCCAAGACCCCAGCTGTGCCACTGGCAGGGCCCCCCTTCCCCGGCTGCGCCGCAGGCACAGCAGAACACAAAGATACGGGTGTCCCTGACACGGGACTGAGCGCTGTCTGTGCCCAGAGCTGGCCTTGCTAGAACCAACCATCCACACACATGCACATCCACATGCGCTTTTGCTCAATAGTGTGAACAGTTCAATGATATTCACCATTTTTTTAAATTGAAATTAATACTTGAGCAACATTTAACAGTCATAAGTTACTTTATATATATATATGTATATATATTATAAATTGCACTTAAACTGGCACTTAAACTCATTTGTGCTGTCCTATAGCTGTCCCTAAACTGTGTTGGCACTGTGAGATGTCCATGAACACACAAAAAAGAGAAGCAAGCTGCTCCAAACTCTAAATGTACTGCCATACCCTGCCTGATCATCTTAAATTCAAAGAGGAACAAGCACATAATCTTTAGCAAGCCAGCATGGAAACCTGCTATAAATTTTCCCTTATATATGCAAAAAGACTACAGCAGGGAATTTCATAGTTATAGAAGTGTTCATCCTCAAATAGATTTATTTAACTTATTTTTGAGTTATTACATCCTAATGATACTTACTAAACCAATTTTAAAGACAGCACTAGTCAGACATTTAGGTGATATTTCAATCTTTGTCACATATGTTTCTGGATAATTGCATAAATGTTTGCGGTACAGAATGTCACAGAAACACAGAAGCATATAAATGTTAAAAGCTCCGTACAATACAAGTTTTTCAGTTTAAAATTTCATTTTTCCATAATAAAGACTCTAAGCTTTAAAGCTGTTTTGCATCCAACAGTACTTGACAATCCCTGATGAAAAGCACAGTTTAACTCTCCATGCTTTATTGTATGTTGGAAGGAAAAGCAGCTTACTCTCTTACTGTGCGATAAAAAGAGCTCAGACTGAAAATACAAACTTCCTTTAAAATAAAAAGCAAGAATTGTGAGTGTGTTAACAGCAAAATTCCAGCAAATCCAACAGAAAACTTTATGCCAGTTCTTTGTGTTCTAGTAGGTCAATGAACACAGTCTCTTTAGCTCAAAACCAATGCAATAAAATATTTGAGATTTCTATCATCCCACCTTGCAAACTAATAAAGAATTCATCTGTGAGAACATGGAAGAGCTTATTAGTCTCCAAAGATAACTACACAAACAGAGGTAGGCTGGATAAGAAACCACAGCCTTAAATGATCTTAAATTATTCCCCAGAACACATGATAAGATTTATTATGATGTTATGAATATCATGCCATGTCCTCTTCTATCCTACAAGAAAAATTACTGAACTCTAAACTCCATGTTATGTTATCATTTGTGTCAGTTTTAGCTCAACTAACTGATTTTTTTTGACTTGTGGTCTGTGGGTCCTGATGCTTTCTGAACTTCATCCAAATGGTTCTCAAGAGATAGTTAACAAAACTCTCAGAAAAAGTAAGATTAGCTACACAAGCAAAATGTAGTACTCTGTAAGTTGACAGTATTAAAAATCACCACCTTATTGGTTTTTAATTGGCAGAGAAAACCAAGATGTTTGTCTTTAATAAATTGTTAGCTTTTTAATCTTCCATTCAATGCCTCATGGAAATATATAACTAGCAATCATGGTTTTTATATTTGCTATAAGGCATAGTGATATGTTACACAAGGACTTCAAAATATCCAGATGGTAGAATTTTTAGTCACCTTTTCTCTCAGCACTCTTGAGGGAATTCGACTTGTCTTTGAATAAAAAATGTAAAAATCAATGCTACTACAAATAAAGGGGAAGAAAAATCAAAGCAAGATCACTAGCAATTTCTTTTGTGAGTAAATCAAAGCTAAGTCAGACTAACTGAGAATATAAAAACACAACTCTGGAGGTAGAAAGGAAGAAACAAGAGACTCATTTTTTTTTTTTCAGTACAGGCAAAAAACCCCAACCTTCATACTTTAATGGGTCAGATTTCACTACACTTATCACAGCAAGAGCAGTAACATTTCTCACTGTCCTCAATCACACACAGTCCATCCTTAATATATTCTGAAAGATCTGGATTTACTAGGTTCTTTCATTAAAAGTTCACCTAATACCTTTAACATATGGCTGAACAGAACGGCCCAAATGCATCCATTCGAGAGATCTGAACTGTCTGTACTCCTAAATGATGCATGATATAATTATAAAAGCCATGACTAGGACTATTGATCATCCCATTTATTTACTGACAAACCGTGAGTGACATAATCCTGCCCTGGGCAATATTGAAAAGGGAAGTCAAGCAGTCAGCATACTGGACATGAGTGCAAACCAGAAACTTTCAATTTGGAGTTGGAGCTGCTGTTGTCCACAGATCGCATTGATTCAGAACCTCCATCCAGCCTAACTAATCAGGGAATCAACAAAAATTGAACAGTGAAGTAACATGACTCCTAGAAAGTGCAGCAGAAAGCCAAAGGGAAGTTTTGGGTTTTTTTTCCCACTGATTACCTTATTGAAGTGATCCTACCAGTTTAGGGAAGGCGTCAGATATATTTGTTAAGATTAAACATCACTTTAGAAAACTGCAAAAAGCTAAAAAGGATAAACCAAGTCAAAAAAGCAGCGTATTGTCTTGCCTACTGGCAAAGGAGGAGCTTTATAATGCAGCTGAGGGCAAATGTCAGCATAACTTCATGTCAGACACGCTGTGCATTATTAACACTTGGCAAGCACTGTACCGATTAAGAGCTCAACACTACAAATGCTTATTCACAGAAATAATTGCTATTCAGATAAGAAAGCTTGCTGAAAAAAATCGGTCTGCTAAGATACTCTCAAGAACTGAAGTCAGAGTAAAACTGTTCCACAGAAGAGAATGTAAAAGCAAACTCAAGTGCCTGTCCTGTTCTCTGCCTTCAACAGGAGTTCATGCATTTGGAAGCAAGAAAGTAAGGCCTTGTTTTTAGGTCAGGTGTCTTCTTGGTTAATCTTATTGTATGCTGTGCTGTGCAAGAAATACCCAAGATCTAGCTAAATTTTGGGTGGACAATGAACCCTGATAGATTTAACATTCTCTACAGAACATTGGTTAATTATGCAAAAATAAAGTGTATTAACTCTATGGCCTTCTATCACTGAAATTATTTTAATTGTGTAATGTGGTAGTAGCCTATAAAAATCTCTGTCCTATTTTACGCTATCCAATAACAAGAAAAGAGATATAAAAATAATAAGACATGGCATGGGATTATAATGTTATTCTCCTTTTGCATTTCTAGAAGCATATATTGTAACTGAAGCTTCATATGACAGTGCTTCAGTCTCATTACTCCCTGTTACTTTAACAAGTGCTTCTGCAAAGCACATAGCAAGGACGACCTGCTTGTGGCTTTCAGACCAGTTGTTCCTCTTGTGCTGATCAAGCATAGTGCCCTTTGTGGGCATCATAAAACGGGCACCGGCGCTAATCTGGCACAAAAGCTCCTGCAAATATCATGAGGGAGTTGCTGGGACTAAGCTTATTGGATCTGAAGCACAGCTGCAGGCCCAGAGCGGCTGAGTCCCCAGGAAGCAGCGACACAGAGTTGGCACAGCCATGCAGCTGAGTCCTCTTTTGCCTTTGCACGGTTTCGCTGTGAGGTTTCTGATCACACAGAGGTTGGAGACCACAACTCATAGAATCATAGAATGCTTAGGGTTGGAAGGGACCTCTAGAGATCATCTAGTCCAACCCCCCCTGCACACACAGGGTCACCTAAAGCACGTGGCACAGGACTGTGTCCAAGTGGGTTTTGAAGATCTCTAGAGAAGGAGACTCCACAACCTCTCTGGGCAGCCTGTTCCAGTGCTCTGTCACTCTCCCTGTTAAAAAATTTTTCCTTAAGTTCCTGTGGAACTTTTGGTGCTTCAGTTTGTGGCCATTACCTCTAGTTCTGTCAGTGGCCACCACTGAAAAGAGGCCAGGACCGTTCTCCTCACACCCTCCCTTGAGGTACCTATATACACTGATTAGATCCCCTCTCAGCCTTCTCTTCTCCAGGCTGAACAGGCCCAGCTCCCTCAGCCTCTCCTCATAGGGCAGATGTTCCAGGCCCCTGATCATCCTTGTAGCCCTGCGCTGGACTGTCTCCAGCAGCTCCACATCCCTCTTGTACTGTGGAGGCCAGAACTGGACACAATACTCCAGATGTGGCCTCACCACGGCTGAGTAGAGGGGCAGGATCACCTCCCTCGACCTGCTGGAGACGCTCTTCTTAATGCACCCCAGGATCCCATTGGCCTTCTTGGCCATGAGGGCACACTGCTGCCTCATGGTCAACTTATCATCCACCATGACACCCAGGTCTTTCTCCGCAGAGCTGCTCTCCAGAAGGTCAGTCCCCAGCCTGTACTGGTGTCTGGGGTTATTCCTCCCCAGGTGCAGAACCTTGCACTTGCCCTTGTTGAATTGCATGAGGTTTTTCACCGCCCAGTTGTCCAGTCTGTCCAGGTCCCTCTGGATGGCAGCACAGCCCTCTGGGGTATCGGCTACTCCTCCCAGTTTCGTGTCATCAGCAAACTTGCTGAGGGAGCACTCTGTGCCTTCATCCAGGTCATTGATGAAAAAATTGAACAGGACTGGACCAAGAACCAACTCACCTGAAGGGCACCTAACAGTGGGACAGAGAAATGCAGCTCTTGTAGTGCTGCTTTGCCATTAAAGTTCCTTTAACGGACACATGCATCTTGTCTACAACTCCACTTGGGTGATGAGTGGCAACTTGAAACTAAAAAGTTCCCCAAAAAGGGAAGAGGTAGCATAACCTAACCATATCCTTCTCTGGATCTGCATGTGCAATTTCTGTTATCAACAGTGGGAATAAAATATACACAGAAAGGTAAACGAAACAGCACTCATTTATCATATTCTACTGACTATGATATGAATGTAGATTTCACACAGCAGATGTGGATTTTCATTTTCACAGTTTGTGCCATGTTAATATCCATATTTTTCTGCCTCTAGGTTTAACATTTGGCAATAAGCCACTAGATAAGCCATGAAGTACAAAGGAAAAAGAAAAAACCAAAGCATGCTGAAACAGTCTCTACAATCAGCACTACAGATCTTGCCAGATGGAGCAAATGATGTGGTCAATGAAGGTGCAGAAGGTGAAAGAAGTAATCCAGGGGAATTAACAGGATGCCTGACACCCGACCGCTCCCGAGAATCTCCGATGTCAGCTTCAGCCGTCTGTGCAGAGTCAAGTGCTGGGCTCGCACTAACTGCACATGACTCTCCCTACTGCTGCTGAATTCATTAATTATATTTATTGTACTCATCCCTCTTCATCTCCGCTATTCAGTTTGGCCAGCAATTCTCCATTTCAAATATTCTGAATTGTAAGTTATAGCTACAAAAAGAAACCCTGAAACAACACTAACTTCCAACACTGTCTTGCATTTTCCACATTGTTGCCAAAAGTATCCCAAAATCCCATGTATTTTTTCCCTCTGCATGCCTCATACACAATAGGTTTGCTCCATGCATATGGAGTTATTTCTGGGTTTTCCAAGCTTTTGGTGTTCTACTATTGCCTCCGCTCCCCTCACAATAAATACTGCAGCATTTTTTTCACATTATTTAGGATTTTTATCTTTCAATTCAGCCTATTTAGTATAGTGAAGATTCAAAAAAGAGGTACTTAGCACAGGGTGACAAGAGTTTTTTCAACAGTTCCTGGTAAATGTTATACTAAAGACTCGTGACAGCACTTTCCAGCTGCAAGTATAGGAACACCTAGCTGCAAAGGTCAGCTGCCTACAGCAAGAGCTGATTTTTAATAACTTTGTACGAGAGTCTCAGATTTTTCTGAAAACTACAGGTGAAAGTGGGTATCTTCATAAAAAAATGAAAATCTAGAGACAACAACTTTTTAAAGAAATAAAATTAACTTCTATTCCCAAAAGGTATATGTATGTTTGCGGGCACATGGGGGAAGGGAAAAAAAAGAAAAGATTGTAGCCATTTAGCTGTATAGTTTGAAGACTTAAAAGAGGAATTTGAGAGAGGCTGGGAGTTAGTCATTTTCAATAATCAGCAAAGTCATTTTAGTAAAAATAAAGTTTTTTAAATGAAAATTCTGTGAATATATCTGATTAAACAGTTGACTGTGTTATGCCTTTTCACTGCATCTAGACACTAGTTTTTACCTTTAATCTTCTGCCTCATTTCAAGGAAGAAATCTACAAGCAAAATAAGTTGTTTAAATTTTATTCTTTGCTTTCTGTCACATTTGGCAACATTTAATTAAGAAATTAGTGATGGCCTCAAATTTTGCCTTGTTACATTTGCCAGACTGCACAGGGAAGTGATAAATGTATATATAAGAGCCTAAAGAAATGATCCTTTGCCTCATATTCCCCTTTGTAGACTTTTTGGTCTTCTGAATAACTAAACTTTACAAAAATGTTGTTTTATATATTTTAAACTAATAATGACAGTTTTCTTAACTAGTTGTAAGTCCAAAAGCAGTAATAACAACTATTTGTTGTCTCAGAAAGATATGAATAACACATTAGCAAATTAGCTCAGGGACATATCACCTTTTTAGCCAAGTAGCAACAAACATATGGCTGCTTTCTGAGACAAGGCCAAATGACGACCTGTATCAGCCAGCTCTCATTTCTGTTACCCTACCTGGAAAAGCTTGCAATAAGCAATGCACTCCAAGGAGTTGGCAACCTCTGGGCACACACAGCAATTGGCACCAGTGCAGAAAAGAACCAATCAAAAATGCCTGTAAAGTTTTGTGCAAAGCACATCATAGAAATCTGTCCAAGACTGGACCTCCCAGCAGGCATTATATTGCTTTAAATATGATGAACCAAAGCCTAATTAGATTTGTAATGCTGGTTTTCCAGGTATAAGCAATTACCAGGGAACTTTATAACTGAATTTGAAAAGCAAATAAACTACCATTTTACCACTGCTCCGTGACTGATTTCTCAGCACACAGGATTTATACTAACCATGCCAATATGTGAAGTTTCAGGCAGTCTTTTCTTTCGACTCATAACTTCATTTATTAATGATCGTTCTTAATGCAAGTGAAATATATGATATGAGTCCTTTGCCATCAATCCTCTTGAAAAATAAGCTTGACTATAAGCTCAAGGCACAGCCAGTCTGAACTGAAAAATCCCCAAAGGGCAGTCCAAGCCACGCTGGAGGAGGTGACAGTACCTATGGGAAATGTAACTTCTAAAAACTTTCTAGTTAAAAAAGTTTTCCCATAAGGTAGATTTATAGAATGTGTGCAGAGTGTCAGGAAAAAGATAAAAAGTAAAAAAGATCCTTGCCTTTTAATTAGCTAATTCTTTACAGACCCTAATTAGAATGAATTTTCTTATTAGTTTCCTTATTTTCAGGAAAAAAAATCTCACTGCTCTAATTGATATCCTTTTTTTATTTCTTTTTCATTAGGAGGTTTTTGATGATCAGTTATGATAATCATTATTGTTGTTTTGTGAAGAACTGGACAACAGCAGGAAAAAAAAAGAATCTTTTCAGAGAATACTACTGTACTATGCTGTATACTTTCTGATACATATTGATAACCTTCTTCCCTACTTCAATAGCAAAAGATAATTAAATTCAAGTTGATCTATGTACTAGCCATTCTTCACAGGTGGGAATTCTTTGCAGCAAATCTCAGCCACAGTTGACATTCACATTATTAATATAAAACTAATAAGCATCAGAGAGCAAGCACAGAAGCCTTTCCTTCAGTTTTATTTTGTCTTTATTTCTAGCCAAAACTTCCAGAGAATTTAAAGTTAATCTTGCACTTTCTTGCAAAGAATGCACAACTGATTGGAGTTCTTGAATGCCTAAGCTTTTAACCAGATAAATTAGCATGGGAGCTAGGACTACAGAGAGACCATATTTCAGATAAAACAATCTTATGGCTTTTGCATGGATGCGCAAATCATTATTTTAGACACTGCAGATAACTCAAACCTGTGTTTTTGTCCAAATCACATCACGGATCAGATAAACCATACCAGGGTATTTTAGGAGAATATTAAAGACCTACCACCAAGAAATAAAGCAATGAAAAATACTGCCTTTCTCTTTGTGGTGGATTATTCAAACTGAGAAAGACAGATGGAATATTAAAAAAAAAAAAAAAAATCCCGACTATCATTTTCTAAATGCAAGAAAATTGTCCAAGTCTGTAAGACCAAAAAGAACACTCACAGTTTCTCTTTTGGAGTGTAGAAACTTGTTGCTTAACCACTTATGAGTTTCAGTTTCTGTACTCCCTGAATTTTGTCCAAACCAATATTCACTGAAGAAGCTATTCTAGTCAGTGCTACCTCTCCAAGAAATGCTTTGTAATTATCTATCTCTTGGCTTCTTATCATGCTCACCACTCTCATTAGTAATTGTTTTCTTCTAATGAAAATCAAGGGATGCTTCAAGAAGAATCATTTTCTTGTCCTGCAAGTTCCTTTTCCTCTTCAAGTGCTAATGTCTGCTGACCCAGTCATCCTTCCCACACAAACATCTCATGGCTCCTGGATGGCATCTCTGAAAAATAAAGTATTTACCAACCTTACAATATTTTTAACCAGTTTAACCCTTCCAGATATCATTTGTTTTATTTGTTTTTAAAATATATGTATATGTATGTATGAGTTGTTTATATTCAAAAGCACTTTTCTCTTTTTTCAATGAAACAAACAAGTGAATATATTAATACTCTGGTTTCTCTTCAGGTCGTATAATCTAGATGCAACTTTGGGGCAATTTAGCAGTATAGCACCTAAGCCTGAATTATGGCTAGTCTTCTAAATCTCTTTTTCAAAAACTTTCTGGGAGTCTATTTGCATATTTGCAAGCAAATGAAAAATCCTCTGTGTTTAAATAGCTTCTATATCGGTAGAATTTCCTAATACAAAGATCTGTTATTTCAAGAAAACTACCTGTATGCTGACCAACTCACCAAGTCCTTAATGCATTGTCATCTGAGATATTCCTGTGTGTCAGTGGATATAGTGCACCGTCTGATGGGAATCCAGCACTTTTTTCCCCTGTTCCTGGAGCAAAGGCTGAAAATGCTGCAGAAGACAGCGAACTGTGCTGCTGTCCCAAAAAATACAACCCATTTTTTTCTAGGTCTTCTTCCCACATAAGCATCCGAGGATATGGAGCACGCATTGGAGACTGAGATCTTCCTTGAAAAGTGTGTGTGTGAGGGGGAAATGAGCATCCAGAGAAGTTTTATCCAGAATAAAACTGTAACATCCAGCAAAGTGCAAACCATGTCTACTTGATTACAGGAATGAATGCTACAAATTCATAAACCTAGACCAGTATAAATAAAGTATTTCATTCTAGGATAAGACTTCCCACTGGACCATTTTTCAAGCATATATTATAAGTAAGTAATGTGGAATGTTTTGTTCTTTAATAGGGTGGTTGGGGAGGAAGGAAGATAATCTTGCAGTTATTTCATGTTTTTCCTTGTGCAGTGACAGGTGCTGCACGGGACTCCAGCCCATGGAAGAGGGTTTGCTCTCGGCTGCTCTTGCCATGTGCACTGTGGCTGGAGTCACCACACTGCAGCGTTGCTGCAGCGTGGAGATGTACCCTCCATGGACCCCAGGATAGATCAGTGCAGCAAAGAGGAGGTGACATCGCAACCCCACACCATGGACATCTCCCTGCTGTGAAGCCATTCCCAGCAGAACAAGAGGACTAATGGATTGGTGAGCGCCCCATTACTCACCCAGCAGGATAACAGGATGGGCTGAACACCAGGTCACCCATGGACTCGCGCCGGGCCCTGGCTTGAGCCTGCGGCTTCTATGTAGCTGAGGCCTGGCTTTGCCCTGGCTGGCTATAACAGGGAGCAACCACATAATGCCTTGATGTGGACTCGCAACCAGCACCAGCTGCCCAAGGACCCATCCACCAGCAGGGATGCCCCTGATGTCAACAGTGTGGAAGCCAGGAATATTACTAGAGAGGTGGCCCATGAGGGGCAAGAGCGGCTGCTGAACCACGCACCTGTAGAGCTCTGATATGTATACGCGTTTTCAGTTCTGTTCTATTTCTAGTTTTGCTATGCTCATAGCTTTGTTATAACCTCTTATCTCTAACAAATTCTCACACTTTACAAATCAGGACCTCTCAAGTTCAGTGCAGCTAACAAGAACCTGAAAGCATGCCAGGTGCCCCTCTAGTGGCAGGCCACCTGCAGGCATTAGTTTCTAGGACTTTTTCAGTTTGATCTGGTAACATGGGATTTACCTAAAATAGTTGGATTAGATCTGAAGATTTGTGCTCATTAGCCAATTAATACATTACCATGGAATTGTGATTATATTCTCACCAGCTTCTGAATTCCTCAGGATTAATTGTTCTTGCGAGCATGTGAACTTTCAGACTCAAAGCTCAAGGACATGATCCAAAACCAAATATCACTTAGGGATGTAGAGTCAGAATTGCTTTAATGTGTTACTGTCAGATACCTCAGGGCATTGCCAGCTTAAGTCATACCATTAAATAACCACTATTGCTACATTTTGAACATTTCAGCTCTAACTTACTTATAAACCTGAAGCCCTTCCATACAGATCAAAGATGACCAAAAATAAGATTTTTAAAGTACATCATAAAGACCTTGAGGAAGTTCTCCTGCAAGTGTGGGAGCAGAACACCCACAAAAGATGCAGAGATTCTTTTTTGTTCTCTGGCAATTACAGACCTAATACAATACATCATTCTGTTCTATTCTCTCCAAAAAAGTTTTAATGCTACTGGCCTATGGCATGTTATTTACCCTTTGTATTTATTCTTCAGGATTAGAATAACAGCTATCTATCAGTATAGGTATATACAACTGCAAAATATTATTACTTCTCTAGCTCATTATCTAAATACAATTACTGCATCATTTAGTTTTGCTTTATTTGTTAAACTCCTAATAATCTAGACACACAAAGAGTATACTTCACTGACAACTGGCCAGTAAATACTAGATAATTGCCTGTTTTAGATGGCTAGCATACAGCTGCCATTTACTTTTCACTGTTTTTGTAAAAGAAATGCTCTCCAGTGCTTAAGGATTGTTTCTTCTGTTATTTTCATGATTTGTTCTTTGAATCCTTGTGAGAAATTAATTTCTCACTTTTCTTTTAGTAACATGATGCCTCTACAAACCATTAAACAGATTGTCCACCGCTTAACTAGCAAAATATATTCTTTACCTCCTTCCGCTTGTTAATTTATCTCAGGAAAGCTCTTCTGAATTTCTTTAGTTCTCCTTGACCTGAAGGTTCAGTGAAGTTATAAGGAGACCAAGGAGATTGCAAGGATTCTTCATTTTCAGAGGTGTAGAAAAATTATGAATAAATAAAAAGATACATGATAGAATAATAAGTATAAACTGTATCTCCCAGTTAACGTATATGTGTATGGTGTGCAGCAGTGCCTCTCAGGGTTGCTACACTTACTGCAGCTAGATGGAAGGTGAGCAGCAAAGCATTGGCTGTTCTTGTGTATTATTAAACCAAGGAATCTCAAGCTGAGAAGTCTCTGTGGAATCTGTTTGGAGAAAGACTACCTCCTTGACAGTAATTAATGCCACAATATTTTTTCCCCTAAGTAATCAGTGTCAACTGCTTTCTCTTCCCTCGGAAGCTCTGCTGTCACTTCCCTGCTTGGGGTTCTTCCAGCCTCTGTCACACCATGCAGGTGGCAGTACAGCCCTTAGAGCACTGATACTTCAGGAGAGATGACAGCTCTGAGAAGAAAGGTCTGGGGTGGCTAAAATATAATTTTGAATGGATTGTGAATACTTTTGTTAGCAAAGGCTTTACCTCTCTCAAGAGATACCAATGCTCAGCATTTCTTTGGTACTGCCTGGTTTTAAAATACCCAACAAACAGGGTAGTGCTTCACTCTGTGAAGCGATATTACTGCAAGTGTTTTGATTTAGAGGTGCATATAATATTCCACTATTAAACATTATCAGATATTGCCCTGTTGGCCAGTTAATGCACATCTCTGGAAGATAATTTTCTCATTTCCAAACCCATCACCAGTAACCACACATAACTCGCAGCTATCTCTAACCTTACATTGTCAGATGCGGGTATTCAACATGATTGGCAAAAGCTACAAAACAAGTCCAAAGGATGGCATGTGTTTAGATACTCAAGTATGAAATTAGGAGACAAACCATTAACTCTACTTCAAAACACAGACAAGAAAAAAAAAATCTGTACAGAATGATGAGACTTTTATCTTTGTTTCATCAAAACAACATACAAAGAATAATTTTTTATAACGTCATTAATGATAGAGATATATATAATGCATGAATACTTCATTGTCTAACAGCTGAGTATCACCTGTCCTCATTTTGAACTTTGAAAACTAAACACAAACATACTGTCCTGCTACCCTTTAAGACACCCTGACAGCCAGCATCTCTCCCTCTAGCTCTCCCTCTTTCATCTGTCAAGCATTAGGTACTACCTTAGTTGCAACTGAAACTTTTATTGGGCAATAATCATCTAGGACTGTATAAAATCCTTGCCCTTCACTCAATGCATTGGACAAAGCTGCCATTGCCTTAAGTATACAGAAGTAATACATTATAAAATATGAAATCCAATAAACAGGTGCTGTATTTTTTGCACCATCAAATTCCTGGATTTAACTAGTGTTTAGAGCAAAAGCACTCGATGCCTTTCCCAGACAACTCCCACCATTACATCAGTGAAAACAGAATGTTCTCCTGGCATTGCAATGCATGCACAAAACCAAGGGCTGTTCTTTCTTCATCTTCCTCAGTTGAGGGAAAAAAAAGGAATCTCATCTCTCCTTTTCACTCTGCTCAAAATCCATGGTATCCCCTTTTATGCTTTTGGTCATTGGGAGCAAGGCCTTACGAAGCAGCCAGGAAAACAAAATGTCGTTGAATTACAAAACTGCTATTTTACCCTTATAATTGATAGTGAAAAACAATCGATGCAATTAGTGTGCTTCTGTCCAGCAACAGAAATTGACAAGTCAGAAATTACACTAAAATCGACAATTATGTTATTAACTTCCTTTCCTCCTTCTCCCCTTTACCCACCCCAATATCATTTGCTTGATCATATGCCCAGGGATGCAATGGATTCTTGCACGCCCTTTTTAAATTTGTATGTACTCCTGATTTTTGTGGAGGAAGAACAGTCACAGCGAGCGAGCAGAGCCATGCTGAAGAATTAATGAGGAGTCAGTAACACAGAGACTGCCCAGAATATCTGGCCCGATCTTTCACTCCATAGTACACGAAATGCAACTTCTGGCCAACTCAGCTGTCTGTGTGCAACTGGCAGAAAGGGAAAACACTAGGTGTGTGCCAGCCTCCCCAGCCCTGCAGGACAGGATGTCAGCTGGCAGCTCTTTCCCTAGCAATTCCCTCAACTAAATATTCTTTTGAACTGAGATTTGTGCAGATGTTTCTGTCAATACAACTTTAGCAAAAACATCTAACACCAGATGAAGGAATCTTCAAAATAAATAATTTGAAGCAGCTCCAGGAAAGCAATGGGGAAGAAAAATCAACCAACAAGTTCATTTAACCATGAAGCCTGTGTGTTTTTTTTTCCTTTTTTCTTTTTTTTTTCCTATTACTTCTCAGAGGCCATTCAAAAATTAAATGTAATATGGATATCGAGCTCTCCATCAGCTTAACCTATTTTAGCTGCAGCTTTTCCTATTAGCCTTTACTAAAGGAAGAAAAAACTGTTCTCTGTACGCCTGAAGCAGGTAGTAGATTTGAAGCTTTTCACGTGTCCAAATAAAGAAGCAATACAGGTTAAGTGGGGAGCCCTAACAGTTGGTAGAGGCTTCAGTTATTCAATCTTCTAAACTTCTTTAATATTTAAAGCCCAGATGTGAAAAAGTGCCCCAAAATAGACAGAAAGACCTTCAATTAAAACAATACAAGATCCTCTATTTTTTTTGCCTTGGGTCCTAGTTTTATTTTGATAATGATTGCTTTCAAACAAATAACTGATGTATTATCATATTTGGCATATACTAAAGTTGGGATTCTAGCAAAACCCTTCAAATGTCTAATGTCGAGATGCATATTTTCCTTTGTAGCATAGTTATGCAGAAAAGGGCTAAACAAAGGCTCTTTATTGATCTTTTTTTTCTTTTGTGATAGGTTTTACCAATAGCAAATTGAAGTTTTATAATAATGACTTGGAAGAGTGGAGGCTTACATAACTCTCTGCTCTCTTTTTGAAAATCTATGGCATTATAGGTCTAACATACTGATTGAATCGAGCTTTTCTAGAAGTGACATCCTGAGCAGGAGATACACAAAACTGATCTGCAAATAATTGCTTTGAGCAGAGAAAGTAAAGACACATATGTGGCCATATGTGAAAGTTAAATCTCACGTGGTCCTTACTCCTGCCTTGAGTCAAACACACTACAAAAACAGGATTTCTAAGTCAGACCAAACACCAAGCAACTCAGAAATTTAGCATACTGTTTCTGAAGAGGTAAATCAATACTGAAGGAAGGCACAATTACAGGTAAGAAAATGAATTTTGCCTTTTTCCTGTGTTATATCCACTGTTTTGGACAGAGCTAATAATTCACGGGAAGTAGCAAAGAATGCCCATCATCCATCAACTGCACAGAAATGGTAATGAAAGAGTGGAGAATTCTCTCCCCCCTAGAACTCCAAAACACTAAAAACTGTAGGAATAGAGAAAAAAACTTCAATAAATCCTCCAATCAACTCAGTAAGTATTTTAGAAAGTGGAATTAGCAGGAGATTTTTTAAATAACTTCACTTAAATTCACTTCTACCCTGAAGAAAATTACTTGCCAATACCAGTAGAGGGAAAAAGAGAGAGTGATTCCTTCTGGGAAGTAGAAATGGGCTACAAATTTGAAGCTTGAGAAATAGTCTGTTTTTTGCATGCTTTCAAGATCTCTCACTAATTCAAATTTGTGAAAGTTATGTTCTCTTATGTATACACAAAAAGTATATTTTCTTCAATTGCTAGCATTTACTTTACAAGTACGCATAGGAAAAGAAAAATACACAAAGAGGAATATTTTACACATCAGCTTTTTACACATATTACTTCCCCTTTCATGCACACAGCAGAGAAAAGTCATGTAAAAAAATGTAAAAAAAAAAGCCTGTAGTTTGTTTCTACTGGAACTATGAATCTTCTTTCCAAAGGTGTTTCCGAGCAGAGAGGATAATTTGCTATCCAGACTCTCTATTTACATGTAGCACTGGAAAAAAAAAATAGAAAAAAAAAACCACACACACACACAATGTTTCATCATCCAGATCCATCACACCTTTTTGGAAAAGCTGAGATCTTAAGAGAAATCTGACAGGAAGTTTCCAGGTTGCAGACTTCCTACCTCACAAAAATGCAGTCGTTTGACCTAGCACATATTTATATAGATTTTCATGAAACCTCCATTTGCCATAGGCTTCTTCTGGGAGTCAGAATGGTTTACACATGTTAGTGTCAAGACTGTTCCAAAAGAAGCAGAACATATCACTAAATCTTGATAAATTGCATTCCACTGGAAAGATAGAACTGGGTGCTTTCAGTTGAAATCACCTATCTGGTGGAAAGATCAAAGCATTTACATAGATCAGATCAGTAATAGCAGTGAGTATGTTGAGTAATGTCCTCTTTTGGTGAAATATACCTGACCATAAATACCTGCTGCCTTTCTGGATCCCAGAAAATAAGCAGTAGCATAATGAAAATATTGCAGTATCAGTATGAGATCCAGTGTGAGTATCCATGTTTGAGAGGTGGATTCATTAGCTCGGGCTTTCAGAAGCCACATCCTATATAGGGATTCTTACTTCCCCCTTTGAAAAAGAGGAACTTCCTGCAAGTTTACTCTCTCACAAATTAACATCCTAATATCTTCATTATGTACCCTACTATGTACTAGGCAAGATGCTCCTTGGATGCTACTGATGTTGTGCATTAAGCCACCAAATGTATAAACAAACTTTGCTATATTCCTTATTCCTGCTTATTATTTGCAGTGATAGACTAAAATGCAATATTCTGTCTGAACTTTGGTTCTGCTTGAAAAGCACTCAGATTCTGATTCATTTTCAAAAGATGCACATATTGACACAATTAGCCCCCACTGTTTGAGGGAGGGAAAAGAGTTCTTTTGTATTTGGTTTGGTTTCTTTTGTCTTGAAAAGACCTTAGTAAACTACAAAAAAAAAAAAAAAAAAAAAAAAGAGTTTAAAGGGGATCAAAAGCTAAAAATGTAGTAAAACACCTTGAAATGCCTTGAAAAAGCTTTAATCAAAGATTTGGCTCTATCAAAGTGCAAACAAGAAAACCTGCGCTGCAACTATTTGTGGATAGAGTAAGAAAGAGCAGCAAAGAATAAGCTAAATGCAGCTGTGAAGAGAGATGTTTGCTTCATCTCAGTCATCCTGGGGACATACCTATCAAATGCAGAGTCACTAAGTCCCTCAAAATAAACATAAAAACTTAAATCTCCTAATACATCGGAAATGAGTTTTTTTTTTCCTCCTAAATTCTCAACTAATCAAATATTACTGAATGTAGAAGATTCACATGTAGTTATCTGCAGCTGTTCCATCCTGTTCCTTAATCCCTGCAAACATTGGCTTTTGGAAGGAAGATGTTTGCCAGGTAAAGGTCAGGAGCCAGGGCAGCTGGCTAGATTTAGAAGCAGAGGTGGTGCTGAATAATACAGCACAGGATGTGAATCCAACTGAAAACAATTTGGATTATACAAGGCACCACACTCACTAAATAAAATATGAATTCAATTATTTTATTTGTTATTTAAAGGGCTTAAGACTTCAGGACTGGCTGACAAAAACAACAAAATTCTTTTTAAACAAAACAACAATTATCCCAGAGGAGTAACTGTACTACGTACTTTAATACTCAAGCATGAAACACAGAGTGATTACACAACCTGGAATTTAGAGCATCTGAAGGACGCTCACAAACATATCCATTATTTGATACTCAGAAAAAAAGTGAAGGAACACATCTGGCAACTTCGAACATTTGAGTTCCAGTGTCTGATCATACCACAAACAAATAAGGACAAACTAGTTAGCACTAGTCTAGCCAGCTCTCAGAAGCCCATTCATATAACACCGCTCCAGTTCTGATTTATTTAATTTTGCTTTGGGGAAATTTTCCATGGTTTTGTGTTTCATGAAGTTCCTGGACTTGCATCTAATGTTCTAACAGACAGGAGTGCAAGTTAACAGTTTTCCCTACTATATGATCAGAAAATGATAGAACTGGAGACAAAGTCCTGGCCTCATGCAAGCCATAGGCAAAATTCACTGACTCAGGGGAACCAAAACTATATACCAAGTCTCTCCTGTCAATATATTTTGCACACAGAAGATGTGTTAGTGTTCCACAAGACAGTCATAGCTGACATTTTAGGTGGAATGAAAGAAAAACAGAAAGGTAAGCAAAAAGGTAAAAGCAAAGAATCTTGACAAGTGTTTCTAAACCATTTCTGCATTATTTTCTTCTGGAAGTAGTACTGTTAGGACTCCCTTTAGTTGTGGCAACTGTATTTCTGTCATTCAATATGGATATGATGACCGACATCTTGCCAACATTTTAGTATGTTCTTTCTACAAAGCCATAAAAAACCCAGTAATAAAACTCCCTAGGAGTTTGTTGGAAACAGAATATGACTACCCCTTTCTTGCTTTCTCTTGCTACTAGTGATTCTGCTTTTGAAAGTCCATACGTCACAACTAGCTGTCAGGATATGAACTCAAATGTAACTGCAAGTACTTCTACTGCAAGAACTTGCTGGGTGGATACCTGGAACACACTGCCTCAGTCACAGGGTGGATCTTAACAATGGTCAGTTTTGGCCAGCAGTTGTTACTCATCACTAAAATTAATCAAAATAACTCGAACTAAAATGACCTAGGAAATAGAAATGACTCGCTGGAGAAACACTATGTGAGTATCTTTTTTTTTTTTCTTTCTTTTTTTTTTTTTAAATGTATTTCACAGAAAGCAGAGAGAATTGGGCAAGAAGAAACCTATCACATCCACCTGGATGAAAGCAGACTCAATTATATTCCTGCCAGATATTAGTCTACATTTGTCTAACATATTCTCAAGTATCCACTGGTAGAGATTTTCCATGTCATTAGGCAATTTATTATAGAGTTTAACTCCTCTTACAGTTCAAAGGGTTTTCCTAACCCCTACTCTAAATTTCTCTTGCTGCAATCTAAGCACAGTGCTGATCACCTGATCAACAAAGGCTACGGAGAGCCAATTATCTCCTTTCTCTTCTGCAACTACTGTTAAGCACCTGCAAAATATTTCTTTGTCCTATTTCAGTTGATTCCCTTATGTGCTAGTCAAGTCCCTTTAACTTTCCTAGAGCTATCTTTGACCTCTTATCCTGGCAAGTTAGCTGATTTGCATCTTTCTTGAACTGCAATATTCACATCTGCACACAGCATTTTAGCTGAAGCCTTAAGAATTGGGAAGAGGACAACACTGTGTTCCTCTTACGATACATTATAGCTTTTAAAACTTTTAACGTGAATCCTCTGTCTGTGAAATCTTTTCTTTTTATCCTGTAATGGTGTAATAATATCCAGGGGAAAAGACTCTTACACATTTCCATATAGAACTGTCTGCTGTTTCTTTGCTCTGATTTGTAATGATCATCCCAAATCCAACCCTCTGACTTATTTTAAATCCTCTCACTTTTGCTTCATCTACAAATTTAAAGTATTTCTCAATTGACTTTTCAAAGCTGACAACATATCACCTGTGCAATAGTTTCTGAGTTCTCAGATGAGAGCACAAAATTGATCTTTTATAATTTCATTTTAATGTTATAGAATCCATAGCTACCGAACAAATGTACCTAATTTTCCTCTATGGTTTTGAGGTTAACATATGCATAGTACAAAACATGATTATCACTGACATACTCTCAGGGCAAACTATGCATATCATTTGAATAAAGACCTACCCAATTAGTCTGTGCTGTCTAATATTGATATACATACACCTATCTCTCCATTATGCACACGCCTGGTATGTGCCTGTGGTGAAATCATGTCTCACGGAAGACAGCCTACCCCGTCACAGAATTTCAGTCTTAGTTTCCACACAAACAGAACTCACCTTGCTTCAACTGGTCTTTCGTGTAACATAGTTCTGGGGGACTGGCTGTAGTCAACAGTCACTGATTTCATAAACACATCATGCTCCAGCACTCTTTTAATTTAAGTGTGGAGGGAGCCTAAAGACATTTAAAATGGTGAGGTTCTATGAAACAAGGAATGTAATCAGGGCATGTTTCAAGATGATGGAAAGAGTGACTGGCATCAACACAGTCTCAGTGATTTGAGACCATCCACAGATCTTTGCAGAAAGGAGTTTTTGAGAAACAGGAATGCGGAGCACAGCTATTATCACTGTCACTGTAGTATGACACATGGGTGAGAAACAAAAACTGTCCATCTATCAGTTAGAAAATCACTACACTAGCTAATAAAAAAGCTCTATATTTCATATCTTGTCTTTACTAAAGAATCCTTCAAAACCATTAGCATTGTTTTGTTTCCTCAGAATGAGAACTGATAAATTGGCAACAGAGGAACAGCTCCTAAGCTAGACAGTTCACTTAGAGTAGTTATATAAATGGTCTTCCTGAAATGTATCCAAGACTTAAATTATTCTGATTAGTTGACTTTTGTCGAACTGGCAAAAAGCCTTGTCACTGTTGCTCTCTTAGCAATTATTATTCTTGTTTCACTAGTATTTTACTAGTATTTTACTAGTATTTCTCATGTGTCTTGTTATAAATCTGCTTCAGAAGGGTTGGATCATTCAGGGTAAAAGAAGAACAGATGCAAATTGACATGATACTTGCCCTTTCCAGTAGAACTAATTTTGAAGTTAAAAACTAATGTCTCCCTATATTCAACTTGGAATTGATCAGAATGGATTTCAAAAAAAGGGAAGTATGTGCTCTTAAGCCTAGCAACTGTATATAAATACCAAAAATATATATATATGCATGTATAAAAAATACAAAACAACAAAGTTATGACTCCTCTCATGTAGTTACTGCATATAGTTTGCCTCCTTTTGTTCAAGTAACTGCTTCTGAGGAAAGAAGCTTAACAGTAAGACTAGGATTTCTAATATTCATCTCCACAATACATTTTTCCTTTCACATTCTCTTCAGTTATCTTCAGATTCAAGAAAGCTCTAAAAGATCTCATTCATCTAATCTATCATAACCAATTAATTTTACCAGAAAAATATTCCTCTTATATCCTCAAACATCAGACCTTTCATGTCCCCATAATTCATCTACCAAACTCCTGTCAACTCTGTAACTGGAGTTTGTGTCTATTCCCATCGTTCTTTCAAACACCACTTCAAGTCCCATCACTTCTCATTAGCTACTAACTTCTAGACTCTTTGATGGAAGAGTCAAATCCTACAAGTCAAAACTTTATAAATTAACATTCATTACTCAGCACCTCACCCTGTTCTGTATTATCTGTTGCTCAATCAGGACTAGAAACTACTGTCTCAGTTTCTTATCATACTAAGGGACTTTAGAAAACTGCTCTTTCATTACCCTCTCTACAGATGGTCCCTTTGACCCTTGTGCCTCAGGGTGATAAAATCCAGAAGATACTCCTCTAACAATGTAGCATGACATGCCATCTAAAATCAGCTGTGAAATATTCTGTGACACATGCTGTAAGAAATTTTCCCTGCTGTATGATGAAAGCACATGCAAGTGGCCTTTGTATTAATTGCACCATGATTCAGCTCCTTTCTTGCATACAGTTTCACCGTCCCCATCGGCCAAGTGGATAAAGGGCTTAATTCTGGCATTTTTAAAGATCCTGCACAAGTAACTTTAAATTAAATATATCTTTATGCTGAATTTAAAAAGATTAAACACACAGCAATGCAGAAGCTGAGTTTGCATTTCAGTTGCTTCCACGTCGAAATACAGTACTAGTAACAAAGTGTTTTTCTTGTTTTGTTTTGGTGTTTGCTTGTTTGTTTTATTGTGCTTTGAAAATAAGGATCCAAAATAAATTCAATTCACACTGACTAGAAAGATCAACTGCATGGAACAAAATGGCAAAAAATAAATATTTCCAAACATATGAATGAATTCAACAAGGCAAGAAGCAAAAATAAGAAGCCCAGAAACTAGATTATTTAATGCAAAATTACCCACATGAAATACAAGATGATAGAAGAATAAACAGTGAGTGGGCTTATGCACTCAGGAAGAAAAGCCGGAAGATCTCAGTACAGACAGACTTCCCCTGAACAAGAGAAGATAAATGTGCAGAAGAACTGCTGGTAAACTGAAAATTCGTCCAGCTGATTAGGCAGAAATGATTTTTCTTTAGGATCCTAGCAGGGTTTTGTTTTGTTTTCTCATCTGACCGTACTTTCAATTACTGAGATGGAATGACAAAAGAGCATATGTGCTCAATGATCAGAGGGCCCACACCATCAAACTGGGCATCTGCTACTCATTTTTGAAGGAAGCTGCAAGTGGCTCTCAAGTGAAAAACAGAATACTGAGTAGTGCTGAGCAGGGCCAGCTGGAGCAGGATCAAGAAATTGGGCTATTTTCAGAGCAACTTAATACAAGCAGTCTACAGAAAGTAATTTATACCTGAGAATGCACCCTGTAATTGTTTCACTGTATTTGATTAGCTACATTATAAAGAAAAGACCTTCGCGTACGTAACAGCCAACGATGGACCAGTGAGAGGAACAAAGGTGATTCCACTGCAATAAACTCTCCCTGGCTTTGCTCCCAAAGAAAGTCAAGGTACCCACTGACCTGCCAGCTAATCCACAGAAAAACAATTGAATCTGGAGGTACTATATACTTGAGTATATAGTACACCACAAAAAAAAAAATCACCTAATTAATGAAGCTGGAGCTTTTCCTCTGAATTGATTGTATTCTTACCTGCCTTGCACATGCCCCATGCTGACCTGAATTGCTTATTCATTTTTGGAAATGTTATGGCTGCCTAATGCATTTTCCAGATTTAACAGTAGCTACTATTTCTGCTGTCCTTTCTTACACACACACACACAAACTCTTTTTTTTCTTCTGTTTTTTTTTTTTTTTTTTTCCCCAGTAAACCATTTAAACCTGTTTAAACACTTTTTCCAAATGAAATGCTGGAACATTTTGAAATAGGAAGTCCAAGCAAGACATTGAATAAGGTTGTTCAGTGACAGAACAGGTGGTATTCAGTGTTACTTGTAACTGTTATATATACACACACACATATATATATACACATACCGACTGTACAACATTTAGGGGAAATATGCTTTTATTTCAATTAATTTTCATTTCAATAAGTCTAAAACTTTTTTTTTATTCCTTTATTGCTTCAGATAAATCCCTGAATGACCTGCTTAAAATTTCAGTAAGGGCATATTTTCTCCTATTTCAATGGTGCCAGGAACAGTTATTAATGAGTAGTGTATAATAAAGCTCCAACTAGAAAAGGGGAGAGGGAGAACTGTAGTTGAAAGCAGAGTTAGAAATGCTTTTTCTTTTTTTTCTTTTTTCTTTTTTTTTTCAAAACAGGAAATGTATTAGAGAACCACTGAATAATTTAGGTTGGAATGGAACTCCACAGATCACCTAGTCCTACCCTCTGCTCCTGGCAAGTTTAATCAGACCAGGTTGAGCTGGACCAAGTCTAGTCTAGTCTTGAACACCTCCAGTGATGGTACAAGACTCCAAAACCTCACTGGGCAACTTGTTCCAGCATTTCACCACTCTAATTGAAAAAGAAAATAGCAATACCTAATCAGAATTTCTCAAGTTAATACAATCTTTTTAAAATACATTTTTAAAATACTTGACATTATTTAAAGTCACACTAATTACAAAAATCCCACTGTATTCATAGCTTTAGCTCCTCCTGCCACTCATTAATACAAATGGTCTGCATTTCTTTATAGACAGATACCATGGCTTTGATTTGCTTTATTGGAATGGACAGTCATTTTCAAAATGGTAGCAAAAGGAAAACAGATCACACACTCTAACATTTCTGAATACTTCCCTGCAGAATATCAAGAAAGAAGTAGTCATCTGTAGCCTGTGAAAAACACTTATATTGCTGTGAGCATTTAATAACTTTAGATATTACAACCCTAAGAATGGTGCATGAATATGTTTGAGGATGCACACATTATCCTTGTAAGTGACTGACTCTCTTTGAAATTCAGCAGAGCTCTCAGACTCCGTAACTTTTGGCAACGAGTTCTTAAAAGTTAAGTATGAGTCACATTATAAAAAGAACACTGCTGTTTTTTCAGATGTTTATTTGTTCCTTTTTGTTGTTCCTTTTTGTTCTGCTGGATATGCCTTTCCTATATTGTAAGAAAATTAAACAGAGTGTTTGGTTTGCATGCTCCATCATTGTTAGGTTCTCTGCCTTTTCTCCCTTGCTGCCTTTGGGACCTCAGGGATCCTAAAAAAAAAAAAACCACCCACCCAGGGAGTTCTTTTATCCCCCATCTATTCTCTGTCTCATCCTTGAATCCTATAGGATAACCTTAATTGAATTCAGCATGCAAGGAAAGGACAGCCACGGATATATATTTAGATGAACTTCAGGATGAGAGAGGATGATATAAAAGGAAGAAATAAAATACTAGAACTGCTTGCATCTCAAAGTACCTATTTGTTTTCCACCAGAATTATCTTCTACAACTAGGGCAGATAAGACTGTAGGAGGCCTGATGAACTGCAGAATCACAGAATGGTTGAGGTTGGAAGGGACCTCTAGAGATCATCTAGTCCAACCCCCCTGCTCCAGCAGGGACACCTAGAGCTCAGGGCACAGGTCGGCACCCTGGCCGAGTCTGGAGATCTCCAAAGGAGACTCCACCACCTCCCTGGGCAGTCTGTTCCAGTGCTCTGTCACCCTCACAGTAAAGAAGTTCTTCCTCTAAGTGCCCTTCTAAGTCCCTGGCACTGTGTGCTTTAGCAGAATATTCATCATATTCATTATTTTTTTTCTTATTCTCACTGTCCACTAGATTACTCTTGGTACCTTTTACTGCAGTATTCAGCCCTGTTCAGTGGCTTATTTTCCTAAGAGAATATGCTATACATTTTATCAGTCACTTAGCATCACTGGAGCTTAGCACCTGTGTTACTGCCTGCTGGCACAACCATCTTAGGCACAGGCAGTAGATATAGATAGGTGGTTATTACAGAAACTTATTTTCCAGTCTTTCATATTGCTAATTCAGTAGTGTCCACAAAATTAGAATGGCTGAAAGAATTGTTAATAGCCCTGAAGAAAGTTTCCTGAAGACTTCATTGGATCATTCCTTAAAAATGGTCTCACAGAGATAGAACGAAATGGAACTATGGTGGCATAAGCAGATGGCAAAATTATCTCTTGAGATATATTAAATCACAGCTTTGCTGATTCTGTTTTCTGAACTTTAAATTAAATCACCAATATTGGTAAAAATCTGTTTTTTGCAGCAATATCAACAGATTTTTCTGGCTACTGCCAGAAGTATTTAATTTTATTTTGGAAGTCATAGAGGCAAAAGAAAATACTGCTACCATGATTATTTTACTTTATGTCTCAGTTCTTGTTATTATCTTGTTTTACTTTATGTCTCAGTTCTCAGTTTTAAAGTTTCAGACCAAGGTGATTTTGTAGTTCAAACTTTGATAGGACACAGACACTCTGAATGGAGTTACTCTGCTTATGAAGTATATGAGAACACCTCCTTCTTGCAAGACTTCTTCTAAAACATGGAAGAAATTGAAGGCAAGTTCTGTCCATAGCTAGACGATGCTGAGCATAAGGGAGTTTGTAAAATGTTGTCTGGGTAATCTGGACCTGTTTTGTCCCTGTAAACCGCATAGACTTTCATGAACTTAAGCCTTACGGCTGATTTGTGAGCATATAAATTGTCCCTTAATAGGAAAAAAAAAAAAAAAAAACCACTAGGAATTCCTTATCACCTCTCTTAGAAGCAGAACAGCAACTTCAGTTTCCTGTGCTGGTTTCACTACCTTATCTTAACTGCTAATTTAAAGCTAATTATAGAGCATGGGCTCTACAATCCAGGTCCCATTCAAGTCACTGGAAAACCTCCCACTTACTTTTATGGTGCAAGACTGAGCCCTATTATAAATAAATAAATAAATAAATAAACAAATAAAACCACTAATTAAACCTATTCAAACGAAGAAAACAGGCAAACATAACTCAGCTGCAGTTATTCAGAATCGCGTGTATTCTTCTAGCAAGCCCCTTTCCTAGGTGAACAAAGGGGCCACTGTTTGGTTAAGCCTCACAAGCCCCAGAGCACAGAGCACCCCTGTTGCTACCCACGGCAGCACCTGACTTGGCCTTTGTCATCACAATATTGGGGCTGTAATTCTCAGCTGCTGGCACTTTCTGCTACTGCCTTCTCTCACCCACCTCCGCTTTACCCCCATCTGTGTGAAAGGCATGGCTGAACATCCAACACGAGACCCAAGCTGCAAGGAAGGCATGAGTGCCACGCCAGCCGCGCCAGCATCCAAAGGGGAACGTGTTGCTATTCTGATGCAGAAGGTGAATATAGAGCATTAAATAACCATCATATTGCATAGAACATGAGTGCATTTAAACCAAAATGCCAGCTGCACTATTTAGCCTTTTCATTTCTACATTAGTGGCAATGAAGAGGCTCAAAACATTTCCTCCTTTAGTTAGTAACAGGCAACACATACCACCACCCTTTTCTAGACAGCAGCCAGCATCCCAAAAGCAGAGCTCAAGCTCTGCTACTATTCTCTGAATCAACATCCAGAAGAGAGAAATCCCAGCAGCATGGCATGAGATAATTAAGCTGTAATAAACTATAGCTCAGCTTAAAAATAATATGTCCAAGAGCAAAAGGATGCCAAAGTTTTGCCACCTACAACGCGTGAATAGACAATGCACCATTTCCAGACTGGGCAGAGCACAATATCTGCTGTTCATTAGGCTGTGTGAAACGCTTACTGAGACCTCGGATTAAGTTTACCTAGTGCATTCCTTCTGTTCATCCACCAGCAGCTTCAGTAAAGCGAACGGGCTGTGAAATCAATAGCTTCCCATTTGTTCATTTTTGGGAGAGGCACAATACTGTTTTATATAAAAGCTCCTGAACTGCCAACATTTCAATGAAGCTGAAAGGGCTCCCCAGCCACTGACCCAAAAGGCCAATGAGCACACACCAGTGCACGCTCACTGCTTCCCCATCACTGACACTGGGCGGCTCAGTAATGGGGACCTAGCTTTTGAGTTATGGGTCACCAGGCAGAAAATATCATTTCTGTCCAGTAACTATGCACTGACCCAAAGGATGCAAGAAGAGTTGGCAATCATTGTCCTTTTTTTTTTGGAGTCCTGAGGAGCAATTTCTGGCTATGTAAGCAGTTCTGTCCAGCGCCAGGCTAATGGATGCCAAGCTATTCTGATCCAGCCAAGGGCTTGCACAGGTATTTCAACAGGATTAACCAGAAGCTTGACAACTGAGCACAGGTTTAAGAGGTTATGCTGGAACAGGACCAAAGTGCTCAGCATAGAGCTCCCTCTTGATGAACTTCCCTGTATGCATATGTGTTTCAAAAAGTGTGAAAGACCTAGTGAGAAAGGCACTTAGATGCCAAATCCCACTGCTGCTAGGTGCTTAAGTATCTCCAAAGATCTGAGCCAAAAAAAGCTTTATGCTCCCAGTCACTGTGTTTGTCAGGAGCCTTCGTCAAGAGGCCGGTGCCCGAGCAGGCCCGCAGCCAGGCGTACCCTGCACAGCCACACAGCACGCGGCGCAGTGCCATCGCCAAGCCCTGCACGCGCTCGCAGGTGCTTCTGCAGCAGCCCACGCTCCTGCTTCTCTCATTTCACTGTCATCCCTCAGCTCTAGAGACTCCTCAAAACAAAAACCCAAATGCTTCCAATTCTACAGTAATTCTACAGCGGTAGTTGTAGTTCAATCGGAGTTACAAAATAATCCATTACAGCACGTGCTTGTCTGCTGATCCAGGAGTTGCCCATTAACTCAGATAGTACTGGACATTAAATCAAATGATCTGTTGTCTATTTATTTAGACTCATTTCATCAGGTTAACTCAAACTGTATTACAACCGGAAACTAAAGAAATGTTAGCTGTACAGGTCAAGTAGCAGATTCAATTTTGGTGCTTGTTTTCTCTGTAATTTTCCTCCTCTAACTGTGCAATCTGTGAAACACAGGAAAACAGAAGGCATTTGTCAAATTATGATTACTCCAGAAATTGAAATACAAAAAATAATAACAAATACAATCAAATGCACATCCAGCTATCGTTTGCTAGGAAGGTAGACAAGCAGATAGGAAATTATTCAATTTGTAATTAATTCTCAGAAATAATGCGGAATTAAAAAAAAACACATAAATACATTCTCCAGGAGTTGGCAGAAAATAATGACTGAACAAGCAACTCGGAAGAATTAATGAATGACAACAGATGCAGCAAATGTGTAATGCAGAGATAGACTGCAAGAAAATTAAACAGAGTGCTTATGGGAAAATAGCCACCTTTCCCATATTCTGTTGGGAAAAACACATAATTCCTAATCGAATACAAGGCCATTATTCAATCAGGAGCTTCTCATGAAGTCAGAAACTATGGAAGTATGCTTCCAAAAGGAGAACCCCAGGATATAACTGAAGCCACAGTGCTGATTTTCTTGAACAATTTTACCCCTTATTACCTGAAATGAAACTCATCAGACAAGGAGATATGCTAGACAATATGAAGTTTTGCAGTGTGAGGTCTCAGTAAAGAATATTGAAAAAATTAAACATAAAGCATAAACAATCTTTTTAGGAAAACTGTGCTTAAATATTTGGGTGTGCAAACAAGCAATTCAAGTTTAATATATATAACCAACCTATGTCTGAAAAATGCCTGTGTTTTAAGATATCCTGATTTTATTTTTAAAGGCTGTCCTGAAGCTTCATTTAACTTAACAGGTTTTTAAGAGCCTTGTAATAACTGCAGTTGACAGAACTTCACGACAGTTTTCAAGGTCATGTTCAAACAGGTTTTCTAAAAAAGCATCGGAGAACGGGGAAATAACATATGCATAAATGTACCGGATACCACATGAATAACCACACACTCTGGCTTTAAAACAATGGAGACTTAAGTGGAAGCCAGACTTACAAAGCTGATCACAATATGATAATTCGCATATTACAGCTGCGTCACTAATAGCGAGAAATATTTTTAAAGAAGTTGCAGAGAAAAAATAAATCTATTATTGAATTAAATCCTCATTTACAAATCCTGTGATACTGCTCTCTAATTAGAGAAGAAAACATAACAATACTTCTATTTTTTCAAGGTCAGTAATAAAATCAAATCTGTGGCCTTCTACTCAGCCAGCTTTCAAGGACATTCAGTGTTAAAATAACAATAATAAAAGATAATAAAGATAAAAGAAAAGCAGACCCCACTCTGAGCTCCTGTTCCAAATGCTAGCAGATAACAGCGTGCTATGATTATTGTTTCCCTTCCAAGTTCCCTCACCAACAACTGAACTTTGCTGTGTGGCTGCTTCCCTGAAGTCTGCTCTTGAGGACAGCAGGGACAGAAATCTGTTTACACCATTTGCCATTTACTGCTGCATAAAATCAGTGCAGTCATTACAACCACTTGCCAACTGCCTGAAAAAGCCATAGAACAAGTTCTGCAGTCATGGAGGGAGGCAACAATTTCAGCTAAATCAGAGCTCGGCGTTTAGCCACGGTCTGGAAGCAGCACTCTCCCATGCCAAGCTTGACACAAAGGATATGTACATTATATGGGCATAAAGAATAGGTTCTCCATACAGCAGCATGCGGCTCCAGGAATGAGGGCATGGAGAAAGGATTATTGTGATATGCAAGCTGGGCTACCAAGTTTGTGAAGATACCCCAAATGGGGAGGCACAACAAACTACTCAGGAAACCTAAGGCTCAGTGGGCAAAGGTGGCCTACTACTGGCAACAAACGAAGCAGAGGATTAAGCTTCACTAAAGCACATGTGCCCACTGGGCTCTCATAGACTTCAGAACTGAGCTGTCATAGACTTCAGACTCTGAGGGTGACAGAGCACTGGAACAGGCTGCCCAGGGAGGTTGTAGAGTCTCCTTCTCTGGAGATCTTCAAAATCCGCTTGGACGCAGTCCTGTGCCATGTGCTCTAGGTGACACTGTGTGTGCAGGGGGGTTGGACTAGATGACCTCTAGAGGTCCCTTCCGACCTTGAGCATTCTGTGATTCTATGATTCTAAGAATAAACAAAGTGCCATTAGCTCATTTTCATCCATCTCATTTTCTTAAAAAATGGCTTGCAACTGTCCTACCACTGGATGAGGATGTCGCTTTTACTCTTTAGCTTGTAAAAAAAAAAGCATAAAATTCTTAAAAACTCAAAAACTGTGCATGAAAAACAAAAATGTCAATGGATTATTTTTTAACAAATATCATTATTTCTTATGACTCATTACATTAAATTATTGAGCCACTAAAACTGCATGCATCGTAGCAATATACAGGTATATGGCAAAGTTTAATTCATGAAGGCAAAAGTACAAGTTGGCATCACCAATATCGGAAAGGCCTGAAAACCATACCACCATGAATCTGTTGCTTGTTCACTCTACACATTGGAACAGAAGTAGTATATTCCACTACCAACAAAGAAAATGTAAAATTTCACATTCTTGTTTTCTCCAATTAAGCTCTTAAAATACACTTTGAAGAATATGTTAAAGTGGTACCAGGCAAAATACCAGAGCATTTGCTCCTCATAAGGGTTTTATGCAGCTTTCCAGCCAAAGCAAAATTTGGCTACTACATTCACATCCTTATTACTATAATGCTTTTCTGACATCTGCTGCCCTGTTATAATCAGCGCTTGGATGATAATAATGGCATGAGATAGGATACTGTACATCTAATCAGGCAGAGAGAGGCAAAAGAAAGCATTTGCTATCAAACTAACATGGAATGGAAGCTTTGGTTCCAGTTACCAGATGTGTCTTTGATATCCAGTAAACAAAGAAAAAGTGTTTTTTATCTTAAATAAATGAGGTACTAACAATAATCAGTTCCTAAGCCACAACTATGTTTCGAGCAATTTCTGCTACACATGTTTTTACCAGGGGCAGCCTAGTATACTAGAGTTTCCTATCATGTGATGCAGGAATTTGTGAAAGTGGTGTTGATGGGGTAAGGATTAAAGCTCTCTTGGCCATCTCCCTCTTTGCATCTCCCTGCCCAGCCTTTGGGCACAGGTCTTTATCTGTGTGTGGAGAAGCCCAGAGAACATAAGCAAGTCTGGGAGTCTAAACACCACAGCTGTGGGTGCTCTCACCCCATGGTTATTTACATTAAAGTGGCACCTGGTGATTCAAATCATACTGGAAGCTTTCTTGCTGCAAAAAAAAAAAAAATCATCCAAATGTATTAAGAGCTCACTACAAATGGGAAAAAGGCAGAACAAAGGAAATACTGCTCTCAAATCAAAGCAAAAGTCCTTTCACACAGACAATATGTGAAAAACCTGGACCTGGATATCCTGAAAATTGGATTGGTGACTTAACTCTAGGTGGAAACTATTTTGAAATCTTCATTACTTGAAGTCTCATTTGGATACCTTTTCAAAATACATATACGCAGACCTTAATAACACAGTATCAAACTTTCAACTTCTCTGACAACCCTAGGAATTGGCACTCTTTTAATTAGTTGAGGGCAACAGCACTTTCTAGATGAGTTTGATAACCAGTAGATGCTTCTTACGCACAGATATAGCCAAGCCTTTCTTCCAATTTTTGGACTGGCTGCTACCTCCTTGCATAGTTGAAGAAAAACACCATCAGGACTGTCACAAGGGAAAAGTGTGTTTTAGTGCCTTTGTCCTCTAAACACCTGATTTGCAAGGCTGAAACAAGATCCAAGAATATAAACACAACAAAACACACTACTAGCTGCTCCAAGAGTTCAGTTGCTTTGTCAGACCCCTGTGCAGATGTGCACCAGCAGGGCGTTTGCTTGGTCTCACTGAGGGGGCTCCTCTGGATGCTTGTTCCATCACTTTTTTCAAGATGCTCTCTGCGACCTAACCTCAGAGAGACCCTTTTTGTTTTGTTTTGCCTAAATGGCATCCCAGGAAGGGAAGGAAGGACAGCTAAGATCCTCTCACTGCATTTTCCAAGCTAAATTGCCAGAGCCATAATAATTTGTCTCTTCAAAAGTTGTTTTCTCCTGTCCGTGCATGCTGGGACACACACACATACAGAATGATAATCACCTGCTCTTCTTTCTCTCTCTCAATCTTTTATTTTTTAAACATCTCTGAAATTCCTGGCTTAGCTTTAAATTGCTTTTGCTAGCTAAAGACCAATAACACATAACGATAAAATTTACTAATTGTTATCATACCATTAGCAAAATACCCAGAGTTATTTCACCCTTAGGAGCCAATGCAATCTAAGACATGAGCCAAGGATGAGAGAAGGGCTCTATGCTGTGCATGACTCACCTCCAGTATTGCGGTGTTGAGGCTGCATTTGCATCCTCCCCTGCATGATCCTCCCCTACACAGGGGCCACAGTGCTTATAAAAATCTATGAACAGCCATCCTTGCAGGATTTAAAACCATGGTGCAAGGTTTGTACTGTCCACAAAGACTTACAGCAGGGCCATGCAAGAATGCACCTCGATATCATTATAAAAAACTGTGGGGAAATCCGTAGTTACATGGCTGTGCTGCGTAGGCTGTGCAGCAGCCAGCAGGGTAGACAGATGTGAGACAAATGAGAGCCAGTAGCAGCCCGGGCAGCGCAAGCTGTCAGAACCCATTACAAGAACAGAGCACAACATGGGCAGCATGCAAGAAATGGCAGCATAAGGAAACAAGCAATGTGCAGTCATGATACAATATCTTAGTGCATGCAAACAAGCAAACCAAAAAGCTAAGAAATTGTTCTTGTTGGGACAGCTGGAGCAGAAGAAACACAGTTATGATACAACCCATGTCTGCAAACAGTGCTCCTGGTAGCAAGTTGCAAGCTGAGGCTCACGGGCAAACGCTTCCTTGGCATGCTCCCCACACTGCAGAAGTCAGGGCGGTCATTCTAGAGTCAAGCACGTGTGATTCAAGTATCTTTTCAGATCATGGCAGGAAGTGAATTGTAAGGATAGAGAGCATGTCGAATATGTGGATTGCATCCTCTGAACATGCCTATTTGTATCTCCCACCAGAGACTCTGGACTACAGCCCTCCCTTGCATTGCTCCTGCGGGTGCTTCCTGTTGAAGATTCACTGAGCAGCATGGAAGGCCTCATGCACCACACCTCTAGCTGGCTAGGACACTTTTATCCATAATATTGCATTTATCCGTAACACTTATCCGGAATAAAACCTGAAAGCAGCAGCCTGTGTCATTGCCCCAGCACCCTAGCACGACATGTATCCGTTATATTATTATGTTTCATAAATTTGCCATGCTTACTCTTAAACGAACTCTTCATTTTCAAAGGGAAGTTCATTCAGAACGTCACCACCTTCTTGGTTACTAATCTTTCTGTTTACAGCACAAAAGTTCTCATGCGAATGTACATTCCTTACCTCAAATATCTCCCTCCCTTATTTTTCTCCCTGGATATACTATATACTTAAAGAAAACTATTGCATCTTTGCATCTTCTTTCTTTTTCCCCCTTTTTTTTTTTTTGGTAGGACTAGTGAAACTCGTCCCACCACACAGAGGAAAATCTGTCCCTTTCATCTCCAAATGGCATTTTTGTTTTTGTTGTTGCAAGCCGAGTATTTTCTTCAAAATGGATGATCATGCAATATTCAAGGTTCAGTTCTACCAGTATAACAGTGCACAGATCTCACTGCTGAAAAAGTTACTTCTCCTGTCTTCTAGTGCCACATTTCCTTTCCATTTCTGCTGTGTATTTTAAGGTCCAATATTTCTGCATTCACGAGGTTTTTTTTTTTTTTTTTTTTTTCCTATCCTTTTCAAACAATGTGTTTACAGCAGGAATTCTGGATATCAGTCATCAAATAGGTAACTTTCAATTTGTATCATTTCATACCCTTTCCATACTTCAACATCTCCTGATTAGTTTTCACATGATTTTCTAGTCCTCCTCTGGCACAAATTAAAATAAGTCATCAGTACAACAGCGTAATTCACTGCCATATTCACACTTTTTATGCCAAATTTATTATGGAAATACTAAAAAAGACCAGCCTCAATGCCAACTCATGAACATTTCTGCTTGGTTGGAGGGAAGCTGCTCATAATTTCCCTTTCAATACTACCCTGTGGAATCTTTCCTAGTCCATCATAATTCTTTATTAGTAAACATTTTTCTGAGTTGAAGTAACAACTTGCATGTGAAACCCTACCAGATGCCTTTGGCAAAGCAAGTAAAACAAGACCTACCACAATCCCTTTTACTAAAGACTAAAATAATCATCTGCCTTCATAGATACCATCAGATCAGTCAGGTAAATCCAACTTTGGCTACTTCAGGTTAAAGTCTCCCTCATTTCACACCAATTGTTAAAAATCAGCAGCAAATCATAATGTGACTAATACATCAATCATAATTTTATTTTAAAAATTATTATAAAATTTTGAAATTATTGCTTCAAAATGTGTTCTAAAGCCTAAGAGTATAATGGTCTGCATCAGTATTTTTTCTTATTCTGTAAGGCGGGCATGATATTTGCTATTCTCTAATCATATCACAGAACTCCAAGCTTGACAGATTTATCTAGTGTGTGTTGCCAAAGCGAGTGCATTTATCTTTTAAATTATACTTCAGCTTGGTAGTGGGATTGCCATTTTCCTGTGCTCATTTGCCTCTTCTTGTGTGTGCCAGCACAGTCCACATCACCACTAATACGGATGAAAAACATGCACTTTATTTGGCGATTACGGTAAACCATAAATCTCAGTCCCATTGTGCATACGGTTCCCTTGTTCCCTTAATTTCTATCTGTATGGTACCTGTTTTCATAATTGTTGACAAGTTCTTACTTTGATGACTTTGGAAAATCTCTCTTCTCACCTCATTTCTGAATCTGTAAGGTATAAAGTTCTTGGCTGACATTTTTTTTCCCCCCATTCCTTAGAGAACCGCTGCTTATTGCAAATTTTTCCCCTAAGTTACATAGAAGTTCTTCCAAAAAATTCCCAGCTCTTCTCAAGGATTTCTGAAGCCTTAGCATCTTTGATACTAAAACATTCTCTCAGTCTTTCTCTTTCTAAGCTCCTACACATGCAAATATCTGAACTCAGTTCTAGGTGACTTGATAATGAGTTTCCTTGACTTTTCAAAGTTTGTCCTTTGGAAACTGAGGAAGCAAAATTAAATACTATAAAATATGGCACAGATAATTTTGAATCAAGAGTTAAAAAGAAAAAAAAAAAAAAACTTCGCACTTTTTTCATCAGGAGTCATTTTGACTTTTTTTTATTGAAACAAATTCAAATTCTTTTTTCCTAGAGCGTCATTGAAAATTAGTGAAAGGCAAGAAAGAGAAAGCTTCGTTTTTTTCCCCTTAGTGACACATTTTTTGCTATATAGTCAAGTCTTAACAAAATTATCAAGAAAAACTTTTTGCTTCTAAAACCATTTGCAGAAGAAAAGAAAACCATTACTGAATTGATACTTAAATCAGAACTTTTTATATTTGTTATTATAGGGTGAAGAGGATAGGAAATTTGTTTGCTAAAACTGATTGGTTAACAAACTTATAAAAGCAAGCTCCTCTTTCAACAAAGCTTCTTGTATAATTTACTTTAAAATCTGTGGTCCTGCTTAGTTTGTTCTTTATTCTTATTTCACTAGACCTATAATTAGACCTTCTTAAAAATACATGGCTTCTGATGTTCTAACAAAGAATAACTTCGAAAAAGCTAGTGATAGTTTTCTGAGAGAGAGCTACAAGGCAAAGCTGTTTCACTACTAGTGACTATTTCTTGCAAGATTCTTTCTCCTTAGCAGATGGAGCACTGCGGTAAAAGACAGGTAGCCGAGGCTGAAGAGGTCGTAAAGATCTTAAGAGCAGGAAATTACACAGGCATATCTACCAATACATTCTATTTATGAAAAATCGTTAGGTGTTCCCAATTTCTTTAGTTCCTCCTTCCCTGATTAAGAGAATAGCATTTTAAGAGCAGGAAATTCAAATCAGCTTGTTTTAATTTAAGCTTATTCTATTTGCTTTTGACATGCTGAGTATGTAATTCATGACAAACAAGAAGAAATCCAACTGCTAAAGAAAAAACAATTACATATATAGATAAGCAGAGCATTTTCTCCCTTGAAACTTGATCCTGGTCCCTATGCACTGGTTTTGATGCAGTGAGTAGCTACTGCTTGAGTCAAAAACTTAGGCGCTGGCTGCTCCTGGAGGGAACATCTATGACCTTTAACAGGCAAATTGTTATTGGAGTCAATGGGATATCTGACATAGTAAGGAAAGCAAATTTAGACCAGTATCTTTAAGGATAGCAGTATGCAATTATTATCAAAGTTGCTTGTATTCGAAAATAGTGGTCACAGGATCGCTAATATCCTCCTTTAGTCATTTTGCTAGAATGCACTATGAGTAATTATTAGAAAATATGGGGTACTAATAGAAATGAAAAGTTAAAAATAATTTAAAATATTAACAAATTTAAATGGCAAAGAGATTGCAAGCCTTTGTATTAGAGTTAATCTAAAAGTAATAGCTTTCCTCTCATTTGTGGTGCATATGTAAATCTCAACATCTGTCCAAACTGAAAAAAGTAAATTCTTTATCATTTGAATGTTTCAATAAACTGTAAGTCTCAAGAAAAATATAATGTTAGATGCTGTTCACAATCTTCTACTGATCCACTTCTTTAATACATATAAAAAAATTTTTAAAAGACATAATTAAGCTGGAAAAAAATAGGGTTGTCCTCTTGTGAAAACACCACATCGTATCAATAAACTGCAGTCAAACTTTAATAAATGGAGTGCGTTCTGAGAACAATAATAGTTCCTCTGGGAAATAAATACATCAAGAGTCCAAAATCATATCCTTATTATGGAGAACATGCAAACCAACATATAAATGAGGAAATAAAGATTGAAAAATGAAGACAAAAAATATGGTATAGTGAATATAATGTTGTCTTCAAATACATTTATAAATGAATATGGGGATAAAGGCTAAATGACTGAAATCCGGTATGTTCCCAAGTGAAGGCCTCACTTATCTCACTGTACAGCCTTTACATTATCTGGTATTATTAAGTGAATAAAAAGTAAACCCATCCAAATGAAGTATAAAATATAACCACATAATTGTACATACTGTACATGTGTTTAAGAAGATTTGGGGCATTTAGCTCTCACTGACATCAGTGTTAAACACTCAAGATGAAGTATTTAGGAATAATAGCTACAAAGCTACATGATATAACTATAAATTTGATTAACTAAATTCACATATTTTCAGTTTTATTGAGAGGCTTCCAAATCCATTATTTCTTCTTCTTGTAAAGCCAGAAATTCCAAGCTAAGTGAAGCACATGTTTCATGGACAAGATTGAGAAAATGATTAGAAAAATTGAATCTTTTTTCCTTATAAATCTAGTTTAAATATTCATTAAAATGTACATCATTTGGAAGTGATACAATAATTTTACTTGATAACTTGATTAGATTTCCAAAACAGATAATTGTTCTTTAGAGAAAAGAAAAACACCCAGCTGATGTATTTAATTTATAGCAGACCTTAAAATTAATGGTATAGGTCATTAATTTTATACTGCAAAAGACTGATAAATTAGATCAAAATGCTTACTTGCATATATTACATAAGAAAATTAACAATTCATATTTGGTAGGTTTTTTTGGTCCTCTTTTCTTTCAGAACAATTCATCGGCAATGTGGTGAATCTCTGTCAAGGATTACTGAGCTCCTAGTTGGTTTATATATTTATTTCTAGGCTACACACTATCCACTCTTTAGGCCAAGGACAGAATCCAAAAGACCTTGCGTTTGTCTCTGCATGCTACAGAATTAGGTGCTCCTTTGGCACAGGGACAATTAAATGTTCAAGTACTTCAGGAGATGCTGAACATAGCCCCACTGCCTTTTAGGCCTGCACTTCTATGACAAGTCTTTCTTCCAGAACAGCAAGGATCTCTACTTTGACCTTTATTTCTTCTTAGCGCTGAAGAAAAAGTGAAAAGTGAGATGAGAAAGATAAGGAAATCTTTTGTTTTTTTTTCAAAAATACAGAATAGCTAAGAAATAAAATTCAGAATTTTACACTTTTTTTTTCTTTTTAAAAATCTATATATTGGTATTCCCATGGAAGTAAAACAAATTTCTTAATTATTCCAAAAAGTCACAGCTCTGCTCAACAGTAAGCTTGAATGGCATCTTGTAGCAACAGAGAGGAATGACCCAGTCTTGGTTTGCCAAGTGTTTAAATAGGAGCTAAAAAGCTGTTGGCATGATGGTAGAGTTCTGACAGAAACTGCAAAGAGACTATCAGCTTCTGTTTGAGCCAGTAGCTGTATATGCAATTTTAAGTCTGTAGTCCCATCCCTCTGAAGTATACACAATGTCTGTTCTGAAGGTTAAACATGAAAATACAAATTAGGAGCATAAGAATTTTTTTTTCTGTGCCTACTCCAAATCTCTTGTGTGTGATTTTGGCAAGTCATTCAGTACTCTAGTGCTCCGCTGGTAAAATGAGAATAAATAATAGCAGTTATGAGACATGGCAGTTCCGTGGTTAAATTCATCAGTCTTCACAGGGCGCTTTCATACATGATGATCATGAAAACTACAGAAAACATTGCAAGTAAATAGTTATCACTTCAAAATTCATGTTCATCCATCCTAAATTCACAGATGTTAAGTAAAATATATTACAGCATAAATATCCGGAGGGATGGGAGTAAGAAAAAGCACATGACATGCCTTTAAATCATTAAATGCACGTGGGATTTCTCAGTGTGTTTGGAGAGTGGTGGCTATTATTCTTTAAATGCCATTTGGCCAGATAAATTTGAACAGCAGGAGTAGCTATAGTTCAATGAACTTTCTACTAATACCTTGGCAGGTGGGTATCAAAATCCCTAAGTGAGTAAAAGCAGAGATGCTTTGTTACTGATTAAAAGAGCAAGTTGTGGGGGATGAGCGCTTCCGAAGACTGAAACATGGTTTAGGAATCCTGGGAAAGCACTAAAACTGGAGTGATTTGCCTTGGCAAACAAAGATAAATGATCCTCCATGCCAGTTAACAAGTTAAGGAAATACAGCCTGCAATTGCAGAGAGATGCACAGTGAGAGCAGAATACATTTGCATGCAGCATCCCATTTAAAATGAAGGCATTATTTTGGGTTATATCCTAGTGCTTTCTGCTGTGATTTGCAGTGCCACAATGATGGTCAGAGGATACTCTGTCAAACTACAAGTTAAACCACTATTGCCACAGTACAGCTGTAAATATACAGAAAATTACTATTGGCCAAGCAAACACAGCCTCTACTTATAATTATCATTGTTATTCATTTTCTTTCCCTCTTTTCCTCTGCAGAAAAGCACATTTATATGAATGTATGAACAAATGAATCTTAAAAGAAGGGCTGCACAGCAGCCAACAGGTCCTCCCCTATACCAAGCTCTCTAGCTAAACCAGGTGTTCACATTCTCAAAGGGAAACACTGCTCCGTGCTACCTTGGAGCACGACCCGGCGCAGATCCAGACAGTAAGGCTTTTCATTCCTTGGGTATTTTTACAAGGCAGCCATTGATAAGAGCAGTCACCTGGCAGGGAGAAACAGGTAGGGAACCTTCCTCTTCCAGTTTACACGTCACATATAATTAAAGACCTTTCTGACATTCCTTAAACTGTGCAATGGACAGATCCTCCTCTCTGTACCTTTCAGGAGTACAGAATCAGAGAGTCTTGTTTGCTTTTAAAGACTGAACAAGAAACTTAGTTAGACTATATAACACAGTATTTTCTCCTAAAAGGACACTGATTCCCTATTGACTTTCTGAATATATCCTTTCCCTTCTCCCCTTTCCCTGGCTTCCTACAGATTTAAATTAAAGGAGCAGAATATTTACCCTCAAAATAACCTATTTTTTGTTGTCATTTGAGTAAGATCAACAATTTGATATCAACATGTATGTTTTCATCTCTTTATATCCTTAGACATATGAGTAGGACCTCAGAAATAATAGGGTCACTCAGATATAGAGAGGGAACTGAATCAGCCTTTCATCCTTTCCCCACAATGTTTTAAGAGCTTTCACATTCAATCCAAGGACTCTGTTTTTCTTGTCCCTTCCCTCACACACACATTTCAAGACAGTCAAGCTCTCTGAAAGGCAACACACTTCCTTTGCCCTTCCAATTAAACAAATCACAGTATCATACATTATAAGCAGACAGTACAAATATAATTATCAGCAATAAAAAACAAGCAACCGGAAATTTCCTACAAATCTGAAATAATTCCAAAAAATATAATGAGCACCTTTGAGAGACACGGTCCACTTTCATGCCAAGGTAAAACCACTCTCACTTATTCTCTTCCTAAGAGCACACAGCCCATGCTTGCTACCCATGGGAAAGTAGTACCCAGTGCAGTTACCAGAGATCCCACACTGCAATATTTCACATACCCTAAGGGTTACAGTATAGAATTAGAGGGAAGACTGTGAGGGCAAAAACCTCTCTTCAAGTTGGCCCAAACTGCACTCACAGGAGCAAACTGTGGCTATGCTGATGCATTTGAGAGCAGAATTAAACCTCTTTTTTTCCTAAATTAAACTCTAAGTATGTAAGTCCCTTTAAGCATTTCAGTAGCACCTACTATGCAAAGCTGTAGCACAAATCAATTTGGCAAAGGATTTTCATGTGCACTTCTCTTTAAGCACACACTTCAATCACATTTTTAGTGCTGTGCCAACATGAGACTTACAAGAATAGTAACTATTGTTATTCTTACAATAAATTTACAACTTTCTTTGACTAGTTCTTCTTTACAGAAAACCTCACAATAGATTTGAATTCTACATAAAAGTCCAACAAGTTTTTCTCAGATCTCCAGAAAGATTCTTGAAAACAGAGAGCCAACTGGCTAGTCCAACAACTCTACTCACAGCATTCTCTAAGACTCTCAGATAACTGCAGAACTGAAGTGAATTTATGATGAACAAAACAGGATTGTGTCAGCACAAGACATAACTAAACATGAGACAACATCCCTGGCTGTTTTTAAAATTTCACTAAGTGTAAAAACAGTCAGGATCCTGGCTTGGTATGTACCTTCATTAAGCTATGCCATAAAAGAGCAGAAGAGGGATAAAATAATGAAATTCAAATTTAAGAATGGGATGGACAACACTAAAGATAAAAGAATTATTATTATACAACCTACACGAAAACACTGCAGATAAACAGTGTTTATCTTCCTATCCTAAAGACCTCACTGTTAGTTATTATCTATGTCTGCCGAGGGAAAAAAAAAAAAAAAAAGTGTGATTCATTAATATCGCTGGGCTACCTCTTGAAGTTAATGAGAATTTTGTTTGGGCAAAAAGTAGAATAATAGGCCATAAATTTGCATCCATGAAGTATCATGTAATAAGTGTTTACACTTAACTTTGATGTAACCTGTGAGTGCTTATTGCTTCTCAAGTTCAGTCAACATTTCAGTCATTTGCAGACAGATCATAAAACGTAAGAGCATATTAGCTCTCTGCAACTTCTAAATATGTCTTGTACATGAAAAGAAAAAATAAAATGTCTAGCTCTTGAATACAAATACAACATGTGCCTACCAGAGCATGGATTACTCTCAGTAATCTGCTCTTGCCCAGTACAGCCATGTGGGCAGTTGGCAATAAATCTATTCTGGAAACTGAAAGACCCCCCAGAAACCTTTTCAGAATGTGGAATAAAACAGCAAAAGCTATTGCTGCCATTGCAAACAGCTCCCAGCAATGGCCTTGAACCTCTGACCACCTGAATCCCAAGGTCCAAGATCAAAAAGAAATGATAAATCTCTACACATTCTTCAGTCCACCCATCTTCAGGATATCATTTGTGTGCCATGTTATTCTTAAGTGAATGTTTAAACACAGCTCTAAGTAGGGGATATTTTCCAGACTAGGGATGCAAGTCCAGATGTTCCAAAGCACAAAACCTGTTCTTTTTTTCCACTAATGGCTTTATTATTCTGGAAAAGACCAATGAAAAATTGCCTTTCAAAATTAAGGGGTAGGGGAGCTCATGTGTACTGCAAGCTTAGAATAATAGCTCTAAAAAAAAAAAAAAAAAAAAAAAAAAAAAGTCACCATCAGTAACCGAACAGCAGACACTAAAGAGAACCAGTCGAATTAGAAGATCCATCAGTTCTCTTTTTACTTAGATACTAAACTGAAGTTTCTTCTGGAAACTTCAGCATGATTTCTAGCATCAGAGGCAAAGCATGGTTTTTTGGACTCTATATAAATACCTATGTGTTATATAGTGATACTTCTGCTTAAAAGCTTATGAAGAATCACTCCCAGTGAAAGCTTCTATCATATTTGTGCAGTGTAATAATAGTATTCTATGTCTTACAACACTCTCTTTGTGAGGAGGATGAACTTTTAAAAGGTCAAACAATTACATGTTACTCACAAAGCGGCAGTGCTGCAAAATGATTGGTTTGGACATCTTTCTTTTTGACCAGTGATTACTGAATCTTGCTTCTTAATATGAAAATAATTTTACAGTTTGGGAAGCACCATAGTTTTCTTCTCTCCAAATACTGAATGGCATTTAAAAAAAAAAGGAAAAAAAAAAAAAAACAGAAATTTCCGAACTTCAAAATGGCAAGAAAATCAGCAGAAATCAGGCCCAATTATTTGGCTGTCCTTCAGGCACAAGTTTATTTAGGAAAGAAATTTAATGTATTGGACTAAAAAATGTGACAGTTTGGGACCTGCTGTACATACAGCTGAGAGGTCCCATTACAACTCTGAAAGAAAAGATGAACATCAGAAATGGCAACATCTGCATCAGTCCCTGTCCAAGCCTTGTTGTCTCCGTGCCCTATCAGAGCCCTTAAACCATTTCCAGTCTGATTTTCCTTCTGAGATAGATGGAGGTCATTCAAACAAAAATTTGAGTGGGGTTTAAAATCTAAGATTAGGGAATTCAAGGATTTGATTTAAAAGCAAGAAATTACTGCCCTGACCTTGGTGAAGCATGGCAAGATTAGAAAGAAAATTAGACTGTTCCTGAGGAAAGTGACTTGTTCACTCTAAGGTGGGAAGGACTTTGACAAGGTAGTCACTTCTTAAAACTACCTTCCTACTTGTAAAGCTTAGATATTACCTTACCTCTACAAGGTCTTCCACGAATGAGGATGTTAATGAATATAAAGTACATAGCTAGGATGATTACGGGATTAACTGAGAAAGCTGTAAGGTAAGTGCGGCCTGCGAGCAGGAATGAAGAAATAGATAGTACAAAATGCATGCTGAGTGTGAAAGGAATCAAAAATCTGGTGCTGAACCTCAGAGTACCTAAACAAATTAGGAAAAGCAGATAAATTCAAGCTTGCAGTAGGACACAAAGTTAAAGGATTAAAATAACTCCAAGACCCTGAGATAACATAAATTCACATCTACCAACAATTAAAAAACAAGCAAGTTCAAAGTTTGAAATGCTAATCCTCAAGCATCTCAGCTGAGATATCAATCTGCATCCTGTTAAATACTAGACTCTTTTTCAGGATATAGTTTAACTAAAGAGACTGACAAAAGGTAGTGGTAATTCCTTTTCCCATTCAAAGTGAAAAATTGATTACAGGAAGAGCTGTTTTTCGTGTCAGCTACGCTTATACTTTATTTTGGTAAATGACTCTGAATTTAAGCAAAAACAGTATTACTAACTCTGCAATAATTGTCCTTGTGATTGTGCACGGAAGAAAACAGAGGCTAACGCTGAGCCAAATAAAGAAAACAAAGATCGGGCCAAGCAAAGAGAGGTAAAGACAGCCAAAATTTCAAGAAAGGCATATTCAAAACAGTAAATTCCTTGCTATCGTGCAAACTTTGAGTGTTCGCAATGTCCTGTGTGTCTTCAGTGGCACCACTACGCATATACTTGAGTTTGAATTTGCAGACTGTTACAGTGAGTTGGGAAGAGATCGCCAACCCAGGATGAAATAGAAAGATTAGTCCAAATGTACCTTATACAGTGGTCTCTGATCCCATAAAAGGACTGGATGGCCTTGGCAGCCCCCTCTAGCTCTATGTTCTAGAGAAGTAATTTTTAGAACATTTATATATATATATGTGTGTGTGTGTGTGCACACTGGAAGGAATGAATTGATTCATAGCTTGAAGACTAGATACATTAACATCAGTAAAAGCAAAGGCAATTATCATTTTGTTTAGCTTGAGGTTTAATTGGGGAAAGACTGCCTGAGCTTTTCTCGATTGAATGTAAGGGCAAAAAGCTATGTACTTTCACAATTTTCAACAGTACATTGTAATTTATTTTGCAATTTAGGCAAGACTTAAGTAAAAAGGATTGCATTACATAATACTTTGTTCGCGAAATATATTTTTAAAAAAACAAAAATAAATAACAGATGCATCAAAATAAAGTAAATGAAAAACAAAACTGATGTTAATCTATAATGGTAAGTAATGTACCCAGTCCATTTTCTTTGTCTTGAGACTACAACTTAGATGGGTATATACGTATTTATAGTAGGACCAGTAATAAATTGTGTTGATATTGAGGTCAGGATTTTGCAGTACACCAAATGCTAAGCTTCTAGTCCATAAATGCCTTCACTGCAAATAAACCATAAATCTATTATCTTTACAGCAGCTGCAATCTGGAAAATGTGCTCTCTCTTAATTTAGTTGCCTCATGAATATCATATTAACCAAGAAGCAACCTGAATGAAAAGTATGTTATAAAGTGAAAAACCCACCAACTGCATGATAAAGACTTTTTTTTCTAGTCATTTCTCCATCTTCTGCCATCAAACAAAAGCAAGACTTCTACAAGATAAAATGGTGAGTTCCTGAAGAGGTGACGGTGTGTGGCCAAATTCTCAGCGATAGGCAATCTCAATTACAGAGGACTAGAAAGTTTAATTTTCCACCCTAGGTCAAAATTTTTGGTTTGTTCTGATTACAAATAAAAGATGTTATCTCTGAAGTAGGCAGGAATAAGAAACTGGAGGATGAAGAGGGGGAGAGAAGAGCCAAGAAACTCTGAGAGCAGCTCTGCCATAAGAGCATTTCAGGCAAAGGGCTGTAGATTCCTACCTCAGGGTGGCTGAGACTGGATTTTGAGAAACATGCAGGGTTGCTTGCAAATGCAAAAGGAGAGTTGCATTTGCCCACCCACGAAAACTGAAGCATCCAGCTAGGGGATGTCACAGAGAAACTACATTAGTAAAAGTCATGCTGATCTCCAAAAATAACTTGAATACAGGCTCCAAATTTTGTGCAGAGGCTAAGATAGCATTTTTCATTGGATTTCTAGTTATTTGGGTGACTCCTCAAGAGCAGAACCTGCTTAGTGATGAATTCCCCTTTAACACACCCCTCTCAGAGATTGCTGAAGTAATATGAATGATACCTGCCTTTTACACTCAGTCTAGCAAAAACTCATGGGAAGAGGAAAGCCCATCTATTCACACAAATATCCCATCTATTCACACAGATTCAATATTGCCTATTCAATATTTGCAGGATCCACACTATGATCAAAGAAAACAAAGAAAGAAAAAAAACTGTAATGTTTGAATATAAGAAAAAAATAAACACAACTAGAAACTGGTCATTACAACTACTGCACCATCCCCTGTTCAAACATCAGCTGGGCTGCACACACCTAACTTTTGACAGAGTCTGCCCTAATAACTACAGCAAAGGGAAGCTGAAGTAAGAGCTGTAAGTGCTATCGCAGCACAGAAATATAAGCAGCCCTTTGACACAGCTCAATTACATCTGTAAATAAAAGGACCAGGGCTCCTAGCATCAACTGTGAAACAACATCTATTTGAAACATTATCAAAGATAGGTTAAATGGAAAGGTTTATATATTTCATTTGGGGATTTTGCCTTCAAAAGTCAAGGTTTTTTTGTTCATTAAGGAGGCATGGGTTAAGGGATGCATATTTACAGTCCAAAAAAGTCACTACAAGAATGTCTTAAAGGAACAAAACCTATCTATAATGGAACCTAGGTAGTGCCAATATTAGAAGGTAAAAGGACTTTTACCTTAAAAGGTAAAAGGTAAAGGCCGGTTAAGACTGTTTTTAAAAGCCTTATGTCACAACACAGGAACAGTAAATAAAGCAACACTTTTAAATGTCTTTAGCTTGTCTGCAGCCACAGAAAGTACGTATTAAAACCATATTAAAATCACACATATCATTGACAAACGAGGGACAGAGCTCTCAAGCTCAGAGAGCATTTGCTTTCTTCCTTGTATTTTGCTGGACACTGAGTTCAAGGTGAATTCTGGGTCACTTAAAGCTCCTCACACCAAATTATTCAAAGATGGCTGGGGGAGACCTTGAAAGGTCATTTTGTCCGGCCATTTGCTTCAAGGCAGAAACAGCTGCCATTCCGGACAGAATGACATTTCAGACATATGTTTATCCAGACCATTTCAGTGACAAAGTCCTCAAAGACAATTAGTCCCCTAGCCTTAACATTTAGAAGTTTGTATAGTTGCAATTTAAATAATTTCTTACTGTGCAGAGCAAGTTATTCCCTTCTTCTTTGCAGAAACCTTTTATGTACTTAAATGTTGCTACTGTCACCTCTTAGTTTCATCCTCTCCAACATAATCTTCCTATTTTTTTCCTAGGGCACTCTAATTGTGCCAAAGACTTCTTAACACCTAAAACTGGAGAGATTATTCCATTTGGGATCTTTCCACCGGAGAAAAGAGCAGATACATTATTCTGTATGTCCTTATATATCTTCATGTAGACATTTATCTGTATGTTTCTATTGATACATCCTGCTGTGGCACCTGCAACTTTTGAAACTGTATGCTTAAATCAAGCATCAAGCCTGAGCCTTGGACACGTCCTAGGAGGCGGCTCAGTTGGCGCATTTCAGAACAGTAAAAGGTTGGGCCAAATGCAAGCGGAAACCCTCCTACACACTGACTTCTGGTCAAGGGAGACGTAATGTTATGCTCCTTCCAAGAGCAGCATTTACAAGGACACTAAGCACAACCGATTGCTCAATGTTGACAGCAAAGGGTGCTAATTGAAGTTATGTTTATTACTTGCAGAAGGAAAAAGAGGAGGAAGGCAGGAAGTGTTTCAGGATGAAACGCAGCACTTGGCATTCACAAATGTTACCTCCAGGCAAGTTCTGCAAAGTTTTATGCTCGTTTGTCAAAAGCCACAAATAAAAACAAACCCACGTGCACTTAGCATGGGTTCTCCACATACCTCTCCATGGAAAGCAATCTCCGGCGTTCATTAAGTTCCTGCTGGGATTGTGCAATTCTCCAGTCCGGTAAATATACCATTTGCCAACTGCACCACATTAACACTCCCAGCCCACCCCCCAGCAAACCTGCTAGCAGTTGGATATAGTTTCATGCTGCTGGCAAGCTTAGTGCACTCCCTTTTACTGGATACGAAATGTCAAATTATCTTTTGTTCACTTGCTTCTGTGTAGGTCAGAGCCTACACCTGCCCCCTAAACTGTTACATTATTCAGGCACGTCAGGAAGCGTGGACCACACGGGGAATTCAAAACACTTTCACCCCAGTTACACCAGGGCTCTCCAGCTCAGCACCGAGTGGTTTTGAAGCTGCTACAGAGCTTTCTGCTCACCCATGTCTTCAAAGTTACAACCAGCAGAGCTGTTTAGTGCTTCAGAGACGCTGATGAACCCACTGGGCCTTTTATCAAGAACAGAATCAAATGATGAGCCTGTGTTTTTTAAATAACTCTTGATTTGCTTAGTGGAAAAAGCCAGAAGGATTGAGACTGAACCCGCTTCCCTCATGCTAGCCATCCCTAACGCACCTCCAAGGAAAGGCGGCTTGCGGGGCTCTGCGGCACGGCACACCATGAAAGAACTTGTTAAGGTATGACAGTCCTTCTTTTTCTTCCTCATTTTCCACATTTGTTTACAGTGCAGAGAGCTGGTTTCCCTGTTATTTGTCATCGTCTCCATGCTAAGTATCAGGCAAAAAGCTGATTCCCAAGTCAAGTGTTTGCTGGGTGCTTGTGCGAGGGTGTAAACTCCACAGAGAAACATTTATAGCTGGACCCAACCCTTGCTTTCCCCACGGGATTTTTAAGCCTGCACTGAACTGTAGGTATTGATCTTATGATTAATTTGTGGAAATGAGTTTCTACAAAACCTAATTTAATACCTAAATCAACCTTTGCATAGTTTGAATTTACTAGCAGTATTTCAAGCCACCCTTTCAGAGGAAATGGCAACAACAGAAGAGTGCAAAATTAAGAAGTCTTTTAACTTTTATCCTGGATCTTCTGATGTGTACCTTCTACTTATTTTGACAGTGTAAGGTAGATAAGCAATAATTCAATCGAAGGTCGCAATGAGCGAAAGAACCCAGGCAATGAAAAAAAAATATACATGTGAATGCTATAAAACACACTTTAATAGTAGTTTATCTCATAAAAATAATTCTACCTATCTCTGAACAGTAATGGTTAGAGACAGTTCAGTGAATATAAAGTATACTACGATTCTGGAATATGCTTTGACAGAAGAGAAACTGCAGTAACAGTCTCCTAATTCTGACTGATAGTGTTTGCAAAAAAATATATATTAAAAAGAATGGAATAAAATACAAAATAAAATCAAACCTTCCTCTGAGAATACTTCAATAAGTAGGGAGCGCTCACTTAAACCACTGAGGGCCTTACTTGCTGCGCAGGGTTTCATAAGCACATTTGCTTCAGTTCACTGAATTCATGTCATATTCAGCTTGATTACTGTAAATACACATCAAACCTGAATTTAAGAAACGTCATCCCTGATTTATAACACTTTTGTCATCCAAATGAAGCCTTGACAGAATACTATATGCAGAGAAGATGTAAGGCAGGTGGTGAGAACGACTTTTGAGAAAGAGCTGCAAATTCCGCGCTGGTTGGCCCAGCAGTTGTGCCCTCTAGCGGGGACAGCCCTGTCCCTGGCAGCTCCCTGCAGGTTCCCACTTGCAGATTCCCACTTTTTCTTACAAAAACCTGGATCCTAAATATCAAGACGCTGCCAGTCAAGTTACAACATGTCTAGGTATCAACTTGACTTGATCTGACTTACTTTTACCCAGCACAATAATTCTGAAGCGCAGGACAAAAAAATAAAAACCATGAAACGGGTCCAGTTTCTTTTGAAATCATGACATTTGGTAACGTTCTCAGAAATCCTCCCCTGGCTCTGGCTACACCAGCACATTTAAAATTTTGCATTTCATAATATTGTTATTTTATTGTTATTAAAAAATATATGTCATCCAGGTAAATGAAAAAAAGAAATCTCCCAAACCCATAAACGATCCCTCTTGAAGAACCTGCAGCTATTTCAAAGATTTCTTTTCTACTTTAATTCTTTAAATGTTTTGTGTGAGCCAGTGTGAATGGATACAGCACAAGCTGAGCACAGTGAAACTTTGAAACTGCCCTTCTTTATTTTGGCTTACAAAGCCTGAAGTTGAATGCCATTGCTCCTTTTCAAATGGTTTGTTTTGAACAAGCAGATGTTAAAATTTATAAAAAAAAGTTTTCAGAATATTTTTATTATAGAGAGTATTCCTGGGTTTGTTCAATGATTGTGCCCTTTTGCTGACTAGAAGCAGTCCCTCACTGTAGTTTTTTCAAACACAAGCATTATAAAAGAACAGTAATGATGAAAATATATGTTAAATATGACTTTGATTATGTTAATGGCATTAATTATTGCTGTTATAATATAGACTGTTTATCCAAGGGGGAAAGGAGAAGACTTTAGGGTGATTAACATCTAGCTGTCAAAGCTGGCACCAGATTTTCCATCTTACTAGTTGCACAAAACAATCTATATATTCTTCAGAATGTATTAAAAATAAAATAATATTTGTGCTACTATAACCCCCTTGTGCTTTACTTAACATGGCATGAAATATCAAGATATTCATAAATGGTTTTTGGATAAGCAAGCTGTTGGCAAACCTATTCAGCTCCTCTTGGTGCAGACATTAATGACTATTACATCTCAATTGCCTAAACCAGTAACGTGCAGTGATTATTTGCCTACTGATGAATTATGTTTCATTTAGTCAACACTGACATTTTCTGTTCCAGATACAATAGCTGGTTGCTAAATAAACTTTGTGATCTCAATCCATTACTACACAACTTGATTATTTTCTTTTTGTAATCTCACCACCACATTTCATAATTTTCCTGACAATTAACATTAGTAAATACCAGCATTTGCTGCATAAAACGCCAAGACGAGCAGCATGCATTTAGCAGCAGCACACAAAAACTCTCCTCCTAGTTTTTCTCTTTGGTCTCAACCGACATGTGAGCCCCCAGCAACCTGCTGAGCTACCTCGTCCTTTAGCAATTCCCCAGCTCAGCGGTAGGCCCCTGCCTGGGAAAATCCCTGCTCTGTCTGGCACATTATCTCAGTGCACATTTCAAAAACCTCCTAAGTCTCTCCCGTTCGGGTCAGTTACTCCGTGACCATACAACTCCTTCCGTTTGTATCAAACCTTTTAGGAACGGAGGAAGGTGCAGCTCTTCTGCAGCAGAGAGGCTAGGAGACCCAGTGTTTCAGCTAATAATAAATGTACTGCTGTTTTGAATATAAAGGCGTTGCTTTAAAATACATATAAGCTTGAAGCTGCTGCTTCAAAATCCCCTGCCATACAAAAGCCGTGATTTTATTCATTTGTTCATTAAATAGCTCTCCGCAAGCACTCCAAGCCTCCCTTTGGCAGGTTTCCCCTCCACAGCACAGGAATGCAGAGTACCCCGGGCTGTAGCCATCAAAGGGGAGCCCCACGCTGGGAGAATTAGTCACTGGAGAGCAAGCACTACAGGTGCTGTATGCCATTAACAGGTGTCTCTAGGAAGAACTAATTAGAGGACCCTAATAACATCACGAGCCAACTCAGTCACGGTAATAAACCTTTTGTTCTTAAGGAGCGGCTCCCCCGGCCCTGTAAGCTCCCTCCTGGCGCCGTGGGTCGTCGCTCCTGCGGGGCGCGCGGTGCTCTCCGAGCCCCTCGCTGCAGGAAAACTTTCCTTCGCCCCCGGCCCGGCACATTCCCTCCTCGCCACCCGCCGCTGGCGGGAACTCTAGCGAGTGTCCCCGGAGCGGCCCCGGGGGACCCCACTTAGGGGCCGGGAAGGGGACGGCTCAGTCTCCTGCCGGTCCGGACGAAGTGGATTTACAGCGACAGCGCCAACTTGAACGGAGGAAAGTCCCAGGCGATGGTTAAAATAAATAAAGTTGCGGAGCTCTCTGCCCGGAGGAGCCAGACGGAGGGGAGGGCAACCCCCGCAGGCAGCTCTAGCGCGGCGGGATGAGACCCTGCCCCGGGGGTGGATAGGGCAGGGAGAGACCCTAAACCCTCGTCTCGCCGAGCCGCCCCCCCAGCGCCCCCCGCCCGGGCCCGGCAGGTACCGGCGTCGCTTACCGCGGCTCTCCCGCGCCGTCTCCCCGCCGGCGAGCTGGCAGCGCTCGCTCAGGCACTGGAAAAGTAATAGAAATCCAGCGGCTAGTTTGCTTCTCCGCAGCCTCGCCATAGCCCGGAGCTGCCGAGGCAACTCTGCGGGCTGCGCGCCGCTCCTCTGGCCTGGGGGGAGACGTCCGGGCGCTGCCGAGAGCAGCCCTAGCAGACGGCGGGTCGCCTTGTCTGCCGAGCGCCTCGCATCCAGCGGAGCAGCGCGGAAGAGCCGCCGGGCTTGAAGGCGCTCGACCGGCTGGGGGCTTTGGGGGTTTTTTGGGGTAGCGAGGTCCGTCTCCGTTCCCTCAACTTCCACGGCGAAGCGGCTCTCAGTCCAGCGACATCACATGCGGGGAAAGCAAGGCCAGCGTCGCCTGCCAAGTGCTAAACTCTCCCTCCTCGCAGCCTGCTGATAGATTTTAGGAGAGCTGCTGAGATCCTCCCTTCCTGGCTTGCCCCCACCCAGATCCCTTCCCCCGCAGGGTGAGGCAGGGTGCCTCGGCGACGGTGCCTCCCCTCGGAGCGCTGCTAGCGACAAAACCCCTCCGAGGCAAAGGAGCGGGGCGCCCTCCGAGCCGGATCCCGCGCAGCGCCGGCCCCGCGCCGGGGGGAGCGCGACCCGGAGGGCGGGCGGATGCGCCGCGGCGGAGGATGTGCACGGAGAGAGGGAGGCGGGGGGGAGAGAGGGAGGCGGGGGGGAGAGAGGGAGGCAGCGCACGCCAACTTCTCCCTCTCTTTCTGCGAGGCTTCCGCGGCCGGCGCTGTCAGTCCCAGGGGCGAGGCTGCCCCTCGGCCCGGGCCAGGGCCCAGGGCAGCCCCGCGGGCGGTCGCCAGCCCCGCAGCGAGCCGTGCGCGGCCGCGCTGCCGCCGTCCGCCCGCTGCGCAGGGCGCGGAGGGGGGAGGAACGGGGGCTCGCCCGGCGGCGCCTCCCCCCGTCTCGCGGAGGGAGCGCGGCAGGGCGCGGGCGCAGCGCCTGCCCCGCGGCAGCGCTGCCTGCGCCCGCGCGGAGCGGCGCGCGGCTCCCGGCGCGGAGGGCATCCCCAGGGCGCGGGCAGCTGCGGAGGGGCTGTCCGGGGGGACGCGGGGCAGGACGGGGACAGCGCAGAAAGTGCCCGCGGAGGCGGCCGGCCCCGCCGTTGCCCGGGACGGCGGGAGCGCAGCCCGCGGCCGTCGCCTGGTGCCGAAGCTGCTCCTTAAAGATGTGCCCGCTGGGGCGCGGAGCGAGTCAAAGCAGCCCGAAATGCCCCTGGGCGCTCATCCCGCGGCCCTTCCGCAGCCCCCGGCCGCCCTTCGCGTTCTCCTTTCGCTTCCTCCCGCCGGAGGAAGGGTCGCTCATGCTCCCCCTCCCGCAAGGGCTGATCCCCGCGGTTCGCGCAACGCGGGGCGCACAGCCCCATCCCGCGCCGTCCACGGAGGGCAGAGGGGCGCGGAGGCGCACCGGAGGCGAGGGGGGTCCGGGGGCGGCACCTCTTCAGCGCCCCCCGCTCTTGCCAGCAGCTGGGAGTGCTGCATCGGCATCCTCCCCTCACCCCCTGCAACAAAATAATCAAATTAATTAGGACGGCGATTAATTAATCAAATAAATAGGGCTACAGAATGTCAAACAGAGCAGACAACTGATACTTAATCACAAAAGGACAACCAGTAACGAGGCCGTGTTTTTTCCTTAATTTACCACTTTCTGAGATTAAGAATTCATCGGCTACATTGTAATTGTCTTGCTCTTTGGCACGCTTACATGAGAATCAAAGCAGAACACTTCTGGTTTTAAGACTCTTTGTAAAGAAGCGCTCGAGTGTACGGGGAAGTCTTGCATATAAGTGCGATTGGAACCCTAAATAAACTGGCACTGCTTGATCACATTGATTGTGTCCATGGTGTCCGATACTCCCGCGTTGACAAGTGGTGCCCGAACAGGGACCCTTGCGCAGAAGGCTTCCAGAAGCGCTTACCAGCGGCGGTATCCGAGGGTGCGAGAGGATCCAGCCAAAACAGGCGCTGCCCCAGCGCCTGGAAAATCGCTGGCGTAAAAACAAGTTTGGAATCTCACCCAGGACAGGTGAGCGGCTGGGGAGGAGATGGGGTCCACGCTAAGTTCTGAGGAAGAAGTAGTGGTTAAGCTCCTCCAACATATCCTTTCCACTAGAGGACTGAAATATGATAAGGCCTTACTCGAGAAACTATTGACATGGGCCCCATGAGCGGGATTTGATCCCTTCAGTAAATGTGGCTTTTGAGATGCCCACGTGGGACCGAATCGCGTCAGAGTTGTGGGAAGAAGTAAGGGGTCAAAGATGCTGTCAAACTAGCCACTGGGTGGCAGTTGGTACGACAGGTATTAAAAGAAATGAAGGCCAAATGCGCTGCTGCAACGGTGGTGCTTGTGGCTATCACGTCACCGAGTTCAGAGAGTGGGCCAACGAAAGCGGCTACCTCCTCTCAGGAAGTGTTCATGGGCCCAGGATTACCATCCAACAAGCCAGCGAAAGCGAGGGAGTTCTGAGTCCCCCCATTGCCCAAAGGACATCACAGGGCCACCGACGGATCGTGAGTCTCCTGAACCTGCGAGCAGTGTACCTGTAAAAGCCTCTGCCAGCACTTCAGGACCGGGACCGCCACGCCACCGAAAATGCTGGTGTTTGGAGATCCATCGCCACCGAAAACCGCTGGTGTTTGGAGATCCATTGCCAAAACCCCCCACCTGTGCCTGCGGCACCTGCACTGTCTGTGCCCCCGCTTCCGGACCCTCCCAGCGAACCTGAGGAACGGCCCAGCTGGGTCCAGGACTTGCTGGATCGCCTTGAAAAATTAGAAAAGGGGGCGGGGGAAGAAAAGGCAAATGAGATCAAGGAGACTGATGTTGCTGAGGGCTTGACAACAGCCAGGGGGGAGGTGCCAGGGGGATTTGATCTGTCTTTTAAAGTGGGGGTTGGAGAATTGTAATGCTTTAAGTGAGGACAGAAACCGTTATTAGGGCTATTACTTCTATTTGCCATGTTCGTCTGTATTATGTGTTGTATCCTTCGTATATTGATGCTGACACGAGGCATGGTTGAAAGCTGGAAATTTGTATGGTCCGTAGAGTCATAAAACTATTGTGCGAAATAGAATCCAGATCCTGAGAAGAAGATGTTTGCCTGCCCAGACTGAGTGATAAGGAGCTTGGAGGCTCAGCCAGGTTCACAGCCGACCTCCTCCGAAAGCAGTTGAAGGTGGCTGCTCAGCCGGGCTTGTAGCCAACTTAACTGCAAACATCCTCTAAATTAATTTGAAGGTCAAACACCCGAGAGGGAGGAAGATGAGGAAGGCAGGACCCTCAGACTGACGGCTGGGACCACTTACTGGTATGCGCACCTGCGCAGCCAGGAGGGAATGTTATGTGACTGAAGGTGGAGTTTGTCTGCCCCCGGTCTGCCTGCTGGCACGTACTGGCCCTTCGTGGCAGGATGCACTGGGCTTAAACAGACAGTGTGGAGAGAGGAGGGGGCGAGACTCCTAAAAGCTGAGGCCTACGCTCTCTCTGCGGGGACGCTCGCCGCGTTGGGAGCCTGTCAGCAACCCTCTAACCTGCCAACTCGAGAGAATGCTCAGTCTCAGTATCCTGCCGACAAGTATTACCTCAAGAGTAATTATTCATATTTGCTTCTTTAATGTGCTTTCACCTGAGTAGAGGCTCAGGTAGCCACCTTGTTTTGGGTGATTATCGCCAAATCCCAGGCCCATTCACACCTAATTGGCGACGAGGATGGACTTTGGCAATTGAAACAGTGGGACTCTCTAGTGGAGTGCACAGCTACCTGAGGTCCTGCCACTGGATAGTGCTGTTTGTGTCTGTGGTCTTTAGATCTTTATTGTGTAATATACATCAGCAGAGAGGTCTGAATAAGCACACCAAGAAAGTGCAGAATTTGAAAACGGGAAAGCCGGGAGTAACTCTGGCATTCCCCCCCACCAGTGGAGGACTGGGAGCCGTACTCTGACTTGTATCCTTGGAAGGAGACTAGGGAAATGCTTCAGCACAGGAAGTAAGAATGAAGAACCAAATGCTGAAACGCCAGTTACAAAAAACAAAAAAGGGGAGAATTGGGAATTATGCCTACAGAGAGATTGGCAAAAGCAAATATATGTTTTAAATTTTTTGAGATTACCCCAGGACAGCCTAGTCCCTCCGATGGTCAAATACGGGTCTGGGCTAAATGAAGTCCTGACAGAAGTAAAGTCAGGTCCGTGTAAGGTGATGCTGAGAGACTGGAACACAGGAAAATGGACGGGACCTTTGGACTTGATAACCTGGGGAAAAGGGTATGCTTGTGTTGGTACAGATACTGGATCCAGATGGGTGCCAACGAAATGGGTGAGACCTTGGCTGGAAACAAACTCGCATACATCAGGCGTAGCAGGCAAGCAACTGGTACCCTAGCTGTGGAAAGTGTGAGCCTGCAGAGGAACAACATGGGAGGAAGAAGTGTTACTGTTATTAGCTGTATATTGTAGCTTTTAGGAGGTAGTATTGCTTTTAACGCTATTATAGGAGTTAATGCTGCTTTTAGTGCTAATGGATATGTTATGCTTTTTAGGCAGATTGTTAATTATAACCAAATCAAGAGTTGTTGGCTTTGTGGGACAGCAGACCCACTCAACGCACCGATGTTATGTATTCCTTTAGGCAACTGGACAGACCTGAATCTGTATAGCCTACTCAATAGGTCATAATTGCGGGTTGGCTACAATCACTGATCAAAACGAGTTTGATGATTCTGCCAATTTTCTTGTGCATTTTGGTTGTCGTTCCCTGCCTGATTAAGTGTCTGAGACAGACAGTGGACAAGGCAATCAAAGACATATTTTGGGTGAACCATCAAGAATCCTGACTCGCTCAAAAACAAGAAGGGGGAATTGTTGTTCCATCTACAGAGCACTGACAGAGTAGATTTAGCATAATTCTTAAGGGCTCTAGGATTTTCAGAATGGTAAATAAACGTTGGCTTTAACTTAAGGTCACCAGCTGCATTACTCCCTAACAAGAACCAGCCTGTCCTTTGAAGCCAGACACTGACTTCTCCTCTCTAGCTGCAAAACACCTAGTGGCATCTTCTTTCAGCATAAGGCTCTTCCATCTACACTGAAAACCTGTTCTTTAGCATAGCCAAATTCACCAATTACCCTAGCTAGATCTTCTGCATAACTTGCTGCAGCTTCTACATCAGCACTTGATGGTTCACCTTGCACTTCTATGTTCTAGCTTCTTTCCTTAAACCTCGTGGCTTCAAAGTTTTCTTCTGTGACTTCCTCATCCCTCTCAAACTTCATAGAATTGAAGAGTTAAGGCCTTGCACTGGGATAGGCATTGGCTGAAGGGAATGTCGTGCCTGGTTTGATTTTCTTTCTATCCAGACCACTAAAACTTTCTTCGTATCAGCAGTAAGGCCATTTTTACTTTCTTATTATTTGTGTGTGCTGAAGGAATACTTTTAATTTCCTTCAGGAACTTTTCATTTGCATTCACAGTTTGACTAACTGCTTACTGCAAGAGGCCCAGTCTTTGGCCCACCTCAGCTTTTGACTTGCCCTCCTCACTAAGCCTCATCATCCATTGCTTTTGATGTAAAGTGTGTGACTCTTCCTTGCACTTTACCTGGGGCCCTGGTAGGGTTATTGATTAGCCTAATTTCAAAACTCTTGTGTCTCAGGGAAGAGAGGGGCCCAAGGAGAGGGAAAGACACGGGGGAGTGTCTGGTCCACAGAGCAGACTGAACACACATGACACTTATTGGTTAAGTTTGCTGTCTTACGGCATGGTGCCCAAAAATAATTAAAGTAGTAGCATCAAAGAGCACTGAGCACCCTAACAGATATAATATTAATGAAAAAGTATGAAATGTGAAGATTACCAAAATGTGATACACAGACACAAAGTGAGCACGTGCCATTCTGCTTGGAACAACTGCCAAAGTTTGGTACTATTTCCTTACATCAACCAGGAAAACAAGGCATACACAGTGTTCCTCTGTAACAATTTTCAAAACTTTTCAGTTTCACTGACACTGAAACTGCTGCCAGAACTTCCTGATGCACTGAACGATACCCACATGATTTGGTGTGCAAGACTGGTTTCTAGTGTTAAAGCTATGATATTTCTCCCAGTGCCTGGTGAATAAATATTTGTAGTGGTTGCATAATGATACAATTCATACAGTTGAAGTTTCAAGGATTATTCTCTCTCTCCAAAGTTTATCAAAAAATGGTTTGAATATAATTATAAAGTAATTCAACATCTGTTCATTCATTCATCTCCATTCATTTGAAAGGAAAGTGGAAGGGGGGCAGAAATTTCATCTAGGGGTGCTGAGGAGCTGATTATGAACATCTGCCAACATGCCATGACTTTGTCAACTAACTGTATTCCTGGAAAGAATACGTGTTTTGGCCTAACTATCCGTACACCTCGGCCAGGCCTGGAGAAGGTTCTGTCAGCGTTTGCTCCAATGAAAATGGCAAGAGTTGGGTCTTGCACTGTTCACAGTGAAACAAGAGCATTCAGTTTTTTTTTTCTCATGTTTACAAGATTGTCATTAATAAAACAGTTGTCAGATTTTGTTAAACCTCAGCTTTTCATGGGCTCATTACTTGATCTATTTAATGTCTATCTGTAAGCTCCACAATTCTCTCCCCACTAGCTCAAGGACTGCTTTGAAGTATTATGAGAGCTCTTGAGCACACTGGTCTGTGTTTTGGTCTGAGTTCATTAGGGATGAAAGAAATCCACAGGACAGGAGAAAAGCAGATGGTAGCTTCCACTACCCTGCTTTCTGGCTCTTGGGAATCAAGCAGAGAATGTGAACTGTAATCCAGTTAACTACCCCCCTTGAGGCAAAAACTAGGGAATAAGAAGCAACTACAAGTAGGGCCCAGCAGGATAGGGACACCCTCCCCCCCCCCCAAAAAAAAAGGAAGTTCAATTGGCACAGCACCATAAAAAACAGCAGAGGGCAAAACCACCATCTGCTTAACTCTGCTTAGTCTACGCTCATCTTGGGCTTTTCTGCCCCCAAAAAACACATTTTCCCCCCCAGAACACCATATTCCTCCCAGAAAATCCTATATAGGGCCAAAAGGACCCATAGGGATAGCTTTTCCCACCCCAAACCCCCACGTTTTTCCTCCCAAAACACATTAACCTCACAAGAACCCCTATATAGGGCCATATAGATGCCTATGGACCCCTTTTCTGTCCCCCAAAACACATTTTTGTCCCCTGAAACCCTTATTCTCCTCAAAAAATCCCATTTAGGGGATATAGAACCATTTAGACATATAGAACCATTTTACACCCCCCAAACATATTTTCCTCCTAAAAAAATAATATACCTCTCAAACTACTCTATATAGGGCCATATAGATCTATATGAACCTGTTTTCCACCCAGAAGAAACCATTTTTCCCCCAAAAAAACATATTCCTCCCCAAAAACCTATATACAGCCATATAAACAGGTATGGACCCATTTTCTGCCCAAAAAACATATTTTCCACCCCCCAGAATGCTACATATGGCCGTATGGGTCTGTTTTCCACCCAAAAAAACCCACATTTTCCCCTTCCCCCCAAAAAAATTCCTCTCAAAAAACCCTACATAGGGCCATATAAATGCATATGGATTGCTTTTCTGCCCCAATAAACACATTTTTCTCCCCAAAACACCATATATCTCCCAAAAAAAAACCCATACAGGTCCATATGGACGCATATGCACAGTTTTCCACCACAAAAAAAAAAAAAACACACATTTTTTGCCCCCCAAAATCCAATGATGATTGATCCAATGATCCAAGCATGAGTCTTGGCACAGCATAACACTTCCCTTGGCATGTACTTTCCAGCCTGACTGCAAATGGGGCTTTGCGCTTCCTCCAAATCCTAACTCCATACTATCACTAATGGGTAACTCAGGCGTTTCGGCAGAAAAACACCACCAACCCTGTTTCTCACTCGAACCACAACGCGTGCCCAGCATGAGTCTTGGCACAGCATCTCACTTCCCTTGGCATGCCCTTTGCAACCTCACTCCAAACGGGGCTCTCCGCTTCATCCATCCCCTAACTCCATACTAGCGCTAATGGGCAACTCCAGCACTTCGGCAGAAAACTTGGGAACTCTGCTTAGGGAAGTGACTAAGCGGACTCTGCTTAGTCTACGCTCACCTTGGGGAAGAACGCACACATACACACACGAAGTGAAAAAGGAGTAACGAAGGAATTAGTACTTACCTTTTGTCTGTAACCTCCAATGAAGAACCTGAGCCTCTGAACAAACTTTGATGTTAAAAAACATCAAAGATATAAAATTAATAAAACTAGCATTTACAATATCAACATAGCAATAAGAAATAATTATATCATAAAACTATCCTCCTAAAAATAAAAGATACACGAGTGCAGCTTTACTACTCAGCTTTATCTTTATGTTTTTTATTTTGTTGATGGCTAACAACAACAAAAAAACAAAACAAACAAACAAAAACTTAAGCACAAAATATGTAAAGCTAAGAGAAGACTTTAAAATCTCCCTATTGTAGGAATAAGGAAAAGAAAGAAAGGTTAGCCAGGAATGAAAAAAATAATGCTGATTGCTTGATGGATAAAAGGATTTTCTGAGGCCAGCCATGAGAGGTTAACAAGGAACACCTGTTGAGATGTAAGCAGCACCTGGGGAAGGTGGTGGTAAAGGTAGAGAGGTGAGTATATAAGGATCTGGGAAGACTGCCTTGCCTTGCTGGGATCCCTAACATCCAGTCCAAATGTTGCTAAAAAAAGAATTAATTTTATTTTTTTTTCTCAGAACAGTAGACATGGGAGAAGGAAAATAAACTTACATAAGCTTATTGTGAGCTCAAGGTCATGAACTTCTGACCTTTCTGAAACCTGTGGGAATTTGGAGTGTGGTCATCCTGGATGATACCACAGACTTTTGTGCAGATTTCGTCAAGAAATGAAATAAGGATTTTGAAAAGAAATCACAATCCCATGTGCTTGAGGAGTTGAGTTTTTTGGATTGCATATTAGCATATAGTCAAGCTTTATTAAATCTTATAATAAAGATTTGAATGATTTGAAAAAAAATGCATTCATTTCTTTGTTAAAAGAGATCATGATATTCAGGCTTCCTAGATAAAGTATAGAAAAGCCTAAAAGAGCAAGCTGAAGTTCCTTTCATTTTCAGTCTTTTGCCCAAGGTTTATAGTTTCAGATTTATATTGTTCATAGATGGAGTACAAAACCTGTGTGATCAAGAAAGGAAAGGGTAAGTGATACTCAGCTGAAGCATGCAGTGGCAGGTGCAAGTGCCAGGAGCATGTTGGTCTCACACTCATGATATGCAGTACTCTACCAGTTAGGTGACAGCTTTGCAAGTGCACTCTGTGAGGTGAGCATCCTGTCATTGTGTTCAGTACCTCTTGTGCTCCAAAAATCAAACTTATCTCTCAAAGAAGACTTGTCTATTCCAAAGGGTAACCAAGACCTGTCTCTTGGCATAATTGCATGGAGAACCACAAACAAAACACTGCAAAGCACTAAAGAAAATCAAATGCAAGTTAACAACGAATCCTTCTATGATTGATGACAACATGTCATTGTTGGAGAGACATTCATAGGAGAAAAGTATATTTGTTCATTGTTATTTATAAAGTGCAAGGAGAACTGAAAGAATAACTTCTCTTGAAGGCTTCCTGAGTTGATGAGCTGTACTTATTTATTTGGAACACAGCACCTATGATAAGTTTTCATTTCTCTCACATGCTTTTATCCTCGCCCTTCTTGTACATTATCTCGTCTCTCTTGGGGATAAATCTTGCAGTGACATAAACGGCAGTGGTTCCATAGAAATCAATGTGAATGCTTTGATTTTCACCAGTCAAGGAAATGGCCTTATATTTTTTCTCTTCTTGCTTAGCTCCAGCATGCCTTATTATAACATCAATCATTTAGGACAGAAGGGTGGGAAGATTCTCCCTGTTTATTTTATTACTCTGTCATACTGCTTGCAAGCACTAACTCCCCTTCATGAAAGAATGTGCTTGATTTTCTTCTTTTCATATCAAGATAATTTTTTTCAACACATCTTTTGAGCTGCACCTGATTAGGAAAATCTGAATTTAAGAGTTTTTTTTCTTGTTTTCTTTAAAGTGCTGTTGCTCTGATGGTACAGGTGAGACATCTATCACCTCACCTCCCATAGAAATTCACTGCTAGCCTGGAAAGATACCTGCTTTTTATTTTGAGAAGTCAGGGGAGTATCTGTGCTTGTTTTGGGAAAGAGGAACTGATGGATAATTGCAGCATTGATAAGAATAGGAAGAATACCTCTGTGTTCCTTTCCAGGGATAAACCAAAGTGTTTAGTGAACTTGTCCTTGGTGTAGTTCTGCAGAGAACTGAGCCTGAATATTACTAAATGGACTACAACCAGCAATATCTACTTCCCCAACTGAGCACTATCTCACAAATTACCTACATTCTCAGCTGCAGAAAGAAAGAGATATAGATAATTTCAAAGCTGTAAATAATACTTGATCTGCCAGGATTGTACCACGTAGGGACAAAAATGAGTATGTGACCCTTACAGTGCAAGTAGTCCATAACCTGATGGTATGAGAACCACAGATTGAAGCTGCATATGGACTTTAATGCCCTGAAATGAGTTTGCCACTGTGATTCACTTCCATCCCACTGGAGCTGTGCTTGTAGCTGATTGGGACTGAAGAAGGTGAATAGTATTGCTATTGGGAATTTGGCTGAGACACTTATTTTAGTATTGACAAAACAGGGTGTGTTAGAGCTGCAAATTTAGATTACCATCCAGCCAGCATCTGCTTCCCCCGCTTGGAAAGAACCACAGCAGTCCAGCTGATCCATTAAAGGGCCATGTGAAACTCAGATGTGAAGTATTTGGCAGCAAAGTAAATTCCTTGTTAACTAGGGGGATACATACCTTAATTTTCCAGAGAAACTGCACTGTGCTTTTAAACAAGTCCTCTTGTTTTTTCCCCATTGCCAGCACTCAGCTTGATTTCCTGGGGCAAGCACCAAGATTTTTTCCCTGGCTGATTCACACCCCGTGGGCATCGCTGCCAAGTTCCCTGTAACTCTGGGCATGGTGCTATACACTAATATATGAGTTTGCATAATTGTGATTAATTGGAATACGCCTGTACTCTGGCTCTAAAAGCTGGGTGGTTAATGCAAGTGCAGCTTTGTTCAGTGAAGCTTTCGGCTTATCTCTAGGACAGCAGTTTGAGAAACCTCCCACAAGTACTGCCTTCTGCTTATGCCTCAATCTATGGTTAGGGAGAGCTTCCTGTGGGGGTAAAGAGATAGTTCAGATTCATGATGTGGTAGACGGTTTGTGGTGTGGAAGCTGGAACTAGTCCCGTTATCTCATGTAGTGATAAAGTGCCTGTGGTTCACTGTCATTTTGAGAGGAAAAAGAAAAATTAAAGAGAAACATTTCAGCATGCAAGACAGGGTAAAAAAGTAATAATGTTTGAGGTTAAACAAAAGCCTTAATCCAAAACAGTTTTCATTCCTATTAGAGCTCTGTAACACTTCTAAAAGAACAGAGTCACTTATGAAATGGAACATCCTCTCAAAATGAGAAGGGCAAGCTTTAGCTGAGGTTAAAATATTTGCACTAGAGATGATCCAAACATATTCTTTCAATGAATCTTCATTTGCAAGAAAATTGACCCAGGCACCAGCAATGCAGCACCAAACAATGCCTTTGCCTTTGCGATCAGATGCTCCAAGGAGATTTCTAAACTTGGAAAACCACACAGCAGCAAAACCCAAAACAGGGCCTGGGAGTTCCAAGGAGCCATCCCATCTATTGAACACCACAGAAGGCTGTGGCTTTGACCCTCATTTGACATATAGCCCAATACAGTGATAACTATGGGCCCAGGAATAAAGGAAAAACCAGAAGGCTCCCTGAATACTTGTGATAAGGCCAGTTTTAACAGAGAAGCTTTTATATCAACAAAAGACTGGCCATCAGGCTGAGTTAAAGACATAGGAGACATGAAAGGATAATAGGAAAGAAACCCAGCAAGTAAATGAAAATGAGAGACCAGAGGAGCAATTCTGTCAGTGCCATTTCTCTGGATAACTATGGAGGCAGAATTTTGTGTGTGTGTGATAAACCATACCTGTCCAATGCACATGCTCTTTGTCGTGCATGTCCACAAGGGAGGTTGGATGGACTATGGAAGAGTATGGGGCCAGATGAACTCATTTGGTTTATTGCAATCTGGGAAAGCGGGACTCAGCCTAGGACTCTACACAGAACAAACACCTTTCATGTTGGTATCAGTAGTCACTGAACTAGTCAATTTTAAGAAAACTGAGGAAAGTTTTTAAATAACATATCTTTTCACATTCAAAAATCAAAGGTTTCAGCTAAAGTGGAAACAAAAACAAACGTAGTTTTCAGTGACTGCATTCTCCAAAGAAAGCAACCCTTATTAAGATCTGCAGAATTATACCAAGCATTTTTACATTGAAGCTTGTCTTACTCATGCTCTGGAGCTGATAAAGGGCCCTGACTAATTGCTATGGCTATAGTTACAGTAGTGTGTAAATTTATTATTTTGAAAAGGCCAAAGAATAAAACAGCAAAGCAGGGGAAACCAGGCAAGGGTGGGGACTGATGTTAGGAAAGGTAGCTAGGTGGGATTAGATTTTAGTCTGCCAATCTGGGTGAACTTTAATACCAGAATGATCTTAATGAATATTTAAGTGAGAGAAATGACAGAGGAATAGATGTGGCATTTCTGAATGAGGTCATGTCTCATGTTAATGATGGGTTGGGGCAAGCTACAACTGGTGGCAAAAAATGGGAGGTTAAATCTTGAAAACACATTTCTGCACAGTGGCCACAGCCTCAGTCTATGCAGCTCATTGCCCACCTGCCTCCTCCTCTTTCCTTGCAGGTGAGAGCATACAGGCTGCCCTCATGGCATGTGGCTAGGAAGATGTCTGTGGCTTGGGCGCCCAAGTCTCACTTTATTTTGGGCCATGAGACTGTGCAACATATTTAGCGTCTTGCCTGTAGGCATGTACATCAAATGTACAAAGTATGTACTCTCTCTATATATATACATATATAGAACTTTGGCTTTTTCCCTGGCCTATGGACTGATGGCCCTAGGTGCAGCTGCCACATCCAGGGAGCCACTAAGGGTCATGCAGCAGGGAAAAGAAAGCTTTACCTCTCAACTCACACTGTTTCTTCTTCACATATCTCCAACACTTATCCCTTCATTTCACTTCTCATTCTCTCCAAATCTGCTCTGGAACTGAGATACATACCTGACTTCCAAGATCCTTTATATTTTCATCTCCCTGGCAGCACAATGACAACTTTTTGTGTGTCGACCTTTTCTCTTTTTAAAGCTTTTCCCCCCTCTCTCACTAAACATATAACTCCTGTTTTTGTTCTGGTCCAATACATAAAAGTGGTATTTGCATAAGCTAGAAAAGCATACAAGTCTCACTGGACAACTTGTGCTCTTTTCTAAAAAAAAAAAGCAGAGCATTTAACTGTATTAGGGGTCTGTGGTTTTACCTGTTTTGCAGCTGTGTCTACACTCACAGTAGCTCTTCTGTAAAGCTGATGACTGGAGTTTCCCTGCTTTCAAGGAGCAGTATTGTAGGGTCTTTGTTCACCAACAAACAAATTAACATACCTCACTTGCTGGCTCAGTCTCAGTAGAGACCTTGGCTCAGTTGTATTTTCACCTGCATGGTTTTAATGAAGATAAAAAATCTAAAGGCCTAAATGAATACAGAATGCTTTGGCTTTCACTTTTCCAAGGAGAAAGGGACAAATTTTCAGCTTCTGTATAGTCATTCTAGTCCTCCTCTCTGATCCCCAGCTACCCCTGTTCCTATCACCTCTGCGTGGTGCCTCCTGCATGGACTGTCCTGAAGGGGCCACGCAGACCCAGGACATGATGTAGGAGTCCAGACCAGACAGGCAGACCAGAAAACCTGCTGAGGACACCTGCTGTGCCAGAAGCCTGCATCCAAAAAGCTGGCACCAAGGTGCTGCCTTGGCAGGTGAGCAGGGGGCTTGCCATGGCTTGCACCGCTTGCCATGACAGTCTTGGGGGCTGCAGCCTATACCGGCAGAGCTGAGCTTGCTGGAGGTGTTTTCTAACCCTGGTGTCATTGAACTCGGTGGTTATCTTCACTACACCACCAGTCTGGCTGCAAAGAAGTGAGAAATACACAGCAATATTAGGACTGGTTATTTAGAAGCTGCACTGACTTAGATTTTACTACGTTGCAGATTTCCCCTCTGTTGTGATGGAGAGCCTTAAAACACATGGCACATACGAGGTATGTAGGAACGCACAGCAGATGTGCAAAATGCCACTATGACACGTGTTGACAGCAGACTCAAGCAGTGGATATTTCTTCAAAGGGGAGTATAACCTGTCATGTTTTCTTCCTTCCACTTGCTGTTAAAATACTTCCTTGCCAGTGAAGTCTTTAAGCTGGGGAGAACACTCCTGAAGTTTGGAGGCTAGCACAGGAGAATGTCACATTTTGTGTTGTGTTGAAGCAGTCACTGCCTGCACACTGCAGATTAAACCCATCTGCCAGTCAAGGCACTCGCCCCAGCCAATAACTCCGGCTTTCTGACAGCTCCCCCTTCTTTTTGCAGTCAGGTTTCCCTGTGGCTGGTCCCTACATGCTTGTCTGATCTTTGCCTGAACACCTCAGCCCCTGTAAAACCATCCAGATGTGATCCTTTACAGCTTCCGCACGCACCGTGGAGCCTGGCTGTGTGCCTAATGAGGGAAGCTGTGCATAGGAGTCCAGTGAAGGGTAACCCTTACTTGATAATTTTTCATGTCAGAAATCCACCCCGGCTAAGCGTTTATCCTGAGACTTTGATCTCAGAGATTTAGCTCTCCCTGTGGAGCAACAGCAGATTCTTGCTAAGTTGTATCTGTAGTCCTGACAACCCTTTCAAATGTCTAGATGGTGAAAAGAGAGACCATTACATCCTCTTTTAAACTCAACTGCAACAGTTCAGCTACTTAATATGTTTACCTCAGGATGACCCTATTTATGCTGCTTCGTTCTGTAGTACTGCAGGCATCTAACACTGTCAAAAGATGGAGGCTAGCAAAATGATTCTGGGAAAAAAAAAAAAAACAAACACTTTTGTAAAGACTAGTGCATTTGGGAGGTGTGTTATGTCACATGCCATCCTGATGAGGACGTAGATACAGACCTAAAAATTAAGAAGCTTATGATATGCATTTACAGCTCATATTTTTTATATAACAGTCTTGAAAACATTAACACTTGCAGAAAGGCTATTTAGTTAGTGCTAATTAAAGAACACATTAAATCCTGGAGATTAGCCAAGGAAATGTACAAAACTGCTGCATTCACCTTATACAATGCGGGGAGCAGGAGGAGGAGAAAACCACGCTATCACAGTCACAGCTGATGAAGGGCTGTCTCAGTGTACAGATCCTAGAATAAGGAAGAGAGATCTGGAAAGAGAAGGAATGGAGCCTCCAGCAAGAGCCTCAATAGAGATACAAACTCCAAGGTTCTCCAAGACAGGGCAGCCTTGGAGATGCTAACCTGCCAGGCCTGCCTCACGTCAGCACGTTGCTGGAGCAGCTAAGCAGGAAACTTACAGGTAACCATGATTAGAACCACATTTTATTGATTTTTCCCTCGTCTTTGTAACTTAGTTTCCCATTTTGTAACTGACCTAAGTTTTTTACTTTTGCTAGAATAAATCTTCTATTTTTCTCATTAATCTGACACGGTATTTAAAACAAGCTCAGGCATTTTTGATAAATCAGAAGTCCTTCCTTTGCCAGGTATCCAAACAAACTGGTTTTGCTGATAAACCTGTTTGTTAGGTGCTTAAAATCTCAGACAACTGGTTTTGGAAATCCCAGAAAGTGGATTGAGTTTCACTGCAATTTGTGTCTGAATATTTCTTCCAAGTAGCTTTTATTTTTTGCTTTGTTTTGTTTGTTTGTTTTGTTTTGTTTACAACAAATCTAAATATGAGCCTTTCTAGTTTGAGTGAAAGTAAAGCAGCTAACATATTCAGAAAACCTGGGTTTATGGTAAGCTGCTTTATTCTTCTTACATATTTAACTATCCAGCTCATTGTAGCAGGTCATGCAAATTTTTTTTCTGGTTACTGTTGTTAAAGTAGGATCTGGAGATTCATTCCAGAATATCTGTGAACTTGTCTGGCAAATTCTTCCTGCTAACATGAATTTAGAACAATCTCATTTCCTGTAATCAGAACAACAAAAAAAAATTACAGTAATGAAGTATGAAATATTAAGTGAAGTCTAATGAAATCAACAGGAACTGTCTTTTTTGGAGACTGAGTATGAACTTCTGGATGGATTTTAATGCTTGGTTGTAGTCAAAGTTTGTTGCATCTCTTTAATTAACGTAATGCTGAAGAAATAAGTCTCCAGAGAGGTTGCCAGTGTGGTCATGCTATCAATTAAAATTGGATGTCCAGAATAAGAAGGTAGTAAATAAGAAGGTAGTAAAAACATGCAAAATATATACTCAGTAAATAATATACTCAGTAAATAATATTTTTTTTTCTGAGATGATAGCCCTTACAGTTTTAATTTCACAAGGAAGTTTGAAGTCTGTGTCCCAGCTACGAGCAACAAGACTTGCTCCACTAACCTAAAAAAGAATTAGGCTTTTATTTGCATGTACAGATTGCAAAACAGAGTTTTTTATTTTAAATGAAGATACAAAATAATATATTGAATATTATGCTGTGTATATATACATATTATATATATATATATAATACATATATTATCTTGAATAAATAATATCCGAATATTATCAAACAAAAGAAAATGGCTATTTTTTATTGAATTTGGAAGCACTTAATGAATTTTTAGAAACAGAGGATAAATGGAAATATTAAACCGAAGTTATTTAACTTATGAAGTCATGACTCAGTTATGGTTTCTCTTCAGCCAATGCTGTTGTGTTGGCAACAAGTAGCTATTTAATATTAGGCAAGCAAATGATTCAAAAAGAATAAGTTGCTTATTTGTTCCTTTTATTAATAAAAAAAAGCCTAAACAGCTAATACCAATGCCTTTGGACACAGTCTGAGGAATCTTTATCTTATCAGGTATTTCAGCAGCTGCAAATTTGGACATGCCGTGGAATGTACCCTAAATATTGGTTAATCAGTGGCACAAATCAGACTTAATGCTGAAAGTGATACTTCTTTATCATCCATTCATTTTCCTGCTTTATTGTCTTCTCTTTGCATCTTCCTTATTTATTTTTATCTCATGAAGAACGATGCTTTGAAGGAAGAAAGTTATGAACTGTAGATTGTACAAATATGTCTCTCAAACATAGCTCAGAGATTTACAGTCTCTTTATCATTAAAATTAATTATGCATATGTTTTTTAGAGGCTTGAGAGCAGAGTAGGTCTCCTAAGGTGTTTTTTTGAAAGCACAGGAGCATTTGCTTTCCTCTAATTTTCAAGTTTTGGATATATCTGCAATTTTTGACTTAGAAAAGAGAACAATATATTTTTGTCTTTTTAATTCAATATTTTGTTCAGCACTCCAGCTATTATTCATAAGAGTTCATATAGCAAATGATTTTTTTTTCAGTGACTGAAAGAACTAGGGTGGAACTAGGTGCATATGCAGCTGGCTTAGGCCTCCTGATTTTTTTTTGTCTGTGCTTCTTGACTACAGAAATTTTAGTGTATTTTCACTTTCTTCTATTGCCTAATGGAAATTCTTCCTGGAAGTCAACATACCCATTTTGCTCACACCAGGCAAAAAAGTCTTTATGGTTAAGGTGCCAGAGAAAGGTCTTTACCTGGCGTGAGCTGAATTTAATTACTTGGATGTCAATGAGAATTATGTCAGTTGAGTCTATTTGAGGATTTCAAATATTACAGAAGTACCTGTCAGGACTTAATAGTCCTTTTTTCAGAAGAACCCTTTAAATGACCTGCCTCTAATTTTTCAGCAGGTGAAGGCTCACCTGCTTCATCACTTCATGAGATGAAGTTTCCTTCATGTTCTCAACATATTATTTATGTTTTCATGAAGATAAATAAACTGAGGCCTAACATATTACTAAGCACTTCCATTACTTTTGTGAATAATGATAAGATGATATGTAACTGTCAGCTAGCATAATTAAAACCTGTTTTTTTTTTTTTTTTTTTTTTTTTATAAATTTGATTTGGAAGAGAAAAAGGAGGTGTAGGAGCGTGTGTATGCGTATATATATCTGCCTGCTGTGAGAGACAATGTGAGACCAGGCATCTTTATTAGCAAAACATTGAGTTAATTCTTTCCTATATGAATGATGCAAGTTTTATGTAGCAAAATGAGTATCTGAAGAGTCATTACATTATCATAGTTCATTTTAAAATATTATTAGGTAGCCACTGTGAAATACTCTGAGCTCTTGGCTCAAACTTAAAGACAGGTTCTCCACCTAGTTTTGTTGAATACAGCTCTGCATGCTTATAACTGTCTCTGATTCCCTCTTCATTTTTTTTCCTGTGTTTTCTTCTGCAGATCATTTCCATTTCAGTGACTTCAGTCCCAGTTTGCAGAAGCCAGGAATTCAGTGCCCAAAGTTCAGAAGGGGTACGTCTAGGAAAACAATTCCTGTTTAGTTTGTTTTTTCCAGTAATCAGCTTTGCGGAGCTCACTGTCTGTCTGGACAGACTCTAACTTCAGTTCTTCAACATTCAAATGATGGAAGGTAAGACAATTAAAAGTGAGATATATAAATGATGTGTGGAGTGCTGGATGTGTGCAAATCCTTTTAAATCTTCTTGGCATCTATGGTTTGTGGACAGATCGTGATTTTTAGAGAACAAGCTATTCTAACATGCTGACTTTTCCTCTTTTCCAATCTGCTTGAGGCTTTCAAAGTACAGCAAAATAAGAAAACTGTTCACATTTTATTTTTCTTTACAAAGTAACAGCTATTTTTGAAGTTTTAAATTTTAAATAAAGGTTTATATATATGTCTTCTTTTTCCACCTATGAAACTAATAAACTTGTTTTCCCTACACAAACACTTATCCAACCAGTTTTCATTTCACCTTTTTTTTGCACATTTTTTAAGCACATTGAAGGACAGCATGGCACATGCATGGGAAGATGAAGGTAAATGTATTCCCTAAGATTAGTGGAGACAGAGATAATTACAAGCAGTCTCATTAGCGTGATTTATCAAGGTTTTCAAGCAGATATAACTTCTGGGCGGGAAAGGAAATGTATAGATCCAGAAGTTACAATATCATTTTGGGATTCAAGAGAATTGAGTTCACCTCTTGCTTTATCGGAATTTTTGCAAGCCACCAGAAAAGAACATTCCCTCCTCCTAAGCTAAAATAAAATACCGTATCCTTACTTTGTAGAGCTAGGTTGAGGGTGACACTGAGAAGGCTATGAGGTGTGACACCATTTGGGAAAGGCAGCTCTGCAATAAATCCCATACCTCAACACCTGGGTGAATTGGGACCCACACCAGCTGCAGGCTGTACTCTGAGGTTGTCTGATTTTTTTTTTTCTTATAATATTCTGATAAAGAGCATGGATATTAAAACATTTTCCCTGCCTTTCTCAAATGCTATCCAGCCCCGTTACTTTTTCAGTCCCCCCCCTATATTTTTACTATCACTCTCTACAACAGTTTTCCCCTGCTAAATCAGGTCATTTTTCACTCCGCTCTCCACTCATTGCCCTCTTTCCCTAGGGCAAGTAGAAGTGGCTCATTCATTCCATTCAAACATGAAAAAAAGTCCAAAAAACAACAGCAAAAAAAACCCCACACATTTTCAAACTGCTAGTCCTAACTGCCAAATCTTGGAATTAGTTTAATAATTTGAATCAAATCATTTGTTCAGAATACAAAAGCACCAGCAAAGAAGATAATGGATTATTCACTGTCATGTCTCATCTGGAAGTTATCTAAAGGCTGCTTTGATAGGTGGATGAGAATCGATGGTGTGACTAATGCAGCATCATTATGTTGTTATTACCTGTAAAATGCACTGCTACTAGAATCGTAAGAAATACTATTACAGAGCATGCAGACTGGATAAATGCTGAAGGAAACTCTGGAATTTCTTCCATTTTACATAATGCATCAGCATAAAATTTTTGTTTGTTTGTTTGTTTGTTTCTGTTTTTTTCCTACTATTAATGAGGTATTTGAAGTCCTAACACAAAACAGCTTCATGTTGATGAGAAGACTGATAGATATTTTTAGCATGGCATAACAGATAATTTGGCAAATGCAGATGTACAAATACTCAGGCAGGAGACTTTTATTACCTTGTTGTCTTGTGGTGGCTATAAGGCTATGTACACCTGTCAAAACAAAGCCACGGAAGGACTAGCTACAGCCCCTGTGCCCCAGGGGCGAGCTGTCTGCTGCACCGCTGGCTTCCCGGTGACCTCCTCCACCAGACAGGACAGCAATCCCGGGCTGTTCTTAGTGCTACTCACCAATTCCCTTGCCATACCTTATGTAGAGATCTTCCTATATCACAAGAGGTTTAAAATTATCAGTAATTTGTCAGACTTAGAGTGTTTGCCAGAAACTGTAGGGTTTTGGCATCTTCGTTTTCTTCTTCCTCCTGCTTGAAAAAGCTGTGATGTGCAATATTGGGTGTCTTGTTCAGAACCGTCCCAAAAGACACAATAGTGTTCATTAATGTGTCCTGTTTTCCCTATGCACTGTGTTCTGCCTATTTTTCCTTCCTCATTTTGCATTGTTTAGTCTAATAGCAACATCTTTCACTTTCCTCCTGAAATCTCTGTAGTACAAAGGATTGTATGCGGGTATTCTTGAAAATCCTCTAATGGATATTGTGTTCCTACATGTGGTAAATTGCTTTCACCCTAAAAATCGATCATTATTCTTAAAAACTGTAATAGTGGTTACTTAGGAACAATAAATATATAAGTTCACATACAAAAATCCAGGATATAGATTGTAGTAATAAACTCCAGGAAATATTCATGGGCAAGAGGGTCAAGAGAAGTTAAGCAATGACCCTGAAGTAATAGTACATTATGGTTTTCAGCTCCAACATACCGAGTAGAAAGAAACAAATTGATTTTTTAAAGCTCTGAAAATTAAACCAACCACAGTAAAAGTATTTTACTGCACCTCAGCAAAAAACATAAACTCTACCATAAAAAATGGTCAAGTAAAAAAAAAAAAAAAAAAAAAAGGAAAAATCCCTATGGACACAGAAGGTAAAATTCTGTTCTTAGTAACTCCTATGAAGTCTCAATAGGGCCAACATTCCCCCATGAGTTCACTGGTGCAATTGATGGCAGAATTGGGCCAAAATCTGGGGACTGGGGCAGTACAGAATTGGCTTTCTTTTGGGGAAGAAGGGGTTGAACAGAGTTCTTCAATGTAACAGAAGGACAAAAAAGTAAACTGAAAGTCTTTGCTTTAGAGAAGTCTGTTTCGACCTAATTTCAGCTTGTTATCTCAGGATATTCTTTGTTGAAGAAAATTTCAACTATCAATTTTTTTTAACAATTGCCTAGAAATATCAATGATAAAAGATCTCAGTCTATTTTCTGATTGATTGCTCTGCTCATGAAAACAAAGCAATTTTGCCAAATCTTGGCTCTGAATTGATCATGTATTAGAACAACTGTCAGGAAAGTAATTGCATTTTAAAATGTATAAAGCACGTGCAAATTTGTGCTTATCTTTTTGAGTGCTTATATGTGTGCATTCTAAGATTAGAAACAGAGCAAGAAGAAAATACCTGTCAATGAGACAAATCATCTTTATGCTGGGTACGTGGAGACACGCTTTGGTTTAGCTCACATCCTAAAATGTACCATCTAGGGGGGACTGTGTAATAGAAAACCTGTGCCAAACATTGTTCTTAATGCAGTAACATGTAATTTGACCCTACTTAACCTCAGCCACTTTACTAAATTATGTACAGCACAAGAACGAAAAATATCAAGAAATCTACATACGAAGGACTGAAGGTGAATAAAGATATCTTTCAGATAGTGTAATAAAATCTTCTATTGGATATATACCTAGCGCAGTATCTCAAATTGCATTTTTAAAAGATATATCCAGATCCCAAATACAAATTTTTCTGCTGACAGATCTTCAATATCTGCAGACACAAACAAGCACTTCTGAATTTTGTGGATTTTATATAATAAATTGAATTAATCCTTCATAGTAAGACAATCTCCATATCCAGTGCATACCAGTAGGAAAGATGTAAACAAGTATACATCATGTTATCTGGATTCTCATTTACAGATGGCAGCATTCTGGCAGAGGCTTCTTTCTTGTTGTTTGTTCTAGCAGCAGAGGCATTAACACCTTCAAGTTTCAAAGCTTTGGGAAAAGAAAGTCCTATGTCATTTATTGTTGCTCAGCTGAATCTTTGTTCTATTGTATCTTTTGAACATGCTAACTGACGGCATCAGTTTTATAAACTATGAGAACCAAGGGGAATGGTTCAGCAAGCTCTGTGCTCAAAAGTACTGTGGCCTCTCTTTGCATATAGTGCATGCTTGGCTTCATCTATACCCAAAAGGCCACTGTTTGCCATAAAAGAAAAAGCTTGTCCATCACTAGGCTACATTGCAGGGCAACCAGATTCAACTCCTTGCCCCCAAAATAGTTATTTTGTGGGTTTGGGCAAATCCCTGCAGTGCAGACTCCAGTATCCCAATGGAACAAGGTATGTGATGTCGAACTGTGCACTCAGCTCAGATCTGGGGACAGTGTGGATGAAAGCCAGGCTTTCCAGGGAAGACAAAAGAGTAAGGCAAGGGCTGAGGAAGAAGCTTCCTAACAGGCATCACACTCAGGAGAAACAGTCATGCCTAGTCATTTCACTTAGCCTTTGCTTAGTTCCTATTTCCATCTCACACCGTTTCTCTCATTCCTGTTCCTTTTGCTTCTGACCTCCACTGTAACATCTCTCTTTCTTTGACAGGTAAGTAGTGTCGTGTTTGCCTTTAGCAAGTGGGATGGGAAAGGAGTATGGATGAAGACAGCATCTTGGGAAAGGAGCATGGATGAAGACAGCAACTCTGGCTGTGGTGACTGCAGGGGTTAGGCTGATGAAGCTTGCTGAAACAAAACAGCTTAGGTATCCCACATGCAATATGGACATAGGGTAAATGCAGTGTGATAGGGCAGTGCTGGCCAAAGTGGAGAGGCTTAGGTGTGTGAGATGTAAGATGAAGGTGAAGGTAACTAGTATGAAAAAGAAAAAAATAGTCTATAGTATTTAAGAACTGTTGCCTTAGCTGATCCTGTGTGTGCTAAGAAGTATATTACAGTGATGCAATTTAAGTATGTATTCCAGCTAAACTTAAGCAAGTGCTTTCAGCAGATGCCTAAAAGTTAAATGCGTGTTTAAAATCTTTGCTCAACTGTCACCTTTGACAGAAACGGTCTAGGACATTATATCATTTATTGCAGTTCCATTTGTCTATAGTTAAAACTTTACTTGTGCTTGCCACCATTTTACAGATATTAAATAGGAGTTGATAGGCAGTCCAATTTTTAGGGTTTTTATTTAGGCCAGCCAATATTTTTCATTACAACTTACCAAAAAAAAAATCTAATCTCATACAAGCCCATTCTAAAACTGTGTCTATCTGAATATGTATTTTGGCACTTTCATTCCAGAGCATGTTTAATACAAACCCTGTCTGCTCCTAAAAATATTCACTGTTATCCATTTCAAAACATCATCAAGTAGGATGTGTTGTACTTTCTAAATAGCTTTTTTGAAAACTCATGATACCCTAATAACACAAAAACACTGTGCTCATACTCATCTCTATTTGGATAACCTTGATTTTTTCAAGATTGTTCTGCAGATACTGATATGTTTAAAATTAAGCCGGTGCTACATCATTGAAAACTGATTGATGAGAGATTTGATAAGAAGATTCATAGAATCTTATGTTAAATTCAGAACTGTATACCTATTCATTTTTTTGATCAATTGCAGATATGCTGTGCAGATGTACACCATAAACTGTGTCACTGAATGTGTAATTACATCTTGCAGATAACTTCAGGATTTATTTTGATTATTCTTTAAGGACTGCCATTATTGTTTAAGAGCAACGTTGTGTACTGCTACTTTCCCATCTAAAAATGATATAGAAAATACAATTCAATCTCTAAGGACATTACTAAGTGTTATGTAAATGAATTTCTCAGAGGTGTTAATTACTTATAGAGAGGAATATGTCCTGTAAAACGTCTCTGCCTAAATTTTGCTGATGGTCAAGGAATAGTTAGCAGTAGCAAAATTTTCTCTTCCCACCCCCCACCCACCACCCACTCCCAGGATTTAATCATGATTGCTGAGGTTAAAAACTCACAATTCACTGTCCTTTAGCATAGTTCAAATGAAATATTTTGGGCATTTCCTTCAGGCAGTTTGCCATTGTTCTTTTGGATTTGAAGTTACAGCAATTTGAGTGGTATGTCTATTAATCTTTTTTTATTATTTTTTTCCCTTAGCTATTGAAAGCAAGTATTATTGTGTCTGTATTGCATCTGAAGTGGTTTTGCAATTGAAAACTTGCGTGTGTTCTCTCTGCTTACACAATGATCTATCTCAATACAGAGTTCTGTTGTCTGCTGCATAAAACAGCAAGTGCTATCACAAAAAGAGTATAGCTTTAAGAGAATACTAATACTTCTCTGTTAAATAGAAAAGGGTGTCTGTATGATTTACAGCGCCAGCAATGTAGTAAATATGTCATCTGGGTGCCAGAGAAAGACAAAATATCTTCTTCTGGTACACAGGCTGCTCTTGTAGCTCTGTTTTGGAGTAATAAATTAGTTATTGCATATTTTAATATAATTTGAATAGAAAAGTGGGGTGATCTACCTTTGCGGTGCACTGCAGTTCTGTAGTAAGTAATTTCAGAATGGAAAATACAAACCTGTCAATATTTGCTCATTATTCACATATTATGAAGTTCAATATGTATCATGAAAGCTGAAGCAAATTAGAGAAAATTGTTAAGAGAAAGAGAATTTATCTTACGTAAGTGACCTACTTTTTGTCTTTTCTCAAATGTTTGTTGAGGAATTTAGATTTACTAGTTAAAGCTGTAATTCGATTTTTTTTTTAGTATAATGTTGCAGATCTCATTAACACTGATAGGTATTTGAACATATTTTCAAATGCATTAGGCCATTTTAGAAGCTTTAAAACCAACCAACCTTTCTCCATGCCTGTCCCTGTCAACCATGTCCCTCTCAATAACAAGCAACCAGCCAATCACTTAATGGCTATACCTGTCCATGAAGTCACCTTACGCTGTCCAATGGACAACTCTTTTGAGATATGCAGACATCTCCCCCAAAAGAGTTAGGATATTTCTCACATTCTAAAAGTGTAAACTGATACAGTGCAGAAATACTGGGCATATTCTTCCATTTATTCATAAAACAAGAATAAGACCAACATAAAGTAAGCCAGGATATCTTTTTGGACAGGGAGCATCTTTCTTCTTAAATCAGACCTTATACACAGTTCAAGTGTACATAGCTAAGTAAATTAAACCTTTTGTGGTTCTAAGGAAGACACCATTTTCACTTGACTTACAGCTAGACTATTAACATCCCTAGACATTGTGCTTGGATTTCAAACTCTTCATTTCAAAGCTAGACAAGTGAAAGGCCTATAATCATAATTAAGGTACCTGAACATTGATCACTTGAACAGTGATCATTCACTCACTTTTGTAGAATGATGATGTAAAAAAATTACCAATTACAGTGCTTCTCAAACAGCCACTTTGCCAGGTTTTCCATTACTGTTTGTTTTGCATGATTCTCCTTTTTATTTTGGGTTCTTCCCCATTTTTTCTAGATATCGTACTGCTGGTGGTGCTAAGAGTTTTTCAGGGTTTCAAAGTTTTTGAACACTATGGTTCAACATTGAAGCCTGGGATTCTCTTTGAAAATTACATCCAATCCTGTTAAGTAGGTATGACTATTTTGTAGGCAGTTGTACTCAGTGACCAAAGCAAAGATGAGTGCTATGGTGGGCCATAGAAATCAGATCCAAACCCTGAAGTAGCTGAAGTGCTGGACTACCTTTGAGCAGAACTTACTCTGTAATAGAGTAGCAGAAGTTACTGTCTGCAAGACTTTCCCCTATTTTAAGGGATTCATATATTTGACATCTTAAGTTTAGACTTCATGATCATTTATTTTCAATGATTAGAAAATTCATTTTTGAAACATCTAGTAATGATTGACCATACAGATTGGAAAGCTGTACTGGGAGGGAAGAGCTAACAGCAAAGAGAAAATAACTTTTCACTCAAATGAATGGTATGAGATCTAAGACGGAACATGCATATTTGTGTTCTAATATCAAATGAATTTCCTCTTATTAGCTTTACCTACCAGCAAAACTGCTGACTCCAACAAATCACCACTCGTTTATAGCATTCTGATATAAACACTGTTTTGTTTTTGAGTTACAGATGCACCATACTTGAAAGGGAAAATTACTGCATTATTCATATTGCAGTTTAAACTAATGAAAACAAAAACATCATGACATGCTTGTCTTTCCTATTGTGTTATTTCCTTTGTGATGTATCAGATAGGAGACCACTATTTATCTGAAGTTTCCCTCTCACTCAGATAAATGCCTCCCATTCCCTACTTGGAGTGCACCAACTCAAACCCTCGGGCAGCACTCTGGTCTGGTGTCACAGGAGAGCACAGCGTAATGAAAGGGAGCAGGAATGCTTTGAGCATCCATATTGGTGTGTTTAAGGTGCAAATCCTCCACAGGTTATCTTGAACTGTCTGAAAATGATTTCATCTAATGATGTAAGTCTCTTCTATGAGGTATGGCAATGAGGTGGGGATAGGACAAACTGCTAGTGAAGCACTAAAAACAAGCTATCTGAAATTAGAATCCAAATTTTGACACTTAAACAAAATGAATACAATTCCCACTGTCTTCAGTAAAGTTTTCAGGCAATTAAAATTCATGAAAATTAGGTGACATTATTCATGATAAATAAGGTAGTAGTGCATGAGGGCCAAGAAAGCCCTCATTGGAAGCAGCAAATAAGCACTTCTACCTTGGGGAATTTATAATCCAATATATGAGACAGAGACAATACAGACGATGAGTATAACTTAACCGGCATAACTGAAGCAAATGGCTGTTTGTGCAAAAATCTATTTTTCTTCCATAAAGAGGGGAGAAGAAAGGAGAGGAGAATAAAAATGAAGAGATGAGGTAAAGAGAAAAAAATGAAAGATTGACATTCGGAATAAATAGCTCATTGGCACAGAAAAAGAAAAGTCCAGCCAAAAACATAGACAATTCTCTGAGTATTTAGAGGTCCGGATATGTATGTCTGTTGTTTGCCCTTCTTTTTACCATCTAGAATATGTGCATGGATATATATTGCCATACATAGCCATATCTGTTTACAAAAACATGTATTTAAGAGCTTGATTTAGTTATCCAGATTTGTTGGTCAAAGTTCAGATGGAGCTTATATCATTAATTTATGGCAGATTAAAGAAGATAATACAAGTTTAATTTAATTTAAAAGGACACTTTTCCCTAGTAAAACTGCATGCAAATGATAGTATTTGAAAATGATCTTTTCAGTTTGGGATAGATAGTTGTACATCTGCTCTGATATCTGCATATGGAGTGTTCTGAGTGCTGCTTATGCTTTAGTTTCATTTTCAGAGAGCTTTGAAGGAATGAATGAGATAATATGTGAATTTAACTGCTTTTTATGGAATGATGACAAGTTAACTGTATGGATTAAACTCACGTGTCCCCATTTCAGTAAGACATTTCTTGCAGTAACTTCTCATTGGAGAATTTTTTTTTTTCTTTCCCCATTAAAGGCCGTAAAGTTTTTCGTATAATAGTTTTCAGTGAGCTTAAAGAAGAAGAATGTTAGTTCATTCTTTGATTTTTCTCTGTGTATAGGAAATAGATCAAAAACAGGATAAAGGTGTAAATATGAATAGAGAAAAAAAGATCCTTGTAGGTCTTAACATGTTGAATTTTTACTGAGATTAATTCTCTCCCTTGCTTTCCATTATTCTACTCCATACATATTTCATAGGCAGATATTTCTAAGTTAAACACAATTGGGTTTTTAATGTATAAGAATTATTTTTGGTAGATAAGTGGTAATGAAATACAAAACCATATAAACAGAAAAATAAAATGAGTGTAAATCTAAATGTATCATGGCTGTCACCCCCAAATGTCAACTCTGAGAAACAGATTGTCAAGCCCACATTCACAAAGTTAAAACAGGCAAATTTTAGTGTGTGTTCAAGCAACACCAGAGGAATGCAGCAACAATACTCCTTTAGAAGTCACCTTGATTGGATAATATATATAAAGAAAGTTGTTATAATTTACATGAACTTTTTTTTTTTATCTGGATCATCCTTTGGCCACTGAATTTTCTCAAAAGTGTCCAGAGGATCTACCTGCAAAATAAGACAGCTGAGCAGAAAGTGCAGAGAAATTTAATCCTTTTTATCTTCCAGGTTTTCTGGCTTTGGGATGCCCAGGAGTATATTCCTTTACCCTTTTATTTGCATTGCATCGGGAGCAATTTCACATGTAAGCACAGGACAGCATTAAGCCTCAGACTCCTATTTACCTCCTTGAATTAATTTATTGCATTATTAATCATGTCTTTTACAATGAATATAGCCCCTTTTTACAAAAAGTAACAAATCATTATTAATTCCCTGACAACACTTTACATGAATCATGTTGAATACTTTACAGTGTAACACATAGTGTAAATGTAGGTGTAATACACAGTTTCATTGCAGAGCAGTTGTAATGTAGTGCTTATTAATGTCCGCTTCTTGCTGACATGTTGATGGAAATACCAAATAGGTTATTAATGTTAGGGCTTTTGATATAGTACGTATCTAAGTAACTATACCTTAAGAGTGTAATGATATCTCTGCTCAGTTGGTTGTATTCTATGTCTAACATGTCAAAACCATAAAAATGTGTTATAAAACTTGACCAATTCACACGGCATATATAACATTAAAAATTGTTACAATTATACTGTCGTATGAAGTGTACTAAGTGGTCTAAAAAGGAAAAACAAATGATTTGAAGAAATTTAAACATTAAATTGAAAGACAAAATGAAAACAACTTACTTGGAGAAAAAAAAAGAATAAATAATTACCTTTACATTATTTAGATCTAGCATCCAAAGCTTTCATAATATGTAGAAAATTTTAAAACACTAGATTCCCACTCTTTTAGTTGCCATTGCTCTCCACAGCTGTATGCTAATGATGATGCTGAGTGTGAACTGACATTTTCCTGCCATTATGATCAATCAGAGTCTTTGTTCTGGGGATGATCATGTACTTAAAGAGAAGATTAGAGAATTCCCGTGAATAATTTGCTCTCATTTCTCCCTGTTAAACTCATTTAACCCAACTGAGTATGCCTGTTGACTTGCCTCAAAGAATCACACTTTCATTAGACAGATAGAATACCCACTCTCCCCTCTAGCTGGTAATTTTTTGGCTTCATCCTGTTGCACAGACATGCCTCTGAATTTGACCAACACATTTTCCAAAGCATAACAAATTGACATTGTTCATAAATGAAAGGACAAATGACTTGCTCTTATGAAAAAAAAATGTAATAAAGAGAGATATTGCCTTTAAAAATCAACTGGGGAATCATCTGTGGGAATGGAAAATATTAGCATTCTTTCCATAGCTTAAGGAGCTGGAACCAGTGCCTACCAGTAGAATCAGACACATGGATCACGGAGGGACTGAGGACCACAAGAAATCCATCCACCCCATCCTAGCCACTACATCTCATTCTCACTTGGTTCAAGAGCCAGGTTCTTGGATCCTCATCTAGACTGAACGCTGTGTTGCTCTGTGGCTGCATTAAGATAAAAGGCAAAACATATGATTTTGCAATAGAAAAATAAATATACTGTAAATTCTTGGTGGAATCCAAGAACATTGCAATTATATTTTGATGTATTCCTCCTTTTCCTCCTCCCCATCCCCTCCCAATTCACCTTGAATATCTCTGTAAATATCTCTGTCAAAGTAAAATCTAAAGTACTTGGTGGTTTTATGGCATTTTAATTGTCACATATTGACTATTCTTTAGAAAAAGAACAGTTTTTTTTTTTTTCCCCATAAAGGAATATGTCCTTTAAAGATAATTATAGCTATATAAGGTGAATTAAATTGCAAATATGAACATTAACTTGCCCTGCATTTTTGCAGATCAGTGGTTGGCTGCTTGCAGGCGCATGCCAGCGAAGGAGACTCTACTACAGCCACCCTTGTACTCAGCCACTTACCTGCTTTCAACTTCAAAGGGGCCACTTTATAAGAGACACAGGAGATGAAGCGGTTACAGTGTATGAAGTTCCACACGATGTTGGTATATATCTTGCGTACTGCTTGTCCTCCCTTTGCCACATTTTGTTGTTCACCCTCACACAGTGGAAGAGAACTTATTCACAGCTCTTACTAACTGGCTTCTACCCTTAAAAATAAATGGCTGCTTTTAAGGACTTAGGAGAGAGGGATCCTTTTGCATATTTTTAAATAACTTAAAAGCCTGTCTTCTCACATACTGTAATCTACATGGAGCAATACAGCCCTCAGTGGATTTTTTTAACATATGTGTTTATGAACTGCCGTTTCTGTTAACTTCTATATGAATTTCTCCCTCTCCTCCCTCCAGAATAGAAGACTGAATATGCCGTCTTTTGACAGATGCAATACTGCAGGTTACACATACACGCTACACTCTTTTTGTCTGATTTGTATAAATAGAGAGCAGTCTGGCCAATGCCAGAGATCATTTATGTATGCACTTCTAAGGACGATTATCCAATAAGAATCCCTATGACATATGCATACATTAATGAAGTTTGGAGTTAGTGAAGTAAGACAATCTAGACATCTCCACTGCAGACTGGTTTTCTGTGTATGAGACATGATTGCTGGTATGTCTCATAACTGTGTTTGGATTTGAAAGGGAAATTAGCCAAAAACATCAGAAGGCATTCTCTGAGATTTTAGGAGGTGGAACAACTGTGAGAAAAAGCATATTGACCACACTGCAGGAGCTTCAGTCTTTGTTAGAAGTTTCGTGTTGCAATTTATTTCATCTGTTACCTTGGATCATTAATGTACAAGCATGTTTAAACTAGACTAAGTACAGTATTCATCATCTGGATAGAGCAGTCATCTTTTAATTTGTTCCCAGAAAACAGACATTTGTTAGAAACAATAATGTTTATTACTTTGAATTTATGACAATAGCAGGCGGTATTTACGCAAGTGCTGTTTCTAAGCAGGGAAAAAAATCCTCATATAAAGATTTAACAATTTATTCTTTCCTTGCATTTTCTGTAGATTTTGACGGTGAAGTTGTGACAAATATGAATGAAAATACGAATTTTCCTGCTTTGGTTCATTTTCTTTCTCCCCGGCTCCCCAAAATTATATAAGTATAATTTCTATATATAATTTAATCATACTGGCTTGGGGCTGTCACTTGTCAGCTGTCAGGCTTGAGAAAGTATATAGAGAATATAAATGAGTCTTTTGTTCTTGGTGAAACTACAATAGTGAAAAATGATTGGAGTTCCGGAAGATAAAAAGAAAAGTCTGAATTTTAACACTTCCTTTTAAAATACTCTATAAATGCAAAACCTGAAAATGATTTAGGTAAAAATCCTACCTTGTTTTAGAGATAAAATGATATTCTTTGCATTCTTCTGTAATAATTCTTTAGGTCAATAAAATATGAGTGTCACTAATAACAAAATAAATATAATTAGTTTCAAAAAGGAGAACCTGATAAAGTTCTACCACTGATAATTCTATCCTTGCCATCATTATAATTTTTTACGGAAACACGTAGTGTGACACCCTGTTTGGTGTATTAAGGACTGCAGCATAACCATCCTGTTAGTGTTTAATACAATTCTGAAAGCAATGTCAGCCTCTTGCAGAATAAATGAGAATCTGACTACATGGTCTTGATCTTGTAAGAATGCTTAATGTCTGTTTATAATGCTGAGAGCAATCATCGCACACAGATTTCATCAAAATACCAGGAAATTCAGGAGCTGGAGAAACTTGACACTTTGCTGGATCAAGCTTACTCTCTATATATCAACCTAACAAGTTCATTAGAGTAAATAAATTCCGTATGCATTAATTGTATTTTTATAAGCAAAAAGACATATGTCATCATGCTATGCTATGCTAGCTGTTTATTTAATACCTTCATGATTAATATTTGATCACTTTCAACTAAACTTGGCATTAGGGCAGATATATCAAAGACTTGAAGCTCTGACTGACTTCCTTAAAACCAGCTGCCAAGTCGGTGACAGCAGCACGAACTTGCGCAGCACAAACTTGGGAAGAGAAGTCACAGTGTGAGTTTAACTGATTTACCACTTGGCCAGTCAGGAAATGGATAGCACACCTATCGTTCTGAGCCAGGTGCAATGATTAATGCTTCTTGGTTGATTTATAGAGAGGGAAAAGAGCTCGAGAGACAGTTTTTGGGTGGATTATGGAGCTTGGTGAAAACATGAGGAATACAGGGGATTAAACAGGAGAAGAAAATGGGAAACATTAGGCCGCACAACATAGGAGGGAGAGGCACTTATGCCATGGAGAAGTTTGGAGGATATTGGACTAACATCTGTGGTAATCATGCCTTGTTACTTCTGCTACCCGTGAAACAAGGTGTCAGTCACGTTGACTTAGGATAAGGAACTCTAAGCCAAAAAGTGTTTCTGAGGTCTCGTATGCAGAGCTACAGACTACTGTTTTCTCTTCTCTATGGAGTCTCTGAAGTCTAACAAATGTCAAGCATTTCCGCTTTCCCTGGGTGAAGGCACTAACAGAGATATTCTGCTAACCAGATGTCTATTTCTATGAAATTTAAAGGAGCTTAGTATTTTTCATGACTTTGATGATAAATTCAAATGGAAATTATGAAAGATGTCAGTTTGTCAGGTTGTTTAAACTAATACTATAGACTATAACTGTTATTACAAGCTACGCCTTGTGATGCCCATCACAAGGCATACATCACGGTGATATTCAAAATCAACAGGTAATCCAGAATTCCCCCGCAATATAGCTGTGTGGGATGTCAATTTATTCAGAAGAAACACTATTTCCAAGCTAAATACACCAGTAGCACTGTGGTTAGTACTGCAGAGATGATCATCGGAGAATTTGGTTAGATATGTTTTTTGAGGTTAACGATTAGATTTTTAAACACAAGAGGACACACTGGTATGTCACATTGCTGAAATACATCCTGAGCTGATACTCAAATCCATAATTCGTGACCATCTTTGATTTAACTTGGTGTGTTTCTAGTAATGCAATGACTTTGCTTTTGCTTCTGCTCCTTGGATTGCTAAAATAAGCACTTAAGATCACTTTCTAAGGCAAAATTACAGAAAAAAAAAGAGTATCATTTCTTAAATAATAGACATAAAATTATGATTCCCAAACCTCTGGAATCTAGATTTGATTAAACATTTTTATTAAAATATTAGAATTTGAACAAATGTAAAATGAATTCATAGTTCGAGCTACCAATTTATTTCTGTGCCAACAGAAATAAGACACTATATATTAACTTCTGTATGGATTCCATTTTTAATGCAATTTTACTAGAAGAGTTATTCTATGTAAATTCATATTGCAAAAACTATATCATCGCATACTTTCAGATTTTAGAAAAAAAATTCTCAGCCAAAGAGTCACAAGCAATATTAATCCCCTTTTATGTCTATTTTCCTGAAACTGTATAATTTCTCCAGGTCTTCTGCTGCCTTTCCATAGAGAGGATTTGGAAAAGAAGTATCATTCACATCTTTATGAGAAAGATTCTAAAAGAAAAACAATAGAAGGAAATTTTAAAAAGAGTCATTCAAGTCATTTGCTTGGATGTATGTATGTATGTCTTAAGTTTTTCTAATATCTAAGTAATACACGATGTTAAATTGGAAAAAAAATGAAAATCTTTAAACATTTTAGACCAGAGCTGATAAAAATTAACATAGCTCAATTAAACACACTAACTGCTACTTAGACCTCAGCAAGTCACTTACCATTCTCCTGCATCTATTCCTACTTTCATTTTACTTGTCTCCAGAGCAATACATACATACTATTATTTTGGGAGAATACAACAGTGTACAGTAGTGTACAATAGCATACTTTTGCAGTGGGTCACTAATTTTGGTACATCACATTGCAATTAAAAGGAAAAATAATGCCAAACCAGTGACACATCTCTTGAGAGGTTCATACGTCTGTGAGTGGTTCAAATTTTCTTGAATGAAGAATGCTTGAGAAAATATCCAATATGAACTCTCCAAGTAAGGACTTCTGTCATTCTAGACATTTTCCAGAGCATCTGTCTTACTGGAAAAGTTTGAACTACTGTATGATGTGACAATTAGTTCCACTAGGCACCATTAAAGAAATTGCTATTATGGGGTCCTTGGCAGCCAATCCAGCACTGGTTATGATTCTCAGATTTATAGTGGTATTAATTTTATGAATAGCAATATAATACTGACTTTAAGTGACTTCTCTCCCTAGCTTCTGCTACTATATTTTATTTAATAGCCCAAAACATATCTTACTTAAGAAGAAAAATGTATTACTACATACCTCATGCCATGGAGAAACACTGATTTGAATAACAGGTGAAGCTGCATACCCACAACTCTATAAAAAGACAAACATCTGTTTTAGAAGATTTTTATTCAGCAATGTATGACATTCAGAAAATATCCTCCCACAGGGCTGTCACAGTAACACTCTATGGGTCCAGAACGAGGAGACAGCAGTAGAGGCAAATATGTGGCAATGCTGGGTCTGGACAACTTGCAGCTCTCAAAAAGGTCCAGTGGGAATTGCTTTTCTTTATGAAACTTAAATGCTCACAAATACCTAACTTGAGGGTATTCAGATGGAGATTCCATATATTCCTATTTTTTTTATTGTATCTTCTGATTGCTGAAACACTGTTCAGATGTAAGGCTCATTAAAATTGGGGAAAGCTCATCACTCCTTTTTCTTTTACAGGAAGAATTAGTGAAACCACGTATCTTCCCAATCTTAAAGAAAATAGAAAAAAGTCTGGTATAGCACTGGACTTCAATCACAGTGCCTGGGGCTCTCTTCTATGAAAATATCTCCTCTGACATTATGCTTCTGTTTTTCTACTTGCTATTAAATGAAGCCTGTCAGGAATCCATTTTAACTAAAATACAAATGTCCTGGTAAATTGGATTTGATTGTGATGGGAACATTTCCAACTTCAAGCTCTCTCTCAAACCCAAACCTGTAAGTGAATTAATTTGATCTAATTTTACTAAAATCAAGTGTAAGGAACCTTTTACAGAAAGTAAATGGCATGTCATAGTTAATCCTGTTCAATACTGCAATGGAATCTTATATTGCTTACTACGGAAAAGATAAGGAAATTTTATTTTCTGTTTCAAACTTAGCCTAATTCTTTCAATATTAATAATAATAGTATCAAATTGAAGGCAGGAAGGGTTATTTAAACTTTAATTTTCTTTTTTTACTTCACCTGTATTCTTTTCAATGACAAATAAAATAGCAGACATAGCTGCATTTTAATTTAATCACATTTCTCTTAAATGTAAAACATAAATTTTAACTACCATTGTAGTTAAACCTTGCCTTGATTTTTCTACTACAGTATGTTCACTTTTAGATATTCTCAAACTTTTTTACTTTTCTAGCAGTCTCTTAATTATGGTCAACAAATGAAGTTTGGGGAAAGTGTAACCATGGAGCACCTACTGCGCAGACTTGTTTGTTTAGTGTCAAATGAATTGTACAGCGATAAAAATTGCAATGCTTATTTAAAGCATCCAGAAAATACCACACACTAATTCATTAGTTAAGCGAATGTGCACAGGCAAAATCATGCTTGAATTTTTTCCAGAACCAAAATAAGTTCCAGTGGCTTTTTGTCCTAAATGTCTGACTAAGCACTTAACCTAAAATTGTTTTTTTCCCAGATGGTCCCCAGTCAGTAGGCGCTATAGCCATCAGGATGCTCTTAAAAGTTCAAATCTGCTTATCTATTGAGAAGACTCTGGAACTGATCAGAATGTTAGAGGAAAGGAAATGTAATACTTATAAAGTCTTATTTCCTTTATTAAATAATGTTCACTGAGGGATTATATGATTCGTCTCAGTGGAAAACCTATTTGAAGACTGCAGCTTCCCATCTTTGGAAAACACAGAAACAGCTATTACTACTTACCTTTACATTCCCAGATGGACTAAGGTCTTTGTACAATGGGTTGGCAAATGAAGTATTTGGGGTTTCCTCCGGTTTCCTTAAAAAAATTAAACAACAACAAAACCCCCATAATATCACATACATGGCCAAAGAGCTAAATAGCTTATGGTTAAGGAGACTGAATCAAAAATGCTGGATGTCTAAACACAGCCCTGATTTAGCTCTACTGAAATGACTGAAATTAAAGAGATTAAAATAATATTTGTTATTTGTTTCTGCTAAAAGATAATACATTTTTTTGGATATGCACAGAGCTATTTATTATTCATAAACTGCAGGTAGTGTCATTAAATGAAACTTTCATTATATGAGCTAAAATGTTATATTGCTGTCCTATGTTTGAATATGAGATCATATTCTTCCTACGCTTTGTTACTGAATCACACAAATGCTTCAATAATTAACATGGTCTTAGCTGTGAGTTCAATATTTTAGTTATTTAATTGTTTTTTTTGATGAATTAGGAAAGAACTTTTATTTTTTAGTGAAAATCATCAGAAATAATTTTAAAGTTAGTTAGGAGTTCTCCATATTTTTTTGCTTAATAGCAAGAATATTTTATGAAGCACTGAACTTACAGGGCTTCTTAGAGCAAAGGATTCATGGGTGGACCCAATGTCTTAGCTACTTATAATACACTACTAGGACTAATTGCACTAATTGTGGTTCTCATATCAATTATTGGAAAGTTAAAGATATGCTAGAGATTGAGAGACATGCTTTACTGCCAGAGACCTTCATATATAACTTCTCTGAAAGCATATATGACCTGTGAAATTAATCCCATTAGTTTGAAAAAGAAAAATGTTATTTGGTGATGGAACTTTCTACCTAGTTCTATTTTTTTTTCCATATAAATGACCAGTAGCTAATAATCTACAGTTCTTGAATTATCAAAACTGTTCCCATCTCACAGAAGTGGAAGTCGGTCTCTAGGAAAGCAAAACTAAGTTATTTAGTTTTTACCATCAAAATAAAGAACTTTTAGAAGAAAAAGAGACGACACTGAGTTGATGGAAAGGCCAGTTCACTTAGTATGTAACATGATCAGTTGAGCTATAAACTATGACCAGTTTGAACCCTTCATTTCACACAAGATAAAAGTACCTGCATTAGTTAAAATTACTGAAGAATGAAGCAGAAACTTACTTTCATTTTTTATATTCTTTGCTTTTAAAGAGATGCATTTGGTTATTTTTCACAATTGCTTTTATCAATGAGAGTGCATATGTCTGTGTGCACACAGAATGCTGTGCTTATACAGCATAGCACAAGCTCCCTAAAGCTAATAATCTGTGACTGAGGCAAATTTTCTTGTATTAAAAAGTAGTGCTGTTCCAAATCAAACCTTACAGCTGCTTTAACCAGGGTCTCCCTGCAGCCACCGAGTTGTGGCTGGATGGAACTGCTGACGTAGGAAGCTGCACTTGCTCAGCCAGGCAAGGGAGGAAGCAGCACCTGATCACTTCCCTTCCGAAGATCTAAAACCAGGATGGTTGCTTAAGAAGAATACAGCCTCTGATGAGTTCGATCAGTGCAAGAACCTAAGTTTGGATCTTAAACCAAAAGGGACCAACACCTGTAGAATCTTTCACAAGACTGACAAAAATACATCATGATGTCAGTCTTGTAATTCAGTTTGATTATCTGCCACATCAGAGTCAAGAGCTGAATATTTGAACCTGTTGATTTGTTCTTTTGATCTTAGTTTTTGCCTTATTTAGCCATGGTATTATGATGCTTTATTTACTTTACTGAAATTATAATATATTAGTGTAGTTATATGCTACCTGTATTGAACATGTATTTGCACATTAATCTTCCTGAATCAAATCCAAAAATATAAAAATAAAAAATATACGGAAATGATTTCTACTCTAGAATTTTACTGCGGATCACAAAACATAGGGTCAGAAGCAAACTCAGGTAAGAAACCTGTAAGGAACTTGTCTCTGCTTGCAAGCTAGTGCCCAAAGGGAGAGATTTGCATACCTTAATTTTGGTGTCTCATTTAAACACTACAAACCCAGTACGTGGTCTCAAAGCACAATCCAGACTTAAGCATGTAGCTTCTGCTTACAGTCAGTGGAGGAGTAATTCACAATGCAGTGCAAGTCACAAAAATCACAGTGGCAACCACTTTTAACGTGCCCATAGGAAATGATAAGGAAAGGGATTAGTCTGATCCTCTGTCCTCCTCCGCAGCCCTGCTGAATTTAGGCAGTTCGTGCAAGGCTGCATATTTGGGCACCAACATGCCAAGCATTTAGATCTGTCCTGAGGCCAGGAACAACACTGAACACAGGCGTCCAGCTTGCTGTGCAAGTCCACAAGTATTATGCAAAACTGTAGGCACCAAAAAAAAAAAAAGGTGCTAGCTGTATTCAACAGTGTCTAGGGTTGCTGTATCTTGTTCTGAAATCGCCTCTGCCTATGCATGTACGGTTTGCTTCAAGCCTGGCAATCCACACTTGCTTGTTGTCAAGAACATTACAGATGTTCCTCCACTTTAGGTCTGAGTCATGGAAAACCTAAGAGGAGGCAGACACCCAGTTATTCAGAAAAGGGCATTTTGAATGTAGCTGTGCACCTTATCTTAGGCCCCATTTGAGAGTGATGGTCCAAAATATGGGCACTGATTGAATTTATGTTCCCCAGATTTAGGTGAAATGGTGAAAAATCTTTTTAATTGCTCTTTTTTTCTCAGCAAGAAGCTTTGCTTTGGATGTCACCTTGAGTGCATTACTTTGCTTTTAATTCCCATATATTATCTATGTTATTCCCATATATCCTCTATGTTCACACACACACATACATACATGCATGCCTGCATATCCTGTATTTTTATGTACAGACATATGCACTGGTAAACCCTGTATGTGAAGGTAATATATAACACTGAAGAAATACCAACCATTACCCTTAAAAATTTCTGAAGTAGTTTTGCACCACCTAAAAGATTTTAAAAATATTCAAGTGAAAGTTTAACCACAAATTTACATGGGTGCCACTATCTGTTTTTTGGATGCAATTGTTTGAAGAAGTTTGTATTTGGGATCTAAAGTGTCACATTCTCAATACTTCACGATGGGCATACATCTCTGGGGTGAACACAATATATTCCATCTTTAATTAATTAGAAAGACAAATGTTTTCTTGTTAAAGCAAAGTAGCAGCATAACCTCTCTGATACTCTGTCACCAATTCAGATAGTGCTGAGGACAGCATGAAATGATGCTGTTACTCAGTAGGTTGCCTGTTGCCATCTGGTCATCAGTTTACACCCCAATTTTAAACTGCTTGATTGGGCAGTTTTAATATATTGCAGTGGCTTCAGTTAAGCTCACTCTTACAGTGCTTGCTGTTGCCTGACACAACTCATTGGAAATGCCAGCTCGCTGCTGCAGTAAGCGAGCCCATCCCAAGGCCTCCCAATGGGAGGACAGTTATCTGTGCGTTACCACTGTGCAACATGGAAGAAGTTAACACCTCGCTCCCCAAAATTATGGTCCAAAATAATTAATCAACTGAACATGTTTATAAAGCTCATTTATATAGAAAACTCTTACATGTCAAGTTCAAAAAATTATACCAATTGGGGAATAATTAGAATTCGAAATGCCAAACATATGGTTATTTAGAAAAAAAATGTGGGTAAGGCAGCCTCAGAGAAAGCTGACCTAACCAGAAATACCACAGTAGGAAAGGAGAGGATTAATCATATTGGGATGTAGACCAGATCATGTGGTTGATAGCTTTGCTAAGTTCATTTGCATTCTGCAGAAGCAAAAACTGCTGCCTTGTTGTTGGCTTCTTCATTGCCATTTTGAGAGATGCCTGCCACGTGTTAAAAGGACTGCTGAGTAACATCATGCTTTTTAATAGCAACCAAATGTATCTGGATGTGTTTTGGATGAAGCAGCTCAGAATTCTTTGTTTCACCTTTCAATGAGATATCAAATATATCTTTTAGACAGTAAACAGCTTTGTAAGAAATACAATACTGGAAGAGTATTTCTCATCAGGGTCCGGTGCATTAAAAAAATGTTAGTGGACTAAACAGTCAATTCCAATTAAGGTACTAACTAATCTAATCTCTTAAAATAAATCTTTGTAGCTGTTTTAAATGCTCTGCTTCAGACAATAACTGTAACTCAAGATCTCCATCTCTAAAGCATTTACAAAACCTCTTAAATCTAATTTAGGTTTGCAGAAGTGTGCTCTACTTTGTACATCTCACAGAAGAAATGGGGGCAATTCACTTGGTTGCTGGATTAAACTGTTACAAATGTTGCCTGGGCTTTCTAAGTCTGTGCATTTTACCTTCAGAGTCACTTCTGGAAGCCTAATTGATTTTTTTTTATCTATTCTTTGCATCTTTCATCCTGGTGATCTTGAAGTCCATAGACCAAGCAATTTCCTTTATTCTTTCACCATGTCACCTCCAGCAGAGGTTAGCATCTGCAGCTTCCTTTTCTCTAGATGATGGTGATGAGATACACATTTTAGAAAAACTCAGAATAATATCAGAGATAAATAAAGGCTTATTATAGCACTGGGTTTCACTCAGTTAAAAGAATATTCTGCAGAGGAAGCAGCGGATTGATATAGCAATATAAGACTAAGAGAACAACTCTCACAACAGGTAAGCCTGATGCTTTCTATTTTTTTCCCCCCTCATAAAACTACACCTTTTAATCTTTTTACACCATCTCTTTCTTTTTCTTTTTCTTTTTTTCTTTTCCCAATTCACAAGCTGAACATGACTCCATACATGTTATTTTATTGTCATTCTGCTTGCTGCTCTGGGATACAGAAGCAGCGGCATAGCCAACAAACACCTCTGGCAATCCTTCAGATCTGCTTGGAAAGCATCCCTTGGAATAGGCCATCCATCCCTGAACACCACACCAATTGGAGAGAGTCCTGGGGACAGCAGTGAGGATGATTTTAGTTTTAAGGAAACCTTAACTATGAAGACAGACTAAAGGCACTGAATTTGTTTAGCCTAAAGAAAGCAGACTATAAGGAGACATGACAACAGCTTTGATGTATTTAAAAAGCTTTTTACAAGGCAGAGGGAAATAATCTGTTCATGTCCAGGCTAAATAGGCCAAAAAGTAATTGATTGAAGTTGCACAGACATACTGTTATAAAAACTTTCTAAATCTTCCATACTTTTTAAGTGAAGCCCCAAGACTGCCTGAGAAGCCCATCAAGTTCATGTTGCTAGAGGTCTTTAAGTGAAAACCCAGAAATGACTTAAGATTTCCTGTGGCAGGGGAAGGATGGACTCTGAAGGCCCCAGTTTTCCATGACTTTCTATCATTTTAAACTATTTTCTCAGAGTTCTTCAGTTGTTCACTTTCTGCAGTCTGTGCGCTAAGATACATTATTGATATATATCCCTTAGAAAATTCTGTGTTCTCTGCTCGTTATGACTGACAGGACTGATAACTGCTGTGATACATGAGCATTGCAGCTGATGGCACAGATAAAGAACAGGAAAGAGACAAGCTTAGAGGATCCAGAGACATCAACGATGCTGCAGGCAGTTGCAAAGAAGCATGCTTAGCTGAGAAGAAAAAAAATCTGATTTTCACTTTAAAAAATATCTACTTCTGAAATAAAATGAAGCATTAGGGCAACTGCAATAAAATGAAAGCCCAGATGAATCCTGCCTCTGTTCGGACAGATTCCTCTGAAGGAGTGAGATGGCTGGTGGGCTTCCCTTCAAAGAACACATCATCTCTGGAGCATGAACAGGAGAAACTTGTAAGCGTCCTCCGATTTGGGGTTTCTTTACAAAAGTTTCACATATCCCCAACAGGAAGCTGGAAAGTTGCTTGCTTATCTGAATGCCATTGTGGTAATGAAGTACATTGCTGCCAAGCCATGCGGCAGGCTGCTTTTATTCATTAGTAAATAAACCTATGTATGTGATGACTTTCAGTAACTCCTATTCAGCCAGAAGGTTTTAAAGTTTGCAATTTACACATGAAATTTTTGCTAAAGAAGGAGGAGAGCTGAGGGAAAGAGCATTTTTTTTTTCTGAGTTGGAAGGAAGGCTAAGGCACTATCTTCTGGTTAAGAATAGGATGAAATATAACTCACTGGTTTCTCATCACAGCTGATTACAACTTCTAAGCCAGCAGGTATCTAGAGCAGGTCACCATCTACAACCCTACGGCCACTACCTGTTTTTTTAATGAAGAAAATCAGTTATATTGAACCTACATTTTTCCTCTAGCTCCTGCACCCTTGTGCTACTTCCACTGGGGTATGATGGACCAGGAGCTTTATTCTAAAATCTCCTGGGATCCGACATGCTAAACTATTAGCTGTGGACAACCCGCTGCAAACATCTGCAAGTGTGTTCTGTAACAGCCAAGGAAAAGGCAAAATCTAATAGAAATTATTAAAAAGGATCCAGCAAGAGCAGTTATCAAAAGGCAGTGTGCAAAAGCATCTTTGTGAAAGAAATCTAAGCAGACACTCAAAGGATGGAGTTCCTCTAGTGCCTAATGTCTTCAAGAAAACAATATGTCTCAGGAAAGCTAAGAGAGGATACAAACCTCTGAAGTGAAAATGATTTGCAGAGAAGTATTGTGTGCATAATTAAATGTTTCTAGTTCATCAAAACCGCCTTAAGAAAAGCAGGAGTAAAGTCTCATGCCTCTGTGTGGTGCTGTCACATTGTACATTTTACAGACTTACACAAACACAAGTCATTTCTTATTTTAAAGCTTTATCTTAAATAGCAATCTGTAGTATTATAACATTGACTGCATTTTTCCTAGTCAATTCTGATTGACTGATTAAGCAGTTAAGGAATAACTTGCATTAATTGTTACTATGTTTCCAGTATAGCTAGGCACTGCTCAGGTGAGTTTATGGTTTCAAAATTAATGTTTGAGATTTCATTAGAAACTGCAATTTAGTAGATACATGCTTTCTTGATAAGATGCCCATAAAATGCCATGCTAAAATGACTTGATAATTTTAGTCCAGCTCGTAATAGATAAAACTTGGAATCACAAAAATCTGCATCATCATACCTTGCAGTTTTGGGCAGCTACAGTGAAAAATCAAGACCATAAAGAATTCTGCTGTGTAAACCATATAACCCTTTTCTTCACAACTGAGGTTCTCTATGTCATGGCTGATGTATTCTTCCGGCTGATGTATTTTCCTAGTGCCACAGTAAGACCACCCTCATCCATCCTTTTCTTTTTATTTTTCCTCATATTTAACAGGACACATTAAGTGTTTGACATATTGCAGAGTAGTACCTTTCCCATACAGAAACAAAGACTCTGTTTTTGCTTTTTGTTTTCCTTTAAGCATGTATAATTACATGAAAGGAAAAAGATATTCCTTGAATGCTGATATGAATGTGGAAGAGAGGTCAGTGCAGTAATCCTTTCGCTTAGGAAAGTAAAAGGTAAAGGGAAGTGTTTGGGGTTCAAGAAAAGTATCATAAGAAAAATAACTATTTGTTGACCAAAACATGAATAAAGTTGTTCTGAGAAAAAATAGACTGTTTTTTTTTCAAAAATAGTAATTGAAATTACAAAAAAATCAAGCAGTCCTTAAAATACCACTTATCTTGCATTTTTGAGGTGCCTTCCCATATGTCAACCTCATAAATTTCTGTAAATGGGAATGAATGCAGTCTCAGAGACACTGTGAAGTATGATAAGGAAATGCTATTATTCCCATTTAACAGAAGGGGAAAGAGACATAAAGCAAGTAGGCAAAGCTACGCACTCAATTAATAGTAGCACAACCTCTAAGTGTTCCTGCTTCAACAGCTCACTTTTGTGCCCACTAGACAACTCTATCTGTCAGGGTTGCAGTGTGCTGTGTTATGAGGGGTATTATCAGCAATAGAAGTGGGCCAGAAATTTCGTAGATAGATTGGGAGATAACAACATCCCTGTAGATAGAAGGTCTGGAGCAATGCACACGTTTAAAGGAAAAGAGACAGGTTTAAAGATGAATTCTCGAGAAAAAGAAGGGTGAGGCAAATCTGATGACAGGAAAATGGGCAAGGCAATACACAGTAGGTAATATTGAAGGGGAGGAAGAGACACGCTAGTAGGTTGCTGCTGATGGAGAGTTAGCAGAATAAGGCAGAGGATAGAGAAAGAAGTGCAAGCAATATAGGAAAAGAAAAAACAGCAAGATACCAAAATACTATAAGAATTTTCATGTTAGAGAGATGAGAGAAAGCAAAAGTTATTGGAGGGAGAAAGAAATACAAGATTTGTGAAATAATGAACTGTGAGTCTGAGATACAGCTTTAAAAAAATGCAATCAAGTCATTGGATAAAGAGATATCTTTACAACTTCTGCTAATATTATCCAAAGCACTTGAAGTAGGTTTTAAAATAAATCAGCACCAATTTGTTATTGTCAAATAAAAGCATCAGTTGTTATATCCACAGGGCTAATAGCAAGTGTAGTTCTGAGGTGAATAAATGTCATTTTTTTTAAAAAAAAAAAAGACCTCTCGAGCACTCACTGCCAGTAAGGCAGTTCCTTGGACCACAAGCCAAAAGATCTGCACTAGAGGGATAATAAGAAGTATTGGATAATGCGTGTGCGGTGAGCAAGAAGGGGACATAGGTGGAAGAAATAACACGACATTGGTGAGGCACATCTAAAGAACCGCTGATTAAGATGACTAATACAAAAATAACACATAAAGACAGACTATGACTGTGTCTGCAGTGAGGGAAGAGGCAAACATCGATTTGTGAAAAAGGTCATAATTTAGCAATCTCACCCTTTGTAGTCTTTTCTTATGTACTGATATTTTCTATAAATGAACTAATATTTTAAAGTAGAACACTTTTATTCCATACACTTATCAGAGGGAAAGTTCTCAAATGTACGCAAATATTGAAATATTTAGGGCAAAAATGTTATCCCAGGTGCATGTGGTACTCAGGAGCTCCAGAAGGAGGTATGAATGAATGTATGAATATATATGTATGAAACTAATTTAGCCTCAGAAATACCTCAAATACCTGTTATTTTTTCCACATTTAACCATCATGCTCAAAAATGAGGACTATTGCTGTTCTGAGGGATGAACCTTCTAATTTAAGAATAAGCAAACCATGCTGCAATAAAAACATTCTAAGAAATCAAGACATAACTCATCACTTCCAGTCCGGGGTCCATAAAGGTCAATTTTTGTTGCAAAACTAGGTTTCATGTTTAGTGTTGTACATGAAGGCAAACAGACTGTGGGGAGATTTAAAAGCAGAAACTGAAGAGACTGGGCAGTTAGCCACTGCTCTGTGGCATATTTGTCTCTGCTTTTGCAGACAATTAAAAGTTTCACTTACATTTCTGACGCTTTCTTCTTCGAAACGAAACATAAGGCAGTGACTGCAATGTCAATCAGCAAGAAACAAACACCCAGCGCAATCCAAGCCTCTGAAAAATGAGACCAATCAGAAAAATAAGCGAAAGGAAACACTCAGCAAATGTCTTCTCTTTTTTTTCTTTTTTCTCTCCTTTTATTAGACCTACCATTTGGAAGGAGGTTGGGTCCTGGCTGTTGAAGAGGCTTAGCACTTCGGTGGCAACGATTTCCTTCCCATTCTTTTCCGCATCTGTGAGGAAAACATACATTTATGAAAAGGGAAGAAGCCAGGGTCATAAATAGTGGTGAGCATGCAGGAAGTGCGAATTTCCTGAGCCTTTTCTTGAGACCAGTTCACCTGGGAATCACAGAGAACAGGATAAAAAATTATAGAATGAAATACTAGTTAAAAATACACAAAACAAGCCTGAGTAATAGAAATAATGCAAAACGAACTTCAGTAACTAATGCTGGCTACCTTGTCTTTCTTCCCAAAGTACTACAGGAAGCAAGAGAAATGTGGCCTATTGCCCTGATATACCTTCTGTGGGAGGAAAAGGAGTTTCTGAACTGACAATCTGGAACCCCAGAGCAAGGATTGGTGGTGATTATGGAAGGAAAACAAGTCCGTATTTTCCCCAATCTATGCACCTTTAGATTTTCTCTTTTCTTGCAAAAATTATGCCCCTTTTTTTCCTGAAATCTATGTTAAAAATAACCAAAGCAGTACATTTGAATTAATAGCTGCTACCATATCAAATTACTAATTTTTCTGTTTGCCTCACTTCAAGTGCTTAGTACTTGTATATTCAACAATAGAAACAATAGAGAATGCTCTCAGTTTCTCAGAACAGACAAATACACACGTAATAGAGTATATGAACACACTAAAGAGAACTCATTCACATAGGAATACATATATGTGTACCAAAGAGGCTGTGCCAAAGAGGCAAATTTTCGGGGTCAGCCACTATTCAAGTATGATGATTGGTTTCTTTATAAATTGTTGACTCCTTTCCAACCATTTTAACTTTTTGTTTTAATGTTAACAAAGTACACAGTAAGTAAGCATTAATAGACTCTGGAGTTTTCTTCAGTGTAACCAAGCACCTTAAATCTGTTGGATTGTGTAGATACTTGAACTAAAAGATAAATTATCCTGGAAGCCTGCACAATTTAGTAGTCTATTACAGAATAGCACGTACTCCTTTTTCAACATTCCCAGCTGACAGTTTCATCACGTGTTTGTGGCCTCTACTGGATTCAATCTCAAGACATGGTGCCAAGCACTATTTGGAGGAAAAGTCAGCTACTTTCCCTTCTTGACTCATGGGACACAGCATCACCTGCAGCAGCAAATATGCAGATGAAAATAGAAATAATCACCTAAAGACTGGGAAAAACACTAGAAACACTATACCGTTAAGTGCTGTTTTATAGAAATCTACTCTAGTTGACTTAATTTTGCCTGACCGGTGGGCATTCATAGTCAGCCTTTTTTTTTTCCCTCTCAGTACATTTGGAAGGTTAACAGCACTACAACATACATGAAAATATCTAAATACTGCTTAGACATGGAGCACTGGCTATATTTATACTAAATTTAGCAGCAATCCCAGGAAGAAGTAGTAGGTGAACATGCATTTGTGAATTAGCATCATGGCATGTATGAATAAGATGGATAAATAAGTCTGAGAGATTTCTTCATGTGACAGAATGCTTGATTTTCAAAGTTTGACACTTTCTAAACTTACTTCTGGGGCAAAATAATTCTATAAACATCTGAGTTTTGTGCACGGATCTTGAGAAAAAAGAATAGAATTACTACACTCAGAAATGTTAAAAGAACATTAGCATTACAAAGACTCATTTTCCATCATGAAAGGATTTCTCTTTTATAGAAAGGCTCAGAGATTTCATAGCTTTCAGTGGGAGGCTCCAATCAATGACACGCTGATAGACGGAAAACGTGTGATACTTGTAACTGTTTGGAAGCCAGACAGTCAATCCATTTTATACACACAGTTATATTAAAGAGCTAAACTGAATCTGTTGTGAAATAACTAGCTAGAGCATCACATTTTTTGCATACTGGCATTGTAGCTAGAACATTTACACAAGAAGTGGAAACCTATATTTGTATGTCTCCCTCAGGCTCCAGCTTTTGACAGAAAGCTGTGGGGTGCTCTGTAAAGGCTAGGCAAAAGTAGGGGAGAGTATGAGATATTCTCTTTTACTAAATTGAGTCACTGGTTATACAAGACTAGAAGGGATATGGTGCTAGGAAAATAGAAGATTTGTGAAATGAACTAGGGTTTCTGATCCTGAGCTCAGGAATATGCTTATAGGTGATGAGCAAAAATGAATAAATAGTCCATGAACCAGAATCTTACTGCTCCCTGCCACTAAGTAGGCATCATATCGCACAAACAACTGAAGTCTTCCAAAGACCATACTCAATTCAGTTTTGATTTGAACTAAAATACAAAGAATTTCACACAATCTTTGATATTCTGTTATAGCAGTTAATCACGATCACCAACACCATGTGCACTATTTCTCATTTAATTTTATCTAGTTTTAGCTTACAGCTGCTAGCTTTTATTGTGGCTGTCTCCACAACAAAGGAGCAGAGACCTTGGAGATCCAGGTCTCCAGCTGCATGAGAAAAAAGATCTCCTGAAGGCATGTGGTTGTTCTAAGTGCACATGCAGCTCTTTTCGGTCTCCAGAGGGTCTCAAATGGCAGTAGGCACTCTAACTCATAAATAGTGTAAAGAGATCTTAAGGGTTAGCTACATATTTGCACCTAAATTTAGGTATCCTACTTGGTAAACTGAACCTCACAGTCTTAGTTAAGAAACTGAGAATGCAACAGCTTAACTTAGTAACACAGACTTCCAAAGCTCTTCATGTTTCTGAATTTCAGTTCAAAGTATTGGTGGTATTTTTCTAAGTCCTCTACAGATTAAGCTATTTTGCTGAAGTAATCAAAGTGAAGCATCAGTGAATCATCAAAAATCATCATTTCTTAGCAGATTAGCCCTCTCAGCCTCAGAAGAATGCACAAGGATGATACAAATTTGTATATTCTCTAAGTAAAATCCAGAAAGCCTTATAGGCAATAACCAACAAATCAAACAATTCTGGTCTCTAAACAAAACCGATAATACAAAGCATAACACCTACTCTCCCGAAGAAATGAGACACATGCAGCCCTTCTGAGTCTGACCTTCCATAGCACGTGCTTCCTTGCAACTGGGTGAGGTGGGGTTTAAAATGATATTTTTCTCATGCAGTAACATTTTCCATAGACTTTATACTCTGACCAAGTAAGACTAGTCAGGCAGTTGACACATTTTCTCATCAGAGAAATATAATAAAAATTACCGGGGGTGAGGGGGGAAGAAAGAAAAGTAAGTTTCAAATCAAATATTCTATAAACCCATAATTCTTTCTCTATAAGCCCATTCTTCTCTATAAGTCCATTCTTTCAAGGAAATATTTTTTCCCCGCTGTTTGTAATGAGAGCACAGAATGCAGGTAAACTGACCCAGTCTCAACATCCAGACTTGGGCCTGGGGATGCTTCTGCAAAATTGTACTAAGGAATAGCAGTAATAATATAAAACAGCTAGATAGTAAATGAAGTTAGTTCTTAATTTTGTGTGCAGAGTACTTGACATATGCAATCCTGAAATGAACTTTAATTACTTAACAGTTCCAGGTAGGTCAAAGCAGCCTGTGGTACACACCCAAGAGATGGTGAAGTTGAAGTCTAATTAATGTAGGAGAGCTCTTAATCAACCACCTACTGCTGTGCATGGACCATAGTTACAGTGCTTTATTTTCAGCGGGGAGAAAGATAAGTTGCATCTTCAAAGTCACTATTAACTTCATCTCTGATGTGAGAAACTGGGGATGCACAAATGCTGTGTGATGAAAGGACCTTTTGCAGAAGAGATCAACCGTGTCTTCTGGGCAATGTGTTAAAACTCCATTAGTAGGGTAATGAGATTAAGAGATTCCTTAATAATCCTTTTCTGCCATTTTATTTTTAAAACAGACAATGCTGAAAAGGGTCTGAATTTCTCTCTTGAGAAATGGCTCTCTTGAGCCATGAAGCTGAAATGCCCTATTATTTATGTACATTTAATTTCTTTGGACTAATTACATCTTGAATAATTAGCAACAGTACATTTTACATGCATCTTAAGCTTATCTGAAATATAGAGACAGCCTTTCCAACCCATTCAGACAAGAAGATCCTCATGGTTGAAACAGGAAGAGCAAGAGAAAGATAGATGAAATAGCACTTGAATCCTTCCATCTCACTGCACATCCTAATCTATCCTGCCTGACAAAATGTCTTTTGCTATTAGCAAGTTCTTATAGAAAAGTCACCCTGGAGGGGAGAACATTAACCCCTTCAATTTTGCTTCTAGGATTTCCAATGCATTATTTCCCAATATCTATATTGGTAATACAGGGAATGAACTTTAGCACTGCCTATGTTGCTGCAGCCCAGGTCTGGAGTAATGGCTCATTTCACTCAGAGTGAGAAATAAATAAAAAACAGACAAAATTTTTGTTGGTTTTGATGGTCATCTGGGCAGGTACGGCTGATACTCTGCTGCATTTTAGACTATCAAAATTTCTGTTATACTAAAGATAGCATACAAAATTCCAAATAATTACAGATGTGCAGCTGATCAATCATTTTCTTCTGTGCATTTAATTCTTTACTTCACAGAATGATTGAGATTGGAAGGGACCTCTAGAGATCATCTAGTCCAACCTCGCTACTCAGAGACACCTAGGGCACAGGGTCACATCCAGGCAGGTTTTGAAGATCTCCAAAGAAGGAGACTCCACAACCTCTCTGGGCAACCTGCTCCAGAGCTCTGTCACCCTCAGAGTAAAGAAGTTCTTCCTCATGTGGAGATGGAACTCCCTGTATTTTAATTTATACAGATTACGCCTTGTCCTATCACTGGCCACCACCGAGAAGAGTTTGGCTCCATCCTCCCTGCATTCTCCCCTCAGGTACATATTTATCAAATCTCTCAGTCTTTTCCAGGCTAAACAGGCCCAGCTCACTTAGGCATTCTTCATAAGATAGATGCTCCAGTCCCTTAATTATCTTTGTGGCATGGTTAACTTGCTGTCAACCAGAACTCCCAAATCCCTCTCTGCGGAGCTGCTTTCCAGCAGCTCAACCCCTAATCTGTACTGGTGCCTGGGGTTAATCCCTCCCTAGGTGCAGGACCCTGCACTTGTCCTTGTTGAACCTCATAAGGTTCCTCTCTGTCCAACTTTCCAACCTGTCTCAATAGCAGCACAGCCCTCGGGAGTGTCGGTCACTCCACCCAGTTTGGTATCGTCTGCAAACTTGCTCAGCGTGCACTCTGTGCCCTCATCCAAGCCATTGATGAACAAGCTGAACAGCACCGGGCCTAGTACTGATCCCTGGGGATACCTCTGGCCACAGGCCTCCAGCTAGGCTTGGTTCCATTTATCACCACCCTCTGAGCTCTGCCTTCTGCCAGTTCACAATCTACCTCACTGTCCACTCATCTAACCCATACTTCCTGAGCTTCCTTCGATACAGGACAGATATAAAATTCTGTCACTTTAATGCATTGCATATAGTGTGTTTAGTACATGCGGCCCTTGGACAGGGGTTAGTGACAAGCAAAAGCCTATCAGTGGAGAACCAAGTCCATGACCTCCAAGGACAAGCACAAGCAGGGCTTATTAATAAGGAAAGTTCCAACAAGCTCTGTTTTTAAAGAAGGCTTTGATGCATTTAAGAAGTTGAATGCTGAAATCTACTTTTTTTCCCCCCCACAACAGCAGTACCTACTGAAGTTACATAATGACTAACATTTTTCAGTATAAAGCTGTGATCTGCAGTTTCATTTTCTAAAAGATGTTAGCTTTTATCAATATATTGCATTGGCTTCACTTTATGCTGAACCTGATTTTCTTTTTAATCACATATGTCATTAAGCCGGTAGCATTTAAAGCATTAAGTACTAAATATCTATGCAGCATCTCTTCTATACTTTCTCAAACTTATTAAGTGCCAATCTTGCTTATGTTAAAAAGCTTTGTGTTAAAAGGCAAACTGAAGATTACGAAAATGTCCTAAAATCTTACCAAATTCTGTGATCATGTAAATGCATTCAGAATTTTTATTATGATATATTTATTTAAATCTGCATGAATGTGTGAAAGGAATTTCTTAACAAGTAATTGAGACAAAATAGAAAAATTAGAAGCTAGTCAAACAAGAGTGATGAATATTGCTTTGACCCACAGTAATTTCATAAGTAGGTGGGAGTGAGCTACGCCCAATATGTGATGAATGCAAAAGCAGCACTACCTTCTATTTCTGTCTGCAAATGTCCATAAAATAGCTCATTCGCTTACTGAGAGAGAACAAATGGAAAGTACAGAATTAAACATCTCTACTTGTAAGTACCCTCTCTTCTAGTCTCACAGCTCCTGGCCAAACTACACTTTTTCTCTTTTGCAAGATATATCTGCTTTTCTTATATCTTTTCTTATATCAAATATCTATATATTTGTCATACAGAAAATCTAATCTGCTATGTCATACGTATATTCAGAATAATCATGGGTTAGTGAAGTATCAACTTAGCGTGTGGCATATTAACAGTATTTAAATTAAAGACAATATGTGGATTAATACAGTTACACTTTTCTCTGAATTAAAATATGGCATACAACTGCTCTCTACATGGTATTCTCCAGAGGTTGCACTTACATACAAATCTGCTGCAACGTAGTGTCTTCTGTCTGAACCTAGCTTTGCTTTGGGTATGTTTATAATATGTTGTATGAGGATCATTACACACACGAGCGCTGACATTATTCAGGAACTGTGCCATGCCTAGTGGAGTGCAGCCTGCTCTAGGAGTGATGACAGAGGATACAGGAGGAAAAAAATCTTAGCTCTTTGCAGAAAACAGAGACTTTCCATCCTTCTGCTATATCAGTGTAGGAAAGGTTTCTCTGCTCTCTAACCCCTCTTGAGCCTGTAAACATGTCTTCCTTGCAGATGCACGCTTTCGCTCTGAAGAGTTACAGTGACTGACATATAAACTGTCTTTGCAGTCAATATTATGCAAAAGGCTTCTCTAGAAATTTATGAAGTTCATTCTGTTACAGGACAAAAGCAACATCTACCACAGCAATGTAGGGAAGCATTTATGCTCTGCCTGTTACTAGTAATGTACAAGGAAAAAATCATATCCTGTAATTTGTCCTTACTGTTAAACAAACAACAACAAAAAAAATCCAATGTGAATATTGCATGTGTATTCTCAGAAAAATATCATACTTACTTTATATCATGTGACCTTTCTGTTTGCTGGCTGTAGCCTGAACTAGTACCCACTTTTTTCCCTTCATACTTACGCTCTCAGGACATGTCGGATAAGGAGAAACCTCTCTTTTAAAAGGCAGGAGAAGAGGAGGGTGTCCTGAATGGTTAAGAGTTTCAGATTCAAATACCACTGCTAGCAAGAGATGCACAGAATAACAAGCCCAGGAATGAAAAGACACTACAATCCTGTATAAACTTTGGTATGCTGCTTCTTAAAATCACAGACCTCAGTTCTGGCTGAACTAAAATTGCTGTTTTCATTGCATCTAACTCAAAAATCATTTCACAAGGGGAATTTTCTTTTATGGCTTTAGCAGCTTTTGACATGATGTAATGCAGTAGTGAAATGTCAAATATTCAGGAATTAGTAGCATGAATGTCTAGTAAGAGATCTTAGTACTTAAAATACTTCCTGTAATATTTTGTATGGAGATGGCAGAGAAAGTAAAATATCTGTGTACATTATCCTATTACAAGATGACTATTAGTTACTAATATCTTACCACCTTTGGGGGGAAAAAAAAGAAACCTGTGAAGTACTGACGTACTTCTGTGGCTCTTGTAGTAGATAAGGGCTCACTAGTCTGCTGTAATCAGACATTCACTGAAACGATGTGCACAGTTCTGGTCACTCCTGTTCCAAAAATAATAATTCAGAGCAGAAAAGGGAAGAGGAGGACTAAGGCAAGGAGGAAAAAAATAGAAAGCTGTCTTATAAGGGGATTTCAAAAGAGCTCAACTTGTTTAGTCTACTGAAAGGAGTGCTGAAAGGCATATGGCTTTTCTCTATAAACACTTCGGAGGATAAACAACCAAGATATTGATGGCCTGCTAAGGTTCATGAACAATATTGGCACAAGAACAAATAGGTATAAACTGGCTATGAATAAATTTATGATGAAGTTAAGAGAAAGACAATTAGAAAGCTCAACCAGAAGAGCAAGGTGCTTGCCCTTGCTGCATTTCCTACTGCATATTGCTTCAGAATTGCTTCATCCATCTAGCTGGTATCCTCTGTACCTGATCCTAGGTACTTCAAAGCACTCCAGGTGCTGGAAACTCACAGTAACAGGGCAAGGTAGAGAGAAACATACAAGCCAAAAATTCTCCATAATTGTTCATAAAATGAAGCTTATTAAAGCTACGAATGGAATTAATGATGAAACATAAATAGAAGATAAATTGTATGCTCCTGTCTCTCTAGAATGTTGAATCATACTTAAGGGAAGTACATCTTAAACTAGTAAAAATGAAGCTATTTGTCATGTGGTTTAACGGACCTGGGGGATTCCCTACTATTGTACATGTCATATCCTTACAAAAAGATGAACTATGCAAACTCTTTAGAGCCTACAGAGCTCAAATAAACTGCAAACTAATGACAATTTAGAAGAAACTCCTTATGTTGTCACCATCATTGTCTACTCACATCTTTTCATTTCTTCCCTGCTGGGGTATGCTACCAACTACTTCCAGGACTCTGAGCAGCTGGAGTCTGCAGCTGGAAATGATATGATTATTCATTATTCTTACCATCACAATGAGCCAGTCTAATTATAGTCAGTGCTGAATAGGAACTATGTTAGAAGGAACTGACCCAGGTCAGTTTACCTAATTGTTTTTATATAGATATATAATAATATTTCGTTGGTCAAGATTTAAAATGGAACTTAACTCTGCTAATTAATCATCGTAAAAGAGGTATCTAGAGACAGTCTAGAAAAGAAGTTTAGAATATATAAAGCAAAATGAGGACTCATCTAGATTCATTAACCTTGTTTATAACAGAGTCTAGATGACTAGCAGATTACATATCTGCTACATAGCTACATTTAGTTTTTACATAGCTAGGCAAAAGAAAATACACCTTTAAACCCTTAAAACTAGGTGATAAATGTTTAACAGAAGAAAACTGTGATATCAGAGTAAGAGGATTAGGGTAATGCTGAGAGCTGAGAGCTTTGTAATGCAGATGGTAGGTGACCACCTGATATATCTAGGCAAATGGTTCATCATAGAGGAAGAGGTACATAACATCTTTAGCTTTATTCATTTTAATAGTGATGAACAAAAATCTTCAGAGCATGTATTTCTGGATTGAAATTATCTGACACATGAAAAATCTCATATTTCATAAAGACCTTGAATTTAAATTTTAAATAATTCAGTTAATGTTTGAAACCTGCCTGATTTCCTATTCACTTTCTTGTCTGGCTCCTCCCTTGCAAACCTCAGAAGAAACCTGGATTTTGAAATAATTCTGCTGCTAATTGCATTGATTAGAAACACAAATAGCTCTACAACTTCACTTCAAAACAGTTTGATAGTGTAGTACGACAGATTTTTTTCCTATGGAAATACATATCTATATGCAAATTATTTGTTGTGTTATCTGCTTTTGTGGCTTAATTCTTCAAAGAAATACTCAGTAGAAGAATTCATTGAGCATGCACTCTATTCTAAGGCACAGTTTCATTCAGTTAGAGCAATGAAACAGAAGCATGGGCTCGTGGCAGACTAGGAGACCAAAAAATCACCAGCTCAAACAATTATTTTATTTTAGTGCTACCTCTTCTCATCTTCTAAAAATGTCTGGTTAGGGATTTTATACATATGTATCCATATATCCTGTATGAGAAAACAACACTGATTGATAGTCAAAAGCTCCAATGAGACAAATCATGAAGCTGCTGGCATTAAAGAAAAAAAAATGTGCTAGATTTAACAGATAAATGACTATCCACTTAGCTAAACCATTAAACAAAACAAAACTCATTAAATTTCTTCCAGAAGAACATTTGTTTTATGTGATTTGTTTTTTCAGTGGAATTTTTTTGGAAGGCACAAACCATATTTCAACCAACTTCATTCAAAGGTCAAACCACCAGAAAGCACATTGCTTAATTCTAGCTGATGCTGACATGAGATATCCACACAAGAGAAAAGAAACAGCTTGGAATGACATAATAGGTACATTGACCACAGACCACGAGAGACCAGTGTTCAAACGATGACTAAGTCTGAAGCGAATATCAGCCAAATGCTTTTAACAGGAGTCTGGATTTTTGTTTTTTGCTAAGTGACCATCATGATATATAACTCTAACTCTAAAAGCCTTTTGCAATTTTTAACGTGAATAATGCAGTGAAAAACGTATTCATTCTGTTAACTATCTTTAAGAGATGAGGTACTGAGACTGCAGGGCTAGCACCTTGTCAATTGAGGAACTTTTGGTGTAGCTACTTCAAGCGATATGTCTTGGACAGAGACATTTCGCTACTCAGAAAAGGGGCTTATTTCCATTTCTCTTACTCTGAACTGAAACCTATGAGACTAAACTAATACAAATTGCTATTTCCAATAGGAAGTAAATCTACTCACAAAGCCTATGTAGTACGGCTGCAGCTGAGCTGCTGTAGCAAAGCAGAAAACTTCACGGAATAGATATGCCTTAGCTTAAATCAGCTTATAGTAAAGAACTAAACTCTGTTTCTTTTTATCATCAGCCCTTTAGGCCAATCTGACTGCCACTCATTTTCCCATTTTCCATGGGAAACTCTGATTTGCCATTTCTTTCTTTTCCTTTTTTTTTTTTTTTTTTGCTTTTGAATTACATGTCAGTTAGGGAGGAGAAGGAGACAGACAGACAGAGACAGAGGGACGGAAAGAGAAAAAGAAACCTTTAAAAACTTTCTTTATATATTTACGTCTCAAATATGACCCTAGCTGCAATTTCTATAGGACTGAAAAAAGATCAGAGAATGACTTAATGGAAAGCCTGACCACACAGCTGCACCGGCAGCTGGTGGCAAAATTCTTTTGCTTTCAGAAATGGCACCAATTTCATATTTAGGTAAAATTAGAAAAACTTTAACAGAAATAATGCAATAAAGTATAGAAGATACATCTAGTTTTAAGATAGACCTGCTAATTTCACAGGGAAATGCTTTTTACTTAAATGACAGCTCTGTCATAGAACAGATGGCATTACATATCAGTAAAAAAACTAATAAAAAATCTGAATATATTTACAGTGGCTGGATTTTTCCACAGCCTCTTTTCTTCTCTCCTTTTTTTCAGGATGTGTGTTGTGGGGAGGAAATGTTTGTTCCTTTTGCCTTTTATCAAGTCCTAATATTTCATAAACATATTTTCAGAATTAATAAGCAAGGGATCTTATTATCCTTTCTGTAGTCTGTAATTTGATTCTCTACTTTTCATATTTAGTTCACCATTTCCACGTTTGGCCTGCTGTTATCTTTTTTTTGATGGTTTGTCTTTCACATTCTCTCTCTTATTTTACGATATTATATACAGTAAACATAAGCGTCTCTTTTACAACCACTTTGTAATTGATCATAAACTTGGTTGCACCACTAGCAAATGCCTATTCCTGTGAATAATCTTTCATATGGATGAATCTACAATGTTCTGGTGAAATTAAATAGTTATTTAAAAGCTTGTGCAATGACTGAGTTTCATTGTATTCCACCACATTTGGCATAAATAAAAAAAGTGATAAAACAATCACTACTACTAATAAATAATTCTTTTTTTGCTCCCATCCTCTACCCCTTTCCAGTATTGGTCTAGTGTTTTTTATCAGCTGAAATCGTCTATATTAACCAGACCCTGCCAACACAGGGCATTGCTCCCGCCAGGTGTACTGTAGTATATATTGTAGATTATAAATCATTTTTTCATTTCCAGATGATCATAAATTTATCTCCTTACAGGGGAGACAGCACTACACAATAACATCTAATGCTGCTGTGCTGTTGCTTCCCAGCATTGTATAAAGTCAGATGCACAAGTACAGGCTAAGATTGCATCGATGCTTAGAAATATATTCTTTAGGACTTTTATGTCATATTCAAAATGTTCACCTACAACAAAGAAAAAAAAGACATTCAGAATGTCTGCTTTTCTTATCCTCCATGTAATAGAGTCACAGTGTTTTACATTCCTTTTGAATCACTCATCTCTTTGAACAGGTTTCTGCAGTAAGTTCTGAACATGACAATATGGTCCATGGAAAAGAATAATGCTGGGACAAAGTCTTTGCATGAATTGTACAGTCCTCTTCTGATGTTACAGATGAATTCCACAGAAGCTTGGGGAATTCACTTGCTAGCTTCTTGCTAACAGGTTAAAATTAGGATATCTGCAGAAAAATGACCTTTAAACAATTCCTGAGAATCCAAGACACTTTAGGTGCAATAAAAATAATTTTCTCGCAGCCCATCCCACAGCTCCACATTCTCTTAGTGTTGTTATGGTTACAGAGTTAAGACTTCAGAATTTAGGAGAGGTTGAAATTAAGCATTTTCATGTAATTTCAAATCAAGCCCTTGTATAGGCATTCAGACACAGCATTTAATTGGAAAATTATGAACTCCCCCTGCTCCATGGCTCAAATCAAAACCTTTAATTCCGGCATTCTCTCTTTGTAACAAGATCATTGTCATAGGATAAAAGAGATGAAATTTACTATACCTAATGTAAAAGAGAAAAACAAATACCATGACAAGTAGGCACACCATCTCTTACATTACCAGTGTTCAAACTTCCAAGCTTCAGCATTAAATACTACTCTATTAGTTCACATTAAGAGAAATCTGAACTCCAACTACGTTCTTGAAACTTCTACAAAAGATTGAGCACCTTAGTTAGCTTATACATTTGGCACTTTGCTATAACAAAATCCTGTCCATGGTATTTAGCACACAACACATTGTTAAAAAAATATAGTGAGTGGTGGCTAAGATAGAAGAATTTCTAACACCATTCCAGTATTCATGCAGTAAACTTTTCCATAGTTGCAGTCAAAGAATATGCAGCGCAGAAGAACTGAGAATTATTCTTGATTGCTACTCTGCAATAAATCCCTGTACTTCTAAATTCACAGGAGCCCTTAGGTTCCTCTAAAACGTATGACTAGACACAACAAAAACTTCAACCTACATTGAGGGACAATAGCCCTCGTAAATGGAGATAGTATTTGTGGGATCAAGACAACCTTGCCTATATTCTCTTTTTGTATTGTTTTTCTACTGTTGATCTTGTATCAATGGTTGGAATAAGATGAAGTCATGACAAATATGGCGTATTTATAAAGAGTATTTTTACAGAAGAGCTTTTTCACATTCTGTAGATCTTCCGTATAAACCTAACTTAACAATATATCTTTTTTGCATCCATAATAAATAAATTAATAATATTAGTATGTCAAGATGTGAAATACTCTATATTTCACAATAATGAATTGAGCTAGCCAGCTCTGTAATGTGTAAAAGATGACTAAACTTATCTGAACATGACAGTTTTTCCATCATTTGAAAGAGTTTAACACTGATGATTTCTAACTGCTTCTAGTTTTTCAGACTAGAAAGATTTTCTCATGCCAGTTCTTTTTAATCTGTTCATATAGAAACAAGAACGACAAATTATTTTCTTCCTTTCATGGTGTATTTTCTTCCTTTCATGGTGTACTTGATGCTTTATATTACAGGGTTGCCAATTTTTTTCTGTCTATAAATTTCCTGTCCACATCTTCAGCCTTTTTCTTGTCTTAGAATCATCTTCTCTGTAATTTTAGAGATCAAGAGTCCATAGCACCTTTTTTGCTCTTTCCAAAAGTTACAATTTTGTAGTGACACTGCAGAATTAACCAAAACTCACAAACAGAACTGATGTTACAGATGAACTTCTAAACCCCTAAAGACATGGTGTGGGAACCAAGTATAACAGCAGAATTGTGCAAATAGTAATAAACTAATGCAAGGTTTGCATGTTGGTCTTTTTTGTGTGTGTGATTTTTTGTCACAGGATTTGCCATGCTTGATTTTCATATTAAGTATATGAAATCTCAACCTATTCCTATCCTAATAGGTTTTCCACAGGAACTTAAGGAAAAAATTGTTAACAGTGAGGGTGACAGAGCCCTGGAACAGGCTGCCCAGAGAGGTTGTGGAGTCTCCTTCTCTGGAGATCTTCAAAACCCACTTGGACGCAGTCCTGTGCCATGTGCTCTAGGTGACCCTGCGTGTGCAGGGGGGTTGGACTAGATGATCTCCAGAGGTCCCTTCCAACCTTAGGCATTCTATGATTCTACGATTCTAATGTTAGAATATAGTTAGATTGTATATTTGCTTTCAGCTTTATGCTATGTTCCTTTTTAATAAGCAAGATTAGCTTAAGTTGAACCCCCTGAAGAGGGAGGCAGGTTGCTCCTTCTGTGGGAAACTACTGAGCAGGCAGAGAACAAGAAGGCAGAGAGATGACTGCAGAGCCCATTGGGCTCAGCTATCAAGAGGGGTGCAGCAGGGAGCTGCAAGCCTGCAGCTCATGCACAGAGACCGGGAACCACCTGAAACAGGAGAGAGAAGAGGCCTCAGGGCAAAGGGAAGAAAGGGGACGAGAAGAGCACGAGCAGAACTTGCTGCCACTCAGAAAGTATTAGAGCATCCAGGCCAGTGAGTAACCATATATCTGAAGGGACAAGTAAGCAAGGCGACAGCTGCATTTCTACTCTGTCATCTCTATCTGCGTTTTCTGTACTCAAATAGTATTCTAATTCAGATTCTAATAAAAGCTGGCTTTTAGTTTAAAAGCTTTTCTGTGTTCAGCCTGGGCACATCCACTTCAAAGACACAGCCAGCAAGAGCCTGATAGTATTTGCAAGTGCACTTGAAGGGCTCAAAAAAGAATGCAACAATGTTATTAAAAAATGCTTTTTCATGGCCTGGTATAGGTCCTATGATATTGCAATCCTGGCAGCCACAGAGCTAGAGCCTTCTTTTGGGGTCTGTCATGTTGTAAAAGCTCCAGTAAAAAAGCAGCTGACTTGGGCAGCAGCGGCATCTCCAGGCTTTTTCCCACCCACAAGGGAAAGCTGAAGGGTGCAGTTGGTGGGAAGCGAGATGAACCTGAGCAGCTCTCCTGCCTCTGCTCAGGCCACATGGCTGCATGAGGGGTTTAGCCACTGTGCCTCACTGGACTGCAGGAGGGCTTCCCAGTTAGTTATTAGCAGTCCCAGAGAGTGGAGCTGTAAGTGTTCTTAGGCACAAGGGGAAATCCTGTTGTATAGACATGCTTCTAGTGTAATAGCAGAGAAGCAGAGGGCTGCCAGTCCTCATGGAGGCATGGACAAGCAGAATTATCGTTTATTATACTTTTGTGCCTGCCTGCTTCTCTGCCTTCCTGGCAAATTAATGAAAAGTAGTCAGACTCATTCCAGGAGAAATAGAAAGGAAAAATGATAAATGTTTTCTTCTTTCAACATAGTAAGGAACGATGCCAACCAAGCTGTGAAAAAAACAATATTTTGACAGTATTAATTCTTGTCTGCTCCTTGTTCTTAACTTGCTACTTTCAGCTTAGTTTTTAGCTCAGCAGGACATCTACTACCTATTGCCACTGCCATCTACATCAACCTACTTCAGTTATTGACCTAACTCATTCCTCTTTTAGTTAAAGATCTTACAAACTTTCTGATCACTCAGCTCCACCAGTTGAAAAACACAGCTCCACATCCCTGCAAGAGAGATTCAACTCCCACATCGCCTGACCCTGAATATCCTTCTAGGCTGCTCATCCTAGAGGAGCTTAACAGCGCAAGACGGATAAAGAGAACTCAGCTCTCTGCCCGGAGTGACCTGATGGAAGATTAAATTAACTGTGTCCTAGCACAGTGAATTACTTCCATTTGAGAGTAAAATGGAATGTTTGGAATAGATCAGAGAAAAAATTTTGACTCAGGCTTTATAAACATGAGCGAGCTGCCCCCTCTATTTTTTAACAGAATAGACAGCCAAAACCAGAACCCTTACCCTATGCACACTGAAGTTAGAAAAGGATAATTATTTTTTTCTTCATGTTCATAACAATTAAGAATTTTACATGGCTGTTTTTAAGGAACAATGTTTTGGGAAGTTGCAAAGCAATTCAAAGTTTAAATAACAAATATATTTGAAATACTTCATGGACATATAAATTTTCTCCTTTAGGTAGATAAGAAGATTTTTATTACAAGAAATTTAATTCAGGATGTTTTGGTCAAATATCGAGGAAAGAAAGGAACGTTTATAACCCTCTTTTATGTTCGAAGACTCACTCTGAAGGTGAGCAGTTAGACAGGGATATAATCACAAACATTGGAGCAGATAGGATTTCTGAGTTATAGTGATGTCCATCCCTGACAGACTGCAGATTATAGACTTTTCTAAACCTCTTTGCTTGATTTAGTTTGGAATTCCAACAAAAAAGTGGATTTTTAAACCAGGAGATCCTTTCAAAAAGATTATTATTTGAACATTCGAAAACAATAATCAAACAGAATATTTGATTCCTCAATGGAATCAAATGGAAATACTCCACTAAAGGTTGGAAATTACTGTAAAATGCAAAATGTAGGAGAAAAAGTTAAAAGGTCAAGCCCTGTCTTTAATCAGCTTGTGCAGTTCGAGAACACAACGCAATAGTTTCTTTGTTCAGCAGACCAGCATTGTATTTCTGAGCACTTACAAGCTTAATTCTGTGAAGCATTGTTTAGCAGTAACTTCAAAATTAAAAGGTTAAAACAAAGGCCCAGTTTTCATTAAAAAAATATATTTGAGTATTATAAAACTAAGCCAGTTAAAAATGAGACTCTGTTTCAAAGTAAATCCCTTTGGTAAGACATGAAAAAGCCCTACCTGCCTGAAAAGGTGAACTTTGGTGTAAGCTTAGGTGTTTTTTTCACTCTCTACACTCAGAAGACAAGCACATTCACATCAGCTGAAGAACTGATCCAATTATTATTGTCAGGGTATTTTCTACTCTGAGCTAGAAATCCAACACTATGGGACCACCATACGGCCAAGAGTAGAAACAGAATTTTCTGCAGGATGTACAATTTGCTACAGCATGTAAAACTTGTCAGTGTCACATGAACATTGCTACAAATTGAACCCTCTACTCAGTTCTGTAAATTTCAGCTGTATTTTGTTTTTGTTCTTACCATTGAAATGTTGCTAGCGTCTCAGGTTCCCCTCAATCTTTTCTTTTTGGGTTAAGGTTTAATATAAGATCAAGAGTGTTAATGTACATGCTGTTTTTGTGAATAACCCATTATATGAGTTTGTTTACCTTTGAGGTTTATTATTTATTTCCTGAGCATTTAAAGCTGATTTGGTGCTTGTCTTGCTACAGTCCTTTTTTTGTTTCTTCTTCAAGAAACGCATGTTGAGAATTTTTTTTTCCATGAGGATTCAATAAAAACAGCCTTCCTGTTGCTCTGGTCACCCACGCAGCAAAAAGGAAGTTAAACTGTGTGCTGACATATCTCTTATGGTTCTTGAGCCTGCTGCCAGGAGTTTGACTTGCACAGACAATACTTTGTGGGTGGTGACTTCACTGGAATTGAGAGCCAGGAATTGGAGAAATGTCCTGTGTGCCGTAGCTGTGGTAATTAGGAAAGCATTACTGAATCCACTGGATTTTAAAGCTACAGCAGATGTGCTTATTTTGTGGTAACCATGCAGTGGAAGAAAGGAGTTCTCCAGCCCCTAAACCCCAGCTTAGCTAATCATAAGGAAGGTAGGCAAATGCAGTATTTTTCTCATGGCATTTCATAAACATAGGGTTGCAAAATGAATGTGAATGGAAAGGTCAATAATCTCTCCATCCCTTGTGATCTGTATATAATTGTGGTTTGCTTGAACTGGCTGAAAGCTCAGGATAATTATTTGGAAAGATCTGCATTGCTGAGAGAATCAGTATATTTGTGTCAGTTCCTATCTATCTCACCTTTGAATTGTTTGAGAAAACAGAGATGATTCATCCATCTGAATCCTTGCTAGCAGATATGCAAGGTCCATACACTATCCTAGATCCAGATGTGCAATTTTTACTAATATTGTTCATATTTCCCTACAAGGAATTTAGCTCACAGTCAGACTTAAGAAAGCACAAAAGAACACTTTTCCAACATAAATAAATAAATAAATAAATATAGTGAACAGCAACTAAAGAGATGGAAATATCAACAAATATTTACCTGGTGAGTATCTGATTTACCCTTGCATATGATATGTGACATTAGAGACACAAAGGCAAATACTTCAATGATAGTTAAGCACTGATTCTCAGATTATTAGAAACAGGTAGTATAAGCCATTTTTGCTTAAATACATTATTAAAAGTAATCTTTAATGAATATTCTTAACAAGAGTCTGGTACTTCATTGCTGTGATCCGAAAGAGCTTAGTCATCAAACTGCTGTGTATATCCATCATTACCTTGCTCTGACAGTAGTTTTCAAGAAACCTCAATAACATAAAAAAAAGCAAAAATAAGCTCTTTATTCATTCAGTTTTTATCATTTTGAAATAAGCACATAAGAAAGCCACAATGTTTTGGAAGAACTCATGTATTCTTCTTCTTCTACACTTTATTGTTTCTTCAGAAATTGTTTAATTGTTTAATTGTTTCTCAAGATGTTCAGGAGTGTCCCTGATCATGTAGGAAATTAACACTTGTTTATGTACTTAAAATTTACTACAGCAGGTCTGGTGCTTGTTATTATACCTGTGTCACATTTCATTATAGCCAAACAACCCGAAAGAGCCCCTTTTTTGAAGAATTTGAAACAAAAGCAGTAAGAACTGGAAGACAGGGAGCACTGTTACCACCTCATTACTGATGAAGAATGAGACTCAGAAAATATAAGGGTGAAATTTAATAATGCCTAAGTGATACTGGGTCAAAACTCTTCTTGAAAGTCAGCATGATACAGACTTTTAAATTGTTGCATTCTTTGGAAGAGCATGCAGCACATTCTGAGGGAGCTGCACATACTGAACTCAGAAATTCTCAAATCTAGACCTTTGCTTTAATCTCCGGACTAGTTTTATATCCTCAGAGCAGCAGAATAAATGGATGTGCACAGCAAGTGCTCAATTACTCAAGCAGTTTTGTCTGTGGCCCTAGAATTTATACTTCAAAAATGTGACTTTTAAATGTTCAGCCATCTTTCCTGACAGATTTCATGAATCTGTGCCTGAAACTGCTTCTTAAACTGCCCTAAAAATAATAACAATAATTAAAAAACAACATTCCATGTGGGTTCTTTGCTTGCAGAAGTCATGAGGAATGTACATGCTGGAACTATTTGGAATGCTTAACTTCAATATATTTTTAAACCACTAGAAAAAATGCTCTTTGCAATTTCTCTGTGCTTCCTGTTTCACTGATGATAAACCAGAATATGAGCCACAGATATACACATCTCTTACAACAGTTTTATTTTGATAATATTAGAATGAAGTCAATTTTGGCATACTGGCTAGAAATGCTTTGTAAAAAAGAAACATTTCACATGAAGAAACATTATTTCTCAGGATTAAAGAAGAAGAACATCTCCTGAAAATCTCTTTCCTTCATCATACAGCATACATACATAGCTGATGTGCTTGTACAGTGATAGTTCAAACTTGTACCGAGGACAGTGAATCATGACTGACTACTTACCTAAAGTCTATCATCATAACACAAAATTAAGGTACAGTCTAAGAACAGGGAGAAGCATTCTTCCTTCCATTTCAGAGGTTTTTACTAGGGCAGGCAGTCTGACACAAAATAAGTTGGTAGACTTTTTTGTACCAGATATTTTTGGCAGAATATGTCTGGTCTGTGGCTTAACAAGGACTTTTCCAAAGGCCTCCTGATAAATTACTATCTCAAGCCAATCAGAAAAAGGGGAGAGTGAGTAGATAATGAGACCTCTCCCATTTTGAATACTGTAGAATCCTAAAATGTCCTCAGCAGATATTGCATGCTGCAGTCCAGCCTGCCTTTACACACACACACACACAATTTACAATTCTCTCTTGCACGTTCTTTTTTTTCTGAAATACTTGTACATTTTGCACAGTTATAAGAAATAAATGAAGATTGCCTGAAAAATTAACCAAAGCATTTTCTTTACCATTTGCAAGCCAATATCAGCTGTGAGGATTTCATACTACCAGAACAAATAGGTTATTTTAAAAAGACGTCATGCTTGAGACTGAAGATGAGAAAATTGTAAAATAAGCTCAAATGTCAAAGGCCAAATTATGCCTTTGACTCTCTGAATTTCATGGAAAAATCGTAGGCCTAAACTCTTCAAGTAATATGTCCTGGTTTCAACTGCTTTCAGAATGAAGCTTTTTTGAAATAAATGCCTGCTTTTGCTCAGTAAGTGTTGAGTCCAACTGGGCCTCAAGCTTTGACATCTCTACAGAGACCTATTAAAACATAAACAAATTATTGATATTGTTGTGCCCTTAGTGGGTTCATTCTGTCAAATTATACCCCAGATTAGCAACCAATATTTAAAACAAGTGTTCAAATTATATTTGCTAAATGAGAAACGTTAGATGGAACGGTAATGTATTCTGAAGGCTCCAAACATTTGTCGATCATTAATGTTTGGTAATAAAGGAGGTAGCAATGAGATGAAAAAAGAGCGATATTGTCAAAAAAACGTACAGAAGAATCTTCTCTGCAACTTCTTTCTGAGCTCCAGGTATATTATTAGCAACTACATTTACAAACTGTCTCCACAACAACAAGCTGAAAAATATTCTAATGGCACAAGATACTAGAAAGATAGAAATATATATGTGTGTATATGCACTTAATTGCACTATAATTGCAGTGCATTTAGTATGCTGGTGTGATTCAATTTACCTTGGTTACCCAGCAGTACACACACTTCTGGCTTTCCTTTACTATCCTATCATCCATCAGAAAAAAATCTCAACTAATTTTATTAAGAAAAACATTCTCAGTCAGCAGACTTTCAATGATTTTATGTACAGAAAACACACTGATAGGTTTTATCAATAGCATGAGGGAAGACCTGACATATGTAGAAAAACATAAGAGTTTTTTAAAGCACTATAACTATAGCAATTAATAGCTGCTGCATCATCTCAAAATTTTGCCATTCACCTCTCTTTTTACCCATGGAAATAAAAGTCTGGAAGAAGATTATCTCAATGTGTTTCTATGACTATGCAAACACAATATTTTTTAAGCACTGAAATGTTCAAGATGTTTTGGGAGAACTTTCTTCCATTTTCTTAAGTCCCAATCAAATTTCACATTAACAAAGTATTACTTAACAGAAGGAATCAAGGAAAAAAGAAAAAAAAAAAGCAAATAAAAGCTTCCCCCCACACACACTTTTGAAGGCTGTTAGAGATAATGGCTGCTTAATAAACTCCTGCTGGCCATTATTTTTCTTATAGACTACAATACAAATCAAACCATCCACTTTCATTTACCTTGTAATAAATCAGTGGTTTCCAAATGAGTAGCTAAAACCTGCAAATGCAATTACTGGGGAAAAATAAGTATCTATAAATTAGAATTCTGCTCTGTGCAAAACAAGCAGTAGGATTTTCAAAGCTATGTAGAATTGCTTAAAAAAAAAAAAAAAGTGTACTCTAGCCCCTTGTTATGAAAAGTACTATAAGTAGCTTGTTAGATTGTATAGGATACTCCGACATGCAAAGACTGGCTCCATTTAGCTGTTGGTAGTCATCTTTTTGTTAGCTTCATTTTACAACCCTAAGCTAATTTTTGTAATTTGCTCGAGCTTTGACACCAATTTCGGTAGAACAGATATTTTATCTGTGGAAAACAAAATAGCCAGCAAAGAACTGGCTAGCAAGAGGATAAAGATACAAAATCGAATTGTTCTAAATGGAAACAAGTGGAAACAAGCAATAAAAATAATTCTTTAATATATCACGTAAAAGGCCCAGAGCTTAAAAACATTTTATGTTACCATTTAGATCATCTCATCTGAAAATTGTTTTATAGAAATTATCATCACAATTCACTCCAGCACCCTTTTTCCTCTCCTCTCCTCTCCTCTCCTCTCCTCCTCTCCTTTTCCTCTCCTTCTCCTCTTCTTCTCCTCTCCTTTTCCAGTAAAGACACTTCTCAAGGATTAGCCCAGGTGTGAGGTATGTGCTAATACACTGTTGATACCTAAAATCCATCCAATGAATTTGTACAGCTTCCAGATTGCTGTACATAACTAGAAAGAAAAATCAAGAAGCTATTTTGTTTCATAGAATCATAGAATCATTAAGGCTGGAAGGGACCTCTAGAGGTCATCTAGTCCAATCCCTTGCACATGCAGGGTCACCTAGAGCACATGGCACAGGACTGCATCCAAGTGCTTTTGGAAGATCTCCAGAGAAGGAGATTCCACAACCTCTCTGGGCAGCCTGTTCCAGGGCTCTGTCACCCTCACATAAAGAAATATTTCCTTAAGATCCTGTGGAACTTTTGGTGCTTCAGTTTGTGGTCATTTCCTCTAGTCCTGTTAGTGGCCATCACTGAAAGGAAGCTGGCCCCATCCTCCTCACTCCCTCCCTTAAAGAAAAAAGATAAAAAAATTGCACTCTTCATATAAACATCTTTGTACTCTTTAAGGTAAAAATTTTGTACTCTTTGACAGTTGTTTCTCAGTGACTACAGGAAAAGCACCACAGGGTTTGTTTCCATGTAGCTACACAGAAGTTTACTTATGGCACAGTATGGCTCGGTGTGGCTAGCAAGTTTTCCAGAATTCAGGCTGTGAATGTGACTGTGTGTCCACATGACTGTGGTTCACGTGTGTTCTGCTTTGTTATCCAATCTGTTGATGAAAACCACACATACTGCAAATGAACAAGGAATACCATCAAATCTCATACATCTTGGCCAACTCATTTCTTACTGACAAACATTCACTTAAATAAAAACTTTTCTGCCCTTCCCACTTTAAAAACAAACAAACAAAATCCCAGCTTCCTGCAGTTTACCGAATACTCTACGCTTCAAGCCCAGCTTGATAACTTACATTTATCCCTGCAGTAACTCTGCAGGAGATCAGTACTGTAAGCCTGGTATGAGACATACTTACTTTGTAGATTTTAAAGGATATTTCAAGGTTCACGTATATCATACAATCTGATCTACATTTTTCAAAGCAATATATTTCTGCACATTAGCAACATGACTAATGCAGACCAGAAGCAGACAGAATTATTTAAGCTTTAAATATGCGCCTTTTTCCTGGGGTGTATGATAAAGTCTGTGTGGGAATAGTGGATAGTTACTGCTTCCCTCCTAGAGATGCAGCCTAGTAGCTGATTAGAGCAAAGCAAAACATGAAAAGACCCTTCCAAGCGTTGAGAAAAATCCTCTATGTTTGCATGTGTGTTTAAAATTAAAATGCATGGAGGTTTCCAGATCAGTCAACAAGACAAAAGCTGGCAAGAGGAGTTCAAAAGTTCTGCTTAATTTAGTAGAATTTGCTGCTTCTAGGTGATCCCTGAGCGACCTAGCAACAGCACAAAGGGTATAATTCTTGGAGACTTAAATTCACACTGGCTGAGCGAGAGGGAAAATTGCAAACATGCAAGATAGCCTGGGGAACTTATGACACCAGTGAGCTGTGGGGGTCAGATTGGGTGGGCCACAAGTCAGGATGTAGCCAGTGCAGAATGGAAGACATCCCTCCTACACAACTTATGCAATCAATACTGATACTCAAATACTGATCTTCCT